>NC_077227.1:437408546-438133546 GCF_027887165.1 Monodelphis domestica
ATGGGTTTGAAAGAAGAGGGACTTGAGGCAGGCAAGACCAATTAGAAGCCTATTGCAATAGTTTAGGTGAGAGATGATGAGGGGAGAGTCATGTAAGTAGAGCGAAGATGATTGATTGGAGAGATGTAAAGATAGAAATGGCAAAATACGGCAGCTGATTGGATGTTAGTTATTGTTATTATTTTATTGCGTGAAGGAGAGTAAGGAATCAAGGAAACCACCAAAGTCCAGGACCTTCTTGTTATGAGGAAAGCACTTGGCAAATTTTGAAGCAATATGTAAATGTGAATTGCTATTATTGTCATTCCTGAAGTTATTATGCAGAGGGCATCAGAGGGAGATAAAGCTGGAAAATAGGTCAAGGAGAGGTGATATTTCTTCTTTTTCTACATTGACATAATTTCCCCTAGTATCTTTCCCTCTCTCCTTCCCAGAGAACCATCACATAAAACAAATAATATTTAAGGACAAAAACTAAAAAAGAGGAAGAGGAAAAATTCATCATAACTAGTTAATATATCAAAAAGTCTAAAAAAATATATAATGTGCCACATTTGTGGACCTCCCACATCTACAGAGTTTGAGGTTATCTCTTCTTTTCAACCATGCTTTTTCTTTGTCATTTTGTATGATTAACTTTTGATTCCTGTTTATGTGGTTGTTGCCAGATGAGTTTTCCCAAAACAAACCATTTATTAAGAACCATCTATTAAGTATCAGGTGCTGTTCTGGGTGATTTTGCTATAAAGACAAAAATGAGACCATTTTTGCCCTCAAGGAATTTCCATTTTGCTGGGGTTGGAGGTGGGGCTATGGGGGTGGGGAGATATATAACACATTCATAGAAAAATAAATTCAAGGTCCATATGAAATAAATACACAGTGATGGGGAGAGGAGACTTACAAGTGGGATAATAACATCAAAAAAGGGTTCTTGAAGAAGGCAGAATCTTGAAAGAGCAAGGTTTTCAAGAGGTGAAAGTGAGGTGGGAGAGGAGTCCTGGTATAAGTGATGAACTAGTCAGACACAAGGGCAGGAATTAGAATGTCAAGTATAGGGAACAAAAATAGGTCAGTTTATCTTGAGTGCAAAGTACATGTTGGAGAATTACTATGTAATCAGCCTGGAAAGCTAGGCTATAGTGAGATTTTGAAGGACTTTAAATATCAAATGGACAAGTTTGTGTTTTATCCTAAAAACACCAGGGAGATGCTTTGAATGCTGGGTTAAGGATTTTGAACTGAAGAAAATAAGACTGAGGGAAGATCTTTTCTATCCATGTTGGGAGAACCAAAGTTAATAGCTGAGGAGAAGGGATTGGGACCATCACTAATCAATGGAGGGTGCATTTTTTCTGTGTTCTGTCCATGAGGCTGAGGGAAGGTGGGAGAAGGAGCGCAGCACACAAATCTGCCACCCATGCCTGGCAAATTGAGGAGTTCTGTGGAACTTTAAGCGACTACAGTATGCCAATTAAAACAATAATAAAAAGTACAGTAATTTATTTGGGAAAATTCAGCCCTCTCACATTCAGCCTGAAACACTTTGTTATGACTAGAAAGGCACTGGGTAGAAGCAGGCAGGCCAGAACTGGGCTGCATTAGCTCTCATTAACAAGTGCCTCTGAACCACAGACTCACAACCTCTCACCCATGAGGCCTGGAGTTCTAAGTATATTATTACTCATGCCAGTGAAAATCAGCTCTGACTTTTCCCCTGTTTTTTATTTAAAGGTGTTTCTTAAAAAAATAATACAGTCCAAGTTGACCATTTCTGAAGTCAGTGGCCTATTCTACTCCTTCCCCCCACCCCCAATTCATCTCTTTTGCCAGAGGGGGGAAAATCCATCTATCAAATTAGATTGAATGTACAAAGTACCTTATAACTAAAAAGCACTATATGTTTCCTTCCTTCCTATCTCTCTTTTCTCTTCTCTTTCTCTTTGTCTTCTCCTCCTCCTCCCCTCCTCCTCCTCCTCCTCCCTCCTCCTCCTCCTCCTCCTCCTCCTCCTCCTCCTCCTCCTCCTCCTCCTCCTCCTCCTTCTTCTTCTTCTTCTTCTTCTTCTTCTTCTTCTTCTTCTTCTTCTTCTTCTTCTTCTTCTTCTTCTTCTTCTTCTTCTTCTTCTTCTTCTTCTTCTTCTTCTTCTTCTTCTTCTTCTTCTTCTTCTTCTTCTCTTCTTTCTTCTCTTCTTCTTCTTCTTCTTCTTCTTCTTCTTCTTCTTCTTCTTCTCTTCTTCTTCTTCTTCTTCTTCTTCTTCTTCTTCTTCTTCTTCTTCTTCTTCTTCTTCTTCTTCTTCTTCTTCTTCTTCTTCTTCTTCTTCTCCTTCTTCTCCTTCTTCTCCGTCTTCTCCTTCTTCTCCTTCTCCTCTCCTTCTCCTTCTCCTTCTCCTTCTCCTTCTCCTTCTCCTTCTCCTTCTCCTTCTCCTTCTCCTTCTCCTCCTCCACCTCCTCTTTCTCCTTATTCCCCTCCTCGTCCTCCTCCTCCTCTGTTCCTCTTCCTTCATCACCATCATCTTCTTCTTCTCCTCTTCCTCCTTATTCATATTTTCTTTCCTTTCTCTTCTTTAATTCAAAAAGAGATGGTCCTGAGATGGATCACTATTATACTTCATTTTCCTTCTATTTCCCTTCTTTTTGTGTATTCTTTGGAATTCAGAGAGACAGAAAGAGTTTAAGTACTATTATTCTTTTATGATTACTGTTCACTGAAGTATTGTATAGGTGGATGAAGTGATTTATATTTGTAATGAATGAAAGTATTGGGATGAAAACTTATTTTCTGCAAATTTCCTAAAAGCATCTTTGGGATAGCTTCAGTAGCCGACCAGATGATAGCAAAATATAATTCTATCAATATAATTTCGTGTCTGATTCTCACATGATGTTGATTTCTTCTACTAAGGCTCTATATTTTAAGAGTTTTAATTTCATGTAGTTTGTAGGTTATGAGTGTTTAGAAAAGTGACATCTTGGAAAAAGTGTTCTTAAATGTTTGTGAGTTAATGTGATGTCCAAGGGATAATAGGTGACAGTTTTGCATGTAATGATGCTCCAAATGTAGTAGTTTATTTGTGACATTCTTAAGGATATTTTTGGGTTTGCATTTATAGTATAGGGATTTGTCACCTGTCATTAGATGAAGGATAGCAAGATTCTGTTATATAATTAGGGCTACTCGATCCTGTCTTTTTAGGTACTTGACAGGTGCTAAATTTATGCAATCTGCGGTGATATATTGCATGGTTTCTCCCATTTCTTTGAGTAGCATTCCCTCTGGGATCACTTCCCCTACTTAGACTCATACTTGCAGGTTGGGTCCTCAAAGGCAATGACTATTGTTCCCTTATGTATTATAGGGATAACCATGATGGTTTGGAGTTTCTAGTGCTCACATTCACAAGCTCCAATACATTGTGTTCTTCACTATAAATAGACTAGTAGAACTCCATTGACTTTTATAAAAGAGATTTTCTGAGAAAGCATAGCAAGAACAATAGTTACAAAACATGCCCCCCTCCCAATTGGATCCAGTCTCTCTTTGCAAAATAAGTTGCTTGGGGAAAATGGCTCAAATGCAAAATATACAGTGTCAGTAAAGCATATAGCAACTAAATGGTACAACTGACTGAGTGCCAGGCCTAGAGTCAAGAAATCCAAAGATCAAATTCAGCTTCAGACACTTATTACCTATGTGACCCTACCCTGGGCAATTCACTTAACCTTGTTTGCCTCAGTTTCCTCAATAGTAAAGTGGGTTGGGCAAAGAAGGGGCAAACCACTTCAGTATCTTTGCAAAGAAAACCACAAACGGGATTTTGGAGAGATGGACACAACTGAAAATGGCTAAATGAAAGCAATAAAAGGGAGACATATGAGCAGATAACACATATGGCCAAAAGGGCACCTCCCAAATTCCATTCCCAGAAGTCATTTTCTCTCTTCATGGACCTCTCATGAGATTTTCCCTTAGATATAACTATCTACTTGACTCTGAAATGGATATACTTCTAGAATCCATAAGTATCACTTCTTATCATAAAAGGACACAATCCTTGAAGCCTCTTTAAGGGACTCTCTTGATGGTCTTCCCACATCAGTCTGCAAGCACTTTACCTGTGGTTAGTTACTACTGGTCAAGCAAGCTCTGCTAAAGATTCTGATTTCTAGGTAGAAATTTTTATCTTTCTGATGAATCTCCTAGTCACGTAGGCACTTTCTATTCAAGAATAATCATTCATCAGATAGGAAAAAACAATGGTAATATGTTCTCACTGCCTTAAAATGACCAGGTAGTCGAAAGAGCAGCTATTCTCCCATTATGTCAGAAGCTCACAGCGATTCTGCCTTAATTCCAAAAAAGAAAACAAAAAACAAATGCACCAACAGAGAGTGTCCTAATTTTAATTAAGGAAGTAATGAATTATCAGTCTTTCAGGCTTCTTAATGAACCAAGAGAGTCCTAGTCACTACATAGTACCAGCCCCTTAAGACAATCATGGCCTGGAGTAGGATCAGTAAGTCTCCACATATGGTTGACTTGGAAGAAGGCAGAGATCATCTGCACAAGCTCCAAGTACTGAAACCAGGCAGAGACTAATTAATCTGTGCCTGCTTCAACAACTGCTCTCTACCTCTCCCTAATTGGCCAGTCCCCTGATTGTATTCTTTTCCATGTTAAAAACTGGTTATCCCTAGCAAATTAACTGAGGTGGAGTAGATTGTGAACCTGTTGTCTATATTCTCAATCCAAAACAGATTTCTAAGGTCTTGAGGAAGCTTAAGTGTCCTTTCTGAATATCGTACCTAGATCTTACACTAAAAAATAACTCAGAAAAGCCCATTTAGCACATAGGTCTTATACTGCCCTAAACTTATAATCAGTAATTACAGTCATCCCAGAACACAGATCTATGAAGATTCAACAATTTTTAAAAATTATATTTAATAGGTATTATTAGGTACTCAGAATGGTTATTCTGAAGCCAAAGGTCAGACCAGCTGTTCTATCTCAGAAGGAAAGTCCGTCTCCTACAAAACTGAGAGAACACATAGACTTCTTTTTTCATAAAGCTGAAGGACGTGAATTCATCTGATTCTAGGGCAATGATGGCAAACCTTTTAGAGACTCTGTGCCATGTCCCTATCCCTACCCTATCCCAGACAGGGAAGGAAGCACTTCCATTGGGCTTCTGAGTAGAAGGGCAGGTGAAGTAAAAAAGATGTCCTCAGCACAGTGGAGACAGGGAAGGGAACAGCTCCACCAGAGTCCCTTTGCCTTTCTAGGAATAAAGTCTGTCAGGCTATAGCTCGCATGGCCACAGAGAGGCCCCTATGTGCCCTTTTTGGCATGTGTGCCATACATTTCATATCATAGTTTTAGGGAATCTTATTTTGTGAAGAGAGGGTATGTGCAAATTTTGAGGAGTATTGTTTTGTTTTGTAACTATTATTTCTATTTTCTATTCCATCACCCTTAGGTGAGCAAGCAATTTATCCTAGGTAAAAATGTCTTCCTCAATTCCCTCAGGGTGTAGGGCTACCAAACTAAAGTCTAGGAAAAAACTCTAGGTGTTCCTTTCCAGTATAGAGGGCTCACTACAATGTCTCCATATACCATCTTTTTGACAGTTCAGATAAAACTTTCTCTAGTTCTCTGTAGCAAGCTCATATTTGCAATGTAAGCAATGGACGCATTCCACTGCAAAGACCATCTGAATGGAATGCTATAGTCAATCAATAATAAAGCAAACAGACAGTTTGAAAATAAAGATAAAATGGAGAAAGGTAACCACCAAACACTGTGGGGGCTCCAAAAAGGCATTAAGATTTGGGGTTGACTATTTAAGGTTTCTAGGTCAGTAGACAAACTTTATCCTATGGACCCACAGTCCAAAAAAAAATTTCATAATTGGGCAAGCACTGTATGTCTGCTGAAAAGCAAAAAAAAAAAAATACATTCATGAGCTATCAGAGTGCGTTCTATGTGAACCACTAGGCACTCGTATTTTAAGGATATAAAATCCATAATGTAAAATCCATACTGCTCATATTAGCCACAATGTAGTTAGGTGATCTTGAACAAATGGATACACTAATACAAGAGATATTAGTATTTAAGCATTCATACAAGCAAAAGTTATCTCAAAGAAATGAGGCTGACTTATAAAGAAATACACCAGAAAATGCACTTTTACTATTGTAGTCTAAAAAAACAATAAAATGTTAATTTGGATCCCTGAAAAATATTGTATCCAATTATGAATATTGTAGGTGGAAAATGTCTTCAATGGGTTCTTGAAAATATTAAGACCCCAGAGTTAATCCATATAAGCCCCATATGTATAGTGTCCCATCTTTTGCTACTTCCCCAAATACCATGTATATTCTTGGGGTCCCCAATGGATGATTGACTACTTCTCCCCTCACAATTCTAGGATGTAATAGGTGATTATTTAGGTAGAAATGATAATTTAAGATCAGAGCTGCCAGTCTCCTCCCTTCTTCCTCCCTTGCCCCCCCATAACCCTAAGGGACTGGGATTTGAATTATAATTGTTCGTGAGCCCCCATCAATGTGTTTCCCATTGATTATCAACCAGACTTAACTAACTTCTAGAAATAGTATTTTATAAACAGATATAACAAAGTTGTTAAAAAATTCACCCCAAGTCCCAAACACACTCTCCTATTCCATGCATAGGATTCCTAGGGAATATGAACTCAAATTTAGTATACAAAAAGAGGGAGATGAATGTTCAGAGAGCACATATGTCAAAGGGTTCATAGAGCTCCTTGTCACTGGGAGTCTTTTCTTCTCTTTGTGGAATCCTCATGAATTACCCTTTAAGTGTAGCTCTTTCCTGGGCTCTGAGGGTTGTTGTCCTTTAAGAGTCCACATTCTGTACTTCTGTCCACCCTAAGTGGTCATATTTATCCTTTATAGGCTGACTTAATGCATTCTTGTCAGAAGTACACTAGCAGTAAGAATAATAATCTATTTCATGTGATTTGATTTTTTCCTTTTTTAGTTCTCTGTATTTTTAAAGCTCTGTATATTGAAAGCTCTGTTCCATGTTGCTCAAAGATTATAAGTATTTAATGTGGCCTTGTCTGTTAAAATGTTTTTTCTTAAATTTTTGTGAGAAGTAATGTGCTTCAAGGGGAAAACCCATTAACTCTGGTGCCAGAGGACCTGGGTTCAAATCTCATCTTTTATCATTACAACTTGTGTGATATATAGGGCAAGTCACTTAACTTTCCAAGGAGTTTAATCTCCCCATCTGAATGGAAATGAGGAGAACTAGATGGCTTCTGAGGCTCCTTCTAACATATAGATATATGATCCTATGATTCACTGTGTATTGCAGGCTGCAGTTCACATTAGTTGAGTTCTCTAAGATATTTTGTGGTCTAAATTTGTAATATGAAGACCTGTACTCTCTGAAATATAGTGAGGTTCTGATGAAGCTTCCTGATTCTGGATATCAGGTCAAACCTTGTTAGGTATTCAGTAGGCATTATGTTTTATTTTTAGTTTGCATTCATAATATCTACTATTCCTTTGCATGTTATGCATTGATCAATAAGCCTGGGCTTCTTAAAGATGCTCTTTCTTTAACTTATAGTGTCCATTATCTGATCTTGAATTGTTCTGAGATAAACCCCTTTTTGTTTCATCTGACAAATTTAATGATGTGTGCCTGTTATCAACCTTTATCATTGCTCTTTGAAGTGATGCCTACTTATTTCAAAGTGTTTCGGTAGATTTTAAATCTATTTGTCATATTCTTTAGTAAGGTCTATTCTTTCTTTTTTTTGGCAAAGAAGTATTTATATTTTCATTAATATGGTACAGGTTTTGGTGAGGATCTTTTCCATTTTTGTTATGTGAGACATTTTGCAGTTCTGAAAGTTTACATTCAGATCAGTATTAAAAAGATGTTAATTGTTTAAAATGTCTTCTTCCCATTCAGTTTTGATTTCAGGATGCCAGCAAGTCTCTTAATGTATTTGATCACAGTACTCTTTTGATGGCTTTATATTTGATGCCCTATATACCTGGTTGAGACCAAGTTATTTGTAAGTATCAGCTTCATCCTTAAGTCAACATGACTCATGGATTCAATCTCAAAAATTTCAGTCTCTATCTTTCCTTGGTGTATGCTACGAATTTTACACTTATGAAGTCCAAATAACATTTTGATGTTGTCAGATAAAGATTCCATAAAACGAAGAAATGATTACTGAATGCATTTTTGTTAGTTATAGTACTGATACCAATGATGTATATAAATTGAATAATGAGATGTTTTGTTTAGATTCCCTCTTGAATTTGGAAGCCACACTTAAGTCTGTTTGAAGTGATGATACTGGAATTAAGAACAGGCAGACTCATAAAGGACTTAAATTGTCTTATTTAAAATTTCCATATTTTCTATTTTTTGTTCTTGACTTTTTGTGATGGTTAATGCTTCATGTTCTTGTTTCAAATAGAGTTCTATGTGGAGATCATTAGTATTCTCATTCTTCTTGTTTTCATTTTACATATCTGTAGCATGTGAATAAATTCTAAGTACAGAATCTGGTCAAAGGTTTTGAAGCATTCAAAAAGAGTAGTACAAATGTGATGATATTAGGGGGCAATTTTTTCATTAACTATTGGATTTATTATAAATTACTCTTCAGGATTATCAGGATTTTGAGACACTATTTTTTCTCCTCCTCTGGAAAAATACTGTTGTTTTTTTAAAAGTATTTCTAGATTGTTCTTAGTGATGCAATATGACAATGCTTTGAACAAAATATATAAATACATAATGGCCTGTATTTGGAGGGTTGACTGGTTTTCTCATCTTTTGGAGTTACATATATAATGATATGTTGTAACCAGCTCAAACCAGTTTATATGAGCCAGCTGTTACATGTTCTGTTTGAGCATTTACATCTCAAAAACTGGCCAATTTTACAAATTAGGGCTGATTGATTATTTTCTGGATTACCTAGAGTTAAAGAAGTGATAACTATATGACGTAATAAGCAAAGAGAGAGTTCTACCAAATTCCTTTTACGACACAAACATGGTACTGATTCCAAAGCCAGGCAGGCCAAAAACAGAGAAAGAAAATTATATATCAATCTCCCTAATGAATATAGATGCAAAAATGTTAAATAGGATATGAGCAAAAAGACTCTAGCAAGTGATCAGAAGATTCATTCACCATGATCAAGTAGGATTTATACCAGGGATATAGGGCTGGTTCAATATCAGGAAAACCATCCTTATAATTGACCATATCAACAAGCAAACCAACAAAAATCACATGATTATTTCAATAGATGCAGAAAAAGCCTTTGATAAAATACAACACCCATTCCTATTAAAATCACTAGAAAGCATAGGAATAGAAGGGTCATTCCTAAAAATAATAAACAGTATATATCTAAAACCATCAGCTAACATCATCTGCAAAGGGGATAAACTAGATGCATTCCCAATAAGATCAGGAGTGAAACAAGGATGCCCATTATCACCTCTATTATTTGACATTGTTCTAGAAACACTAGCAGTAGCAATTAGAGAAGAAAAAGAAATTGAAGGCATTAAAATCGGAAAGGAGGAGACAAAGTTATCACTCTTTGCGGATGACATGATGGTCTACTTAAAGAATCCTAGAGATTCAACCAAAAAGCTAATTGAAATAATCAACAACTTTAGCAAAGTTGCAGGATACAAAATAAACCCACATAAGTCATCAGCATTTCTATATATTTCCAACACGGCTCAGCAGAAAGAACTAGAAAGAGAAATCCCATTCAAAATCACCTTAGACAAAATAAAATACTTAGGAATCTATCTCACAAAACAAACAGAGGAACTATATGAATACAACTACAAAACACTCTCCACACAACTAAAACTGGACTTAAACAATTGGAAAAACATTAACTGCTCATGGGTAGGAGGAGCCAATATAATAAAAATGACCATCCTACCCAAATTTATCTATTTACTGCCATACCCATTGAACTTCCAAAAAAATTTTTTTTTACTGATTTAGAAAAAACCATAACAAAGTTCATTTGGAAGAACAAAGGATCAAGGATATCCAGGGAAATAATGGATAAAAAATACAAAGGAAAGAGGCCTTGCAGTACCGTATCTTAAACTATATTCTAAAGCAGTGGTCATCAAAACAATTTGGTACTGGCTAAGAGACAGAAAGGAGGATCAGTGGAATAGAGTTGGGGTAAGTGACCTCAGCAAGACAGTATATGATAAACCGAAAGATGCCAGCTTTTGGGACAAAAATCCACTATTTGATAAAAACTGAGGGGAAAATTGGAAGACAGTGTGGGAAAGATTACATTTGGATCAACACCTCACACCCTACACCAAGATAAACTCAGAATGGGTGAATGATCTGAATATAAAGAAGGAAAATATAAGTAAATTAGGTGAACACAGAATAGTATACATGTCAGACCTTTGGGAAGGGAAAGATTTTAAAACCAAGCAAGACTTAGAAAGAGTCACAAAATGTAAAATAAATAATTTTGACTACATCAAATTAAAAAGTTTTTGTACAAACAAAACCAATGTAACTAAAATCAGAAGGAAAGCAACAAATTGGGAAACAATTTTCATAAAAACTTCTGACAAAAGTTTAATTACTCAAATTTACAAAGAGCTAAACCAATTGTACAAAAAATCAAGCCATTCTCCAATTGATAAATGGGCAAGGGACATTGATAGGCAGTTTTCAGATAAAGAAATCAAAACTATTAATAAGCACATGAAGAAGTGTTCTAAATCTGTGATAATCAGAGAGATGCAAATCAAAACAACTCTGAGGTATCACCTCACACCTAGCAGATTGGCTAACATGACAGCAAAGGAAAGTAATGAATGCTGGAGGGGATGTGGCAAAGTAGGGACATTGATTCATTGCTGGTGGAGTTGTGAACTGATCCAACCATTCTGGAGGGCAATTTGGAACTATGCTCAAAGGGCAATAAAAGACTGTCTTCCCTTTGATCCAGCCATAGCACTGCTGGGTTTGTACCCCAAAGAGATAATAAGGAAAAAGACTTGTACAAGAATATTCATAGCTGCGCTCTTTGTGGTGGCCAAAACTTGGAAAAATGAGGGGATGCCCTTCAATTGGGGAATGGCTGAACACATTGTGGTATATGTTGGTGATGGAATACTATTGTGCTAAAAAGGAACAATAAAGTGGAAGAATTCCATGGAGAATGGAACAATCTCCAGGAAGTGATGCAGAGCGAGAGGAGCAGAACCAGGAGAACATTGTACACAGAGACTGATACACTGTGGTACAATCAAAGGTAATGGACTTCTCCATTAATGGCAATACAATGTCCCGGAACAATCTGCAGGGATCTAGGAGAAAGACACTATCCACAAGCAGAGGACAAACTGTGGGAGTAAAAACACCAAGGAAAAGCAACTGCTTGACTACAGGGGTTAAGGGAATATTACTGAGGAGAGACTATAAATGAACACTCTAATGCAAATACCAACAACATGGAAATGGGTTCGAATCGAGAACACATCTGATACTCAGTGGAATCGTGTGTCCTCTATGGGAGAGGTGCTGGGGGTGGGGGGAGGAAAAGAAAGTGATCTTTGTCTCCAAAGAATAATATTTGGAAATGACCAAATAAAATAATGTTTTTTTTTTAAAGAACATATATCTACAGACATGTAAGGCTTGCAAAATGCTTTCTTTGTAATAACTCTGTGAGTAGTTATTATCCATGTTTTATAAAGGAGGGAACATCAGGACACTAATGCACTGATGGTGGAGATGTGAATAGATCCAACTATACTAGAGAGCAATTTGGAATTCTATCCAAAGTGAGATAAAAGTGTATATACCAATTGTCCTAGCAATAGCTCTACTAGATCTGCATTCCAAAGAATTAAAACAAAAAGGAAAATAACCTATATGCACAAACGCATTTATAACTGCTCTTTTTGTGGTGGCAAAGAATTGAAAATTGAATGGATATCCACCAACTGGAGAATAGCTTAATAAATAGTGGTGTATAGACTATTGTGCTATATGAAATAATCATCAGAATGGTTTCAGAAAAAACTGGGCATAGCACAGTGGATAGAGTGTTAGGCATAAAGTCAGTAGGACCTGGGTTCAAATCTGGCCTTAGATACTTCCTAGTTGTATGACCCTTGGCAAATCACTTAACCCCATTTGCCTAACCCTTACCCTTCTATCTTAGAATTATTACTAAGAAAGAAAGGGTTAAAAAAAGGAAAAAGAAAAACCTGAGAAAATTTATATGAACTGATGCAAAGTAAAGTGAACAGAACCAGGTGAACATTGCAAAAGTAACAGCAATATTGTAATGATGATCAATTGTGAATGACTTAGCTACTCTCATCAAGACAATGATCCAAGATCCTTTCAAAGGATCCATGATGAAAAATGTTATCTATATTCAGAGAGAGAACTGATAATGTCTAAGCACAGACTTAAGCATATTTTTTTAGTTTCTTTATTGTTTTTACTTTTTTGTAACATGACTAATATGGGTATATGTTTTGCTTAATTTCACATGTATAATATCACATTTCTTGCCTCCTCAGTGGGTGGAGTAGGGGAAAGGAATAAGAGAATTTGTAACTCAAAAAGAATTTATATGTTAAAAATAAATTTTACATACATGTATATATACTTCTATATAATATATACACATAAATATGTATATACATATATATATTTTTAAAGGAGGGAATTATATATGATGAGAATCTCTGAGAGATGGTCACTTAGCTACTATTGTCTAAACAACTCATGTCCCCTAAGTCCCCTGACTTTGTATCACTTATCATTGCCTCATCATCAATGATAATCCTCATCATGATTAACCAATATTACCTGATTACCTATTATGTCCATAGAGCAGGCACTGAACAGAAGGTTAGATCGGGAGAATCATCTGGTCTTTGCCTTTGTTCATGCCTCATGCTACTACTAGACTATAAGTTTCTTGAGGGCTAGCCTTGTGTCTTATGGACCTTGTTTATAGCAGAGTTTGAATTGGTATTTGTGGCTATTCTTCCTAGATAGAATGTGAACTTTTTGAGAGAAGGAACTTTTCAGATTTATCTTTGTAACCCTAGTGCCTAGCACTCATGGGCAGGAGCATAGTTTACATTACATAGTACATTGTTACACATTTGTTTCTAGCTTGTTTACTTGTTTGGAACAGGGTATGAAGCACTCAAAGAAGTTGAAGATCCAGGAAGAATTTGATAGACTGCTATGACCTCTTCCAGGCTCTCCAACAACTCCCAGATGGATTCCTCTTGCTGATGCTCTAGGATGATGTCTAAATGACCATTGATGAAGAGAGGGTAGGGCTAGTTGAGGATGGGGGTGGCACTAGCAAGATTGCTAAATGGCAAGGATTAGGGAAAAGAAAAAGGAATGACTGGAAATAGGAGAAAGATGGAGAGACATATTCAGTATGAGCTTCCTGATAAAATGGAACTCATCATAATTTCTGTTTTGTTATCTGTACCCAGATACTTTATATTTACATCATCATCATTTCTGTTTCTCTTTTTTTCCTTTTCTTTCTTCTTCTTTTTCTTCTCTCTCTCTCTCTCTCTCTCTCTCTCTCTCTCTCTCTCTCTCTCTCTCTCTCTCTCTCTCTCTCTCTCTCTCTCTCTCTCTCTTTCTCTCTCTCTTTTTCTCTCCCTCTCCCCACTTCTTCTAGAGACTAAAGGTTAGGTTTTCATCAAAAAGTATTGAGAGAAGAGCATTTATGCAAAGCAGCCTGTGTTCAGGCCTCCATAGTTAACCTGGTAATATACACTTCCATTACCCTCTGTTGAACAGCCGCCAGATCAATGTAAGGGCTTAACTACCCCACAACTAAAAACATATATTCCTGCAGCCTCACGGCAGCCATCAGAGTGCTGTGTATATGTTTCCCTCATTATATGGATGTGCTGTTGGAATGTTGTGATCAGTGATTCCAAGCACATGATTCATCAGAAAGACATTTGCTAGCCAGACATGTGAGGAGCTGTCTGCCTCTTCAATCTCACTGACAGGGCAAAAATGCTGATTTATAGTAAATCATTAAAATCTGCTTATTATGGTGCTGCTTGTTCCTTTTCTCCACTTCAAGCCGGCAACTCGATCTGCATCATGTCTCTTACAATTTTATACTACAGCAAGCAGTTATTTAAACAAGAGGGAAGCCATCCTTAGTCTTTATTAGTGCATATGAAAGGAGATTGTGTTTAAAGAAGACTAATTAAGAATGCCGACTATTTCTTTGCTCAGTTTATAGGGGGGAGAAATAAAGATTTAAAGCATTTCTGAAGAACAAAGAATTACTGGGCTAAAAACAATACTTAAAAATGATGATTGGCTACGTATATTAAATAATCGCAAAATCACAGTTCATTTGCTGCCAAAATTATTGGGAAGGCATGGGCCTGGGGGTGGTCGCAGTGTAGGTTGGGATTGGAGGGAGTCCATGTAGGGCTCTCAGACTCTGAATACTGACGAAAAGATAATACTATTATTAGGCACGATTCCAGTATTTTGACAGCGTTCACATTTCCTCAAAATCATTTTGGAAAAAAAAAAAGTTTTACTCTGCAAAGGGAGGGATTTCGGACAGAGGGGAAATGGAAGATGGGAAGGTGGTGTATGTTAGGAAAACAAAGAAGGAACACAAAGAGGCCTGTATTTTGTACATGTTACTTACAGTAAAAAATTTAATTTGACGCCTGGGGACAGAAATCCTTGCCACTGAATTACAAAGAAGTGAATGAACTGACTCAAAATTAATCCATACAGATCTGTCCCCTTAATAATACTAATTCCAGAGAACAAAGCAGTGCATAATGCATTTTAAATTAAGTTGGAAAATGCATAATTTATATTTGTTTTATTTCTTAATATTTGAACACAGGTACATTCTAGAATGCTAAAGATGAGATGAGGAAGGGCATGGTTCTGTCCGTAAGTATCTTTTTCCTTCCTTTCATTTTTCTCTTCTTTCATTCTTTTTTTCTTTTAACAAACCCAGACAATATTTCTCCACTTGGCCAAGAAGCAGGATACAACCTGTGAAATATTAGACAGAAAAGATAAACACAGTTAGGATTGAGCAAGTGATTTTCCCATGCTGTGAAATGAATATGTTTGGTTAAAATAATTTTTTAAAAGGGTCCTAATTCCTACTAAAACATTCAGAAACAGATAATTACACATTACTGTGGATCAAAAATCATGTCCTCACTCACAAGAGGCAATTGAGATGTGCCTTGCAGGGGGCTATCTCAACGAGAGAAATTGATGTGGGGAGTAGGGGGTGGTCTTGTTTGACAAACCTCTTCAAGTAGACTAAGGAATAACAGCCCTGAAGGGTCAGAGGGTAGAGAGGAAATAGTTAACCTAATGGTTACAGGCCATATAGGCCTCCTTTGGGGAAAATGTCAGGGTTTCCTCCCCTAGAAAAAGGATCCCTGTTAACATGCCTTATCTCCCTGGAACATCTTTCTTAACCGTTCCTTTTTTTCTTCTCTCTTTCCTCTTGTTTGTTCCTTTCTTCCCTCACAGCCATTAATTTAGCAGAAAAGAGTGAGAAGGACAATGACTTTCTTTTATGTCCTTGCGCTCTAAGTAATTGGATAGTATAGTGGAAAGAGTACTCATCTTGGAGGCAGGAAGATCTTAGTTCAGATCCTGCCTCAAACACTTGCTCTCTGTAGGCAAATAGCTTTCTTTCTGTTTCAATTTCCTTAAGTGTAAAGTGAGGGTTTTTTTTCCCCAAAATCTGTCTCTTTTTTTTCTAATTCTAAATCTATGCTCCCATGAATCTAGCACAGTGCCTTTACACCAGTAGTTATTTAATATTGGCTGAGAAGATTGTTTATTCAGAGGAATTGGATTTAAATCTGGCTTTATTACTATCTGCCTTACCTTGAGCATGCTCCTTCATTTCTCTAGGCCTCAGTTTCCCTTGTCTGTAAAAATAGGGATTTCATATCAGATATTGACAGTCCTTTCCCTGAAGATCTTACAACCCTTCACATCCTAGGCTGTTCTCATTCCATACGTGTTAATGTTACTCAAATCCATTAAGGTTTTAAATAGCTCTTTTATAGTATAACATGGGCCACAAACCAACCAAGCATATACAGATCTTTTGTTTATTTTTGAAGTTAGCTCCCTGTCTTACAGGTGGACTAAGGAAACATATATAGGACTTCTCTTCTCTCCACTACTTCCCCTTCTCCTTAGCATTCAAATGATTCAATTCACAAAAATGTTTCTATTTAAAACAACCACTTGAATTCAGGCAAACAACCAGTTGCTACCAAAATCCCAGCTGTTCCACTGAATTCAGATTTACCTCTTGCCCAAGCTAGTTTTTTTGTGAGGAAACTACCTCAGAGACATTATTACAACCTTGATCAAATTCTTCAACTGCATCTTTAGAAGAGAATATCATTATTGTTTGCCTTCTCAATGGGTGGGTGAGAGACTAGAAGGAAGGAGAGAATTGAGAACTCAAAACTTAAAATAAAAGAATGTTAAAATAAATAGAGAATTTATTTTGAAAAGAGGTTGTTTTTCTTGTTCAGTTCTTTCAGATGTGTCTGACTTTTCATGACCCCATATTAAGTTTCTTTGGCAAAGAATGGTTTCCCATTTCCTTCTCCAGCTCATTTCATAGATAAAGGAAAACGAAATAAAGACGACTAGCTGACTTGCTCAGTCACACAGCTAGTAAGTGTCTGAGGTCAAATTTGAATTCAGGACTTCTTGAAGGCCCAGAGCTCTATCCACTGTACCACAGCTGCCCATCTGGTTAATGCCATCACGCTCACTTCCAAATATCAGTGGCTCTGTGGTATTCCTTCCTCAGAGCAGATGACAAGGCATTTATGCCTTCTAAACTTGTATACTTCTTAGCCATATGCTTCCACAGCTCCTTTACAGAGGATCTACCCAACGTGCTTGAGGTCTTTTTACATTGCAGGTGCAATATAATGTCTTTCTCTCTAGTATTCCTCATTCCTGCTATATAACAGGCTCATCTCTTTTTCTCAACATTTATTTCCCAGACAATATCCCTAATGCCAGGGCCCAAGTGCTTTTCATGCAGTACTTAACAATTGTTTTAGCAAGTTGAAATGAATTGTTTATATGTAGTGTTCAGGAGAACTGGTGTCTATTATTAGATTTTGTTCTAAACCCATGAATATTAACTGGAAATCCAAGCCATTGTGATTCATATCCACCTCTTAATTTTTAGAATTGTGCTCTGAGGTAGTTAGAAAAGAATTGATAAGTTTATTGGTCTCCATCACTCTCTTCCCTTATTCTTTCACTTTTTTAACTGAAGGACTTGCTGATTCGTTTTCATTGATTGGTTTTGCAATAAATGTTGATATTTCCTTACCCTACTTTGCCTTATTTTGTTTCAGTTTGGTCTTTTTTCCCTCCCTCTCTTTTGTGTTCCTTCCCTTCTTTCTTAACATGAAACATTTTCTTTGGGGAACCCAATCAAAGGAGAAGTAACCCCTACTATCTCAAGTATAAAATGATTGTATACTATACTTTTCATAAAAATAATCATATATTTGGAGTTACTCTTCAATAGAAATATTTTTTTCTTTTCTCTTCTCTTCTTTGCTTCTGTCAGGGATTTTTAGTGTCCTCTGGAACCGTTGGTACATCTCATTCTTTGGCTCCCCTTAACAGGTATCTGCCCCTTGGGAAGGAATTCACAGTGATAAAACTTTAGAAAATAACTTTAAAAATAAAAGTAGAATTTAAAAAAATACCTAACCTTAGAGGAACCTTTACATATTTGTGTGGTAGCAGTGGTTGAAAGTTGTTCCATTATCTGAAGAAACCAGGGATATTTAGCCTCAGGAAGAGAAGAATAAGAGGGGACTTGAGAGCTGTTTTCATGTGTTTGAAGGGTTGTCATGTGAAAGAAGGATTAGACTTGTTTTGTTTGGCCTCAGCTCTCAGCTTGATCTGGGAGAAATGGGTGGAAGTTTCCAACATAAAAATTTCAGCTTGTTATAAGAAATTACATTTTAACCATTTAGAGTTCACCAAAAGCAGAATAAATTACCTTACAAGATATTGAATTTCTTTCATTAAACCTTTCTAATCATTCATTAAATCTTTCATTATCATTAAACCTTTACTATAAATCTTTACTAAGCACCTACTATGTGATGGACACTGAGAATGCATGGGCAAAAATATCCTCAAGATGCTTACATTCTATTGGGGGGATGATGTATGCAAAAAGTTTGGATAAAATAAATACACGGAAATTTCCAGGAGTGTCTCTGATAGCTGATGTGATCAGGGAAGGTTCCATATGGAAAATGGCTTTCAAATAAACTTTAAAGGAAACTAAGGACTCTTAGAGGCACAAGAAGAGAAGGGAGAACATGCCAGATATGATGGACCACCTATGTAAAAATGCAAAAGAAAGAGACGAAATGTCACATATGAGACTAGCAAGAACATTTTGGCTGAACTATAAGGTGTATGACTAAGAACACTATATAATAACCTGGACATTATCATCATCACAATCATCACCATAATCACCATCATCATTATCATCATGGCTAAAAGTTCACAAAGCATTTTACATGTTTTATTCCGTTTGATTTTTGTAACATTCATGTGAAGTAGGTGCTATTATTATCATCCCTATTTTAGAGCTGGGAAAACTAGAGTGTCCTCTATCAGCAACTCTATAGTTATTCACTCTATAGTCAATTCTTAGGGATGTAGAGAAATGGATTCCTAAAAGGCATGGTTTGGCTTTGTTGACCTCTGTGGTCTCATTATATTCTTTTTTTAAAATTTAAATTCTTTTATTTATTTGTTACATTGAAATACCCAGATAACTCCCTCCCTCCCCGACCAGTTAGAGAATGCATCGTTTGACAAAAAGATATATGTATGCATAAAACTATGCCTCTCTTATTTCCATTTATCAATTCTTTCTCTGGAGGTGGACAAACACAAGTCATTCTTCAAACAATATTTCTGTTGCTGTATATAATGTTGTCTTGGTTCTGTTCATTTCACTCTTCATGACTTCATGTAGGTCTTTGCATTTTTTTAAATTAACCTGCTTTTCATTTCTTTCTGCATAGTTGTATTCCATGACAATCATATGCCACAATTTGTTTGGCCATTAAATACTTAAGATTCTATGATTCTATTGTTTGGTATTGTATATTCTCCAGTGAGAAGCAGCATGAAGTACAGACAGAGATAGAGAGCTGGTCTCGAAGGCAGCAACATCAGGGTTGTACTGGTTATGTAGCCATGGGCAAGTCACTTAAAGTGAGTTACCTCTCCTTTCTCTTGTCTACTCTCCAAAACTGTATATTGCAGAGAAGTTTCCAAGGTTTGCATTGGAAAAAGAGCTTTCCAAAATCCCATACATAATCCTTCTTCTCTAAAATCAAGTAGGACATTGCTTGACTAAATTTTCTCACTTTCCTGTACTTTTGTTAGTCTCATGTAGACAGAGACTTGGAGAGATATGGATTCTGAACTCACGAAGAAACCATGAGGTCAACCATAAGGAAGGAAGTCATGAGTAGAACAGATTCTATTTTGGGGATTATAATCACTTGACTCAACATGCAGACTACCCTAGATTTTTGAACACTATGCTAGTAGTGCTACTTTTGTCAGGTCTTACCAAGGTGAAACAGTCTCTATGATCCTATGTGTTTCCTTTTCAGAGATAGTTTAGCGAAGTGCAGAGAGACTCATCAACAGGTCTGCAACTAAGCAATGGATTATTTTGATCACAATAGCTCATGAGTCTCAAAAAAAAAACAACAATGCTCTGATTCCTTAATGTGGCATGAAGGTATCCTTTAGTTCTTAAAGTTCACCCTACAGAGTTAGGGATACTTAAATCTCACAGTGTAAAGATGAACCTGAATTTAGGAAGACCTGAAAAATATGTTCTCATATATTTACTGGCTGTGTGACCCTGGACAAGTCACTGAACCTTTGTCTGCTTCAGTTTTCTCATGTATAAAAATGGGAACAATAATAGTACTGAAATTCCAGGGTTTTTGTAAAGATCAAATGAGATATCTGTAAAATGCTTAGCACAGTGCCTGGAACATAGTAAATACTATATAAATGTTAGTTGTTGTTGTTCTTATTATTGTTATTGAAAACTTAGACAAGTTCTACCAAAGCTAGGAAATCTTTGATTTTGGAAAGAACAGAATATTTTTAATGTCTGAGTACTAGTCTTGCTGAACATTTTTAAATTAAAAAAATATTAAACCTTTACCTTCCATCTTAAAATCAATATTGTGTATTGATTTCAAGGCAGAAAGTATTGAGGGCTCAGGGTCATAGAGTTAGGAAGTGTCTGAGGTCAGATTTGAACCTAGGATCTCCTATCTGTAGGTTTGTTTCTCAGTCCTTTAGCCACTGAGCTGCCTTCTGGTCTAGCTATGTATTGAAGAATTATAACCAATAGGTTGGCAACCATGTAATGAATTCTTAGGCCATGGTTACTCATGGAATAGATATAAGTGAGTAAATGAGCCTTAGTTCTATATATTTGCTTTCTGCTTCTTCATTGGCAGAGTGGTCTTAAAAAAAAAGAAAGAAATCAGAGTACTCTTAGACCACCTATAAACATTGATTAGCTTATTGGCACTCTAAATATGAGACCTTCATCCATGACCAATGAATCAACTGGAAGATATTGTCAATATTGCTATTATTTCTATAAGTGAGGACAGAAGAAATAAAAGAAGTTATGATTAAATGGATTGATGATTCATAGGTGTTCCTAGGAGAGATAAATAAAGTTGTTGGTGGAGCTTGTTTTGCCCTACATTGAAAGGCAACAAAATATGCCTTTTGTGGGATATATTGTCATTTTTCCTTTTAATGATGAATGTAAGTTTAAAAAGACCATTAGATGGAGAATTCCAGATTATATACCAACTATAGCTGGAAAACATAAAGAAGCAGAAAAATCATATGAAGTGTTGTATAAAATTCTCCAAATCAAGTTAATACACATCTTTATCTTTGAATAACTTCAATGCAAACATAGGCACAATTGGAGGAATGACAGTGAAAAATTTATTGGAAAATATAGTTCAGAATTGAAAAGTAGAAGCCAAAGGTTTAGAGATTATTCAGAAGTATCACCATAGTATATCATGAATACTTTCTTCAAGAAAAAAATTCAGCTTAGGCATGGGAAACAAGGATTAATTTATACATACCATTTCATGTCAGGAAATTGCTATTTATTGAAACAAGAATCATTTCAGAATCATCGGTCTTTATGTAGTCAAATCATAAACTAGCTATAGCAAAGTCCAAAATGAACATCAATGTAAGCATATAGATGAAAAGCAGACATGGCATTTAATTAAAATAGTTCTAGTTATTTAATCAATCTGTTGATTCTGAAATATGGTAAATGAATAAAAGTGTAGACTCTAGATAAAAGTTTTGACTGAGATTATCATCATTTCTAATATTTATTTGATAAAGAGCAGTTGACACAGCCAGGAGGTCAAAAGAGCCCCCAAACAACAACGATCGATAATCAATAACCTCTTTGATAAGCAGAAAGACTTAACAGCCAAGGGCAACACCTGGGTAGAGTAAAAATTAAGATCCAAATATACACAGGAAAAGGATATTTGAAAATGGGTAGCATTATCTGAGAAACACTGAAAAGTCATAGAGAAAATGAGTCTGCAGAAGCTTGATGTGATCAAATTTAACAAGATCACCCAGAGATCATTTATAGATAAACTAGAAAAAAGGTACCAAACAGACAAAAATAAAATGGATCTACCAGCATTTCTAAAGTGACTGATTCTTATCATCCGTGGTGGTGGATCCATGTTATCAGGAATCAAGTAGGAGGAGATTGGGCTTGACTGTGCCTGGGGAAATTATGTAACACTTAAAATGTACCTCATATTATTGTTGCAATATGATTGCAAATTGTGGAACACAATTAGCTTTGAAGAATCCAAACTGCAGGTGATAAGAAAGGCAAAGTAAAGACATAGTGGGTTTAAGTAGATTACAGCACATCACAACAAATTATTTGAATGAAAGAAATGGAATATAAAATCACATCAATGGCATCTATGAGAAAAAAAAGGAGGTGAGTTAGTATTGTAGCAACTGACAAAAGATAATAGCTGGACAACCCAGATATCTTGCAAAAATCACAAATAGTAAAAACAACCTAGGGGAGATCCCTAATGCATTGAATCATTTTTCTGTGGAAAATGTATTCAAGGAAACTAGAATTATATATAAATGTAATGTGCAGATGGACCATGATCTGTTCTAATGGTGACAGTCCCCACGTTGAAGACTGCTAGTTTAATTAAATAGATGAATTGAATCCTTCAAAGACAACTCATAAAACTATCTACTACAGCATGGATGGACTTTGATTGTCATTGGGGAAGATGATGTGTTGAAGTAAGAAAAAATGTAGCCAAGGAGGTCTAGGCTGAGGATTTGATGGCTGTATGGAAGAATAATGAGTTTTGCCCTGTACTATGAATGCAGATGTCTACTCCTCCTCCTTCCCTCACCCCACTCTGGATAACCACTGAAATTATTGCTATTATCACAAAATAAATTAAGTTTGAATGACTCAGTACAGTCCATCCTTATTTTTGGACAGTTCAGAGCATGCTCATGGTGGTCTTGTATATAAACATAAGCTCTTCTGTGTACCATCAGTGTGTTGTATGTGTCATACACCTAAAAGAAGAGTAGAAGTCCTTACAAAGTAAGGGTAGGATTTGTTTTCTGTGTGTGTGTATGACGCTGGGTAATACTTTTTGAAACATAAGAGCCAAAAGCAACTTCTTTCTCTGTGACAAACTGATGGAAATGTGGCCCTATCCAAAGTTCCTTTTCCTTTCTTTCCAAAATAGTTTTGCAAAGTAAGGTTTTCCTACATGTCCCTCAGTAACTGCATGAGGGAAAGAATGAAAAGATCTGTTTTCTGCTTCATTTCTTCCATGGGAGAACTTGGGTTGATTTCATTCAAGAAAATATAATAGCATTATTATTTGGTAATGTAAGAACACACATGACCATGAAAATTTCTTTAGGAAATAACTTTCATTATTAGTCTAGGTGGAGAGAACATTCATGCCATATTATAACAGCCCAATGGTTCCATGTATAGAATTAGGTATTGAGGGGCTATATGGAATACTAAGAGGAAGACAGGTAGGTAGATTGACAGAGCGGTAGGTATTTAGGTAGATAGCATCAAAATGGAGAGACTCATTTAAGGATGTCTGGTCAGTTCAAGAAGGTTCCATAATGGAATCCTTCATTTAATTGTCATTTATTTCAATTATGCAAGGCCAACTTACCATAGGATTTAGGACCCTTGAGAACTATTGCATGTTTATCATAGCTAAAGAATGTAAACAGCCCTTTATTTCTTATCCCCAACATTATCAGTTAGGAATTATGAGTCAGGGCCCTCAATCTCTGGCATTAAGTATCTCTTTGATCTTGGGAAAGTCACTCTACCCCCAAATTCCCAGTTTCCTAATCTGTAAAATGGAGTCAATAACTCATGAAAAGTTGTTTAAATCACTGAATAATCAGAGCTCTGCAACCAATACAACTCCAAACCCAATAAAATGGCAAAAATAGAAAAAATGGAAAAAAAATCAATGTTCATCAGCAAAAAAAATAGGATCATAGACTAAGAGCTAAAAGGAATCTTAGAAGTCATGGCTTGACATGCTCATTTTACTGATGATGATACTGAAGTACCAGATACATAATATACACATGTACAAATATGCATATGTGCAATACTTGCAATATATGCACAACCACATGCATATAAATGTGTACCTGTAGAAATATTTATATGTATATATCTATGTTTCTATATCTATGTAGCTATCTACCTATTTTTCTATCTAGCTATATATCTACATGTCTGTTTGCCTGTCTATCTACCTACCATCCATCCATTTATGTATCTATCTACATGTCTGTCTGTCTTTCTACAAATCTGTCTATCTACCTTCTAGCTACATGTCTATCTTTCTATCTGTGTATTTATTTATCATCTATCTATATCTGCATGACTCTATCCATAGGTCTATCTATCTACATATCTGTCTATTATCTGTCTACATGTCTATATCTATCTATCTATTTGTCTGTCTATCTATTCTCTAACTTGAATCCATTTCTTTCTGGTCAGCACTCTACCCACTACCCTATGTTGACTTTAAAAAACCATGGTTATTAGTATATTAATTAACATTATTAGCTAGGAGAAACTTTTATGAAATCCCATCATGATAATGTTTGGCTGGACTGCTCTGACACTCTCTGCCTATCTATTCATGCTAGAAGAATAACTGGCAGAGACTAGTTTAGTGTGGAGCATCTGCAGTTTGTGCAGAGGGGGCAGGAGCCCCTCCTAGACGAATTTTCTGTCATCCTCACTGACTCCTTTCATTCCTTTTATCCCTATGAAAGTGTTGGTGCTAAAAATAAAGTTAAATATTGCACTTCCTCCATGCTGCTCCCCTTTTCTTCTTTCTTCCAACAAAGAACCCAACCTAGGCCTAGAACTTTTCCCTGAGGAGAATCTAATTAGGCTCCCTCCCTAAACTGGCACACCTCATGAAATCAGCAAAGGACGCTGGTTCTCCTTTTCTTCACTATCTCTGAGTTATGAGGATTCTCCTCTCACATGCTCCCACTGGAAACTCTTTGCTTGCCCCTGCTTTGTCTAGAACAGTCAGACTAAGCATTCTTTCTACCCTCCCTGTGTCTACTTACCAACCCTAGAAAAATCTCCTTTTTCTCCTCTACCTCTTAGAATCTGCAGGCCCCCTCAAACTTCAGCAAGTGTCATCTTCTACGTTAGTCTTTGGTCCTTCAGTTCCCCCACTACAAACATTACCTTTTATTTATCTTGAATGAATATGCCTACATGTTGTTTTCTGTTAAACTGGCAGCTTCTTGAGAGCAGGGCTGCTTTTATTTTTGTCTCTGTAGTTCCCTCTTCCATAAAACGAGAGGTTTGGACTAGACAGCCAGTATTTAACAACTAATAAATGCTTATTGAATTGATTGTTGAAAAATTCCTTTTTTCACCATACTGGAGAATCTTATTTCTTTCTTTGGGCCATTAAGTACTACTGAACTCCAGCATGAGTAAGGAGATACATAATTAGAGAATGGCAGAGTTAAAGTAGACCTTAAGGAATATGTAGTCCACCCTATTCATAGGATTCATAGAATCATTAAGCTAAAAGCTGCAAAGGACCTTAGGGTCCACTTAATCTAACCTCTCATTTTTATCTAAGAGGGATATTAAGGACTAGAGATGGCAATGAAAATTGCCTATGGTCACACAGAATATCAGACATAGGGGACAGACAGAACAAAGACATAGAATTGAGAACTGTAGTCTCAGGTGTGAGTTACAAGAAGCAGACCAGAATTTCCATAGAGAATATGGAGAGGAATACTTTGTAAGAAAACTAGAAAGGTAGGGAGAAAACAGTTATAAAGATCATTAAATTAAGAGAAGGTTATATTGCTGACAGTTGCTCATTTCACCTCCTCTTAAAGACCTTTAAATACCAGAGAACACATCATCTCCCAAAACAGATCATTCCCCTGATGGGTATCCCCAGTTGTTAAGAAGTCATCTTTAGTCGGAGTTTTTAGATCAGCCTCTCAATAACTTCTAACAATGTACCCTACGTTAGTCTTTTGAAACCATACAATTATATCTAATTTTTCTTTCACATAATCCTTCCAATTCCTGAAGATAACTGCTATTAAATTCCTTATAAATCTCTTTCTCCATGCTAAGTATGTCCAGATACTTCAATTGATCCTCATATATTATGGATTCCAGACCCCTCATATACTAGTTGCCCTCTGCTGGTTGTATTGGTTTTGATATTGTCCCTTTTTAAATGTGGTATCCAGAAATGAATACATACTCCAGATGTGAATCAATGAGAGCCAAGTACAGCAGGACTATAACTTCTATCATTATGAACACTAGACTTCTATTAATGTAATGTCTTTTAAAATGTAAGCTTTTGTGGCTGCCATATCTCAAGGCTGACTCCTGTTGAGCTTTCAGTCCAAGTCTTTGACATATAAACTATCCATGTCTTTTCCATCCTGAACTATTCTGGTTGATTTTTTTGAACCCAATGTGTAGGACTTTAAATTGGTACTTATCAAATCCTACTTTATTAGATTTAGTCCATAATTCTGGCCTGCCAAAATTTGATAGAACATGTTCCCCAAAGGAAGATATATAGGCAAAAATACAGCTTTAAGCAGAGCTTGTTGAATGGCATTTTCATAAGGATTTATTGAAAGGATACCATGCTCTTCCCTGACTTATAAAAGTTCATGTAAAACAAGGCACCAGAGCCTTGGCAGAACTGGCTCTGGTATCCCCAACAGATACAGAATTCTGCTCTGGGGGGACTTTGCACTTGGTCAGGGGTGGAAGTGGGGGGCATTGTGGATGCTCCAACAGAGAGAAGGAAGATGCTGGCCTCATACGGTGTCACAAGCTGGCCCTAATTTCTATGACTGAGGCTTCTATCCAGGCCTCCCATCTTGCATTAACTGTGAAATCATTTTCCCACAGTCAAAGAGGCGCTTGCTAAGGTGATTTTGTTCTCCACAGTTGACTTTATCTCCATATTTCACTTGGTGGGAACTTTTTTCTTTTTTTAGCAAACATGGCACCAAGCTACACAGAACACTCAGTGAGCCCCTATGCTGTATCATGAAAACGTCAAGCAAGATGAAATATTCCCACATAAGTGTATCATTTAAAAACGCACTTTTGTTTCTACATTTGGAACAGGCAGGTCACCTTGGCAAAGGGAATTTCAGAATCTCACCAGGAGAATGGACTGCGTTTTTTATGGGACGGTTTCTTTGGCTGTTTTGATTTGCATATTTGAAAACAACTGAAAAAGCAATTAATTCAAAGCTAAATAACTTCCATGTTTAGAATTATGTTTATGGTCTTACAACAGACAAATTTATGAAGAAGTCTGGGACCATTACTCTAATGCAGAATAGGCATCAATCTCTCTCAGAGATCCATCTCATGGTTTATTTCTAAAACTTGAATAGAATAAGGTAGAGAATCTAGAGTATTTAAGACCAAATGATAATCAGACGCTTTAACACATTTAAATCATAATGTTACAGTATGTAGCAACCCTTGGCTTTTCTTACAGTTCTAAGCAATGCTGTTCCCAGAGGACAAACCTTCTTCAGAGAAAATAAGACACTGAGTTGGTTACAATTCCAAGGAGAATTCCAGCACTGGAGGGTTTTTTTTTTTTCTTTTTAATACAATTTACACAGAAGAGGCTGGCTGCCAATGCGATAATTGAGAAGCACCTGGTGAAAATGTCTTTCTGTTAATTCACAATGACTCCACTTGGTCTCCACCCCAGCCCCCAAGCCAGCTCTGTGCCAAAAAGAAAGAAATAGGAAGAAAAAAAATTCCACGTAGTTGTCAAAGCCAAGGAGAAACAAAGCAGTGCCAGGAGCTTCCTAAGAATCAAGACTAAGACCTTCCAGATCCCACATGGGACATTTAGTATAGGAAGTCCCCCTGACATAGGGAATTCCACACATCTCTTTCTCCTCAGGAGGAAGAAGAGATGAGCATGAGTCATGGGGTCTCCATTCTTTCATTAATTGTTGGAGAGTCTGGCTTCTCCTGGTCTTGGAAAGCAGCCATCTCTCTGGCGCAGAAACAAGATGGTCTTGCTTCAAGGCAATGATCTAAGTGAAGCCTGGAGGGCCCTTCTAGATCTAGGATTTTTTTAATCCCAGATGCCATGCTAATAACTAATCAATCAATATTTGAACGTTAGAGACACCCTGAACTACAACTCTTTTCGTTTCTGCAAGTTTGCCTGTAAATTCCACAAAGGCACAGGTTTCCTCTGACTGTGGGGTTTATATACTAAGGCCTATGTGTTGCTTTTATTTTAGAGGAGTGACTCCTCAAAGGATTCCTAAATGATCAGTTCTCTGTCTTCACTCTCCTTTTGATCTCATCCTCTACACAAGTCAAGAGATCCAGATTATAATTCCAATTCTGATTCAAAGTCACTATATGACCTTAATCGAGTCTCTTTCCCCTTCTAGGCTTTAGTTCCTGCTCTGCAAAATAAGACAACTGGCTTATAAAGCTTTGAAATGTTCTTAAAACTCTGTGAATATCAGAAACATCTAGGATTCAATGTAGGTTCAGGCTCGTATACTTTCTGATTACTGGAATTGGGGGGCCTCAGTTTACAGGAAATATTCAGAGAGGAAGACAGACAGAAATGATAGACACTTTCAGAGAGACAGAGAAGAGAAAAAACAGACTGGTTTTTTGCCATCCTAGAGTCTGGGTGAGCCTTTCTTTTGCATAGACAGTACGGACATGTAGAGATGTATTTATGTAGCTAGGCTATGGCCTTTCTCTAGGATATAATCTGGAATTCATGTCCAGGCTTAATATAATCACTAGTGAAGGGCAAAGAATACTAGTGTCCTGCTAATGCTAGGTGACATCAGTAAAGCTGACATTTATATAGTATTTTATATGGGTTTGGTAAGGGCTTTACCTACATTCTCACCTTAAATTTTCAAAATAACCTGATTAAGTAGGTGCTATTATTTTCATACCCATTTCACAGATAAGGAAACAGATGCAGAGAAGTGAAGTGACTGCCCCCAAGATGATTTGATTACTAGAAGTCTGGGGCAGGAATGGGACGTGAATCTTCATAAGTGCAAGCTTAGAGCTCTCTCCTCTCTGCCATACATACCTATGGAAGAGGGATAGAAAAATAGGCAAGGCCAGCCACTACAACGTTGTCAACAAAGAGTGGGCAGCTGGGTGGATTGAGAGCCAGGCCTAGAGATGGGAGGTGCTGGGTTCAAATCTTGTCTCAGACACTTCCCAGCTGTGTGACCCTGGGCAAGTCACTTGACCCCCAGTGCCTAGCCCTTACCACTCTTCTGCCTTGGAGCCAATACAGTATTGACTTCAAGATGGAAGGTAAGGGTTTAAAAAAAAAAACAAACCCTACATAGCCTGGCAATTCTTTGAATTGAACTGTGTCCTTATCTGCTTACTTATCCATGTGATCATCTATGAGCGCCTGAAGGGCCAATGTGCCAAGTTCAGCAAGCATTTGCTGAGCATCCACATGAATGACCCTGAGCTTGGCTGTGGATGATGAGTTATCTAAGATTCCAACTGGAGAGATATGAACAGGGATAAGGACTGGATCTGTGATTCCACTGATCTAGTGAATTCCCAGGGAGGAAACTCTGTCAATACAGGCTAGCACTTTCTCCAGCAATTTAGTAGATTAAGAGAGTTGTTTAGAGGTGTCTGACATACAATGGCAACACTGGGGGAGGGGGGAAAGCCAAATCCTATCAAAATGCCATTGGGAAATGTTTAACAAAATAAATATAAATAAAATAGAATATAGATAATGTTAATGTGTAGTTTTCTAAATCAGTAAGTGCACTGCTGGGATCTTCTTTTGTGGATTAGCAGCCCCTGTTTCTATTTAATTTTGAACCAAAGTCAGTGTGTTTTAGAGGTGGAACTCAATCTGGGTCTCTCCAGCTTTGAGATCCCTCCTCTATTCATTAGATTTTGTCAGAGATATGAAGATATGTCCACAGAAAGAGTAATAGGGTAACATGCAATGTCAGGCTATTTAGGATGAAGGCTAAACAAGGAATATGAGTAGTCAGCATGAGAAAATATGCAGCTTGACCTCAGATTTGATTCATGATCCATTGACAGCAGTAACTCAAGGGAAAACCACTCATTGGGCTTGCCTTTGTGTCTGCATCATGCTTTTAAAATGTGTTCTTCGGGAATATGCACGGGTCATCAGCGAGGAACCCATAGGAACTGAGAGACAACTTGTAGCATCCCACTTGAGTCCTCACACTCCTCACCGGCTACCAAGGTATCACCATATCAGTCTACATCCCAGTGACAGGTGGCTCCAGGGCCTACGATGAACTTGTGCAACAACGCTCTGTAAGCATGGTGAGCCAACGCATTACACAACAGCATATGTGAAGCCATTACATGGGAACACCGTCTGCTTCCAACTCATGCGCAACACAAGCCATCCTCGGGGAGCTGGGTCACATATGTTTCCCTTGCAGGCCCCCATGGAAGTTTCAGATTTTGTTCTTTCCTTCTCTGCAGATTTCCCTACCCCTTTCTTTGCCTTTGCCTTGCTCAATCCTCTTTCTCATCTCTCAATTCCCTTCCCCAGTGATCAAAGAGAATCTCGGAGTATAACGGGATCTTGGAGGTTTTCTAGTCCAACCTGTTCCTGACCAAGTATTCTTTCCAAAATATCCATGACAAGAGATCATGCAACCTTCACCTGAAAACTTCTGTAGAAGGAAAACTAGCTTCTGAAAGAGCCTCTTCCATTTCAGGAAATCTTTTCTTGTTATAGGATATGGAACTATCAACTGGTACCTCAACAGTTTTCTAAACTCATGATTTTTTTCCCCTCTCAGATTTTATAAGCAATGGGCAAAGATTGCAGAAAATTCAGGCCTACAAATATATACATATATAAATTTTCTATGCATATAGAAAAGCATCGTAGCTATAATGGTTTTCCTGGAAACAGAATGGTTTGCTCTGGTAGGTAGGAGATTTTCTATCAGTAGAGACCTTTAAGCAGAGCTTGCATGACCATCCATGGGCCATTTTGTAAGGAGAATTCTTGTTCATTTGCAGGCTAGAGTTGTCCTTTGAGATCCCTTTACAACTCAGAGGTTTTGTGATTCCACAATTTTATGCATTGCCAACTTGTCTTGGTCATTATCTATTTTTTATTCATTCAAACATAGTAGCATAATGTTGTAGTAAGAGAATTAGAATATATGTCAGAAGACCACAAATCCTAATTTTGCATTGTCCTTGGACAGGTTATTTCCTCTTTGCAGATCTGTTTCCCAATGTATAAACTCACGAAGAGAATGGATTTCTTCTAGCACCAAAACCCTATGATTCAATAGATTTGTATGGTAAATGAAAACCACGGTTGATCTATCCATCCATTAAATACACATTTATTAAATGACTACTATGTTCCAGGTACTACACTATATTCTCAGAATTCAAAGACAAAAATGAAATATATTAGGCACTGTCTATTACTTCACAGGCTAAATATAATTATCATGTAATTTTAAATGATTAAAATGTTATCAAGGTAAGCATTGAGGAAAAGTTGTTGGAACTTCGATCATTTTGTCTAAAGAATGGAAGCCTAAAAGTGAAGTTAATAACTAAATGAAAATGAAGGACTATACCATGAAGGTCAATAAAGTTTCTACCATACCAATTTTCCTAAGGACAGATTAGAAAGAGATAAGCTTCTGTTGTAGGATTAAGTATTTAGGCTATTAATCAAACAAATATTGCGTAAAGTCCTTTTGTGTGTCCAGACTCCAATTTTATATTGTGTCAGACACAAGAAAAAGGAGAAAATGGAGTAGACACACTTCCTGCCCTCTATCATCTTCCAGTCTGGTTGGTAAAATAGACATACACAGGAAATAATTGGATAACAATAACATTTGTAGCCTAGTTAATTCAAATCAGTGATCCTTTATTAAATGTTTACTATGTACCAGGCACTATGTTATGGTCAGTGTGTAAGAAAAAGGTAAAATGTTCTCTGTCCCCAAGGAGCTTTCATTCCATTAGAGATCAGAGAAAGCTTCCGAGTAAACTTTTTCCATCTCTTTCCTTCCCATATTGAATATTCAAGTTATTATTCAAATATTCAACATTCAAATATTCAATAGTTAAACTTTATTAAGTGTAAAATTTGTATTAGAATGCTTTGAAAATGTTAGATACAAGGACCAAACTTGAGAAAATGCTGCTGGTCCTGCCAATGATTTAAAAATTCATTTTTTTAATGGCCAACGTTTTTTATTTAAATGGTTTCCTGTCCTGTCCCTATCCAGTCTCTCCCTATCCCTCTCTTTCCTTTTCCTTTATTACCTTCCTTCCCTTCATCATCTCCTCTCCACATCTCTTTTCTTCTACTTTCTTTGCCTTTCCCTTCTCCATCCCCTCTCTCTTTCCTCCCCCCCCCCTTTTCATTCCCTTCCCGCTCTCTTCTCCTCCCCTTTCCTTTTGCTTTTTCTTCTCTTCCTCAACAATGGAGCTGATAGTCTTCAGAGAGTTACTGAAAACAAAATAAAACAAAAGGCCATTTCTTAGATGATTAAAAAAAAAGGATGCTATTAGCCTGAAATGGTTTTAGTATCCTTCTATTTGAAGATAAAGGAGCAAACCAAACACCTCTGCAATCTGGCCTCAGGAACCTATGCCTGCACAGATGCCATGTTTCTAAAAGGCATAAAATCAAGTGAACGTCCTCTTTCATGCTCTCTCCCATGAGGAACCCTAAGGTATCCATAGAAGATGCAGCATTTTTCTTATCATACTTGGGTGCTTTTAACAACATTATTTTACCCATATGCTTCATTGAGTCCCACTATTATTTTATATCACCCACCAAATCCAGAGTGAATGACTTTACCATTCTGAAAAACGGCATCAGAGGAAGCCCCAGATGTATGTGTAGGGCGCCTGTGAATCGAGTCTTAGTACATTGAGTTTAATCCAAATGTATTTCAAAAACAGTGATTCCAATTGTTGTAAACTATGGAACACATGCAGAATCCCTGGAGAAACAGATGTTAGATCTTCTGATAGCAGTAAAACATCCGAAAAAATCTTGTAAATATGAACAAACTTGACTAATAGAGTATTTGGCAGTTAAAGAGAGAGGAATGCACAGTGGATGTCATTCAGCTTTTTAAAATAGTATCATGTGTGTCATTAAAAAAGAAATATTCTTTTAAATGTCTGTTATTTAGTTTTAAAATGAAAAATATTGAATAGTTAAACTTTATTAAGTGTAAAATTGGTTTTTAGAGTGCTTTGGAAATGTTAGACACAAGGAACAAACTTGAGAAATCACAAAAGGCAGCTTGCTCTGCCAATGTTTTTTTAAGTCCATTTCTTTAAAAAATGACCAAAGGTTTGCTTTTTAAAAAAATGCCTTTAAAAGAGCTAATCAGTATTTGAGCCATAGGAAACACTACCAGGCCCTTCCAGATAGGATTCTTTGGATAGAAGAGCCCCCTTGTTTTACAGAGTACAATCCTATTCTCTTAGAAAGTGTAGAATACTACAGAATAAAGAATAAGTTTGGTCTCAACCCTTCATTGAGAAAAGCCTGTACTATGGCTCTTTGTGGCTATAACTGAAGGTTAGTACAACCACCACTCACTTGGACAAATTAGTTAGTTGGATATCAGATCTGTCTGGAGGTTTGTCACCAATGGTAACGTTCCTTCTGCTTTCTGATTTTAAACAAAAGGAGCAAATTGTGTGATTTTGGGAGACTGAATTAGGTCCTGAGATTCAGATTCAGTCATTCATCTGAAGTGCTTTGGATCAGACAAACATGGACTACCTATAAAGGGAGGAGACAATGTCAATCCACCTGTAAGTTGGAAACAAATTATTGATGCTCTTAGGAATGTAATGTGTTGGTGGAGGATTGATCCAATTATTTCTACTCCATAAGAAGTTGTTTCTCCATTCTGTTGCTGTTCATTTGTTTTATGTCCTGATGCTGTTGGGAGTTTTCTTGGCAGAGATGGTAGAGTGGTTTGATATTTCCTTCTCCAGCTCATTTTACAGATGTTAAATGACTTATCCAAGTTCCCACAGATCTTAAGTGTCTGAGAACACATTTGAACTCATGTCTTCCTGACTCCAGGCCTGGTTCTCTATCCATTGTGTCATCTAGTTACCACTGTTTAACTGCTTCTCCATTATTTCTTCTTAAACTAAAGCCAATCATGCCACTGTCACTATATCACATCTTATTGTTTCTTTCCTTTTCTTTTTTCTCCTTTTATTCCTTTTCATTCCTCTTTATCATCATTTCCTTCCTCTGGCATCTTCATTAAATCTTAGGAGAATAACTATTTACAAGATACTATGGAGGTTTCCTTCATTTCTATGAACAGCACTGTAACCTCTAAATCTTATCACCTTGGTATTAGCTTTGGCTCTCTGCCTCCCTTACCTCCAATGTCCAAGAAGTTAGAAAATTCTATTGTTTCTACTTCTGCAATGATTCTTCAATCTGTTTTCCACCACCCTTGTGTTTTAGAGTGAACAGATCTGAGTTAAATCCCAGCTTTATGTATTTATTATCTAGAGGTTCATGGTCAACTCAGTTTAGTCATTTATAAAATGAGACTAATAAAACTTGTACCACCTACCTCAAAACTGTTAAGAGAAAATTGTTTTGCAAATCTCTAGCTCTATGCAGACATAAAGATCTGTGAGTCACTGAATTTTCACTTAAGGCAATAGAGGGATAGGAGCTGAGGTGAGGCCTGGAGGAGAGGAAGTACACCAAGGAACGAACGTCTTGTTTATCTAACCTTTTATTGAAATTATGGATGCTGAGGGTGGAGAAATGCTCTTCTTCTGAGGGTTGGGTGGTGGGTAGAGGGGCAAAGTAAGTAACAGAGTGAGTCTTAGTGGCTTATATCAGTGCCAAGTCAGAAAAGGGCCCTGATTCTCAGTAGCTATGTCAAGCAAGAAAACCAATTAACAAGCCTTTTATCAAGGACTCTTTCTTTTCCTCTCACCCTGATATCCAAATCCCAGTGGAGAAATCATGGGTAGAAAGCTTGGTAAGTTTGGAAGGAAACCCTGAGCCAGATTTCCAAAAGAGAGATAAGATGTTTCCTTTTGGTAGCATATAATAAATGGCCTCCCAATTTATTATTTATCCATGTTCACACTTTAATGAATAGTTGTAGTGATAATTACCAAATTTCTACATTAAAGAACAAGTCTGTGCTTTATACAGTAACTGCTGAATTGGGCTATTATCTACACATGTGTGGGTTTTCTGTAAATACAGAAATTTGATATTTGTCACCAGGTCTATTCATTGCAATTTGAACATAGATAAATAATGAATGGCAACACCACTTGTTCATTAACATTCTACAAAAGGAAAATATATACTCATTATTCTTTTCATGAATTTGGCCACGGAAGGTTCATAAATAATTGTGCTTTACAATTTTCTCTAATTAGTGATGAACTTAATCCAGGCCATCCAAAGCCCAAGAGCAAAGGGATCTTTCCATTGCCCTGTTTCTGACTCTCTGTGGCAGATGCCGCCTTCCAAGAGTCACTCTCACAAATGGAGCTGTGGTGAATGGCACGGAGGCCTTTAAAAGCTCATTTCGGCTCTGAGATCTGCCAAACGTCAGGAGCCCTTACATGAAACCTCTTACTGAGCTGCTCTGGCCCTGACCCAAGCCCTAGAGAAAATACAGAGATGTGCTTCCTGGTCCCCATGATACCATGGCTTGACTGACTTCTCTGGAACAAGTGTGTTCATCACCTAGCTGGCTGCAGTTTACAAGTCCGAGATGCATGAGGACTCTGCGGAGGGGAAGATGAGTTGGCTGGATCAAAGCTCCTCCATCTGGATGAGGCAGTGCTATGGTTCCGTCTTTCAGCGAGGCATTTGCAATGCTATTGCAGGACATTTCACAAAATGGCTTCTTCCTATACTATAGTCTCTGCCTAGAATTGTCCACTGGCTCGCATTTCTTCAGGATATCCCTTCTTTCTCCAAATGTGGGTACAGTCATACCTTACCTCATTTTCTTGTGCTTCACTTTATTGCCCTTCATTGATAACATATTGTTATTATTGTTTTACAAATTAAAGATTTGTGGCAACCTTGCATTGAACATGTCTCTCAGTGCCATTTTTCCAACAGTATATACTCATGTCATGTCTTTGTGTCACATTTTGGTAATTCTTACACTATTTCAAGCTTTTTCATCACTTTCATATCTATAATGGCGATCTGCAATCAGAGATCTTTCATGTTACAATTGTCACTGTCTTAAGATGCCACAAACAGTGTTCATATAAAATGATGAAGTTAATTGATTAATATTGTGGGTGTTCTGACTGTTCTACCAACACACCATTCCCAGCCTCTCTTGTTGTCTTCAGGCTTCCTTGTTCCCTGATACAACAATATTGAAACTGGGCTAATTAATAACCTCCAAGTGTTCAAGTCCATGGATGAGGCAAACTTCATTGGTGTCTTATTTTAAGAAATAGCCACAGCTCCCTCAGCCTTCAGAGACCACCACCCTGATCAGTCAGCAGCCCTCAACACTGAGGCAAGATCAGCAAAAAGATTATGACTCACTGAAGGCTCAGATGATAGTTAGCATTTTGGCAATAAAGTATTTTTAATTAAGATATGTACATTATTTTTTAGACATAACACTAGTGCACACTTAATAGACTACAGTATCATGTAAACATAACTTTTATATACACTGGGAAACCAAAAAATTCATGTGATGCACTTTATTACAATATTTGCTTTATTGCAGTGGTCTGGAACTGAACCCTCAATATCTACAAGCTATGCCTGTATTTTTATCCATGGTTTAGGAAGAAACTCATTGCCGCCTTCTACTCCTGGGACATTCTGGTCTACATCTCTTATATGCTGATATTTTGGTTGGTCCTGTCTCTCCAAGTTGACTTCAGCAACACAGCTGTGTCTTGGACTTGATTCTGGGTGATAGCTCAGTGCTAGGCACACAAATTATGCTCCCTAGAGAAGTGTTTAATTCAATCTAAACTTGAAGTATCCATAATACATTATGAGACAGGAAACACAGAAAGATAAGGTACTGTCCCTGATGTCAACAAGCTTATATGAAGAGGGAGCTTACAATCTAATGGAGGAAAACAACTTCTAAGCAAATACTTATAGAGCAAGCTTTTTGCAGGATAATGGGAAACTAAATGAAAAGAGGAATGCCAGGGTCACAAATGGAGTAACAGAGAATGAAAGAATTATAAAAGAGGCATTGGAGCAAAGCGCCAGGATGCTGATTCCCTGGGCAATTGACCTAATCTCTCTGGTCCTCAGCTTCCTCATCTGTAAAAATGAGTATTTTGTCCTAAATTCCCTTCCAATTCTAATGTTGTATGATTTTGTGATTGGTAAGGAGTAGTATGTGATTAGTGTGAGAATTTATTTTTCCACATACTTTATTATTTTTATGTCAGGGTTCTGGATTATAAATGCCCAAATCAGTTCCTATACATTAGTGAGAATTCCTGAGCCAGGTTTGGAACCTGGCTCTATTCAGTCCATAGATTTTTGCATTCTCCTTTTCTTGAGGAATGCGGTCCTTTCATAGACTCTGGCTAACAGGAAAGTTATGCAATAATACTTTTCTAGAGTACATACAAAACTTCACCTGTCAGTTTAGGGAAAAGCTAAGGGTGTGATGGACCACCTCCTAATTAGCTGATTACCAGTTAGAGATGACTTGGGATGTTCAAGGTAAGAACTGAATAATGAGCTACCAAAAATGCATGTAGGTACCTGGGCCAGAAGTTTCCTTTGTCTTATGAATAAATTATTTTAAAATTGAGAACTACTGTCTCTCAAGAATTGCAATCACTACTGCAGAAAGGATGGTGGAGAAAGAGGTGGGTGAAGGCAACTTTTTCTCTTATTTCTAAACTCTTTTAAGAGCCCAAAGCACAAAAGCAATTCCCTATCTCACCTCAGCCCCCTTATCTTTGCTGCTATTTTTGTAAAGCTCTGAGATCCATGGATCTTTTCAAGAAGAGGATTCTACCCTAAGAAGAAACTTGGAATAGTAGAAAAAGATTTGTAGTCAAGATTTGAGTTAGTATCCAGCTTCTACCACTTATTGCCTGTGTACCTTGATTCAAACCGCTTAGCCTCTTGAATGTCCCTTCCAGATTTCACTCCTGTGGTTCCATGAACACAGCATGGGTGCTCTGAGACTGCCTTTGAGAGTTCCCACACTCCCACTCCCCAACTAATACACTTCCTTTTAATTCCTTCTTCCTTTCTCTTTTTTTCCTCTCTTCTCTGACTTCACATTCTCTTCTCCTCTGGCATAGACATTTTGTTCCAGTGAAAAGAACAAAAGAGGACCAATTCAATTTAATAATCCAACTTAATTCAGTAAATACTGTCTAAGCACTTACTATATATGCTCAGACATTTGCTAAGAGAGAGAGGGTTACAAAAAGAGTCAAAAGACAGTCCCTACTCTCAAGGAATATACAATATAATGGAGGAAAGCAGCTTACAAAAGATCACCAGAGCCATGAGAGGAGCTGAATGCTGGACAGACCACTGATTGGTTAGAGTGACTCTTCAAATGCGCATTGCACCTCGCCATCCAAAACACCAGTCCTGCTTGGATGACAAGCTGTCTGCCAAGGGACCACTCACTGGAAGCTCAACCGAGAAATAGAACCAGTTCAGAGACGCAGTGAAGGAAACATCAAAGGCAGTCCTAGGCCCCAAACAACGCAACCACCAGGACTGGTTCGACAAGAACAACACTACTATTGAAGACCTATTGAGCAAAAAGAACAAAGCCTTATGGAGTGGCAAAATAAACCAAACTCTGCTCCTAAAAAGGATAGATTCAAGTCTCTCCAAGCCACGGCACAGCGTGAAATCAGGAAGATGCAAGACTGAAGGTGGGAAAAAAAGGCAGAAGAAATCCAGCGTTTTGCTGATACGAAAAACTACAAACAATTTTTCAGTGCCCTCAAGACTGTCTATGGGCCATTAAAACCCACTACCACTCCCTTGCTATCCTCTGAGGGTGACACTCTCATAAAAGATAAAAAAGGCATCAGCAACAGGTGAAAAGAACACTTCAGTCAGCTTCTCAACCGACCCTCTTCAGTCGACCAAAGCTCCCTTGACCAGATCCCCCAAAACCTCACCATTGAACAACTTGACGTCCCTCCTTCAATAGAGGAAGTCCAAAAAGTCATTAAACAAATGAGTGCAGGCAAGGCACCTGGTAAAGACGGGATCCCAACCAAGGTGTACAAGGCCTTAAATGGAAAGGTGCTCCAGGCATTCCACATAGTGCTGACCAGCATATGGGAAGAGGTAGACATGCCCCCAGAACTCAGAGATGCCTCCATCGAACAAAGGCGTACGAGCAGCCTATGATAACTACAGAGGCATCTCACTACTCTCCACTGCTGGAAAGATCCTCACTTGTGTTATACTCAACAGACTCCTGTCATCTGTTTCAGAACAGAACCTGCCTGAATCACAATGTGGCTTCCGACCAGATCGCAGCACCATCGACATGGTCTTCACCATGAGGTAAATGCAGGAAAAATGCCTTGAGCAGAATCTAAGTCTCTACATTGTCTTCATAGACCTGACAAAGGCGTTCAACACAGTGAACAGGGACGCATTGTGGGTGATCCTCAGCAAGCTCGGTTGCCCAGCAAAACTCATCAAACTGATCAAGCTCTTTCATGTCGACATGACAGGGGAAGTCCTCCTTGCTCCAGTGCAATTTAACCTATTCTTCACTCAAGTATTACGACATGCTGTGATGGATCTAGACTTGGGGGTCTACATAAAATACCAACTGGATGGCTCACTATTCGACCTTTGCCTCCTGACTGCAAAAACAAAGACAACAGAGAGACTCATCCTGGAAACTCTCTTTGCAGATAACTGTGCTCTCATGGCCCACCAAGAAAATCATCTTCAAACTATTGTGGACAGGTTCTCCACCACAACAAAACTGTTTGGCCTGACTATCAGCCTCAGCAAAACAGAGGTGCTGTTCCAACCTGCACCAGGGAGGCCAACTAACCAGCCATGCATTACAATCGACGGCACGCAGCTTTCTAACATCAACACTTTCAAGTACCTGGGCAGCACCATCGCCAACGATGGGTCCCTAGACCATGAGATCAATGCCAGGATCCAAAAGGCCAGCCAGGCACTCGGGCGGCTGCACTGCAAAGTCCTCCAACACAGCGGTGTAAGCACTGCGACGAAGCTCAAAGTGTATAACGCAGTGGTCCTCAGCTTGCTCCTGTACAGTTGTGAGACATGGACATTGTACCGGAAGCACATGAAACAGCTGGAGCAATTCCACCAACACTCTCTCCCGTCAATAATGAGGATCTGATGGCAGGACCGAATCACCAACCAGGAAGTCCTCGACAGAGCCAACTCCACCAGTATAGAAGTAATGATCCTCAAGACCCAGCTACGATGGTCTTAATGTGTCATCTGCATGGACCCACAGCGAATACCAAGACAGGTATTCTATGGTGAACTGTCAGCTGGACTCAGGAAACAAGGTCGACCAAAGAAAAGATTCAAGGATCAGCTAAAGTCAAACTTGAAGTGGGCTGGCATTACACCAAAGCAACTAGAACTTGCTGCCTCTGACAGAAGCAGCTGGCGAACCCACATTAACCATGCCGCCACCACCTTTGAAGATGAATGATGTTGATGTCTTGCCACTGCGCGTGAACGCTGATACCAGGTCACAGCCGCATCTCCCATAACAACTGGTGTCCCATGCCCCATGTGCCACAAACTTTGCGCCTCAGTCTTTGGACTTCAAAGCCACATGAGGGTACATCAATAGATGATAATGCACAAAGAAAATAGTCATTCTCAGTCACCGAGAGACTACCACTATACTATACTATACTATACTATACTATACTATACTATACTATACTATACTATACTATACTATACTATACTATATATATATATATATATATGCAGAGCAAGCTTTTTGCAGGATAATGGGAAATTAAATTAAAAGAGGGAAGACACTAGAATTAAGAGGAGTTAGAGAAGACTTCCTATAGAAGGTGGGATTTTAATTGTGACTTACAGAAAGTCATGGAGGTCAGTACTCAGAGGAGAGAAGGGAGACAATTTCAGGCATGGGGGAGAGCCAAAGAGAATGTCCCAAACCAAGACATAGATGATTTTGTTCATGAAATAGCCAGGAGGCCAGGATACTCAGTGTCACTGAGTAGATATTATTAATATCCAAGAGTCATTATTGGTAAGTAAGGTATAAGAAGCTCAGCAAGGTAGGAGGGGACTACATCATGAAGGACTTTGAATGCTCAAAGAGCATTTTTAATTAATTTGCTCCTGGAGACAGTGGAGAGCCTCTGGAGTAGATTGAGCAGGGGGGGAGGGGTAAAATGATCAGTTCTGTATTTTAGGGAAAATTATTTTAGCAACTGAATGTAGAACAAATTGGAAGAGAGAAATACTTGAGACAGGCAGATGCACCAAAAGCCTATTGCAATAAGCCAGGTGTGAGGTGATGAGGACCTGTACCAGATGGGTGGTAATATCAGAGAAGAGAAGGGAACACATTTGAGAGATATTGCAAAAGTGACTCTAGCAGACTTTGGCCACAGATTGGATATGGTGGGGTTAGAAATAGTGAAGAATGAAGGATAACTTCTGGGTTGTTAACCTGAGGGATGGGAAGATTATGTTGCCCTCTCCAATAATAGGGAAGGGAGAAGTTGGGAAGGGTTTAGTGGAGAAGGTAATGAGTTCTGTTTTGGACACACTGAGTTCAGATGGCTTTTGGTCGTCCTGTTCAAGATGTCTGAAAGGCATTTGGGAATGAGAGATTGGAGGTCAGCAGAGAGACTGAGGCAGGAAAGGTAGATTTGAGAATCATCAGCATGGAGATGATAATTAAATCCATGGAGTTGATGAAAATACCAAGTGAAGTGGTATAGAGGCAGAAGAGAAGAGGGTCCAGAACAGAACTCTGAGAGACATCTACAGACATCTATAGAGGACTAGCCAGAAGGTTCATATCTTCACTCTTCTACTTCCTACCTATATGACTTTGGGGAATTCATTTAAGCTCTATGGATCCCAGTTATCTTCTCTGTAAAATGAGGGCATTGAGCTAGATGACCTCTAAGATCCTTCTAGCTTTCAAGTCAAGGGTCTTTTTTATTTCTTCTTTTGCTTCCTTACAATATGTCCTAGCTGTCCAATTGCTGCTCCACCCACTGGAAGAACAGGGCCTAAAGCAGCCCCCACCTTCTCAACCCCCTAATGAAGAAGAAGATCCCATCTAACCCTTTCTGATTTGATTTTGGTCATGGAGGAAAAAATAAAAATAAAAACATTTTATTTGTGTGGCATGTGACGGGAGTCAAAGGATCAGCTCCAAGGGGAAAGATAAAGGAACCTGGATATTATAAAACAGTCTCAAGCTGAGATCACAGATCAAGAGTGTAAAGAACAGGAACATTTCCTAGGAATTGTTCATGGCCTGCTGCTCCTGTCCAGTCCAGTAGTACAGGACAACAGAGCCCTGTTTAAGATTTATTCCTCAACTTCCAAACCCAAGGGACCATCTTCTCAAATACCATATAAGTTTAAGGGAAAAATTTAAGGGCACTTGGCCCAAGCTTACTTTAGAAGATAAGGAAAAGTACAGGAAGGAGAAATGAGGAAGAAGAACGGTTATTTTTTTTTACTTACAGAACATCTTAAACTACTTTTCAAGCTTTAAGGGGTTTAAAAAAACCCAGTATGTGTCTTGCCAAGCACGTTTTCCCTTAATTTTCAAGCCCATGTGTATTTTAAGGGAAATAAAACCCACATGTTTCTGATCATTTACACTTAAATCATCAAAATATTACTTTTTACAAGCTTTGTGTTGTCAGGAAGCCCTTTGAACCTTTTAAAATTTCATTTATTTATTTATTTTTCTGGATCTGTTCTTGGCCTTTTGGGAAAACAAACAGGAAGTTGTGTCCTGTAGAGGGCAAACAAACTCACTCTGAGGAGTCACTGGGGTCAGCTCCAAATCCAAGACGTCTATATAATCCAGAAAATGGGTAAGGCTTGGGGAGTAGGCAGTGAAATTCATTGGAGAGTGCGTTAGATTAAACCAGTCTTCTAAAACATCTGGGTTTTGGACCTAGATTTTGTCATTGATTTGCAGAGTAAACTTGGCAAAGTAAAAAAAAAAAATCATGGAATTTCAGTGTCAGAGGCCATCTATTCCAGTGCATATAATGAACAGAAATCCTTCCTAGATCATCTCCAAAAATGGGCATCCAGTTTTTATTTGAAGGCCTCTAATATGGAGAAAGCTATTAATTCCCCAAACAGTCCATTTCATTTTGGGGTAGTTCTAATTATTAGGTAGTTTCTTTCTTATATGAAGCCTAAATCTGCCTCAATGTAGCTTTTGCACATTCTTCCCAATTCTACTCTCTAGGGTCTAACAGAATAAGTCTAACCCCTCTTCTACATGACAGCCCTTTAAATACTTGGAGACAGCTATCATGTCCCCCCAAAGTCCCCTCCAGGCTAAACATCACCAAGTCTTTAAATCAATCTTCATATGGGATAAATCATTATCTGGGCTTCTCAATTTCCTCTTCTGTCAAAGGAAATATGTTACTTTCTCTTCAACTATTGACAAGGAATTTTAGAAAATATATTTAATTAAAAATAACAATTTACATAATACAGTTCCATGATAAGGGGGTACTATAATGCCCAAATGTCTTGAACATGACCCCTTATTGAATTCCCATGTTTCAAGTTGAGGGTCCTTTTGTCAGATTATCCTACATGCCAACAGAGTGTTGAAAACAGATTTCCTATTGGGTTTAATGGCAGCAGGGTTCAAAGGCATTATGAGACAGAGTTTATCCCCTACTAAAATACCCTCTTTTGTCTTTTCTTTCTATTCAATTCTTTCAACTATACACAATTTGGGTAAGAACTAGGGTTTCATCCCATAGCACTGAATTTAGACTGTATAAATAGCCCATTTGATACTTGTAACAACTAGAAATGGCAGCACTTGGCATATAGTTAATAGAAATAATTAGTAAAAATAGAAAGCTATAAGATGGTAGATTGGGCTAAAATAGAATATTTTTTCTCTCCCTTCCCCCAGCCATAGCAGCCTCATCAAAAGTTGCCTGCTATGAAACTTGCCTCCAGTTCAGAAATTCCTTGTTTCCTACTTATGAATGCTATTCATTTTTTAAAGCACCACCTCAATTTCTATTTAGTCTTGAAGCTCCAAACCAATATTCTAGCCCAAACTGACTTCTCCTTCTTATGCACATATAATATATAATAATAGTTTTTGATGCCATTCACTTGGTAGCTATACATACTGTACTTGTACTGTACCCAATGGAAATGTAGTACGCCACTACCACTTACACAAGTTTGCCAACATGAGGTTGTACATGGCATACTACTGGCTGATGGGATGAGATGTGACCAACCACAGCTCTGTGTTCTGTATCCTGGTCACTGATTGGCTCAGTGACTATAGCATTGGTCTGTTTGCTCTCTTGCTACTTCAAGGTTTTTCACCTATTGAAGGGGTCTCTGGACCTATCCCATGATAGGTGAGGGATCACTGTAATCTTTTTAAAACATGCTTAACAAAGTACAGTGCCTGGCACACAGTAAGTACTATAAAAATGCTTAAAGCTTCCCTTATTTCCATTTAGAGATTACAGGGAAATAGAGGACAAGAGAATGACAAAGACTTGTTCAAGTTGTCACTGATGGTGACAGAATGATGACTGGAAGCCAATCTGGCCCTATGACTGAATATGCTTCCAAGATAAAATATGAAGATCAAAGCCAGAATAGAATCATAATATGGGCATTATTTCCCTCATCTGTAAAATGAAACAGGTAGGCTAGATGATCTTTGAGGTTCTTCCCAGTTCTGTATCTGTGATCTTACAAGGCTATGACTTCTGAAGTCCTTTGCAGCTCTAAATTTATAGTCCTATAATCCTGTGGTGGTTACAGAGGAAATGGATTTTTGAACAAAGCTAAGACTACTTTGAGGATTACCCACTATTCTAGTTCATACCCAACCCTTGACTTTCCTTCACTAACAGATTAAAAAATCATAAACAACATAAATGACAAAAAATCAAACCAAATCAAATCAATTAATATTTATTAAGCAATACTATATGCCAGTCAGTATGCTAAGCCCTGGGATACAAAAAAGTAGACAAAAGATAGTCCCTGCCTTTAGGGAGGTTATATCTAATGGAAGAAACAACATACAAACAAATATAGACAGAGTAAACCATATATAGGATAAAATGGGAAATAATTAAGAGGGAAGACACCAGAATTGAGAGGATGGGAAAAGTTTCCTGTAGAAGATGGTGGGAAGCAAAAGAAGTCAGTAGCCAAAGTGTAGGAAGATCATTATGGGCATGGAAGAAAAGAGAGAATGCCCAAAGCTAAGAGATCTAGTGGTCTGTTTATGGAATAGCCAGGAGGTCAGGGTCACTGAATCAAAAAGTAGATATTAGGGAATAAGGTATAAGAATTAGAAAGGTAGGAGGAGGCTGGGATATAAGGGTCTTTAAATGCTAGACAGGGCATTTTATATTTGTTCCTGAAGGCAATAGGGAGCCCCTAGAGTTATTGAGTAGGACAGTGACAGGATTAGAACAATATTTATGAAAATCATTTTAGTGGCTGAATGGAGGATGGATTGGAATGGGGAGAGACTTGAAGCAGGAGGATTCAACAGCAGGCTATTGAAATAAAGTGTGAGGGAACTGGAACATCCAAAATGCACATAATAAATCAGTTTGAAACTCTTGCATTGCCATAAAGTTTTATTTTTTCCAGGGAAAACTGATTCTATACTAAACATGAACCAGAAGAAAGCACAGTTTGGATAAAAGACACCAGAAAATGGCAAAAGGTATATCTATACAGTTTAATCATTCTCAATAGCTTGTCTAAATACTGAGGTCCCAAAGTGGATTTTTTATCAGGCTGAATTTCTGTACATGGGTCAAACCAAACCTGAAAATTGTTGAGCAAGGCCATGACTTTGTATTCTGTGGAAAACTGATTCTGTGAAACAAACGATGCAAAATCAATTGTATCCACAATTGCAATGTGGAATTTTGATTGTAAACCTGATTTGGCCAGAAACTACCACCACCTTAATTAGCAGAACTAGAAATTCTGGGTCTCCAAGTGGAAGTATCAGGAATCATCCAGTCAATGAGTTTAAATTTTATTAATTGCCTACCATGTGGCTTATAAAGTGCTGGAGATACCAAGAAAGGCAAAAGGCAGTTCCTGCCCTTGAGGAGCTCACAGTTTAATGAGAAAGAAGATTTGCAAACAACTATGTACAAGCAGGTGATGTACAGGATAAATAGGAAATTTAAAAAAAAGGCACTAGAATGAAAAGGGATTGGCAAAAGCTTTCTGTAGAAGGTAGGATTTTAGCTTGGACTTGAAGGAAACCAGAAAAGTCAGGAGGCAGAGATGAGGAGGGAGAACATTTCAAATACGGAGGATAGCCAATAAATATGCCTGAAAACAAGAGAGTGAAATGTTTGTCCTAGAAACAGCAAAGAAGCCATTGTCATGGGATCAAAGACTATTAGGAAATGAGGCATAAGGTGTATGAAGACTGGAAATTTGGGGGAGACCTTGAAACCCATTTAGAGCACCTGTGTGACCCTAGATGAGGAAGCTAACTTCAATGGACCTTATTTTCCTTATGATTAAAATGAGGGCTGGATCAGATGAGCTCTCCTAGCCCAAGTATCTTTGATATGTGTCTGAACTTTTGATTATCACAAATATTTTGTTTTACTTTGCTTTGTTTTTCTTGTAGCACACCTCATAATGCAGTGGAAGTAGAAGTTAGGTGAATTTAGGGGTTTGTGATTGCCATTTATAAGAGAGAATTTTTGCCATTGGTCCAGATTGTGACCCCTCCAAAACTTGGTAAATGGGTTTTATGAAAGATGGTGGTATGACTAACTGGTAATGAACTTCTCTGAATTTAGCCAGGCTGATTCTCAGACAAAGGCCATTACGTAACTCATATTTTCTAGCTTAGATTGACTATTGTCCCATAGATTTTAAAAAATCAGTCTTCACATCATGATGAAGCATCTTTTGTACAGTCTCAGGGGAAGGGTTGAATTTAGCTAATTATCATACTTGACGATGGATCTTTTCTTGAGTCCTATTATTTCTTGAAAAACATCAGCTTCACATATTAAGATAGACCAATCAATTAATCAGCAAACATTTATTCAGCACCTATTAGGTGCTAGAATAGACAAATGCAAGTGGATGGCAGTCTCTGCCTTCAGGAGCTTTCATTATACTGAGATCAGGGTGGAAGGAGATGGAACACTATGGCTAGGATATAAAACTGATGACCTTGGTCATCATTTAATCTATAGTTTCTTAATCTGGTATTTGTGAACTATTAAAAAATTTATAATTATATTTCAATGTAATTGGTTTCCTTTCATGTATATTTCATTGTATGCTTTTAAAAACATTATTTTTTTCTCAAATGTAGATAATCTATGTCTTGTTTTGCAACATGATGAACAGGAAAATATATGTTTTATCATCATATATGCACAATCTATATATATGTGACAAATCATAATGCCTACCTTCCTTGGGAGAAGGGAAGGATAGGAGAGAGAGGGGAAAAAAAGAATAAAACATAGATTTTTGAACATAACTCATGGTAGAATTTGTTTTTCTTGGATAAGCATATTTATTATAATTTATTACATATTTATAATAAATCATATTACATTAGTGTTATATTACATATTATATTGTTATATATATATTTTTAAATGGTAACTTAAAAATTATTCTGAGAAGGTTTTTGTAGGTTTTACCAGATTGCCGAAAGAGTCCATAATACAAAAATTAGATCAGTTCTTTCATTTTACAGATTGGGGAAACTCAGACCCAGAAAAGAGAGTGATTTACCAGTTTCTCACAAATTATTTATAGCAGAGCAAGGATTCAAAGTCAGGTTCTTAAACTCCACATCCATTACTTTTTTGATGCAAAATTCTTCAGTGTTAGACTCAAGAATGTCAAATATCAGTTTCCTTTCCTAGCAATAATCAGGATGACAAAGCAAAATGGTACTTTCCATTTGACCCAATCCAAATACAGAATTGGCCTATTGGCACATTGACATCTCTTTCATAAGGAATAATAGTAAATTTATCATTAGCCTGTAGGAAGTTCTAGCTTCTGCCTTCCACCAGAACATAGATGTGGTCCATTCTTTGGTTCCCTGAAGCTTTCAGGCCACATTTTGTTTAAATTCTACATTTCTTAAAGCAAACAGAACTGACCGTTTTAATCTTTATCCTAAATTCTCCTGGCTATTTCCGCTTTTCATCAGATTTGTGACCACTTATCTCAGTTCTCCTGCCTGTCTTTTCCCTTTTCCTCACTGAAAAAGATTGTTTAGTCTCATCAGGAGTCCACTTTCCTGGCTCAGATAAAAACCCTTCTAGCAAAGACACAGGCAGTACTGAGATCAGGGCAAAGCAGAAACTGCAATCAGCTTGCTGCTGGACCATGCCCTACAATTAGCCTGGCGGCCTTGTCAGCGGCTTAGGGAGCATTTTAAATCAGGCCTGTTTCCCTTTTCCCATAGCTTTCCTCATGTACTGTCTCTGCAGGAAGGAGCTATGGGGGATAGCGGGATATGGTGCTAATATAAGATGTTAGCTGAAGAACAGCCAGGAGCCAGGCAGTAGATTCTCGTTGAAAGAGTCTTGGATCTGTCATCAAAGAACCTGGATCCCAATCCTAATTCTGCCACTTAAGAGCCAGTGAGGTGACTATAGGGAAATGCTTTTTTAACCTCTTTGAGCCTCAGTTTCCATCTTTGTAAAATGAGGAGGTTGAATTCCTTCTAATTCTAATCTCATTTTCTCCCTTCTCAGGAAAAATAGATTTAGTTTATAAATCTTTATGTTTTGTGAGAGTATATATATATGCATATATATATATATATGAAATATGAGAAATGTGACTAATGCTCATTTGCTATGACACAGTATAATGACCATCAGATGGTCATTACATGGACATTAGAGACTACCTAATCCATCCCCATTATTTTTCAAATTGAGGAAACTGAGGATGTTTTGCAACCTGCCTAAAATTACAAAGTAAAAAGTAATTTGGGAAGAGGTTTGGACCCATGTCTTCTGATATCAAGAACAGTGTTCTTTCCATTATACCATGATGCCTTCTGAGTTCAAAGAAAGAAGAAACCAATGAGTGTTTCATGGAGGAGGTAGGACTTGAATTAAGGAAGTATAGGATTTGGAGTAGGTGGGAAGAAGTAGAGAGGGATTTTCTAGGAGGAAGAAATTATGTTGGGAAAAGTTCAAATACAATAATATTCCCATCTTCCTTTTAGTGTTTCCAAAATAAACGTCCTTTAATATAGTCCATAGGTCTTAAGTAACCTAAAACTCCTTTCTGAGACATCTGACTTTTCATAGAACCATACAACCTACAAGTCAACTAATCCACTTCTTGTAATTTATACAGAGTGAGCTTGAGACCACAGAAGGGAAAGGACTTGCCCAGAGTCATGGACTTATTTGAAAAGCTCATGATTGTAACACAGCTTTATGACTCCAAATCTGGTTTCCCTTGCATTTTTGATGTCATTGTTGAGTCATTTTCAGTTGTATTTGACTCTTCATGACTCCATTTGGAGTTTCCTTGGCAAAGATACTGGAGTGCTTTGCCATTTCCTTCTCTAGCTCATTTTACAGATGAGGTAACTGAGGCAAATAGAATTAAATGATTTGCTAGAAAGTGTCTGAGGCTAGATTTGAACTTTAGTATTCTGCTCTCCAGGCTCAGTACTCTCTCCAAACTATCACCTAGCTTTGCGTTAGAGTCCATACTTTTCCTCTCATCTGTATTGCCATTTTGAAAGGAACAAAAACAAACAAACAAACAAACAACAACAAAAAAAAACACAAGATCAAAGAATGGGTACAGTGAAAAAAATCGCAGAAACTAAGTTCATATCCTCTATCTTCCATGTTCTATGTCATGACCTCCAACAAGTCAGTTAAATTCCTTGGACCTTAGTTTCCTCATCAGATGAAATATCCTTTACAAACTGAAAAGATTGGAGTAAATGAACGCTCAGGGCCTGATCAGCTTTAGATGTATATTCTTTCCTGACCACAGGGTACACTCATAGACGATATTGGAAAACAGAAAGGTCCCAGCAATTGTGACTACAAGAAAATAAAATTATTCTCCTTCATTTAGGCCTACCTAGAAGAAATCCAATCAAATCAGTGTTGAAATGAAGGCATCATTCTGCTTAGCGTATCATGGTTTCTATTTAGATCTCTTTAGCACTAGAAGGGACCATAGAAATCACCTAGTCCATCCTCTTATTTTGCTAATGAGGAAACTGGGGCTCAGAAATGTTGTAAAGTATAGAATAGGGCACAACCTCAAGTCTGCCTTTCTCTAGATAATATAACTTAAGACATACATAAATATTCAATACATTAAATAATATATGTCTAATAGCATCAACTCAATAACTTCACCACAAAAACCATTGCGTGTTTTAACGTATTTTTAAAAATCTGGCTTAATCTGAAAAAAACAAAGCCATACCACAGCAAATTTCTGAAGCAACAGCCTCTGAATTACAACTTGCGCAAAAATAAACACCTCTGTCATTTACATCTGGTACCCCAAGGAAAGGCCAAGCTAGGCCAGAAGGAGAGGAGAACTCCTAAAGGGAGATCATTCCCAACTATAAAGTAGAAATCATTAGAAATGGAACGGCTATATTAGGTATATGGGGAACCTAAAATCTCATCCCTAGACCTGCTACAGCATCCTGAAAGGAAGGGAAGTTGCCCCATGCCCCTTCCCCATCTCCAGAATCAGCACTAACTGGGAAGATTTTCTTCCAAATAATCCCAAAGTGAAGGAGAAGAAAATTAAAGATATATATTTGTTTATAACTGTCTAGGGCTCTTTTTTTCCCATAGGGTCTATAAATGCATCCTGAGGGGAAGCAATCAATAAGTAGAAGAGATAATCCCCCACTCCTTCTTTTCCAAAAAACACATAGCCAGACACAAGACACTGCCTATGTGTGGTTGATTCCACGATGCCCTTTCTGTAATAGGAGACATGTTGAGGCTGAGTCTACACAAGCAAATGGTGACCAAATAATGATCAGGGTTTCAGGCTTCCAGGTAGTGTGATCTTGAGGATAATGTGCTGCTGGATTCCATTCAAAGAGAAGAAGATTCAAAGTTTGTTGTTATTGCTCAGTCATTTCAGTTGTGTCTAATTCTGCTTGACCCCATTTGAGTTTTTCTTGGCAAAGATATCAGAGTGATTTTCCATTCCCTTCTCCATCGCATTTTATAAATAAGAAAACTGAAACAAACAGGGTTAAGTGACTTGCCCAGGGTCACATAGCTATTAAGTATTTGAGGTCAAATTTGAACTCAAATCTTGATGGCGCTAGTGGCACTGTATCTACTATGCTGTCAAGTTGCCCCATTCAAAATTTACTGTTCGTATTTGTTAACTTCGAGACCCTAGGGCAATATTTAACTACTCTGAGCCTCAGATAACTTTCCAAGACTGCAAGTTACTGAGAAGTTATAACAACAATTTATATTTATTTAGCACTTTAAGATTTGAAAAGCATCTTATATAGGTTCTCTCATTTGACTATTGTTTTTGACATCCCCATTTTACAGATTTTGAAGCTGGGTAGCATAATAGTTAGAGTGTAGGGAGATAGAAAAATCTGAGTTCAAATCCAGTCTCAGCCACTTAATAGCTATGTGGCCCATGTCAAGTAACTTGATCCTAATTGCTTTATTTTCCTCATCTGTACAATGAGATGGAGAAGGAAATGGCAAACATCCCAGTATCTTTGCTAAGAAAACCCCAAATGGGGTCATGAATAGTCAGACACAGTAGCAATAACTAAACAACAACAAATCAACTGTTCACATTTATTTTTCACTTCAAGGCTTGCAAAGAACCTTATACAGGTTCTCTCATTTGGTTGCCATTTTTAACATCTCCATTTTACAGATGAAAAAACTGAAACTGGAGATGTCATATTCCCAGAACTAGTTCAGTCCTGGGATTTGAACCCAGTTTTCTCCCAACAGCTAAGTGCATCAATTTTCACTCTTATAAATAATTAAACAAACTAGCTCAAGATTCAAGGTGAATGACCCAGTTGAATATTAGTCAACAGGACAAATGTCAAATTGTTAGCTTACTTTGAAGCAGGTTCCTTACCCTCCTTTAATGATGCAGGCGTAGCAATTTCCCAAGAATATCTGGCAATGGAGAGGATTTATACCAATGGAAGTATAGGCAAGTACGAAGTTGTTTGCTGATTCCTGTCTTAGATGAGGGACCAATCAGCTTGAAAGGCCAAGCCAAGATCCAAATCCTGAGATGAATCTAGCCCAGAGATGCAGAATCTTCACCTCTGTGGCTGTCATGGTTCTTGCATGCTGGCTAACCAGTTGGAGGTACCCAAAGTTCAATTAGCTGGGAAGTTATTCATGCCCCGCCTTGTTGGTAGTGTGTCTATAACACAAATTATAAATGGTTGCAATCCAACTCTTCTACATTGATTTATATAAACACACATCCCAAAAGACTATTAATATTGGTTATTTGCATTTTTGTCCATTAATTCTTATATTCTCGGGTTAGAAAGACCAAAATATCAAAATGTTACAAAAAGTTTTAATTTTTAACCATATTTCCAAATAATTTTTCTAAGAGACAGAAATTTTCTACTGTCTTGTATTGCTTCAGTGCTCTTGATATTATCCTGAGGATGATTTAGGAATCATTGAGCTCTGCACCTTTGAAAACAGTTGGAGTGGGAGAATGTTAACTGTGGCAAGATTTTCTAATACTTCATTTTTTCATCAGTTGCATTCCCAGAGCAGTCTCTCCGATCTGTGGTGACTCTCCCCTGGAGAGGCACAAACTCGATGATGGTTTCCTCCCAACAACAGAGCAATCCCATATGCCAGACAGCTAGCTAGGAGCTTCTAGGCCTATGTGGGATGAGAAATTTGCACTAGTAATATGTCCTGCCCTGTTTCTTCCAAATGCTGATTTTTTAACAGCTCCTTCTAGAAGCTCTCAATGGTTTGGGATACTCCAATTCCATGTGGCTAAGTTTTGACAGAAAAACTTTACTCATGACAAATTCTTCATTCCAAATGCTGAAGAAAAAGAGATGTACTTTTCCAAGAGAAGTAACCTCACTCCAATTTTGGGCTCCTCTTTCTGTTGAAAGTGTGGGTGCCATTGTAGGTGCAAATTGAGAGAAAAGGATTATCTACTTTGGAAGTCAATGAAGCGATGGGAATTAAGACAATTCAATATAAGCTACTTTTCAGTTTCTTGAAATCTCTTAAGCATATTTTAAAATGTGATTAATTTTATGATGCATTTAGTATAACCTTTGAAATATGTGAACCAAAAAAAAAAAAAAGGTTAATTGGAGTGACTAATTAAACATCGTGAAGTTAAGGAATTTTGCTCAGATACATAGTATCATCTGCTAACCCCAAAGATACTTATATCTTAGGGCTTAGTAACTTTACAAACTTTATTTAACCTGAAGATCCAAAAAATATTCCAGGAACATATACTTTAAAAATACATAGAGATCTACACCTGGAGGTGGAGTCAAGATGGCGGCCTAGAAGGAGCAGAAGTTCAGACCTCTGAAAACCCTTCCTTACCAATCACAAACTGAATGCTCCTAGGGGACTCAAAACCAAACTTAACAACAAGACAGAGCCAAGGAGCCCTCCTGCTGGACTTAATTCAAAAGCCCCCTGAAAAGCCAGAATCCGAGAACACTTGGGTTTAAGGGGAAGACAGAAAGAAAGTCCCAGGACCCATCCCCCCTCCCACCCAGAGTGCTGACATTCCAGCAGCAGCAGGAACTTCTGGGCGGGCAAAGGTGCTGGTCTGAAGGGCAAAGCTTGAGAGCAGGACTGTGCCAAGTTCAGAGTGTCCAACACAGATGACAGGGAAGGAGTTAGAGAGGGGGAATAGACTTGGCAGCCTGGCCAGAGCTTTGGAGATCCTCCATATTTGCTCCAGCCCTCCAGGAAGTTTAGAACTCAGAGCACACCCAGCCCAACTAAGCTGAACATAATCCCATCAAAAGTCTCCAGAACTCAGGGAAGCCCAGGCTCCACACCCATCCTCATTGACTGCTGGACATTAAGCCAATCAAAAGCCTCCAGAGGACAGGGAAACTCAAACCCCCAACAACCCTCCCCCAGAGACTACACAGAGAGATCTTCTGTTAAAGCTCCAAGAGGGGAGACTGATAGAAGCCCCCCAAAAATAAAAAAAAATGAGAGGAGCAAGAGCACAGACAAATACAGGGAGCAAAGAAGGGGTAAACCTGAGCAAACAACAGAAAAAGAAGAAAGAAACTACAATTGACAGCTTCTACTCAGCAAATGGAACAGAGGGGGAGAGATCAGCAAATGATAAATCAGAAATCCCAGCAAATTGAATACAGGCTGTGGAAGAACTCAAAACACAACTAAGAGAGGCTGAAAATAATTGGGAAAAGAACTTAAAAATTAAGATAAGTCATCTGGAAACAGAGACACTTGAACTAAAATGAGAAAACAGTGTCTTGAAAGCCAAAATCAACCAACTGGAAAATGAGGCAAAGGAGATGAAAGATGAGGTAAAGAGGATGAAAGATGATCTTCAAGGAAAATCAGACCAGAAGGAAAAGGATGACCAAAAAGCCAGAGATGAAATCCAATCTTTAAGAACCAGAATACAACAACTGGAATTAAGTGACCTCACAAGGCAGCAGGACACTATAAAACAAAACAAAAAGAATGAAAAAATTGAGGAAAATGTGAAACATCTCATTCACAAAACAGACAATTTAGAAAGTCATTCAAGAAGAGACAATTTAAGAATCATTGGACTACCAGAAGACCATGACAAAAGGAAAAGGCTGGATATAATACTACAGGAAATTATTCAGGAAAACTGTTCTGATATCCTAGAACAAGAGGGGAAAGTGGAAATTGAAAGAATCCACAGATCACATCCTGTATTTAATCCCCAATTGACAACACACAGAAATGTTATAGCCAAATTAAAAAATTATCAGACCAAAGAAAAGATATTACAAGCTGCCAAGAAGAAGCCCTTCAGATACCACGGAAACACAGTAAGGTTAACACAGGATCTGGCTGCATCTACAGTGAAGGACCGAAAGGAATGGAATATGATATTCTGGAAAGCAAGGGAACTAGGTCTACAACCAAGCATAAAATACCCATCAAAACTGACTATATTCTTACAAGGGAAAGTATGGTCATTCAACACAATAGAAGAATTCCAAGCATTCGTAAAGAAAAGACCAGACCTGAACAGAAAATTTGATCTCCAAGCACAGAACTCAAGAGAATCATCAAAGGGTAATTAAAAAAGAGGTGAAAAAGAAAAAAACAAAACAACAACAAATTTTTTTAAAAGACTCAATAAGTTAAAATCATATATATCCCTGTAAAAAAAGAGGTCATTGGTAACTCTTAAAAACTGTTGCTATCACCTGGGCAGCTAGAAGAATTACATTTAGAGGGAACAGTGACAAACTGTATAGGATGAAAGGACAAGACATAAATAGTTATATAGATAAATGCATGCATAAATATTGTAAATCTTGAAATCTCTCAGACTTGTGAATGTTAAAAATTTCCCCATCGGGGAATTCTTAATTGGAACAAATTCCCTACTGAGAAACATTCCCCATTTTGATGTGAGAACTCGCCAGGATCAGAAATGGGAGGACCTCTACTCTACCCGTACTTAAGACTGCTTTAGGAGAGAAAACTCCTTGCTAAACAAAGAAAGTACTTGGATCCATGCTTATGGTGGGGCAAGGAGTTCTTTGAGCCAGGCCTGTTTTTAGGTCTTGGAATATAGAGATCAAGGATTTAGAACTGGAAAGAACCTTAGAAATCATCTGGTTTCCTCCTTTTACATATGAGGGAACTAAAGGCCCAAAGACTTAAAAGACTTGGCCAAGATCACAAAGGGAGTAAATATCAGAGCCAGGTCTGAATTTTGGTCTTCTGTCTCCAAATCCAGGTGATCCTTAATACTGGAGGTTCTTAAGTAGAAACTTCTCTTTCTTTTTAGTCCTCTCAAAATTGATCCTAGTTATTTCTCTTAAGAAGGAACTGATAAATTCATTTGCCCTAAAGTGTTAATAACCAAGAAGAATTTGGGGTACTATCCTTAGCAGAACATTTACATCTTAATGGGATATAATTCCTTTATACCAAAAAAAAAAAATCCTAAGGTTAGGATATCAAGAACTGAGACAAAATCTGTGGGAGGAAAAGGGGGCAGATAATTTGGGGGGCAGAAAGAGTCTTATCAGAGCCTTCAAATTATTCCTAAATGTAATTACCTGACCATCCTGTAACTGGGTAGAAATGTGTAGGGGTCTTCCTTCTTCTACCCTGAGGAAGCTAGGTGTGCATTCTATAAGGGTGTTTGAAACACCTAGGCTAAAGTCAATTTATTACACTCTTTATTCTTAAGTGTCCTTGTTACTTCCTAGATTCCTCCACTGATACTTCCCAGGGACTGGAAGCAGTTAGGTTTTGAAGGTAAATCTCTCCTGTCTTCTCCCCTTCATTTAATATGGATAATGAAGTAGGTTATTTTTCTCCTTTAAGTGGCCAATTTTGATGGAGAAAAATACAACAGAAACCATCACTGGGCCAGGTAAAATGGAAAGATCTTCTGCCACCTTCCCCCAGTCTTGCACTTTCTATATCCTTTCCTTGACTTCCAACATGCTCTATCCCTTTACCTAACACACACACACACAACAGACACACACAGACAAGCACACTCACACACAAAAACATTGTAGTAGGTTCAAGATCATGATCTTGAATTAGAAGGGTAAATAAATAGATGACATCTAATCCAACCGCTCATTTGACAGTTGAGAAAATTGAGATCCAGATGAGGTCAGGATTGAAAAGAATTCACGTTCTGTAACTAAGTTCAGCACTCTGGGACTCCTGTTGTGTGAAAAACTGTTTAATTAAAGATGCCCCCCTCTCAGGTTCATATATTTATAAAGGAGTAGAGACTTAACAGAGTTAAAGGAACTAATAAGTCAAATTTACATATTGTTTTAAGATTTGCAAAGCCCTTAATATATAGCAATTCTGTAAGGTAGTGAGTGAAAAAAATCTTTATTTCACAGATAAGGATAATGATGCCCAGAGATGACTAGTACTCTTTCCAGTACACTATTCTATTTTGATCTTATGGTGATAGAAGTCAATCATTATTTTGACCTCAAGTAATAGTCTCAGAGGCTCAGGATTTTAGGAAACTACTGTCTCTGGTATATGGAAAGGTGGAAGAGGGTCCAGGGTAAGAGAATCATCTAAAGATAATTCATCAAGAAAGAAATTGGGATGTTGATGGAGCTTATTCTCTAAGCCATCCTTAATTACTATGTTCAGAACTTCTTCATCTTTAGTTCTATTGATGAACTGAAAAATAATGGTATCCCAGGTCTAGGGAAAGTGCCTCCTATAGGTTAGATTATAAAGTAGAATGGAAGAAGGCCTAAAAAAAATTGTAGTGGTGTCAGACACACAATATACTGCAGATGAATAGCCAGAGTGTGGATTAGCATTCCACCCAAAGTGGGAAGGGACCTGTTGACTTCAGGGAAATTATCTGAAAATGAATCATGGAGCCAAAAATTCAGAGGAAACTCAAGAGCTAATTCCTCATGGTCTTTCCTGGAAGACCAAGATTAGCTGTGAAGATTGCTAGTCCTTTCTTTTGTTCATTATTTTCTTTTGAGGATAAATTGCTATGCTTCAATGAGTAACAGGATTCTGATGGAGAGGTTTGTTCTTTAGAGTCAGAACTGGGTCCAAATCCTGAATTTGTCACTTCTCCATATGTGTGACATTTTGCAAATAATTTAACATCTCTGGGCCTTGAGTTGCCCATCTCTAAAATTAAGTAGTTGGACAAGATGACCTCTAAGGTTTCTTCCATCAGTTTGGGGACAGGGGGGTTGGCAGAACCATTTGTGATCTCAGAATACGTATTCCTTCCAAAGGTTTAGATCACAGTTTATTTGCTACAATTGTTATCCCTTTAATTCCCTAAATCCACCATAAAGGACTGCAATACTTTTGGAGGCCTTTTTCTAGGTCTTCTACAGGATTCAGGCTGATCCTTTATCCTCTTTTCCTCTAACCATATGACTGACCTAATTCCTTTTCCAATTAAATACAGGCGCATAATTATTCATGGGCTCATTCCTTTATTCCTGACTTCCAGACTTCCAATCCATGCTGTATCATCACAGAACTCTGTACCTAGGGTCTTCTTTCCAAGGAACATCCTTTGGTCTTCTCAACTTGGAATATCTCTTAGTAAAATCCTCCCTCATTCTTCCAGTAATGAGTTTCTTTGTAGAGCCTCCACTTTGTGGGTGGACCCAGAATGACTTTCATTCTTCTGGTCCTGTCCTTTGCTTTAAACCATGTTCCCTTACCTGGTACCACAATATGCCCCTCCCACCTCCCACCAGCTTTTCAGCTGCTTTTTTGTTTGTAGTTTATCTAGATTAGAATGTAAGCTTCTTGAAGGCAGTGACTGTCTTTCTTCCTGTTTGAATCTGTAATCACAAGGCTAAAATCAAAGTGCCTAGCTCTTAGTAAACACTTAATAAATCTTTATTTCCTTTCATCATAGATCTAGAACTTGAAGGGACCCCAGAGGTCATCAAGTCTAACCCATTTAATTTATAGATGAGAGAAGTATAAATTGGAGAGGGGAAATGATTTGCCTGTTGCCACTTACAGCTTTTAAATAGCAAGATCTAGAATCCAGCTTTGGTACTCAGATTTCACATTCTGAATTCTTTCCATTGTACCTTATCATCTCTCCTAGATGATTTATTTTATTCCATTTCTTGTGTGCAAGTCATCCTCAGCCATATGCTATATGTACCCTGCTTATACCCATCATGCATCTCTTCAATGCTCTTTGGGTCACCTGCAATTTCAGTTCTTTAGCAGCCTTGGCATTTTGTGATTCATAGGCATATAGCATCACTAGGAGAAAATTGGTGTTAAAAAGATGTGTTTTTGTGTCAGCAGCTTGGATTGTTGAAAGCAGTACACAATTTTCTAAATGCAGTCCAGCCCACTCTCGCCCCTATTCAGTTCTGAGCCCAGCTCATTGTCCATATGTGTTGATTGTTCAAGAAAGATGGACTGATGGACTGACTCAATGGGCTGCCCATCCAGCTGCACAGCATTATCTGGACTGCAGGCATTCTTTATTCACTTGCTGCACCGCCCCCCCTCACCCCAGCCCATCTTTTTTGAGTGGTCATGGATCTCACTGAGGAGGTCCTATAGTGTTCTGAAACTTGATGTATTCAGCACTGAGCTAACTGCAAACAGGAACATCTGGAAGGCCTCATCTTCTACCCTAACAGAAAAACAAAGCAAAAATCCTTTGCTGCCTGAAAGAGCTTGGTGTGTGGACTTTAGAAACTATAGAGCAGGTGAGAAGTGAAAGAAAAGACTCTCTTCCTTCTTGGGGCCTCAAGTTTCCTACCTGTGAGAGATTAAACTTAATCTAGGGTTCTTAACTGGGTTCACTGTCATCTAAGGATAGAAATATTTTGTGGGGACATGTAAATTTGCATTTTAAAAGTAGAGCTTATTTCAATTCACTTGGTTCCCTTTGCAATCCTGGATACTTTATGTTTAAAAAAAAAACACAGACCCATATTCTGAGAAGGGGTCCATAGAAACCTATGGGGTTAATGATTCAAAAAATTAAGAAAGGACAAGAAAAACTTGAAGGATCCTTCTAACCAGAATGCACTCTGGATTTAAAGTTAAAAGACTGGGATCTGAATCTCTTCTCTGCCACTTCTTACCTATGTGATCTCAGGTAAGTCACTTGACCTCTTTGGGCCTCTGTTTCTTCATTTACTACAATGATAATCTCAATCCCAAATAGACATGGGGCAAATCTCTACCTGATACATATTAGAAAACTACATATTATACTATCTATGTTCTAGTGTATCTTTATTAATTTGTTTAATCCTTCTCACATTTTGATTTGATTCAGGCTGTAGTTTTCTCATACATGTATTATATTCTACATTACAGTTATTTAAGTACATGTCATTTCGCCTAACATGTTTGTTAATTTTCAAGGGTGGAGATAAGATAGCAGAGTAGAAAAGCACTCATCTGAACTCTCTCAATATGTCCTTAAAAACAACTTTAAAATAATGCCTCAAATCAAATTCTAGAGTAGTAGAACCAACCAAAGGTCTGAATAAGTCATCTTTCCAGCCCAAGACAACATAGAACATTAGAAAGAGATATGTATGAAATGATAGAAGAATCTGGCCTGGAACACATGTGGATGAGACATGAGTAGTGGGACTAGGTGGTGACGGTAGAAGCAGCACCAGTTTTGGGAGATCTTAAAGAAGAGATGCTAACCTTGCAATTGATTAGAAAAAAAATTATAGGATACACCTGAGCTAGCAGTAGACACAGGGCCAGACACTGTTAAGCAACCCCATTGCCTATTTATACTACTAGATTATTGTTCAATGACAGAGAGGACACTTTCGGTCAAAAGGGAGTGAAAATACTGAGAAGTAATACTTCTGGTCCAAAGGGAGGAGAGACACTGAGGAACAGTATTGATTGCAGTACCATGGAATCAAGGGCCCTTCCTGAATAATGACTAGAATTCAGACAAACAGAGCAGTGACCATAACCTTTCCAAGAACAGACTATTTTAGAAGAATAGAATACTTATAGATGATAAGAACTAGCTGTGAAAACAGCATTATGAAAAAGTCTGAAGCTTGAGACAGGGCCTTTCTCCATCCCCCAACCCTCCCCATGCTAGAAAAAAAAAAAAAACCTTAAAGATTAACAGAAACTTCCATGTCATGAAATAGGGTAGAAAAAAGTAGAAAAAAGAATGAAGTCATAACAGCTACAAGTGAAGTCTCCAAGAAAAAAAAAATGAATTGGACAAAAGCCTAACAAGAATCCTTGGGATATCTGAAAAATAATTTTTGAAACCAGATAAGAATGATAGAGGAAAAATTAGGTGAAGAAATGAAAGCAAAGGAAGAAAATTATGAAAAGACTATTAATAGCTGAGTAAAAAAAGGCACAAAAATACTGAAGAAAGAAAAACTTTTAAAAACAATATGGACCTAATGGAAAAATGAGACAAAAAGTTCACACGCAAAAATATCCCTCAAAAATTAGAATTGGGCAAACAGAAACTAATGACTCCATGAGATATAAAGAAACAAAACAAAATTAAATGAAGAAAAACAAATAGAAGAAAATGTAAAACATCTCATTGGAAAAACAAGTGACTTGGAAAATCTTGAAAGAGAAATAATAAGAAATTCAATAAGGTTAAATGGTTTACCTTTCTATATGGAAAGATAGAACATGTATCTTCTACAAATGTTATCATCATTAAGGCTATTAGAAAGATTCTAAATAGAAAGAGGGTATAGGAATAAGTTGATATTGAGATGATTTTTTAAAATGGATAGATGAGAAAGAGGAATCCTCTAAGGGGGGAAAGGAAGAAAAATGGGGAAAATTATTTCACATAAAAGAGGTGTATAAGAAAGAACTTTTATAGTAGAAAGAAAAATGGTGGGGGCAAGGGAGCAATGCTAGAACTTCACATCTAAATTAGTTCGAAGAGGGAAAATTTATAAATATACTCAACTGGTAATAGAAATATACCTTAACCAATAGGGAAGAAAGAGAGGAAGGACCAAAGAGAAGTTGGGGGAGTGATAAAAGAGAAGGCAGATAAAGAAAGCAATAGTCAGAAGTAAAACAGATTTTAGAAGAGAGACAGGATAAAAAGAAAGAGAAGGTTAAAAAGAAGAAAATAGGATGGAAGGAAATGCACAGTTAATAACCATAATTGAATGTGAATAGCATAAACTCACCCATAAAATGAAAGTGAATTGCTAAATGGATTTGAAACTAGAATCCAAAAATATGTTATAAGGAACATTCTTAAAACAGAGAGACACACAGAGTTAAAATATGAGACTGGAATGCATTCTATTATGCTTCAGATGAAGTAAAAAAAGGCAGGGGTGGCGATCATTATTTCTATCTAAGCAAAAGCAAAAATAGGCCTAATTAAGAGGGATAATCCGGGAAACTACATCTTGTGAAAAACAAAACAAAGCAATATAGACATTGAAGTATATTAATACTAAACATATATGCACAAATGGCATAGTATTCTAATTCTTTTTTTTTTAAATTTAAAACACTTACCTTCAATCTTAGAATCAATATTGTGTATTGGTTCCAAGGCAGAAGAATGTTAAGGGATAGGCAATAGGGGTCAAAGGACTTGTCCAGGGTCAACACAGCTAGGTAATGTCTGAGGTCAGATATGAATCCAGGACCTCCCATCTCTTGGCCTAGCTCTCAATCCATTGATCCACCCAGCTGCCCCCAGTATTCTAATTCTTAAAGGACAATTTAAATGAATTATGGGAGGAAATAGAAAGCAAAACCATACTAATGGGGGATTTCAGATTTCCCAATTTAGAGCTAGATAAATCTCATCACAAAATTAATGAAGTCAAGAAGAAGAATAGGATCTTAGAAAAATTAGATATGATAGACTTCTGGAGAAAACTGAATGGAAATAGGAAGGAGTATACCCTTTTCTCAGTTATATATAGCATCTTCACAAAAATTAACCATATATTAGAGCATAAAAACCCTACAACCAAATACAGAAAAACAGAAATATTAAGCATGCCCTTTTTAGATTATAATGCAATAAAAATACATTTAATAAAGAGTCACAGAAACATAAATTAAAAGTTAATTGGGAGTAAAATAATCTAATACTAAAGAATGAGTGGGCCAAAAAACAAATCACAGAAACAAAATATTTCATTAAAAAGATGATAACTAGAAAATATCCTAAAATTTGTGAGGTGCATATAAACCAGTACTTAGGGAAATTTTTGTTATCTCTACATAAATAAACAAAACTAGAAGTTGGTTTTATGAACAAAAACCAACCCAACAAAATAGACAAACCATTGATAATTTTATTTTTTAAAAAGTATATAAAATTATTAGTATCAGAAGTGGAAAAAGTGAATGTACCACCAAAGAAGATAAAATTAAAGCAATTATTAAAAGTTATTTTGCTTGATTATATTCCAGTAAATTGACAATCTAAGTGAAATAGATGAATATTTACAAAAATATAAACTGCCCAGATTAAAAGAAGAAATAGAATACTTAAGTAGTCCTATATTAGGAAAAAAAATTTGAATAAGCTATTAACAAGCTCCAAGAAAAGTCCTAAGGACCAGATGGATTCACAAGTAAATTTTACCAAACATTAAAGGAATAATTAATCCCAATTTAACAAACAATTAATTACAATAGTACATAAAACTATTTTAAGAAATAGTTAAAGGAGACCAACCAAATTTCTTTATTACAAAAATGTGGTCTTCATACTTAAATTAGGGAAAGCAAATAACAGAAAGAAAACTATAAGCCAATTTCCTTAAGGAATATTGATGCAAAAATTTTAAACAAAATACTAGCAGTGAGATTAAACCAGTCTATCACAAAGATCATAAACTTGGACCATGTGAGGTTTTACCAGAAATTCAAGGCTGGTTCAAATTTAGGGAAATTATTAACATAATTTACCACATCAACAATAAAACCACAGGATTATCTCAATAAACGTAAAAACAAGCTTTGACAAAATATAACATCTATTCATATTAAAAAGTACTAGAAAGCATAGGAATCAATGAATCCTTCCTTAAAATAATAATTAGTATCGCTCTAAAACCAAAAGCAAACATTATCTTTTCAATAAGATCAAGAATGAAGAACAATTGTCTATTATCACCAATATAATTAAATATTATATGCTAGAAATGTTATCTAAAGCTAATAAGACAAGAAAAAAAATTCAAGGAATAAAAATAGGTGATGATAAAACAAAACTGTTATTTCGTTGCAGATGAAGTAATGGTATCCTTAAAGAACCCTACAGAAACAACTAAAAAAATGAGTCAAAATACTTAACTTTAGCAGAGTTGTGGAATACAAAAAATAACCCCATGTAAATCATCAGCATTTCTATATACTACCAACAATATCCAGCAGGAAGAGATAGAAAGAGAAATCCTATTTAAAATAAATATAAATACATGGGAGTCTACTTGCCAAGACAAACACAGGGATTATATGAACACAATTGCAAAACATTTTTGACGCAAATAAAAACAAATCTAAACAACTAAAGAAAGATTCATCAAAATACTAAAAAATATTTTATAGGGTTAGAAAAAAATAGTAATGAAATTCACCTGAAAGAAGAAAAGGTAAAAAATATGAAGGGAAACAATGAAAAAAATAGTTAAGGAAGGTGGCCAGATTTCAAAGTATATTATTAATCAGTAATTATCAAAAATAATTTGGTACAGGCTAAAAAATATAATGGCATACCAGTGGAATACATTTGGTACCTAATACAGAGTAGTTAATTACCATAGTAAATTTGTTTTGTATAAACCCAAAAGATCCAAGCTTTGGGGATAAGAATTCAACATTTGACAAAAATTGATGGGAAAACTGTAAAGCTATTTGGCAGAAACTAGACTTAGACCAACATCTTACACCATATATCAAGATAAAGTCAAAATGGATAAATGATTCATACATAAAGAATATTTAGGGATATGGAAAAATGTGCCTGTCAGACCTACGAATAAGGAAAGAGTTTATGAATAAACAAGAGTCAGAAGGGATTATAGGGCATTATTAATTTTTATTACATGAAATTAAAAAAGCTTTTGTGCAAACCAATCTAATGCAGCCAAAATTAGGAGGAAAATAGGAAACTGAGGAGGAAATATTTGCAGTAAGTTTCTCTGATGAAGTTCTCATTTCTCAAATATATAGGGAATTGAATAAAATTATTTTTTTTAATTAAAAAGTCCATTTCTCAATTGATAAATGATCAAAGAATATGAACAGATAGTTTTTAGCAAAAGTTATAGTCACAGGAAAAATGCTCTATTGTAATCACTGATAAGAGAAATGCAAACCACTCTCAGTATACCTATCAGATTGGCAAATGAGAGAAAAAGAAAATGACAATTGTCAGGGGGGTGGGGGGAAATTGGGACACTGATGCACTATTTGTAGAATTGTGAACTAGTATAATCATTCTGAAGAACAATTTGGAATGATGCCTGAGGGCTATAAAACTATGCATACTCTTTGACCTAGAAATATCACTACTAGGTTTTTATAGCCCTAAGGAAAAAAAAAATTTTTAAGGGGAAAAATTTATTTGTTCAAAAATACTTATAGCAGCTCTTTTTATGGTGGCAAAGAATTTTTGGAAATTAAGGGGATGTCATCCCCTTAGTCAGAGAATTACTGAACTAGTTGTAGTATATGATTGTGATGGAATGCTATTATGCTATAAGAAATGATGTGGGATATGACCAGAAAAACCTGAGAAGACTTATATGAACTGATGCAAAATAAAGTAAGCAAAACCAAGTGAACACTGTACCCAGTAACAACAATATCATTAGAATGATCAACTTTGAAAGACTTAGCTTCTGTGATCAAGACAATGATCGAAGACAATTCCAAAGGAATCATGATGGAAAAAAAAAATGATGTCTACTTCGAGGAAAATAACTGATGAACTTTTAAATACAGATTGAAGTATAATTTTTAACTTTATTTTTACTTTGTATTTTTTTTGCAACTTGGCAAATGAATTTTGCACTGTCTCTTTTGTAAAATAAAAATCAAATTCCTTGCCTTCTCGAGGAGGGAGATGAGGCAGGAAAGAATTTGTAATTTAAAAAATTTTTAAATGACTGTTAATTTTTCCATATGATTGGGAAATATTTAGAGAAGAAGAAAAAACATTTTTTTAATATTTGTTGAATGATTCCTTTTAACCCTGAATTTTGACAAATTTACTTATAGCCCAGGAGTAAAGGATGCGTGATGACATCCAGTCTATTCTTCTGCTCTCTTGGGGCTGGTGAGCTTCATGACCTTGTTAAAAAAGCTGCTGGCTTTCTGGCGGTCCTTGTTCCTATGTACGGTACTAAATATCCTCCTGTTTCTGTGACATTTGACATAAATAGCATTTCACTGATGAATTACTTGTGCTCAGATAATCAAATAAATCTTTGTCTTGCTACATGCAGTAGTGATACCCTGCAAAGTGCTAAAGGTCATCCACAGATCAAATTAAGCCCTGGAATAATTTGCAGGAAGGGTGGCTCTGGTCAGTCTCTGGGAGGCTTCCCCCACTCAGGTCTCTTCCACCTGCATTCCTCTCTCCTTGGCTAACCTACAGTAACCTCCCTATCAGAAGGACCTACTGGCCATCTGAGCTTATGTGTCAACAAGAGCTGCCTCAGATAAACCCCAAAGGCCATTTCAAAACCTCAAGAAAAAGAAAAAAGAAATAGAGAGGAACCTAACACTCTCTTCAGGATGATACCTGCCTTGCCAGCCCCAGTGGGTTCAGCCTGAAACATCCTACTTTAGGGCAGAGGCAGGTTTAGGGGGCTGGGGAGGCAGGAGATTATCCTGGACTATTCTTTCTCCTTTCTTGACAAAGAGTGCTAGTCAAAAATGGGGAACCAGATGGCTGCCTTTATATTTCTTTTTTTTTTTATTTACTGCAATACTAAAGCCACCATAAAAAAGCAAAGTTGAACAGACAGAGCTAATAATATAATCATTCAAAACACCTGCAAACAGTGCAGATGGGCGATTTCTGTCTGCAAAATCATCAGTGAAAGACCGCCTCCCCATATGGGCAGCTCCAGCAGCCTGAGCTTTGCGAGGCTCGGTCCCTCACCTTAAGAAAACCTGCACAGAGCATATGCAGGCTTTTTATAGCGGAGCTGAAGTATGGGGAGCCGGCTTATTTATTTCTCTCCAATATAACTTAGAATACGGCAACCTTGGATTACTTACTGCCTTTGATCTGTCCACTATCCACCCCCAAAGGACAGAGAAACCCAAATTGAAGCAAACAGCAAAGAGCCTCCAAGTGAGTATCCTGGTATCAGAGCCCAAATACAATCACTGATGTATTCGAATGAATCATCCCCCCACCCCACCTTCCCCAAGTCCCCTATTTTTTATTCCTCTCTGAAAGTGATGGAGCTCAGCACACAGAAGGAAGCTTATTCTTTTAGGTATTGGGAAGACGTTTTCTCCAGTCCTCTCCATACTTTGCCTACAATGATGATAAATTTAAGATACTGATTAAAATTATGCATTTATGGAGATAGAGGTTCTCATATGCCTGGGGCGCCAGAATGGGGACCAGGCAACAGGGTCACACTGAAAGATGAATTCAGGAGTCGGAAATTCTGGTCCAGTCCAGTCCTATCCATATTTATAATGAGGGAGAATACATATACATCCATATATATAGACAGACAGATAGGCAGATACATAGGCAGATAGGCAGATAGATAGATGGATGGATGGATGGATAGATGGATGGATGGATAGATAGATAGATAGATAGATAGATAGATAGATAGAAGCAGCAGGGAGGCTCAGTTGTTTAAGAGTCAGGCCTAGAGATGGGAAGTTATAGGTTCAAATCTGGCTTCAGACACTTCCTAACTGTGACTCTGGGCAAGTCTCTTAACCACCATTGCCTAGCCTTCACCACTCTTGTGCCTTGGAACAGATATGCAGTATTAATTCTAAGATGGGGGTGCGGGGGGGGGGGGGATAAGAGTTTTTTTTTTTAAGAATGAAAGGTAACAAATACATGTTGACTTGAGTGACTTCATACTTCTAAGATAAAATACAAAGGTTACTGATAGGCTTTTTAAAAATTGGTCTTCTTGAAAATTTTTTTGAAGTGTTATCTCTTCTTTTCATTTAAATTTTTCTTTTAATTTTTTCTGGGTTATACATGTTATCATATGAAACTTATTTCCATATTTTTCACCTTTGTAAGTGAATAATCTTGTAAAACCAAAATCATATACCAAATAAACAAGTGATAAATCATAGGTTTTCATCTGCATTTCCACTCCAATAGTTCTTTCTCTGGAGATGAATAGCATTCCTTCTCATAAGTCTCTCAGAATTGTTCTGGATCATTGTATTGCTGGTAGCAAAGTCACTGCTAGGCTTTTAAAACCCTTTATCAGTGCATTTGATCTTTTTAGACTTATTACATATTTCTATTCCTCATCCCGTTCATTACAGCCAAATTTGCCTTCTTGCTTTAGAGGTATTTTATCAAAGTCTATACTCTACCTCTATGCCTTTCTCAGGGCCTCTCTAAGCTTGAAATGCATTCATACTTTTTATCTTCCTTCAAAAGCTCAACTCAAGTGCCACCTCCTACAGACCTATTCTAATTCTATCAATTACTAGTATTTACTTTAGATAAATTTTGCATTTACTTCTCTTGCCCCCATCCCCTACATTAGAATATAAGCTCCTTGAAGGCAGGACTATCTCAATTTTTTTTTTGCCTTTGTATCCCTAGTGCCTAGCATATAAATAATAATGCTGAATAAATACTGGTTGAATAAACAACTAGAACGTCCAATATAGAAGAGACTTTCTAGACTATCTAGTTAACTCCTTATTTTTCATATGGACAAACTAAGTCTCAGTGAGGGAGGAAATCACTTACTCATGGTCACATGGAATTTAGTAGAAAAGCTAGTCCTAAAATTCAAGGTATAGGGTCATAGATTTTGAGTTGGAAAGGATCTAAAACAGTCCTTTTCTTGTTGACTTGACTAAGAATGTACAAGTAATAATAGATTTAAGCTTATGTCCTTGGACCTCAAATCTGCTCTACCAGCTGACCTCTTGCCTAGAGTCCTTTCCTTCTCATTGCATTTCCTGGTTTTTCCTACAACCCTTTCCTCCATATATTTAGATTTTGGCACTCAAAACTTAGTCAGTAGGGAAGAAGGCCAGGGGCTGAAGTTATACAAAAATAATAACAATAGTATTTCTTTTCCTTTGGGAGACTAAAAATGCTTTACTCTCTAGAATAAAAGAAAAATGAACTTAAGAAATAAGTGTTTTCATTGTGTTAAGCTCTAAAGATACAAATTCCAAAGTAAGAAATCCCCTGACTTCAAGGAGCATCCATTCTTATAAGAGAGGGCAGAATATTTGGGGGAATAGTGGCAAGGGAAGAAATTTCTGTTTTGGGAAATCACAGGGCTAGTCAGTAGAGTAATAAGGGAATGGAATGACATTTCCTTTGTAGGATCATAGGCAATATTGATTGGATTATAGCTCCCAGAGGAAGGCAGCAATGACAACAGTTTATATTCAGTGGCATTTCCTTTCTGAAGTCCCCTACTGTTATCTGAGAGGCTGAGAGGGCAGACAGTCTTATCTGATCCCCATCTTCTTCCCCCATGCTATTTCTTTCTACCTTCTTCCACTAGCAACAAGCTGAACACAGAGTGCCCCTTGTAAGAATTGCCACCATTGGGAGCAGCTAGGTGGCATGATAGGTAGAACACTGCCTGGAACTCATCTTCCTGAGTTCAAATCTGGCCTCAGATACTTTCTAGATATGTGATCCTGGGCAAGTCATTTATCTCTGTTTGCCTCAGTTTCTTCATCTATAAAATGAACTGGAGAAAGAGATGGAGAACTACTACTGTATCTTTGGGGAAAAAAAACAAAACAAAACAATAACAACTTAGATGGGATCAGAGCCAGACAGGACTGGACAGCAACACTTCCAAAACCTTCCTTTCTGCAATGTGTTTTCAAGCACTCAGAATGACTCTTAAATTTACTAAGTATAGATGGACTTTATGATAGTGGTGTGGCACACTGGAAAGAATGCTGGCCTTGATTTCAGACATGGGTTCAAATATTGATTCAATCACTACCTGTAAGATCCTTGGGCAGGTACCTGACCCTCTCTAGGTCTTACTTTTTTCTGTAAGTGGAGAGGACTTGGCTAAGTAGCTTGTAAAATCCTTTCTCACTCTCAACCTATCACCAGAAACATTCCCCAAAGCTAATTCAGTGAGTTTGTTTTCAGAACAATTACTGTGTTCAATTTGTAAGTTTCTGGGAGTTGTTCAGAAATTTCATTCCATCCCTCCCCTTGAGGACCTAACAATTTTATGGAGGAACTAGCTTTTTTAAAGGAACTCTACAATGAATCTTTTTATAATGCAAAGATTCAAATTTTCTCCCATGGGAAGCTATATTTTTGGAGAGTGGACTTTCTTACAGGTGGGTCTACCAGCCACTTCTTTTTCCTGGTTTCTAAATTCCACAGTGATTTTCAGAAAGGTTTCAAGATAGAAGTCCCAAGCTCATTTAGAGAGATGAGGAACCTGAGACAGAGGGGCATTCAACAAATGTCAACAGTTGTTGCTAGTAGCAAGAAAGGAATCCAGTCTTTCTCATTCCCGGTCATTGTCTTCTTCCATGTTGTTTTAATAAATGTTTATTGAATTGAGTTGAATTGGGTTCTGGGGCTACTGGTTCCCTGGAGGATTGTTTCTGAGAAGCTTAGAGTTCATTGCTCTCTCAACCTGTGTCTCCAAGATGCCAATAAAAAAAAAAGATGAAAACATATGAAAAATACTCAGCCTTGATTGTCTCTTGGGCACTGCATAATGCCAACTAATTGGAGCAGCTAGGGGGCACAGTGACTAGTGCTCTGGACATGGAGTTAGGAACATCTGGATTCAGAGCCGCTGGTAGAAGCTTACTAGCTATGTGTCTCTGGGTAAACCATTTATCCTTTATTTGCCTCAGTTTCGTTAAATGTGAAATAGGATTAATGTAGCAAAGAGGATTAAAATGTATAAAGTATGCTGGTATGGTATCTGGCACAGAATAGATACAAATACATATTTATTTCCTTCTCTTCTCACAGTAGAATTATAGACTCTTAAGAGAATTAATAAAGTCTTCATATACTATACATACAGTTAGGATAGATAACTAGATGATGATAATAATAATAATAATAATACATTTATTTTTAAGCATTTATATAGCATTTTTAGATTAGCAAAGTGCTTTATAAAGTAACAATAACTAGGAACTCAGTTCCATTTTTTTCCATTTTACAGATGAAGAAACTGAAGACAAAACAAGTTAAGTGGTTTGCTCAAGATCATAAAGTTAACAAGTATCTAAGACAGAATTTGAACTCATCTTTTCCTAATGGATAAAGGACCTGACTCAGGTCCAGTGCGCTATCCACTGTGCCACGTAATTGCATGTATAGCATATGATTAAAGTCCTTATTAATTCTCTTAAGAGTCTATAATTCTGCTGGGGGAAGGGAAGACCATTTACTATAAGGTGACCTCATTCCAAAGAGTATTCCTGGGAATTATGAAGCCTGATTATTCTTTGACAAGACTGGCATATGAATAACTTTGGTCATCTTGAGAGAAAGTGTCCAGATCTAAAACACTATTTGGGAGTCAGCAGACCTGGGCTCACTTCCAAGCAGTGCCCTTTTGACACCCATGTGACCTCAAGTCACTTGACCGATTTAAGCCTCGGTTTCCTCACCTGTAAACTGAAAGAGTTGGTCTACCTGATCTTTATCTCTAAGGTCCCTTCTAGCTCTAAATTTATGATGCTGCACTGGCAAAGTGAAGACAGGAGATTGGTCTGGAAGTAGACTGGGTGCTACCTGCCTTGTGGTTGTCTAATGAGAGCCAAGTCCAATTCAATCAGGCTTCCTTTCCTAATTGGAGAGCACTGTTTTAACAATGCTCTCTGGAACGCTGGGGGAAGAGTGTTCGAAAGCCTCTGCGGGGGCTTCCTGTCACACAGTTGTGTTACTGCTAAGTATCCTCCCTTGGCCTTTCAAAGCCTTCTGAATTTTCTAAAATGCAATGATAATTTGAATAATTACAAAACCGAAAATACTTCTTTTCCCTGACTGTGTACCCTGTTTTCCTCCAAGCGAAAGCTCTGCTTTCATGTGATACATAAAAGAGCAATATTTCTCTGATGAACTAAGACACATGAAATATCTAATTAACATTAAAATATTGTCTCTTGTCATTAGCTTCATTTGCACTCCAAGTGTCAGCTCTCGAGAAAGCCGTGCAGAGGCGCTGACCCAATCTCACACGCAAAAAAACTTCAGGGAAAATGGATGAAAAATGTGAGGGCTAGAGAGATTAATGAAAAATGGTAGCCAGATTCTAAACTCTCTTCCCTCCCTCCCCCCACAACCTCCCAGCCCAGGATGCCTGCTCATACATCATTACACTATAATTGGTGTAGTGAATAGAAACTGGATTTGGAGTCAAAAAGAACTGGATTCAAATCTTGTCTTACTAGTGTGGTCCTAGGAAAGGCATTCCACCTCTTTTTTTGTTGTTGTTGTTTTCATTTCTAGAGAATAAGGGGGTTGGACTGAATATAATTTATTTATGTGTTTATTTGCATTTGGTCTCCTCCATTAGACTGAAGACTCTAGGAACTGTTTTGCTTCTTCCTATATCCCTAGCATTTATCACAGTGCCCGGCACATAGTAGATAACCTTCTGGCTTAAAATCTGTGAGCCTATGACCTGAATTCAAATTCAAATTATTTAAAAGGATAAACAAGGAAATAATATCTATTAAACTTGTCTTATATGGTTATTGTGTATCTCGAGTAAAATAATATATGTAAAGTGCTTTCCAAAGCTTGTTGTATACTTAAACTTCAGAGGCTTTAGTGTGATACCTTAGCGATCATATAGTCTAAACTGCTTATTTTATAGATAAGGAAACTCAGATCCATAGAGATTATATGAATTGTCCAATGTTAAACAGAAAATAAATAGAATCAATCATCTAAACCCAGGTCTTTTGACTCCAGATTCTGAACCCTTTGTATTACACCATGATCATAGTTTCAAAAACAGGATTAAAAAGCACCATTTTGGGGGGCAGCTGGGTGGCTCATTGGAATGAGAGCCAGGCCTAGAGATGGGAGGTCCTAGGTTCAAATCTGGCCTCAGACACTTCCTAGCTGTGCAACCCTGGGCAAGTCACTTGACCCCCATTGCCTAGCCCTTACCACTCTTCTGCCTTGGAGCCAATACACAGTATTGATTCTAAGAAGGAAGGTAAGGGTTTAAAAAAGATAAATAAAATAAAATTTTTAAAAAGCACCTTTTTTTTTTGTTTAGTCAAGAGAAGAGGGGAAGCATGGGAATGGGGTAGTGCAATAATAGCTATTTTCTAGTATTTAAAAGACTGTTCTCTGAAAGAAGAGTTAGATTTGTTCGATTTAGTCCCAGAAAACAAAGCAAGGAATGTGTAAAGATTCAGATGTAAGCTAAATATAAGAGAGAATTCCACAATATTCCAAATTACCTATAAGAAAAGAGCTGCCTCCAGGGGTCATGGGCTCCCTAATCTCCTCATTAATCAATCAAAGGAATCAATAAGAACTTACTAACTACCTCTTATGTGCCAAGCACTGTGTTTAGTGCTGGGGATATAAAAAAGAAGCAAAAGTCAGTCCCTTTCCTGAAGAAATCTGAAGTCTAATAGGGGAGGCAATATGCAAACAAATATACTCACGCAGGCTTTATACAAAATAAATAGGAACTAATTAATAGAGGGAAGGCACAAGAATTAGGAGACATTGAGAAAGGATTCCTGTAAAAGAGAGGATTTTAGTTGGGACTTAAAAGAAGCCAGGAAAGTCAGTGGCCAGAGTATAGGAGAGAGAGCAAGGAGGATAGCCAGAGAAAATGCCCAGACATCTTGTTTGTTGAACAGTCAGGGGGGCTTAGTGTCACTGGGCTGAAGAGTATGTGGTGGGGAGAATGGTGTAGGAAGACTGGAAAGGAGTTGAGGGGAAAGGTTGTGAAAGGCTTTGGGTGCCAATCAGAGGAATTTGTATGTGGCCCTAGTGGCAATGAGGAGCCCCTGGAGTTTATTGAGTAGAGGGGTATAATATGGTCAGTCCTGTGTTTTAGAAAAATTACTTTGGTGGCTACTTGGAGGGTGGATTGGAGTGGGAAGAGGCTTGAGGCAACAGCAGCCTGACCCATGGGCGACTTACATTAGTCTACAAGTGGGTGATGCTGCTTGCATGAAAATGGTGGCAGTATTGGAGGAGAGAAGTGGGGGGGGGGGCATATATGAGATGTTACAAAGCTGAAACTAGCAGGTCTTACTGACATCTGGGGGATGAGAAATAGTGAGTCGTGGTGAGGGACTGGGAGGATGAGACTGCCCTCTCCAATAACAGAGAGGATAGGAGTGCGGAGGCTGTAGAGGGAAAGATAATGAGTTCTGTTTTGGACATTTTAAGATGTCTACTGGGTGTCCAGTTCAAGATGTCAGGTAGGCAGAGGGAGATGTGAAACTGGAGGTCCTCAGAAAGGTTGGGGCAGAATAAGTAGATTTGAGAATCGTCAGCAGATTATTTTTTGTTGTTGAGTCTTTTCAGTTGTGTCTGACTCTCTATTGGTGTTTCCTTGGCAAAGACATTGAAGTGTTTGGCCATTGCCTTCTCCAGCTCATTTGACAGATGAGGAAATGGAGACAACTAGGTTTAAATGACTTGTCCAGGGTCAAACAACTAGTAAGCATCAGAATCCCATTTTATTAGGGTTTTCCTTACTTCAGGCCAAGTATTTGTCCATTGTGCCACCTTGATGCCCATCATCAACATAGACATAGTAATTAAGTCCTTGGAAGCTGCCGTAATCACGACTTCTCTTCTTCCCCATCACTGGAGGTTTCTAAATAGGGGTTGGATGATCCCATATGAGAATAGTATAGAGGAGATTCTTGTTTAGCTGTCCTGGTATATCTGCTTTCTTAATATCTGCCTTCTTCCTCAGACATTTCCCAGCTGTGTGACCCTGGAAAGTCACTTAACCCCCATTGCCTACCCTTACCACTCTTCTGCTTTAGAACCAATACACAGTATTGATTCTAAGATGGGAAGGTAAAGTTAAATAAAATTAAATAAAATCTCTTCCTCCACTAGGAGTCTATGAATGAGTCTGCTGATATTTAAAATACAGGTGGCATCTGGGTATCTTAGTGGATTGAGAACCAGGGCTAGAGATGGGAGGACCTGGGTTCAAATGTGACTTCAGATACTTCCCAGCTATGTGACCCTGGCCAAGTCACTTAACCCGCATTGTCTAGCCCTTACCTCTCTTCTGCCTTGGAACCAACACATAGCATTGATTCCAAGATGGAAGGTAGGGGTTTAAAGAAAATAAATAAAATAAAATACACCCTCATTAGCTCTGTGCTTTGGGTGTGGCCTGGCCAATAATTAGTTGTCTAATGACTACTGCCTGAAGCAAGTCTCTATAAACCATGTGGCTATTAATGGCCATATCTCTTTCTCCTGCTAGTTAGCTTACTTTTGCCTCACACACTCACACCGCCAGTCGTCAAGTTCCCATGGGTTCCTCCATGACTTGGGTCAAAGGCAGAGACTAGTTCTCCCCCTGTGGCCCCCACAGACCCTCGTTGAATTAGACGCTAGTGATTATACTCTTCCAGCCCTCTGATGTATATCTGATATCGATCAATATAGAGATGGCCCGTCTATACACATTGCATCCCCCGCCCTGACCACGGCTTCCTGCTTTCCTGAACACTCTTATGTGTTCTTGTTTCTCTGCTTCCAGAATACAACAGGGACTCCCAAGGCTTCTCACTGTGGCAGTCACAAGCCCAAAACAAAAAAAAAGAGAGCGAGAGTGTGGAGAGCGTGGTCCCCTGGGGCTAGCCGGGGGACGGGGCCCCCTGCAGAGCCCCGCTGTGAATGGAACACTTCCAGTCTTTCCACAGTATGTTCTGCAGTATGTTTGCTAAAAGCATTACCCAGGCTCACCCAAACACTCCCTCTCTCCCCAGGGTTCTGGAGATTAAATACTTTAATGAGATTATTGTGGCTGCACCTTTTCCCCAGGCATCACATTAATTCATCCTTTCCCCCACTCTCTCCACTTCTCCTCCATCTCCAGTCTCTTACTGGACCTCTTTACTATGCCCAAATTCTCTCTCCTCCATAGAGGGTTGGCTTGAGAGCCTCAAGCCCTGAGGTCCTCCCTAGACTCTCAGGACTTCCTTGGACAAATCATCATCCCCACCCTAGATGGCAGCTGCGGAGGGAAGTGCTCAGAGCGCTGGGCCTGGAGTCAGGAAGAGAGACAAGTGCCTTGTAACTACGACCCCCTCCCCCACCCTAGAATTATCTTTGAGAGGCAGCAAGAGAAAGAGTGGAAAGGGCACACCTCTCAGCTTGGCAGCCTGTGAACTCAGCACTGATGCTCTTGTTACTTTGGAAGTATGGGAGAAACTGGGTGATGTCCTCACCCTCAGGACCAAGATTTCTCTGCTTGCTGTGTGGAGTCTGGGGTATTATTAAGATCCTTGAGGATGGCTACATAACAGATGATTTTCAGGGGTAGAAATGCAGTGATTCTCTCTTATTAACAAGTAAGAATTTAGGGGGCAGCTGTGGAGCTCAGTGGATTGAGAGCCAGGCCTAGAGGCAGGAAGTCTTGGGTTCAAACCTGGCTTCAGACACTTCCCAGCTGTGTGACCCTGGACAAGTCCCCTAACCCCCATGTCTAGCCCTTACCCCTCTTCTGCCTTGGAACCAATACACAGTATTAATTTTAAGATAGAAGGGAAGGGTTTTAAAAAATTTAGTTTCTGTGTTTGCTTTTAAGCATCTAGTTCTTTTAGAAATTATTATAAGTTCCATTAAGGTAGTGGACATCTTATCTAAATTTTGTGTCTGATCCAATGGTTAATATTGTGGTTGAATCATAATGAATATTTGATGAATTAGATTAATAAAAAATAATTTTCAGGACTAGCTAGGTAGCTCAGTACATGGAGAATCAGACCTAGAGATAGGAGATCCTGGGTTCAAATGTGGCCTCAGACCCTTCCTAGCTATAGGTTCCTAGGTAAATCACTTAACCCCTGTTCCCAACCCTTACCCCTCTTCTACCTTAGAATCAATGCATAGTATTTATGCTTCAATGGAATATTTTTTAATTATTTAAAAAAATAATTTCTTAGAAATAACTAGATGTCTTTTCCCTGGAAGCTAAGGCTGGTAGATTATTTGAGCCTAGAAATTCTGAGGTTCAGAAGGCTAAGCCAGTTTAGGTGTCTGCAGTATATTTAACATCAATAAAATGAGACCTGGTGGGGATGTGGGAGGTAAAAAGAAGGGAAGTATTGGGCTACCAAGAGAGGAATGAACTGATAAAGGAATGGATCAAAGCTCCCATGCCAAGTGTGTTTGTGTGTGTTTGTGTGTGTGTGTGTGTGTGTGTGTGTGTGTCTGAGTGTGTATGAGAGATGGGGGGGGGAGAGAGAGAAGGGGTCAGAAGGGGATTAAACCCATGAGTAACTACTGTAGGTCCTGTCTAGGTTACAAGGGAGACCCAATCTTTTAAAAAACAAAGAAGAAAGGAAGGAAGGAAGGAAGGAAGGAAGGAAGGAAGGAAGGAAGGAAGGAAGGAAGGAAGGAAGGAAGGAAGGAAGGAAGGAAGGAAGGAAGGAAGGAAGGAAGGAAGGAAGGAAGGAAAGAGAAGAAGGAAAAGGAAGGTAAGAAGGAAGCAATTTCTACTTGACTTTTTTTCTTTGTGAATTAGAAAAATCAATACCATTTTTTAAAGGACAAAGAAACCTTAAGGGTCACCTAGTCTAATTTCTTTTTTTTTTAAACAATATTTTATTTGGTCATTTCAAAACATTATTCATTGGAGACAAAGATCATTTTCTTTTCCTCCCTAGTCTAATTTCTACTCCACATCCCACCCCCACCCCCAATCTTCATTTAGCACAGTTTTTGGTCCACTTATCCAGGTGAGAGGATGGATTTATACTTAGGTCTTCCTGACTCCATATACATCACTGGCTGTTCTCCTCTGGAAGCCTTCCAGTTTGTCCTTGTCATTTCTAAATATAACATATTCAGATATAAATGAAATATTCCAGATACCATCTGACCAAGGCAAAAGAAAACAAATAATATCAATTCTATTGGTCAGGAGAGATCTTTCTTATCACCTCTCTTGAGGCAGCAACTAGATGGTGCAATGAATAGAGCACTGTCTCTACAGCCAAAGACTTGAGTTCAAATTGAACACAAAATTTCATTTTAAATCTGGTCTTTGGAACTTACTAGCTATATGTCCTGGGGTAAGTCACTTTACTTTTTTTGTCTCAGTTTCCTCATCTATATAAAAATGTAATAATAGCATCTACTTCCCAAGGTTGTTGTGAAGATAAAAAATGATAATATTTGTAAAATGCTTAGCACTTAACCTGGCACATAGTAAGCTTTACTTAAATGTTAGCTAATATTGTTTATTCCTTCATTTTCAAAAAGGTCTAATGACATCATGGGGTGATTTCTTGACTTGCGTGTGAGTTGGAATTAAGGGAGGCAGGGTTACACACAGTCACCTACCTCACTCCCTCTTCTAGAATCATCAAAGACCAGGAGAAAGATGAAAGTCGGGCTGACTGGCAAAGGCCTGGGATACAGTGGATGACCTTAGCATCTTGGATGTCTGGCCAAGCTGCAAGATCTCCACAGTGCCTGCAAAGTTTTTCATCCTCCCATTCTGCCAGGAGAAGTCTTCATAAGCTTGGGGTAGACATTCCCCTAACTAACCAATGAATCTGAGGCCTGGGGGTTCCCCTCAGCCTGGTTTAGCCTGACCACTAAGATGATTTTTCTAGGGAGAGGCCACTGTGCCTGCTAGTTTCTTAGAGCCACAGGAGAGAGTTGGGTGAGAGACAGCCACACAAAATGCATGAGTAGCCCTGAAAAAGGCTTTGTAAAGGTGCTAGTCCTCCCTGAACACTCCATCCACTCCATATAACTATGATTATTGCTTATCTTGAGGCAACTAGGTGGTACATGGATAAAGTGCTGGGCAAGATCTGAATTCAAGTTTAGCTTCAGACACTTACTAGCTATGGGACCCTGGGCAAGTTACACCTCTATTTGTCTTAGGTACTTAAAATGTAAAATGGAGAGAGAGGATGACAGCACCTATCTCCCAAGCTTGTTGTGAGGAGCAAATAAGAGAATATTGATAAAGAACGTAGCACAGTGTCAGGTGCATAATAAATAGTTGTTTCCTGTCATTTTCCTTAATGTACCCCAAGATTGTGTTCGTTTTTATGAGGAGTTAAAAAGAAAATTAAATTCACTTGATGGAACTCCCTTGGTGGCTGCTAACTGTCACTGATAGCTGTTGAGTCCAGAGTATTAGGAGCAGAGTCCAAGTTTTCCCTTCCCTATCCTAACTTACTTGGAGTTCTCGTCTGCTATTCCTTTTTCTTTGCTGGGGAAATATGTTAGCAAAGAGAAGGAGCCTGCATTTCCCTGGGGAGAAGATGCCCTGTTATGCCATAGTCCAGGGAATGCTTAAATTCTTATTAGGCCAAGACAGAGATATTTGCTTTGAGGGGATGGGAGGAGGGCAAAGGGGGTGAAGACAGCAAGACTTCAGGCAGAGGGACAAAACTCAACATCTTGCATAAAGATTGCCTTTATGTAGCTACTAGGACTGCATGCCAAATACTTGGTTGTCCAAAGTGTAAAAATATGATTTTTTTGTACTCTATGGGCCACCCTGTAGCATCTCAATTATTTCATGCCACTTGTAGGTCAAGATCTCACATTTAGCAGACTTTTGTTACAGAATATTTCTGTTTGGAGTCTGAAGCCAGAACACCTCTAGACTGCCAAATAGGAGTGAGCTTGACATCTGACATCTGACCTTGGAAAGCTATTTAGTCCCAGACCAGCCCTGGTGGGGCCATTGGGAGGCATCTGGGGATTGTGGGGCTGCCTCCTTGGTATCCACGTGGCTCATAAATCAGCATTACCAACAAGAATAAAATACAGAGCTCAGACCTCCCCTGACTCAGAAGCACACCCTGCAATCGGAAAAACATTTGTGTCTCTGTGAAATAATTGTTTCCTTTCAGCCTGCAGACCTCACAGCCAAATTACAACGCAATTGTGAGAGTGAAAGGGCCAGGCCTTTGTGTTCTATTAGGTTACCAAGGTGGGCCTGAAGCCCAGGAGAAGCATAGAGAGAGTCCCTGGACCTTCTGGGATGTCTGCAATTGCCATTCACATAATACAAACCTTCTTCCACTCTTTCCCTCCACCATTATTTCATCTATGAGGAAATAATCTCAAACAAAGAGACTTGCTCAAGGTGACATAGAATGAGTGAGAAACTAAAACCAGAATCACAGAATTTCAGATACCATCAGAGGTAATCTGGTCCAACCTCTACTGGAACAAGTCCCCTATTCAACTGCATCCTTTTCCCTTCAGCCCCACAACAAGTGAGCATCATTCCTTTGAAGACCTGCCTCCTGAGGAAGACTATTCCACTTTGGGATAACTTGAATTCTTATGAAGATTTTCTCCATCTTTCTTCATCTTCTATTCATTAGGTGGCTAACAGGATAGAGTACTGGACCTGGAGTCAGGTTTAAATCCTGCCTCAGACACTTACTAGCAGTATAACCCTAGACAAGTCATTTAACCTTTTACTACCTCAATTTCCTCATTTGTAAAAAAAGTATAGATAATAAAATATTTACATCCCAAGGGTGTTGACAGTATAAAACAATATTTGTAAAGCACTTTTCAAACCTTAATATATAAATGCTAGCCATTTTTATTATTATTCTATCTATTATTCCTAATTTTTCTGTCTGAGGCCAAACACAACTAATCTCTCTTACAAATGACAGATTGTCAAATAATTAGACAGTTGTCATCTACTCCTCCCACACATGCAAGCACGCACACTCATATGCATTTATAACCTTCTCTTGACTAAACATACCTAGTTTCTTCAACAAGTCCTTATCTGGCATGCTCTTAAGGTCCTTCATCATCTTTTTTGCCCTCTGGATGTGCTCCAGTTTATCAATATCTTTTCTAAAATATTGTTCCCAGAATGGAGCACAATACTTCCAATATGGTCTGACCAGATCTGATGCCATCAGAACTTACACTTCCTTTGTTCTGGAAAAAATACTTCCCTCAATACAGCCTAAGATCACATTAAATTTCTTGGCGGCCACATCACTTTGTTGAGTAACATGGAACTAGCAGCCAACTAAAATTCTCAGATTTTTTTTCTCATGACCTTCTAGCTAACTGTCCTTTCCCTCATCTTTTACTTAGGAAGCTGATTTTTTGAACCAAAGTGTAAAATTTTATATTTATTCCTATCAAATTTCTTTTTAATCACATGATCAGAAAGATGGCAGAAGAGTTGATTTTTTCTAAACTTCTACAACTCCAAAACCTCAAAAGAAAGGAACTGTGTGCCATAGAAGAGTAATTCCAGATAAATCTACAGAATAAGTATATGGAACCCAAGTACATGGTAAGGGAAAAAAAGCCAAAACAACTCATGAATTCATACTAGAACTCTTTAATATGTAGTGCTCTATTTCAGCATCTCTATTGCCAATTTATTTTGCATGCCCAAAGCAGTGAACACAAGCAATCTGTTGTTCAGGAGAGGCTATGACTATTCCTTATTTAATAACTCTGTCCAATACTCTCCCCTTCCCTAAAAATGCAAAAAAAAAAAAAAACTGAGGAAGTTACACATACTTATTCTGCCCAACCACATGAAAAAGAGAAGGAAGGAGGCAATGAATGAAAAGGGAGAGGGAGAAAGCCTTGGTTGAATGCAAGGTATAGGTTATGCTCAGATTTTCAGGCTAAGAGGGAACAAGTAAGGACCTGAGAGGAAAAGGGTATGGAAACTCAGCTTAGACCCATTCTTCTCCTTTCAAAGGTGACTCAAGGCAAGGGCTCTAACTGGCTGATTCATGTCTCCCTCAATATAAGAATGTGAAGCCTTGGAACAACCCATCTTCATGAGTCATACAACAGTTAAAGAGGTTGGATCAAAGAATACAAAAGATTCTCAAAGGTGACAAACTGTTGGGAAATACATGAGAAAAGCTGAAACATCAAAAGTCAAGACAAATAACATAAAAATCTTACTCATAAGTAGGAAAACCACCAGAGAAGACTATAAAAACAAAAGAAGAACTAGTACAGCTCAAAGAGAAAACAAAGAACATTAAATATAAGGAATAATATGAAAGAAAATATACCCATATTATCGCATGAAAGGCAGTATTCTTTCAACTCTTAAATAATAGTAGAACAAAGTCAAGAAACTCTAGAATAGTTCAAATACACATAAAACTATAAAAAAGTGAAATTAAGAATGAATTACATAGATTACAACTCTCATTGCAGAATTACAAACAAATAGAAGAGTAGGAAAAATGGAAATTATAGAGGAGAATTTCTCTAAATTTATAGAGATTCCGAGAAGGTGACTTACTCAAAATGCAAATATACCAAAAAGAAAGAAAATGTAATAGCAAATAACATTTGAAAAAACAACACAAATTCTATAAATACCAGATCATTTAAGGATTATAAATAAAATTATATGATATATAAATTATATATATTATAAAATTATATATATAAATAAAATAAAATTATAAATAAAAATAAAAATGAAAAACCCCAAAATATTAAGTAGTATTATTCAATTACTCAGTAAGTAATAGAAGTTGTCCAAAACATTTGAATATATTCAACAAAGCAATGAATTAGAAAAATCTACAAATTGGCCCCAGAAAAATCTCTGGTCTTTGAACTTCAAAATATGTTGTAATTAAACTGATTAATTTCACTAGCAAAAAATAAAAATTTTAAAGTCAGGAATTAAAAACTTTTAAAAATGAAGGACATGCAATTAGAAAAAAGCAGGATTATTTCAAATCAAGAAGAACCATAGAAGGGAATGGAAAAGTACATTTAAAAATAGTTCAACCTGCACCCAAAAATAATGTGTTCTCTAAACCCAATCATCTGATTTTTAAAAAAAAAATGCTTGATAAAAGAGAGGAATTTAAGGTATCCTTGTAAAAAAGAATCTTCAAGATGAGAAAATTACTTGACTCACACAACAGAAGCACAAGAAAATGGAATGAGTATAATTATTTTAAAAGATTCAGTAATAAAAGAAATTCACTCATATTTATGGGTTATTGATTTTTTAAAAAAAGAAAGATTGATCTATAGGGTAAAAGCAAGAAGAAGGGGGATCATTAAGGGACAAAAAGAATCTAAGGGGCAAAGATTTAAGGGGAACTTAAAGAATCAGGAGAAGGGAAGTTAGAAAAGCTGAATCAATATTCCATGGACTAAATCCCTTGACCCCTTATAAGGGAATCAATATCTTTTGTGGAAAGGAACAAGAGAATGGCAAGTGGTCTGAATATGGAGAGAAGAAGGGACAGAAAGAAAGGAGCAGGTACTCTGTAGCTACCAAGTCCAGGGAAAGCAAAATCATTCCTATAGTCTCTCAACAAGAAAGGGAAACCTTGTGAGAATGGGATAAAAACAATGTAGCAGGACTGAATTGGAGTGATAAAATGGGGAAGTTTCACATCCAAAGGGGAATCAAAAGGTTGTCACTAAAAAGTATTTCTATGGGAGATGACATAAATGTCTGCAATAAAAAACAGGGACTTTCAGATGGGTTTTGTCTAAGATAAAATGGGATATTAGGTGATTAGCTTCTCTGAGAAAGAGAAATGTCTCCCTGAAGAACATCCCACCAGAGGAATGCAGATGTCTATGTAAGGGCAACCACCTTCCAGAGCAGTATGGGAGGGGCATGTAGAACCAGTAATGGGACAACATGGCCTTAGGAATTGAACATGATCTTGGTAAGGATGGTATTAGGACTCTGCCTCACAATTTGAGACATAGAATTATAATTACTACACATCAAGGCTCCTATTCAACATTGTTTTCTAATGAACTAAAATCTCTAAGATCAAAGCATAGAAGAAAAGGAAATGTAGGGTAAAATCCACAAAGGCAATAATAAAATCAATCAAGTAGAAGAGAGAGATTGATCTTTTATCTAGAAGCTTTTCTTTTAAAAGAGACATAAAATAAAAGGAAGAAACTAAGTAAGCCCTCAAATCAGAAAACAGATGGAAAATCCAAATGTATAGATGAAGTTTTTGATTGTGGCATGGACAGATACATATGGAGTCAGACCTCAGACCCACCACTTCCTGAAAAAGACTAGAGGGGAATGGGAGAAGAACACTGAGCACTTTATCCTTCTGTTACCTATCTACAACAGGGGTATTAGGTATATTTACATTTAATTACCCCTTCAAATATAGTTGGTGTAGGACTATGTCCAATACAGAACAAAAATCACTTTCCTGACACTAGATTTTAGCTTACCCTTCCTAGCTGAACTCCTTCCTATAAAATTCTGGTTACACAAAAGACCAAAACAAATAGCAATTAATGAGGAAACTCATTTATCCAAGCAAACAGCAAGCAGAAAGCAGTAAAGTTATTCAGCTTTGAATATAACAAAAAATAAATGAATGAATGAGCTCTTTGCTAAGAACAAGGTGATAGTTCATTTCAAATATTAGAGAGGCCCTGATATCAGCCAATGGCAAAGCCTTTGAAGTCTCTAGAAAGTTAAGGGGGAAAATAGAGACCTGTCTTCTACATATCTACAAAACCTAAAGTTTTTTCTTTTCCATGCCTCTCCAAAGTGTCTTGAACCATATTTGCCTTTCTCCCTGAAGAAACTCTTGTATCAACCCTCCCCTCATAAATGTTCATAGAATTTTCTTCATGTTTTTCTCCATAAATGCAATAGCATGCAAAATACCCCATGTTTGGGTGAAAGCCCAGCCATGCAACTTTTAGAATAGACTAGCAGAGAAAGAACAAGGTAGATAAAGCAAAGGAAAACTTTGGTGAAAAAGGCATAGAAAAAGAAAGTTACATAAAATAAGAGGTTGGAGAGGAGGAGGAAAGAGATTTTTAACTGGAAGGAAAAAGAGTAGGGATAAAATAGAAGCAGAAGTAGATAAATATGTATTTAAAAAAAGTAGAAATTTAAGTAAATTCAAAGAATTTGTTATAAACCAGGCAAATAGGAATGGGAGAATAGGGAGAGCCTATAATAACAGATTAACTTCGAATAGTATAATCATCAATGAGACCAGATCAACCACTGACTTAAAAGGGGAATAAATTTTTTTAAAAATCAATGCAAAAGGAAATAAATGAAGAAAAATGCAAACCTAACAACCATTAATTTAAATGTGAATGGACTAAATAGTCTGAAAAAATGAAAAAGGGTGACAGAATGGTTGAGACCAAAACCCAATGATCTACTTTATTCAAAAAAATACTTAAAAATAAAGACATGGATTTATTTAATCACTCATAAAGTAGTCATTAAGGACCAATGCACCAAGAACTGTTCAAGGTGTAGAGATATAAATTCTAAATGTAAGATAGTCCCTTCTTCTCTAAGATCTTACATTCAATCATATGCCAGAAGTATATGCAAAAGAAATATAAGCAGTCTGACTGAATAGAAAGTAGACAAAAGGACACTAGCAGTTGAGAGTATCAGAAAAAAATTTCATATAGAAGATGGAATTTGAGCTATATTTTGAAGGAAGAGAAGGCATTAGAAATGCATAAATAAGGTGACAGGAGATGAAGAGTTAATGGTAAATAACAGAGAAAAGACCAGTTTGAATAGACCATGAAGTTTGAGAAGCATAGTGCTGTATAATGAAGCAGGAAAGGTAGATTGGGCTCTGATCATATAAGAATTCTGAAAGACAAACAGAAGAATTCACATTTTATCTTAGAAGCAATAGAAAACTACTAGAGCTTGACACCTAGTGTTGAATAGTGAAGTAATAAGGCTGTTGTAACTATGTTGAAGAGGGGTTTGAATGGGAAGACTTGAGTGGAGACAAATTAGGAAACCATAACCATATTCTAGGTGAGCAATGACAAGGGCTTGCATTAGGGAGGAAAGTAAGAGGCTGAAACAAAATTAACTGCTCATCAGATTAAAAAAAAAAAAGGAAGTACATTCATGCTACTAGAAAAAGCAAGAATAAAAATTCATATTACCAAAGGAGATAAACAAGGAAACTACATTATGCCTGCAGGAACAATGGACAACAAAGTAATATAAATATTAAATATTTTTGCATCACATGACAAGAATACAAATTCATAAAGAAAAGTTACCTGAATTGAAAACAATGATAATGTAATTGTAGTATTCTTGAATATTCTTATCTCAGAACTAAAACATTTGACATAGCAAAATTGAAAATGTAAAACTCAACAAAATATTTAAGAATTTAGAGCTGAAATGCTCATGGTGTCATCTGCATAGGGAAATGATAGAATATACATCATTCTTGACACAAAACGATAGTGTTATGAAAATAGGTAATTCACTAATATGGAGAGAAATTGCAAATAAGTGCAAAAATAAAAAATGCAGAGCATCTTTTATAGCCCATAATGACATACTAGGAATATGAGTAAATAATGTAAACCTAAATGGAGAGTTACCAATTATATCTTTATATTTTTGTTTTGAAATTCATCATTTAGGAGTCATGATGGTCTCTTAGATGCAGCAGAAGTCCAGACTTCTGTGAAAACTCTACCACACCAATCAAAAACAAAATGCTTTGAGGGGTCAGAAAATCAAATCTAACAACAGGACAGAGCTGGGAGACCCTCCTGCTGGATTTAACTTAAAAGATATGCAAAAAAACCTAAAAGCCTGAATTCTCAGGATTAAAGAAAAGGAAGAAGGAAGGTCAAAGGACCCCTCCCCCACCTACTCTGCTGAGTCTCCAGCTATAGCTGGAATCTCAGGGTAAGGGTGTCAGCCTAGAGGAAGTACCTTGCTGGTACAGTTGTATCAGGCTCAGGGTGCCAACCATATTCCACAGAGAGACAGCTGGAGGAGAAGCACAGAGAGAACAGCCTAGTTACAGCCAAAACACTCCATCTTGCCCCACTCTTCTTGAGGTTTTGGCTTCAGGGCACATCCAGCTCCATAGATAAGCTCCATCCTGGCTTAATCTTTTCAATAGGGCAGATAAGAAGCCTTCAGAAGGCAGGTAAACTCAATACCCCTCCACACTGACTGCTCTGAGGGCCTTGATTACTAAGATCCTAGGGCAAAGGCTGCATCCATTACAGAATACCTTGATAACAGAATGGGAATCATAGCTCCCTTTAGCCTCCACACTTGCACCTACACCTTCAGCTTCTGCTGCCAGCTGGGGAAGATTTGACCTCAGGACTCATTAATACTCCATCTAATCTAGTCAATCAGCAGAGCAGAGAAAAACCTTCTTCAGGACAGCCCAAACCCATAGATCCAGCAAATAAACAGGAGAAAGATTACAGCCAATGACAGAAGGGAAAGAAGAAAAAATATGAGTAAACAAAAGAAAAAGAAAAAAAAATTACAATTGACAGCTTCTATACAGGTAATGAACAAAGAGAAAATGGAACAGAAGAGGATCAAGAACACCAAGCAAAAATGCATAAATTCTAGTGAATTAGACCCAGGCTTTGGAAGAACTCAAAACACAATTAAAAAAAAAATTAAGAGAGACTGAAGATGACTAGGAAAAGAACTTAAAAAGCAAAATAAATCATCTGGACACAGAGGCACATGAACTAAAATAAGAAAATAGTGTCTTGAAAACCAGAATTGACCAACTAGAAAATGAGGCAAAGAAGGTGAAAGATGACCTACAAAGAAAATCAGACCAGAAGGAGAAGGATGACCAAAAAACACCAGGGAGGATGAAATTCAGTCTTTAAAAATTAGAATCCATCAAGTAGAAGCAAATGACTTCACAAGGTAGCAAGAGTCTATAAAACAAAATCAAAAGAATGAAAAAATTGAGGAAAATATTAAACACCTCATTAATAAAACTAGAGACCTGGAAAATAGATATAGGAGAGACAATTTAAGAATGATTGAACTACCAGAAGATCATGACAAAAGCAAAAGCCTGGGCATCTTCTATAGGAAATTATCCAAGAAAACTGCCCTGATATTCTCAAACAAGTAGAAAAAGTGGATATTGAAAGAATACACAGATTACTTTGTAAAATTTAAATTAATATCCAATAACCCCAAGTATTGTATTTTATAAAGTTTATTAATAATCATTTGAAGTAGAAGAAGTAAAAGAATAAAAAGAAAAACCTAATTAAAGCCATGTGAGAAAATTCTCATGCCTAGTAGGCACTCAACTGTGTTTCCGGGAGAAGAGAGTGAGGGTGGAGCTACTCAAAACTTATATCTTCCCTAAGTTAGTATGTTACATAGATACGTAAATGGGATACTGGGAGAGCGAGCCCCTGGGAAGAGAAATTCTAATTACACATCATCCCCATGATTACATTGGGAATTGAACATGTAGAAATATCCCAGATTTACATGCCCAGTTTCCCCAATGAATCAGTGCACACAACCAACTTATATCTCTAAAGATTTTTAACTAGAGGTATATACAATATTGCACTTTCTAAGGGGAAATTACAATAATTTGGGGATAAAGGGGAAAGAAAAGAGAAAACAAAATTAATGATTGCTAGGAACACCAACAAAAAATGAATTATGGGTCAATCCCCTTTGGCATAAGAGTGTACATTCAAAATAAATGCATTCAACCCCCCCACAGTTCAATCTACTACATCCCAAAGTTCATTCTGGATCTTTTGGTGCAATATATACTTTCTGCAGGTATCTCCATGGTGCCTTCTCCAAACAGTTCACTTTCTTAATTCAGGAAGTAGCAAGTTTTTATCCTAAAATTACTCTGAAACAAGAAAAAAATTTATAAATTTATAATTTTATGACAATAACACAATTCCCACTGAGGAGGGTGTTGGCAAATCCATGGATCACCCTGGGATATATGGATGAGTTATGAGGTATATGAATCAATTGTCAAAAGAAAATCAAAAACATAAAAACATAAGCCTCAAGTAAAAGAGAAAAATTAAATTCTGAATGAAATATAATATATCAGTTTCATGTGTAAAAATTCTAAGTAAGGAAGAATAAGACCATAATACGTCCTTGAATCGGGGCCTAAATAAAGTGATTTATGTCCCAGAAGTCTGTGGTAGCAATTATGCACTTATCTAATCAGCAGTCAGGACTACAGAAAATTGCCATGCCATAAAAGAAAGAAAAGGGATGAGATTTTGAAGCAAAAGGGAAATATTATCCCCTGATCTGATTTTACCTTTGCTCTCAGGAATAGGGGAGCCAAAAAGGCAGCTAAACTGAGGTACTTGGTAGAAGTCTGGATCTAGTACAAGGGAATCCTGTGTCTGAGGATGTCAAAAAGCCACTTCCTCAAACCCTAAAATAAGTTCAAGTCCCCTATCTTGACACAGAATCTCATCAATCCCACCAAGATTGGTTGGTCACTTTGACCTTGTGCTCCTTGGCAATATATAGTGGCTCTTTTGTGATTCCTTCTCCCTTCTCCTAGAGTCAGACACAATTATTAATCAAAGTCCCTTTATATTTAACAATCAATGGCATGTTTGCTTTTGGGTATGCATTGATATAAAGGCTAATGGGCATTTTATACTTATTCTAGTGCAAAAAAAAAAAACACATTAATACTTGTAACATATGCTTCATGTACCAAAAAATATGAGAAAAAAGAAAACTCAAATACTCTATTACACATACAAGTAAAAACAATAATAAAATTTTATAAAATCAAAATATATAGTTCACATTCCATGAAAAGGTGGCAGCCAAGTAGAGGTTCCTTTCCCTCTTGCATATCATCATCCATCTAGATTCCTTTGGTCATACATCTGGGATTCCCCATACCAAAGAAGATTTCCACCCTGAGCATAGTGTGGATGAATCCTATTTTGCATGTGTTGCAGAGACTAGACATGCTTAAATAGTGAGGGACATGAATCTCCCTTCTGAATCTTGAGATTACTCAAGCTAATAACAAGGACAAGTGCACTCAGGAATGATAGTAAGAAAAGACATTCTCAAATTTTGAGCTGTGCAAGCTCAGTAATTCTCTCTGAAAATGGGAGTTGTTTGAGATAGGTAGGAAACTGGGCCATGCTTAAAATTCTACTTCTTGTTTGGAGGTGGTGCTACCCTAGTATGTCCTGAATAAAGTTAAGAGGTTTGGAAGAGTAACCTTCCTTCTTCCCCCCAGGGGTAAAAATGCCATGGAGAACAAATGTGTGTTTGAGTATGGAATATAGACTCCACCTAATGTTTGGGTCAGGAAAAGAGAGGCTAATTTCCAAAAATCTGGCTTTAAATCTTCTGAACTACTTGCTACCCATTATGCTGGGTTTTAGGGTCTAGAGGGTGGCACAGGAGACCCCCATGTGGTCTAAGCCCTTCATTTCCATCCTCTCAGCCAGGAGCATGAAAACACCCAGGGTCAGCTTGAAATTGGCTTGGAAGCTGGGGGGGTGGTGCATTTGGTCAGCATGGAAAGAGCTGTTCAGTGGTCTAAGAGCCACCTTAGCTACAAGCTGGAAGTTCAAGCAGCTAACACATGCTTGAGACCCTCATGGGCAGGCAGGGGGAATTTATACTATACCATCCGCTGGACTCCCAGCTAGTGTGTTTAAGAGAAGTAGCATGTGGGCAGCAGCTTGGCTCCTCTCATGGGTAGGTCCGCACCACCAAAGAGATTCCCAGAGGAGGAGGGCAAAAAGGCTGAGGCAGGAGAGAAACACAGTTTTAATCTACTCAATATCTTTACTCAAAGGCTATCTTAAAAGAAGATCAAGGATTCTATCCCATTGTGGCTTGCCAACAATTTAAAATTAAATTAATATCCAATAACTCCAAGTATTATATTTTATATATTATGAATAATCACTTGAAGTAGAAGTAAAAGAACAAAAATAAAAACCTGAGTAAAGCCACATGAGTAAAATTCTTTTGCCTGATATTTACCCAACCTGCCCAGCTGCATTTCTGGGAGAAGAGATCAAGGGTGGAGCTACACAAAACTTATATCTTCCCTACATTAAAACATTATGTAGATATGCTAAATTCTAATTATATAACCTCCTATATTTAATTCCCAATTGACAATGCCCAGGAATGTTATAGCCAAATTCAAGAACTACCAGACCAAGGAAAAGATACTATAAGTTGCAAAGAAGAATCCATTCAGATATCATGGAACCATAGTTAGATAACATAGGACCCGACTGCATCCACACTGGAGGACTGGAAGGCATGGAATATGATATTCCAGAAAGCAAGAGAACTGGTTCCACAACAAAGAATCAACTACCCAGCAAAACTGATTATATTCTTGCAGGCAAAAGTATGGTCATTTAATAAAATAGAAGACTTCCAAGCATTCATAAAGAAAAGACTCAAATTAAACAGAAAACTTGATACCCAAACACAGAACTCAAGAGAAACACCAAAAAGTAATTAAGAAAAGGGGGAGAAAACTTCTTAAGAGGCCCAATAAGTTAAAATGATTTGTATTCCTATAAGAAAATATGATATTAGTAACTCTTAAAAATTGATATTATTATCAGCGTAGCTAGAAGAAGTATAATTAAAGGGAACAGTGACAAACAGTATAGGATGAAATGTTAAATATATATATACTTGTATACACACACACATACACACACACACACACACACACACACATATATATATATATAACTAGGGGTAGAAAAAAGATAATACTAAGATAAATGGGAAAAAAGAAAAAATGGGGTAAATTTATATTTCATAAAGAAGCTCATGGGGGAGAGTGGGGAAGAAGGCCAATACAATAGAAGGGTGAAAGAGTTTGGAAAAAGGTAATACTTAATTCTTATGTGCATTGAAATTGACTCAAAGAGGAAATAACAATCAGATCCATTGGGGCAAAGAATTGCATCATGCCCATAGGGAAGTAGAAGAGTAACAAATAGATTGGTGGGGAGAGAAGCAATACAAGGAAGAGAGAGGGTGGGGGTAGTTTAAAAGGCACTATAGTAAGAAGAAAATCAATGAGAGGGGAGATGCTAGTAAGGGGAGTAACATTAGGGAGGGGAAAGGGGGGAAACTGAAAGCAAAAAGTTGGAGGAGAGGGTAAGAGGGATAAGAGAAAAGGCAGAAACTAAGGAGGAAGTCAAAATGGAGGGAAATAGACAGTAGTCATAACTGTGAATGTGAATGGGATGAATTAACCAATAAAAAGGAAGCAGATAGCAGAATGGATTAAAAACCAGAATCTTACCATATGTTGTCTATAAGAAACACACTTGAGGCAGTAGATATACATAGTGTAAAGGTAAGAGGGTGGAGCTGAATTTACTAGGTTGCAACTGAGACAAAGAAAACAGGAACAGTAATTATGATCTCAGATAAAGCTAAAGCAAAAATAGATCTCATTAAAAGAGATAAGGAAGATAGTTATATCTTGATGAATATATGAATACTTAACATATATACACCAAGTGGTACAGCAGTCAGATTTCTAAAGGAGAAACTAAAGGAGTTTAAGGAGGAAATAGAGAGTAAAACCATTCTAGTGGAGGATCTTAAACTTCCTATATCAGAACTAGATAAATTGAACCAAAAAATAATCAGAAAAAAGTAAGGGAAGTGAATGAAATGTTAAAAAAATTAGATATAATAGATATTTGGAGAAAAATAAATAAGGATAATAGAAAAATACCTTCTTTTCAGCAGCACATGGCACATATACTAAGATTGACCATACGCTAGGTCATAAAAACATTGCAAGGAAATGTAGGAAAGCAAAAATAATAAATGCAACTTTTTCAGATCATAATGCAATAAAATGTATAATTAGTAAGGGTATGTGGAGAGGAAATAAAAAATTAACTGGAAATTAAATATGATTCTCCAAGATTGGATGGTTAAAGAACATATCATAGAAAGAATGATTTCATTGAAGAAAATGACAATGAGGAGGCATGATATCAAAGTCTATGGGATGTAGCCAAAGCAGTACTAAGGGGAAAATTTATATCCCTGAGTGCATATATCAACAAATCAGAGAGGGAAGAGGTCAATAAATTGAGCATACAATTTAAAAAACTTGAAAGAGAATAAATTAAAAATCCCCAGATAAAAACTAAATTGGAAATCCTAAAAATCAAAAGAAGAATTAATAAAATTGGAAGTAAAAGAACTTTTGAACTAATAAATAAAACTAGGTGCTGGTACTTTGAAAAAACAAATAAAATAGATAAAGTACTGGTTAATCTAATAAATCCAATTAATAGCATCAAAGATGAAAAGGGTAATCTCACCTCTAATGATGAGGAAAATAAGGTAATTAAAAAGAACTATTTTACCCAATCATATGGCAAAAAATATGACAATCTAGGTAAAATGGGTAAATATTTACAAAAATATAAATTGCCTAGATTTTAAAAAAAAGGAAATAGAATACTTAAACATTCCCATCTCAGAAAAAGAAATTGAACAAGTCATCAAGTAACTCCCTAAGAAAAAAATCTCCAGGGCCAGATGGATTCACAAGTAAATTCTATCAAACATTTAAAGAACAACTAATCCCAATACTATATAAACTATTTGACAAAATAAGCAGAGTTTTACCAAATTCCTTTTATGACACAAATATGATACTGATTCCAAAACCAGGTAGATCAAAAACAGAGAAAAAAATCTACAGACCAATCTGCTTAATGAACATAGATGCAAATTCTTAAATAGAATACTAGCAAAAAGATTCTAGCAAGTGATCATGAGGGTTATTCATTATTATCAAGTGAAATGTATACCAGGAATACAAGAATGGTTAAATATTAGGAAAACTATTCACATAGTAGTAGTGGTAGTCTCTTAGTGACCGAGAATGATTATTGTCTTTGTGCATTATCATCTATTGATGTACCCTCATGTGGCTTTGAAGTCCAAAGACTGAGGCGCAAAGTTTGTGGCACATGGGGCATGTGACACCAGTTGTTACAGGAGGTGCGGTTGTGGCCTGGTGTCGGCATTCAGACGCAGCAGCAAGACGTTGACGTCGTTCTTCTTCAAAGGTGGTGGTGGCATGGTTAATGTGGGTTCGCCAGCTGATTCTGACAGAGGCAGCAAGTTCTAGTTGCTTTGGTGTAATGCCAGCCCTCTTCAAGTTTGACTTTAGTTGATCCTTGAATCTTTTCTTTGGTCGATCTTGTTTCCTGAGTCCAGCTGACAGTTCACCATAGAATACCTGTCTTGGTATTCGCTGTGGGTCCATGCAGATGACACGTCCAGACCATCGTAGCTGGGTTTTGAGGATCATTACTTCTATACTGGTGGAGTTGGCTCTGTCGAGGACTTCCTGGTTGGTGATTCGGTCCTGCCATCAGATCCTCATGATTGACTGGAGAGAGTGTTGGTGGAATTGCTCCAGCTGTTTCATGTGCTTCCGGTACAGTGTCCATGTCCCACAACTGTACAGGAGCAAGCTGAGGACCACTGCGTTATACACTTTGAGCTTCGTCGCAGTGCTTACACCTCTGTGTTGGAGGACTTTGCAGCACAGCCGCCCGAGTGCCTGGCTGGCCTTTTGGATCCTGGCACTAATCTCGTGGTCTAGGGACCCATCGTTGGTGATGGTGCTGCCCAGGTACTTGAAAGTGTTGACTTTAGAAAGCTGCATGCTGTTGATTGTAATGCATGGCTGGTTAGTTGGCCTCCCTGGTGCAGGTTGGAACAGCACCTCTGTTTTGCTGAGGCTGATAGTCAGGCCAAACAGTTTTGTTGCGGTGGAGAACCTGTCCACAATGGTTCAAAGATGATTTTCTTGGTGGGCCATGAGAGCACAGTCATCTGTGAAGAGAGCTTCCAGGATGAGTCTCTCTGTTGTCTTTGTTTTTGCAGTCAGGAGGCGGTGGTCAAATAGATAGCCATCCAGTCAGTATTTGATGTAGACGCCCAGGTCAAGATCCATCACAGCATGTCATAATACTTAGGTGAAGTATAGGTTGAATAGCACCAGAGCGAGGACGCAGCCTTGTTTCATGCCATTGGAAATGTTGAAGCGATCCGAAGTCTCTCTACCAGATAGGACTTCCCCTGTCATGTCGATATGAAAGAGCTGGATCAGTTTGACGAATTTTGCTGGGCAACCGAGCTTGCTGAGGATCACCCACACCATATCAACAACCAAACCAACAGAAATCACATGATTATCTCAATAGATACAGAAAAAGCCTTTGACAAAATATAACACTCGTTCCTATTGAAAACATTAGAAAATACAGAAATAGATGGGCCTTTCATAAATATAATAAACAGTATATATTTAAAACCTTCAGCAAGCATCATCTGCAATGGGGATAAATTGGAAGCCTTCCCAATAATATCAGGAGTGAAGTAAGGATGCCCATTATCACCACTATTATTTAATATTGTACTAGAAACCCTAGCAATAACAATTAGAGAAGAAGAGGGAATTTATCAGTTTAAAGTAGGCAATGAGGAAATTAACCTATCATTCTTTGCAGATGATATGTGCAGTAAGCAGTCAGTCAAATGCAGATCAAATATAGTCTTTTTCTCTGCTTACTGCATATTTTGGTCTACCTAAAGAAAATCAACTAAAAAGCTAGTGGAAATAATGAACAATTTTAGCAAAGTTGCAGGATACAAAATAAACCCACATAAATTATCAGCATTTCTATATATATTTCCAACAAAACCCAGCAGCAAGAGCTAGAGAAATTTCATTTAAAATCACACTAGACAATATAAAATATTTAGGAATCTATTTGCCATGACAAACACAGGAATTATATAAACACAACAAAACACTTTCCACACAATTAAAACTAGATTTAAATAATTGGAAAAATATTAATTGCTCTTGGGTAGGACGAGCTAATATAATAAAAATGATAATCCTATCCAAATTAATTTATTTATTCCTTGCCATACCTACTAAACTACCAAGAAACTTTTTTACTGAATTAGAAAAAATTTTAATAAAGTTTATTTGGAAGACAAAAGATCAAGAACATCAAGGGAACTCATGAAAAAAAATGTGAAGAATGAGGGCCTAGAAGTACAAGATCTTAAACTGTACTATAAAGCAGTGGTCATCAATACAATATGGCACTGGCTAAGAGACAGAAGGGAGGATCAATGGAATAGACTTGGGGTAAATGTCCTCAGCAATATAGTGTACAATAAACCCAAAGATCCAAGCTTTGGGGACAAATATTCACTATTGATAACTGCTGGGAAAATTGGAAAACAGTATGGGAGAGATTAGGCTTATCTCAACATCTCATACCCTACACCAAGATAAATTCAAAATGGGTAAATGACTTAAATATAAAGAAGGAAATTATAAGTAAATTAGGTGAACATAGAATAGTATACCTGTCAGATCTATGGGAAAGGAAAGAATTTAAGACTAAGTAAGAGACAGAAAATCTTACAAAGTACAAAATGAATAATTTTGATTACATTAAATTTAAAAAGTTTTGTATAAACAAAACCAATGTAACCAAAATTAGAAGGGAAGCAACAAATTGGGAAAAACTCTTTATAACAAAATCTCTGACAGAGGTCTAATTTTTCAAATTTATAAGGAGCTAAATCAATTGTACAAAAAGTCAAGCCATTTCCCAATTGATAAATGGGCAAGGGATATAAATAGGTAATTTTCACGTAAAGAAATCAAAACTATCAATAAGCACATGAAAAGGTGTTTTAAATCTCTTATAATTAGAGAAATGCAAATCAAAACAACTCTGAGGTACCACCTTACACCTAGCAGATTGGTTAACATGATAGCAAAGGAAAGTAATAAATGTTTGAGGGCATGTGGAAAAATTGGGACATTAATACATTCTGGTGGAGTTGTGAATTGGTCCAACCATTCTAAAGGGTAATTTGAAATTAAACCCAAAGGGCTTTAAAAGAACAAATTGTAATATCTGTTGGTGATGGAATACTATTGTGCTAAAAGGAAGATTGAATTGGAGGAATTCCATGTGAACTGGAAAGACCTCCAAGAATTGATGCAGAGTGAAAGGAGCAGAACCAAGAGAATGTTGTACAAAGAGATTTTGATATACTGTGGCACAATTGAATGTAATGGATGTCTCTACTAGTAGCAATGCAATGACCCATGGAGAGCATTTTCATCATGACTCCTTTGGAATTGCCTTAGATTATTTTGTTGATTGGAGCAGTCGTCTTTCATAGTTGATCATTGTTACAGTATTGCTTTTGCTGTGTAAAATAATAATCTTTTGGTCCTGTTCATTTCACTCTGCATCAATTCATATCCAGGTTTTTCTAAAACCATTCTGCTCATTTTTTTTTATTATAGCACAATGATATCCTGAATAGTGAGACTATCAAATAACAAGATCATAGAAATAATAAATGACTATGTAAAGAAGGATAATGATTTTTGAATACCCAAATACTTGCACTTCAGTAAAGTTTTTCAGAGGAAAAACTTAATATCAGCAATTGCAGATTTATACCCACCTTCTGTTTCACCATTTTGTACCACTCAACAATTCACTCTAGGAATTTGCTTTATCCTCTAATTAGTCCATTTAACTTTTCTTACAAACTTTGCTTTGTCTTCCCAACTATCTTCTCTTTATCCCTTCTTGAACCTATGTCTTTAGGTTCTTTTGGTTTCTTCTGTTACTCCTTGATCTATTCTAATCCTTTTAAATCTTCCTTAGTTGCATTTGATCCTATTTCTATATGTCTCTGAGGATATCCATCAATAAACTAGAAAAATAAAAGATTAGAGAATAATATCAAATAAATAATTTCATCAAATAAACTCAATCTTAGCACAAGAAATATTGAAAGTTAGAGGGGAAATGGATAAAATGGAAAACAAAGAAGGATTAAACAAACAACAAAAAAGAAGGGAATTTTTGAAAACACTAATAAAACCTTATCAAAGTTTAATTCATGTAGCTAACTTGGTTTGAAAGAAGAAATCAAATGACTATTTGAAAAATCAACAATGGTGAAGAAATAGAAAAACAATGGCCAGATCTTATTCTATACAATGTAAACAATTAAGGCATATAAAGAAATGTAATATAATCTACAGAAATCTAAATATCCAAAAATGGATAATTGAGTATAAAACTTTTTAAAATTCAGTCTCAGAAGATAAAGTTGAAATAACGGTAAAGGAATTACAAAAGAAAACTTCTGTAGGAGAATATTATGGAAGATAGTGGAAGAAAGAAGGATTTGAGTTAGATAAATTCGTGAAAAATCATACATGTTACTTAGAAGTGTTAAAACTAATGAAATAGATCAGAAGTTGAATTCAAGTGGGAAAATTTTGGTGAAATAAGATTAATTAAGGCAAATTTAAAGGAGACTAGTCTCCAAGACCAGCTACTACTAGTTCATGCCTAGTTGGAGGAATAGGATGAAGGTCAATTAAGGATATAAAAGAATTAGTGAGGATTCAGGAAACTCAAGGAGGAGAAGAACCTGAAGAGTGAGACTCAAGAAAAGATAATGAGAAGGAATTTGGCATGATAGAGCAAAGTAAGAAAACCTAAGTTAATAAAAAGAGAGCAAAATAAATTGGTAGAGTTGGGCTGGTGGGTGGGACAAACTGATGAAAGAGAAAGTAGGTGTGAATATGAATGTGTAGTAGCAAATTAAGGGAAGGGAATTCAGTGTCTTAGTTAAAATATTGAGGTGACATTGCCAAAGTTTTAACAAAGTATTTAAAGTTGAGGTGTGAATGCTGACAAGTAATTTTTAAAAGTAAATATAGTAACCTCAACTATTTCAGAGTAATAGAAATTGCTTATTGATTTCATAATGATGTTTGTATTTCTTCCACAACTGATTATTAATTGCATGAGAATTTTGCTTGGAATAGTTGAGATTGTGATAACTGAGAAATGAAAAAAGTGGAACAACTCTATTTGTCTTGTACTGCTGCTTTTTGGGGAGGAGGAGAATTAAGGAGAATAACCTTTGAACTTGAAATGACAGAACAAAAATGACTTAGAGGGAATTAGTGACAAAAATTAGTGGAGAGATTTTTAATAAGTACACCTAGTTACCCTGCAAGAATTCATATTACTTAGCTCAAGTGAATTATATCCTGAAGTACTAAAAGAACTGACATATTGGCAGAAGGCAAGTATCTCAATTAAAAAAAAGAAGAAGAAGAGAACAGACTTCCAATCGTAAGCTAGGGAGCTAGATTTCAATTTTTGGAAAAATTCTATAACTGATTATTAAAGAGATTTTTGAAAAAATAGATAGAGCCTTGGGCCTGGAATCAAGAAGCCTTGAATTAAAATCTGGCCTGAGATACTTGCTAATTGTGTGATCTTGGGCAAGACATTTAATTTCTCTCTGAATCAATTTCCTAATCTATAAAATAAAGTTAATAATAGTATCTACCTCTCAGAGTTGTTGTTAGAGTTAAATAAATTAATATTTCTCAAATGCTTTGAAAATCTTAAAGTGCCATGTAAAAAAAAAGGAAAAAAAAAGAAAAAAAAAGAGCCAAAATACTTTATCAAGAATAGGTCATTTTAGATTAATTCTATTTCCTTTTTTTTGTGTGTCAGATTTATTAAACTAGAGGATAAATAAAACATTGTAGTTAAATTTATCTAGATTTTAGCAAAGGTTTTGATAAAGTTATCTCATACTGCTCTTTCTTCTACAATGAATTATGCTCACATTACTTTGATGTTAGTCTGTTACCATACATTCTCACCCACTTCCACTTGTCTGGCCTATACCAACTTCTTTAAATAGACTTTAATGGCTAATTTCCCTTTCTCTCTTCTTTTGCTTTCTCTTTTTGTTTTTTCTTGTTTTTCTTTTGTAATCTCTCTGCAATCTGGCTCCCTATATCACAATTTAACTAAAAACTTCTCTCTAAAACTAATGATCTGGGCGCAGTTGGGTAGCTCAGTGGATTGAGAACCAGGCCTAGGGATAGGAGGTCCTGGGTTCAAATTTGACCTTAGATACTTCCTAGTTTTGTGACCGTGGGCAAGTCACTTAACCCCCATTGCCTAGCCCTTACCACTCTTCTGCGTTGGAGTCAATACATAGTATTGATTCTAAGACAGAAGGTAACTTTTTTTTTTTTAAATAAATAAAAAAAATAAAACTAATGATCTACTAATTGCCAAATAAAATGGCTTTTTCCATATTCTCTTTCTTCTTGATGTTTGAGTATTTGATACTGTTAGCTTCTTCTTCTTGGGTATTCTCTCTGCTTTAGGTTTTCATTGCTCTGTTCTTTTTGAATTCTCTTACCTGTTGGACTCCTCCTTTTCAGACTTTTGATGAATCTTCATCCAGATTCCACTCGCTAATGTGGTTGTCCTTTAAGATTCTCTCTTAGGTCTTCTTTTCTCTCTCTATTCTCTCATTTGATGAACTCATTCGCTCTCTTGTGCTTAATTATCGTCTCTACTCAGATCATTTCCAGATCTATGCATCAAGTCCTATAGGCCCACCTCATTTCTAGTCCCACTTCACCAACTATCTATTGGATATTTTGATCTGAATATTCCATAGGCATCTCAAACTCAACGCCCAAAACAAAACATCATAGTGCTCTCAGGTCCCTCGGATTACACCTTCGATGGCATCCTCAAATTCTCTTACCCCACATGCCCATTTAGTTACCATGTCTTTACAACATCTCACACACAGCCCCTTCACTTCATTCAGGCCTTCATCATCTCTCACCTGGACTATTGCTATAGACTTCTATTTGATCTTCATGCCTCCACTTTTTTGCCATTATACTCCTTCCACTCAGCTTCCAAAGTGATTTTTCCTAAACAGAAACTCTGATTAGGTCACTCTCCTCTCCTTAGCTCAATAAAGTCCAATGACTACCTTTTGCCTTTAGAGTCAAATACAAACACCACTATAAGACTTTTCATGCACTTTACAACTTTATTCCTACCTGTTTTTCTAGCCTTCTTTCCTTCCACACACTCTATAATATAGCTATACTTGCCTTCCTGCTGTTAAATGCTCTCTCTCTCATCTTTTTGCCTTCAAAATGACTTTTTTACATGCCTGCAAAACTTCCAACCCTTTTTCTTTTGACTCTTAGAATTCTCGGCATACTTTAAGATTTAGTTCAAACACCCTTTTATCCAGGAGATATGTCCTAGTCCCCTACACTATCAGTACTTTTCCTTCTAAATTTACCTTTTTTCTACTCTGTACTAGTCTTGTATGTACTGAGTTATATATGTAGCATTTCCATCTATAATGTAAGCTCCTTGAGGGGAGAAACTATTCACATTTGCCTTGTTTTACCAGTTTTTAGTATATACCTAGCACATAATAAACATCTAATAAATTCTTATTGATTGATTTTTTGAAAGGATAGGAATTAAATGATAGTAAGAATACCTTAAAAATTAGTACCATGCCAATCAAACTTCAAAAGGAATATTTCAGAATTAGATAAAATCATAGCAGAATTCATTTGGGTCTTCAAAACATCTAAAATCTTAAGGGACATAATGAAAAAAAGAAAATGGAAATCAATTCTTACTATGAAGTAGTAATATATACATGTTATTTGGTGCTGTTTTTAAGAGAGACAGATTAGTAGAACAAACTAAGGGGTGAAGAATTGAAACAAAATAACTTAAATACCCAATTCTTAAAATGAAGAACATTAATTATTTGGGAGAACTTCCTATTTAATAAGAATTTCTAGGGAAACAAGAAAGCCTAAAAAATTTATATTCAAAAAGTAAATGGGACCTCAAAGGAGGGAGGTCACATCCATTAAAAAATTCAAAGAAGAATAAATAAGGTGCTTTTTAAAGCTATGATCAGAGAGATAGTTTTTAATTCTTATTTTAACATTCAACTTTTCTTTCCCTTAGTACTTTCTTAGACCATTCCCCCTTGCTCTGTCTTCATTTTCTTCACTTCCTAGGTACAATATAATTAAGAAATTCAGTTTTATGTTGTCTTCTATTATTGAATTCTTCCTTGTTCTTATACTATAGTGTTTCATCCTTTACCAAAATCCAACCTTGTATCATACCCATCATCTATCTATTTTATTCCTACTCATGTGTTGAATAAAAGCCAGAAGGCCAATGCATCCATGCCTCCAAAGTTCTTTTCTTTGTCATCTAAAGTCTGTGCTCCCTTTCGTCTTGTCCGTCCCCACTTTCTCCTAAAAGTCTCAGCCATTCAGGAGTCACATTTCTTTTACGATTGTGTGGCTTTACAGAGATGTCCTTCAGGGGACCATTAAACTCATGGTGGTGGAGGAGAGGAGTGTGAGGGAGGATATCCATGGATAACATATGAATTGAACAAATAGAGCTAGAGGAATGACACTAAATTGACAGAGTACCCTAAAATGATCTTATCTAATCTCAACTGGGCCCTCTAAACAATGCAATCTTTTTATGCATCCTCTAATGGATTCTTTATCCCACTGTCCACAGAAATTAATTTAGTCCTTCACTTCTCTCATCTTTCATACATCTTTCTTCCTTTTTTAATTGAGGATCTTGCTTCTAATTTTTTTTTTAAATGAACCTATTTACTGAGTTTACTCTTTATCCCTTATCATCTTTTTTAAAATTCATGGACATCTTCCCCAACTCTCTCATCCTATCTTCCAAACTCTGATAAAGAGGTGGTCCTTCCTCTTGCCAAGACAGTCCCTCTCTATAGGTCCCTCCCATCTTGGCCAGCAGCTTACCATCTCAGTCATCTCCTCTCTCATCTTCTATCTCTCCTTATCTACTTGTTCCTTCCCTGGTACTTGAAAACATGTCCAAGACTTTTCTATTCTTACAAGAAAATTCACCAGACTCTATTATCTCCTCAAATATCAACTTTTAACTCTCCTCCTTTTTCCATCTAAATTCCTAGAATGGGGAAAAGTTTTCCATACTCACTGCTTTGACATTCTCTCCTTAATCTTCATTCTCATCATGACCTCCAGGCATGATGTACAGTCCTTCAGTGTTCTCTCACAATGTCATCACTGCCCCAACATTGCTTTTCTCTTGCCAGTCATGGTCCTGTGATTAATATTCAGCTACTCACTACTCTCTAGTCCCTTAAGTCTTGTTCTATAGCTAGCAACTAGTGGCTTGCCAAAATCCAACTCTGGTGGCTCCATGGTTCGCTGTCCCTACTCTTTTTTTATGTCCTTAATGGAGATGACATAACTGTACTGACTTGGGTCAGGTAAATTTGCCTTGTATGATCTCAACTGGGCCCTCATCAGAGTAAGTCAATAATTTTACTCTTCCTTAATTGACTCAACTGCTTGTTGAAGGTAAGCTACTTTATACTACTTTTTCTCACTTCAAACCTCCCCCACAATGTCTCCTTTCACCCTTTTAGTAGAAGATTTTGCTTCATTCTTTTCCAAGAAAATTTATTCTTCATCATCACCATTTATTGTTTGGTCATTTCAGACTCTTTGTGGCTCCATTTGGAATTTACTTGTCAAAGATACTGGAGTGGTTTGTCATGTCCTTCTCTGGCTCATTGTACTGCTGAGAAACTAAGGTAAATAGAGTTAAGTGATTTGCCTAGGGCCATACAGCTAAGTAGGTACAAGAGACCAGATCTGAATTTAGGAAGATGTGTCTTCCTGATTTCAGGACTGATACTCTATCCACTATACCACCTAGCTGCCCATCTTCATCATGTCCAGTCCCATATTTCTCAGTCTAATCCCAACTATACTTTCACTGGTTCTGAGTTGACTGTTTTCCCTTAATCTACATGTTGAAACTCCTCAATGCCTTCTTCTATACTCCCTTCCTTAACTTAATTCTCTGGGAGGCAGCTGGTTGGCTGGCTCAGTGGATTGAGAGTCAGGTCTAGAGATCAGAGGTCTTAGGTTCAAATCTAGCCTCAGACACTTGCTAACTACATGACCCTGGGCAAGTCACTTAGCCACCATTGCCTAGCCCTTACCATTCTTTTCCCTTGGAATCAATACATCTTATTGATTCTAAGACAGGAGGTAAGGGTTTTTTAAAAAACAAAAACAAAACCTTAATTCTCTGATGAAGATGTGGGCAGTCTCCAAGAAAAGGCCAACCTGGGCCAACCTGTGCTCTTGAGAATGGCATCTATATTTCTCTGATATGTTGTTCCCACAATGATACTCTCTTCTCTCAGTAAGTCAGCCTTATCCTATCTACTGGTTTCTACCTTGCTTCTTACAAACATACTCAACTCTTCATTTTCAAAAACTGTTTGATCTCATGATACTCTCAAATTATAGTCTTATTTCTCCTCTCCTTTTCAAAGTCAAAGACCTGGAAAAAATTATCTATGATCTTTGCTTCTGCTTCCTCTCATTTTTTTTCACTTCTTTACCATTTGTAGTTTGCTTTCTTACCTCATCACTCAACTGAAGTTGTTCTTTCCAAGGATTAACAATTAAAAATCATTTTTGTTCACTTTATTACTTAGCTTCATGCCCCTGGACATCTAAGGTTCCTGTGTCTGTCCATCATTGATTCATATATGATGTGGCCCCCACATTATTAGACTCTTTTGAAATTGGCCCTAAAAAGAATTCAGCAAACAGTGACAAAGATCTATTTATTGAATTTATCTTTTTCAGTTTTTATAATATGTGACCAGTTTTATTTTTTTAGAAACCAACTGTTGGCGTGGCATCATGGAGATAACCACCTTCCCCATGCAACAGCTTCTGAAACATTCCTACCTTCTATTTTAGAGCAGGATTCTCAGTCTGAAGAATTGATTTGTGTAATTAGGCAAGTGATTTTGAAGGAAGATTTTGCATGAATTTGCAATATAATTTTCTTTTTCTGTAACTGTTAATTGAAATCATTTATCAGGTTTTTAAGCTGAAAAAATGTTAACTTTGAAAAAAGGTGTGAACTGCTCATTTCTTATGCAATCTCTGCATTGTCTTTGATACAGGATCATTAATTCATTATTTACAATCAGCTTCCCTGGTTTGTGGAGAGACAAGGGGAGAGAGAGAGAGAGAGAGATGGAGACCTTGATTCCTAAAGAACTCAACTAAAATATGACTGATGAGAGTTTTAGTCTTAAAGAAGCTATCTTAGTGAAAATTATCTTATATCAATTATGCTGTTTTCAATAACAATAATATTTGTATAAAGCACTTTGCAAATGTTATTTCATGTGATCTTAAAAAAAAAAACCCTGGGAAACAGATGTTATTATTATTATTTCCTTTTATAAATAAGTAAATTTAGGTAAAGATTAAATTATTGTCCAGGATCACACAGCTAGTGAGTACCTGAGATTGGATTTGAACTCAAATCTTTCTGATTCTAGGTCCTGCATTTTATCTACTATACCACCTAGCTGGTCTTCATATTTCTTTTTCTCCTCCATATTGAAAGCATAAAGGCCAAATTAAAATAGATACCAATAAAAAATCCATGATAATAAGAATAAGTCAAAGAAAGTTATACTCAACTTGTATCATTTTTCATCAACTGAGCTCAGCAAAATGTACATTGACCCTGACCTAGGGTCATATAATATTACCAGGAGGATATAGCTTTGGGGTTAATCTCAGTGAGTTTCCTTTCAAATATTAGGGGATCTGGAATATTGGTAGATTCTATCCCCATTTGAATGAGGACAAGATTGGGGAATGACAGTATATTCCCATGATGGCAATCCTATGGGACATGTGCCAAAGATGGCATGCAGAAACTTCTTTGTGGGCACACATGACATTGTCCACCAGAGTTAGTTACTAGAAAGGCAGAGGGTCTTGGGTAGAGCTGCTCCCTTCTCCCTCTAGTGTGCCTCCCTGCCCCTCTGCCCAGCAGCCCAATGGAAGTGTTTACTACCTTCCCTGAGGAGTATGGTTGGGCCACTCCCCTCCCTTTCTTGGGGGAGGGGATGACACAAGGTCTCTAAAAGTTTCACCATCATTGTCATATACATTCAAATTTCAGCTGTTAAGCTTATCATAGACTAGTGATATGGTTTAGAAGTCTTTCCCAACCTCTCATAATTCCAGTACCTTTGCTCCTTTAATTATTTCTTATTTATCCTATACAAAAGCTTGTGTTGTATATATTTGTTTACATATAATCTCCCCCATTAGATTTTAAGCTTTTTTATCTCTAGTGCTTAACACCATATTTGGTACACAGTAGGTCCTTTATTGATTTATTTATTAGAAATTACCTCAGATATAATTATTCCACCTCCAAACTCCATTTTAGAGAAGAAACTGAAGTTCAGAGTAGGGACAGGATTGGTTCAAAATTAAATAAGCTACAAGTAAAAGGACCAAAGTTGAAACTGTATGGGCTAGAATTGAGTGTACTCTTCTCAGAATGAGCATTTAGCTTATAAAAGCTAGTTTATTTTTGTTTGTTGAGAACTCCCAAACAGGCTTGGGAGGGAGACTGATGAAAACAGAAGGGTCAATGAAAACCTCTGTTGCTTCCCTTGCCTCACCTGAGTTGGGTTGGAATCACAGGTGTTTTGATTTGTAGGTCAGCGCCTTGTATGTAGGTCAAGCCTGACAGGGGAAGAGGGAGGAACCTTGTGTATATGTTTCCTGTTTGCTGCCTAGTCACTCAGCATTTCTTAGCCCATCATTGGAGTGTTCTCTTTCATGAAGGTGAATAAACAACTGCCTCTCTTTACTCTGACCTTCTGACTGTTTATTTGAGTGAGTGGGGCCCTGGTGCTCTTTATTAAGTGAGGTACTTGTATCTCACATAGATTAGTGTGGGATACTTATGCTCATTTTTGAGTGAGTCACTTGTAATCAGTTTTTATCCCACACAAAACCAAACTTCTTAACTTCAAATCCAGTGACCTTTCTTTTACCCAACATTGTTTTGGGGGACTATTGTTGATCACAAAGAGGTTGGAGGTAATGGGGAAATGCTATTATGTTTTTGTTGCTGTTGTTAAATTACCCACCAAAAGAATGAACTGTTAATCTAGGTAGGCTTATCCAATTCACTCTTGTTAATTGTAATGTAGCTTATCTAAATCATCATCCTCTTCTAGGAGCTAGCAAAATTCCCTGCTTTAGCTTAATAAATTTGTTAAATCTGAATTTGAGTACATACTGACTTAGCCAAGGTTCTATCAGGAATGTCTTGAAATTAATTCCATTTTAACAAATATACATTGATAAGTTATCATGAAGAAGGCACTGGTGAAATTATGGGGATATTAGGTATGGCCACTGACCTCAAAGGACTCCCATTCTAGGAACATGAAAGATTCTTATAAGTAACTATCATCCACAATAGCAAATGGTAAATGTATTAAGTTCTTATTTTGTAAGAACTAGATGTAAACAGCCTGATATGGGAATTCTTCCCAGAGTAAAACTTATATACCTCTTTCAGTTTCTTTAGTCTCTCTTTTTTCTCATCTCAACTAGACCCTCACTGGTGCATGAAAATCCCTTTTATATTTTCCAAAATTACAAAATTTCCAAAATTCCACTCCCTACAGTAACTGTTCAAAAACCTTCATTTCTCTCCTAAAACTCCTATATCTCATTTCCTTGTCTAAGCCACAAGCCTGGGTCCTTGATTCCATCTTGTCTTTGCTGACAGCTTGTCCTTGAAATCTACTCTTTTCTCTTATTAATGTTCTATCTCTTTTTATGTATTAGCTCCTCCCCTGATGTCTATAAACATGCTCAGATCTGCTCCATATTTGAAATTTTTCACCTAACTATATTATCCCCTCAAGTGACCATCATGGATCTTTCCTCATTTTTACAGTCAAAATTTTTCAAATGCCTTCTAAATCTGTTGTCTCATTTTCTCTTTCTATTTACTTCTGAGCCCCTTTCTTTTGATCTCATCATTCAACTGAGACTCCTTTCTCCAAAGGTACCAGTAATATATTAATTGCTAAATCTGATTAGGTTTTCCTCAGTCCTTATCTTCTTTAACCTTCCTATAGCATTTGACACTCTTATCACTCTCTCCTTGTTATTTTTTACATCTTCCATAGAGCTTCCATTTTCTCCTCTCTCCAGTCCATCCTTCATGTAGCTTCCAAATATACCTTCCTAAAGCAGTGATCTAATCATGTCATTACTCTGCTCAAGAACCTTGAGTGACTTCCTACTGCCTCTAGCACAAAATGCAAGCTTGTCAACTTGACAACCAAGCTCATTAAGGCACCTGGCCCTAGCCTACCTATGCAAACTTATTTCATATTGCTCTCTTTCAAAAACTTTATTTCAGCAAAACTCACTTGTTTTCAGTTCCTTGATTAGAAGCATTCTGTTTACAATTTCTACTCATTTAATAATATGTCTTCAATGCCTAGAAAACACTCCTTCTTCTCCTCCCATTTGAATGCCTCCATACTTTAAGTTTTAGAGCTTGTATTACCTCTTAAAAGATGCCTTTCTTGGTTATTCTAAGTATTAATACCCTTTGTCTTTTCAAATAATCATGTTTGGATCCCTCTGTTTGCATATTATATTCTCCAGTATAGTGTAAGCTCCTTGAGAGTAAGAATTGTTCTTTTAGGGGTGGGGATCTTTGTATTCTCAGTTTATAACACTGTGTCCTGCACATAGTAAGCACCTAAATGGTTAATGAATTGTTTTTGGTTGGCATAATGCTAAACAGGTGCTATATATGGCATAGAGGTAGATTTTCTGTTCTCTAGAACCCCAATTTAAATCTTTGTTTTTTGTTTTTTGTTTTTTTTTTTTCAGCAAGAACTATAGACCTTACAGAGATTTCTAGGACTGGCCAGTCACTAAAGAAATGCTTCCCCAGTCCAAGCAAACAAGAAAAGGTCCTAATCAAGACCTCCTAGGATAGAAGAGAAAAAGGTTTAGTTCAGGGAAAGATAATCTTTTTCTTCAGGTGGGGGTCCATACTGCCTTAGACTAAATCTATAACCAACATATTTAGAAAAACAGGAACAGATTCCAACTACTTCCAGAATCCATACAAGGCAAGGAAACCAGAAGCTCTGTGTAAGAAAGGATGTCATGAGGCATGGCCCAGGTATGCCTTCTTTTTGCTTGGCGATCTTGCAAGACTAGACCACTTGGTCTTTCCTTGCCTCATCTTGCCATAATCTACACAAAGAAGATAACTTCCACCTGTCGACCTCATTGGGATGCTAGGAGGGAAGATGAGGGCAATCTCCCTGGAGAAAAGCCAGCAAAGAAATACAAAGTGTTATTCAAGCCACTGAGCTCCGGTAATGACATTGCCGATTTTCATTTTATTTTCTTTGTACTGCTAAGTAGTTTTCCGGTATTCCTCAGACACCATGAGAGCATTATGAAAATATGATTATGAGGGATGTGATGATCATTTTGCATTCATAATTACTTCACCTTCAGGAGTAATTGTTATATATTTAAGTGTATTTTAAGAGCGACTTCAGAGAAATCTGAGCAGGTGTATTTAGCGGAAGCAGGTGAACATGGATTGCCACTTAGGAAGGAGGAGGAAGGAGAGGGGAACAATAGAATGGGAGGCAGGAGGCTGGTTGCTGTGCAGATTTCCCCCAGCAGGAGTGCCATCCATGAAGTAAATAAGAGTCAATACAGAGGCATCCATGTTGTTCTCCTCTACCCCATTTCTCTTCTTTTCATTTCTGCATTGTTTCATGGAATTAGTGTTATTTTACTGGATGGTGGAACAGTGTCAAGAAAACAAATGGGTTTAATAAATACTTAGTGAGCCAAGAAAGCCAAGAATGGGTTAGTTGATAGACAATTGGCCTTGGAGTCAGGAAAATCTGGGTTCAAGTCCCACTTCAGATATATATTGACTCTGTGACTTTGGGCAAGTTATTTAAGCTCTCAGTGCTACCTGGCAACTCTTTTAAGACTATATAAATTGAAGAGGAGGCGCCAGTTTACAGATTTACATTGATAGAGGGAATTCTTCCATGAAAACTCCTATACACACAGCCTTTTTGCAGGTGCTGCTTCTCTTAGAAGTCATGACTCCATTCAGTTCCAAGGTAGAAGTATATTCTATGTATGTGGAAAATCCTTTTAAGAGGAAGTAGTGTGGTGCAGTGGAAGAACCTTCCCCCTGGAATGGGGAGAATAAGCTTCTAAACCTCATTCTGCCATTCACTTTTGATGGGGTGGCCAAGTCTTGAGAATTCAAGACTCTCATCTGCAAAATGGAGGTATCAGCATTACCCAACTCACAGAGCTGTAGTGAGAATCACTTGAGGTATTTTCTTGCATCAGAAAAACATTATGTAAATGTTAGCTTTTCTTTTCATTATTTTTGACTCATCAATTATCAAGATCTTACTCTGTTCAGGGTGTTATGTTAATCTTCCTCTTTAGATTATGAAATCCTCGAGAGCACATATTGTTTAAATTTTTTTTTGTCTTTATATCTCTAATGCCTAGTAAAGTACCTCCTCTAGGTCACTCTCCCAACTTGTACCCACAGGTATAAGTTGGTTCACCAAGAGGGCAACCATTATCTTGGGCTGTAGGGAGTAATCCCATGTATCTATATTCCCCAGTACCTGCTGACTGAATCAAATGTAAACTCCTTTTCCTCACATAGGAAACCTTCCATAATCTGACCCTGCCTTAGCTATTTGACTTTGTTTCTCTTCCTATAAGTCCTCAATATCCACCTTCCACTCAAGTCAAACCTTTATACTCGGGGCTTCCCTTCCCCTGTACACCATTATGGAATTATTCCCACCTCTTTGCTGAAGTGTCTTCTCTCCTCTTATCCTCTTCCAAATCCTATCTATCCAAGATTTATCTGGAGTCCTATCTGAAGCCCTCTCTGACAATTTAGACCTCTATATTTCCTCTTCCTTATTTCCCTGTCTTCCTGACATCCTTCAGTGTCTATACAACATATTTTAGTACTTAATTATATTTTGCATTCACGTTTTCCTAAGTATTATGTGTAATTTTATGAAGATTGTACTTTCCTTGAGGACATTTAATTTTTTTGTCTTTTCTACATTGCATAGCACATAACCAGTGTTTATCTGGCCTCCTACTTACCTTTCCAGATTTCTTACAACTACTCATCTCACACCCACTTACTCTATGATCCAATGACCGCCTTACTGTTCCTCCTAAAATATGCTCTATCTCTAGACTCCAAGGATTTTTCTTCTTTTTCTTTTTAAAATCTTACTTTCTAAGAATCAATACTAAATATACATTCTAAGGAAGAAGAGTGGTAAGAGCTAAGCAGTTGGGATTAAGTGGCTTGCTTAGGGTCACACCGGTAGGAAGTATCTAAAGCTGGATTTGAATCCAAGATCTCCCATTTCCAGGTCTGGCTCTTTATCCAATGCACCATCTAGCTGCCCCTCAGTCACATTAAGAGAGTCATTGTGTTCCCTAGCACTAGGGGGGTGATAGTCATAATGTCTGCTTGGCCAAATATTCTGTCAAGTTTGAGGCACCTCATTTTTGGCAGAACATTGGTAACATGGAGATTATTCAGAGGAGAGTGATTGGGATGGCAGAGAGATTCAGGATCATGCTGCATGAAAAGCTGCTGAAGAAATCGGGAATGTTTGACCTAGAGAAAAAAGGACAGGGGTGGGCAGGATAACAGTCTTCAAGTATTTGAAAGACTGTCGTATAGAAGAGGATTATACCTGTTTGGCTCGGTCCCAGAGGACAGAATTAAAACAAAAAGGACAAAAAAAAATGGAAACAAAAAACCCTATATTGTTTATGAGAGGGAAAAGGGCTTAAAAATTAGCAGAAGGAGCTCTCTCAGGAGTTAGAAGTCTCCACCATCCTGGCATCTTCAAAGAAAGACTTGATGACCACTTTTTGGTTATTCTGCAAAGAAGACTCTTGTTCAAATCTATGTTGGACTGTATGGACTCTGATGTCCCTTCAAACTCTCAGATTCTATAAAGTGAATTGAATGGGGGTTTTCTGCTCTCATGAAGAGTTGGAATAGACTTGAGGTTTTTCCTAAAAGAAGAAAAAGATGCATTTAGGATCCCTGCACAAACCTTGGATCAAAAGATAACTCATTTCATTGTGGCTTGGGAGTAGGGTAGCTCAGGTAGATAAATATAGTGAAAAACAAAAAACAAAAACAAAAACAAAAATAATGAACTAATGTCCACACATCCCCATTGGAGGGAACTGCCTTCTTACCTCCTCAGCAACGAGGAATCTGTCAGGGTTCTGTGTAGCAAATGCCATTTTCTGAGACTGGCACTCTCTCAGATACATGCAAACACAGTTGTGAAAGTTGGGGAGGGCTTCTCCATTCTCTGTATCATGCAATGTACAGTCTGCTCTGCTTTCGTATCCAAATTCCTGCTATTTTAATATACAGTAATTGCACCCAATCACATTTTGCCTTCAGCACACGACACCTCGTACTTTCCACAGTCTGGCACCTCTCGTCATCTTCAAAGTGGGATGCTAAAGGAGGCAGCTTTATGCTAAGGAGACTGATCCTCCCCTCTGCCAACCCCCGAACCCCCACCCCTTGCTGTTAAACACAGAGAAGGCAAAACCAACCACAACCACTTTGTGGTCCAATCACTTGGGCTGGTCTGACATGATATAAAGCTTAAGAAGCAAATGGAGTTAATACAAAATATGAATACAAATATATATATATATATGAAACTCTTGATATAGTGAGTGCTGTGTTGAGTAAGTGTTCAAGGAAATGCAATGTTTAAATCAAACATAATCTCTGCCCTCAGAGAGCTTCCAATCACTAAGGAATTTACTGTCTAATAAGTCAGGCTACCATATTTCTAGTGACAAAAATCCTTAGTACAAGTCATGAGGATTTTAGTTCTTTTAGTTCCTGATTCCAAACTCTTAACAATGGACTCAGACTTTGAAGAAAACTTTTAACACTAGCCTGTTGCTAAAGAATCCCTCCAAATTATACTACTCCCTTTTCCTTCCTACCTGGGTCCTTTATGGATGTAGATAACCAGTAAGGCTGGACCCCACCAAATGATTTTATCTCCTTTATATCTATGGCCTCCACTAGTCTTAGAGAAGATATCTCAAGAGTTTTGTTAGATGAATTCTGGCTAAATGGGATTTTATTCTTCACAGTTTCATAAAATCTGGGTCGAGGCACAGATCTGAGTCTGTTTGCCTTGGACAGATGTTTCTGTTTGCAAGGCCTGGAGAGGGAGGGTGGTAGCAAGCAATGCAATGGTTGATGCTAAGACCACAAAATAAATGGATGTCATCTTGAGCCATCCTTTCCTTTTCCCAAGTGAAAATGAAGATGGAAGGTTAACTAGTGACTTTTAAGATCCCTTGAAGCTCTGACATCCTATGATTCTAGAAAGTTGGACTTCTATGATTCTGGTGACTGGTTTCACTCAGTGAGTATTGGACTTATTGTCTCTAGACAGATGGCATCTTGAGCCTTACTCCAAAGGGCCACTTACATGAAGGCTGTTAAAGAGATTTAGAAACATCTGTGATTTTTTTTTTGCTTCCCCTAACCAAATGCTTTCTCCCTTTCCTCTCTCCTTCCCCTAGCAGAAATCCTATCTCTATTTCCCATGTGTTTTCAGCTTCCTGAGAAAATAATGCATTCCCATGTGGTTGGGGTAGGGGGTAGGAGTAGTTACCAAAATGTATGTAAGAGATGATCACTAATCAAGTCTCTTCATTAAAATTAGAATCAATCAGCAAGCACTTATTAAGAACCTAGCTGGGGTTAGGCAATGTGTTAGAAAACTGGCAATAGAGAGATGGTGTGGTGGGAAGGGAATGCTGTGTGACCTAGGGCAACTAATTTTCCCTTTCCAGGTCTCTTCTTTATAAGGAAGAAGTTGGACTAAATGGTCCCTTCTGAGTCTAAGACCTGAGAAGTGAAGGTTTGGTATATGACCAGCTAATTTCCAAACTTACTAGAGTTCTGTTCTTTAAAAAGTTCCCAATAGGGGCAGTTAGGTGGCTCAGTGGATTGAGAGCCAGGCCTAGAGATGGGAGGTCCTGGGTTCAAATCTGACCTTAGACACTTCCCAGCTGTGTGACCCTGGGCAATTCACTTGATCCCCATTGCCTAGCCCTTACCACTCTTCTGCCTTGGAGCCAATACACAGTATTGATTCCAAGATGGAAGGTAAGGGTTTTAATTTAAAAAAAAATGTTCCCAATAAAGGCTCCTATGCCCCTTTTCTCAGTATTCTCTCTGCCTTCATCAGGACCCAAAACTTAATGGGCAGGAGCACCAGTCAAAATGAGGTACCCCCAAGCCTCTCTATAACAATGGAGAAATCATCATCCTTCACAGTTTTGTAGCAATTCATATCCTACAAGAATGCCTTTCTCACAAATATTCTGTGATGTCAGTAATTGCACATCCTCTTATTATCATTGTACAGATGAGAAAACTGAGGCCAAGAGATTTGGCGAGGGTCCTCCATCCGGACCACCCAACGGTGTCCCTTGCCCAGGTCATTCACATGTGTCTACACTGCAAAAGGGTACCACGGCTGTTTTATCAGATCTGCTTGCCACCCTGCTGACAGCTGCAGCCAAAGGCCTGCTTCAATCTATACAGCTCTCTGGCTCATTTGGGAGCCTGTGTGTGTGTGGAAACGAATTCAGCACATTAATTGTACTTTGTGTAAAGAAGCATCTCCTTTTATCAGTTCTAAATTTGCTACCAATCAATTTTAATGAGTGTCCTCTAGTTCTAGTACATTTAAATTGGATGGAGAGGAGCCGCTGATCTCTCCTTGTTACAGACGCTTTCATTATTTTGAATACCTCTATCATGTGCCGTCTGACACCCTCTTCACTGTGCCAGGGAGGCATCATTCCTTTCCTCTGCGCTCAAAAAAGAAGTAAGTCTCTCTAGACCCTTTACCACTGGGTCTGGTGGTACTCTTTCTGAAATTTCCTTTGTGAAACAGGTGCTTCCGAGGGAAAACACCAAAATCTAAGACCACCAATTAGATCTGGCCAAGGTGTGGCAATGCCCCTTATGTTCTATCTCAGAGCACCCTCTGTTGGGAGCAAATCAGATCCTAAAAGAACTAGCCAAGACCTCTTGGGGACCTCAAGATCTGCTCCCAATCCCTTTCCTAAAGCTAGAGGTAATGAGAATGATAACCACATCCTTTATTCATATAGTTTTCCTTTCCCATTCTCTCAGCTGATTTCCCCCCAAACACCTGGTGAGGTAGGCAAGTTACATGTTATCATTCACTTCCCTGATGGAGAAACTGAGGCTCAGAGGAAAAAATGTTTTATCCAAAGCCACGTGTATCATGATTATTGTTTATAAAAGAGATGTTCCGGGCCATGATCATTGCCCTGTATGCAAGGAGCCGACTTATTCAGAACAGTGACTTAAAGCTGAGTTGGGCTCAGGTGGTGACAAATAAACCCAGTCCAGAAGAATACTATAGCTTTGGGCACAGAGAGAAGTTTGCTTGATAACTTTCTGAAAACCATTTACCTTCCAACATTCCTAAAAGTCATCTATTAAAAACCTGCTGTGTCATATGGAGGCACCATGGAGAAAACAAGAATTAGAAGCCTGCCTTTCCCCCTCCTCTGTACCTGCCCAACACTACTAATGCTTTATGACCATCTCAAGTTATGCCACTTATACAAAACTATCACTGACTACTCCTACACTCACCCTCTCTTTTCTTTGAATACTTACAGTCTGTTCCACATCATGAAGCATTTAATTACAGGCAGCCTTCTGTCCTTAGCTAAACATTCTATGTATTTAAACTATCTTCCCCATTCCATTATAAGCTTCTCGAGCAGGGGTCCCCAAACTTTTTACACAGGGGGCCAGTTTACTGTCCCTCAGACCATTGGAGGGCCGGACCCTAACCCTAACCCTAACCAGGCAGCAGTATACACAGTGTGGAATCCCCTCCCCCAGATCGCCACTCAGTCTTCCATTGTGCAGCCACATAATCCTTTGCACAGCTCCTCGTTGTAAGTCGCCACACAAAGGATTATGTCACCGGAAGTAGTACTGTACGTGAGCAACGCTGCACCTACAATGCTCCTCTCACTGACCACCAATGAAAGAGGTGCCCCTTCTGGAAGTGCGGTGGGGGCCAGATACATGGCCTCAGGGGACCACAGGTGGCCCGGAGGCTGTAGTTTGGGGACCCCTGTTCTAGAGGGTAGGGTTTTGTCTTCTTTTCTTCCCCATAGCAAACATATAATAATAGATGATTAATCGGTACATATTTCTTTTAATGACTTTACTGAGAAGGATCAAATAACAATAATGATAATAGCAAAGGAATTATTTTATCCTCCTGTGCAATAACCCATAGAATGTTTATTATAAAAGAATAATAGTAGGATAGCAACTTATCCTAGAACTCTATCTGTAAACCCATTAAAAGAGATGAGGATAAGATAATAATCAATATAAATCCTAAAACATTTCATTCAAATATGAGATTTTTTTTTTTTTGCCTGTGCGACAGTCCACCAAATATTAAACAGAAAAGCAACAATGTGCCAGGACCATTTCTATCCGAACTTCATCAAATATAGAGAGAGATGAGAGGAATGAGGAAAAAAAATAGCCAGCATTTTTAATAGTGCTATAAAGTTTGCCAACTGCTTTACATTATATACGTTTTTTCAGTTGAGAGTGTTGGGAGGTGAGGGGGAGAAGAAGTGACAAGATACATAGAAGATACAATATGAGAATGGCAAAAAGATATAGGGAAAGAAAGGCAAAATGCTAACATGAATACTGTAAATGGCAGAATAGATCAGAGAATAAAAAGCTCATTGTGGGAAGGGCAATTCAAGGAAGGCTTCTGGAGGGTCTCATTTTTTTTTTGAATGGATTATAATATTGGAGATGGGAATGCTGGGGAGGAGCTACTTAGGCAACTGAATTTGGAAGGTGGCAGAGGATTGAAAGGAAGGAGAAAAGAGGATTAAAAAGTGAAAGAAAAGGAAAAAAAAGGAAAAGAAGAGAAAGGCTTATGGATCTTACTATTTTTCTTCTTTCTCTTCTTTAATTCAGCTCACCAGAATAACCCCTTCTTGTGCATCCATCAAATCATATGGATCTTTTGCTGGAACATCTCTAGTGGTTTCCTCCTGGCAATGAGACCTTCCATACAATAGGCCTTTAAATAGTGTTGAACTGATCTGAATACAATTTAAAATCCTCTCCCTGGCATTCAAAATCCTATAAGCTTGGCTCCACCTTTCCATCTTTATATCAAATTCTTTCCCTGCATGCTCTTTGTTTCAGCCAAACTGAACTATTCTCAGACTATAAACATGCCCAACCACCACCTCCATACTTTCAATTTTGCCATTCCTGATGCCTACAGAGAATTCCTTTTCCATTTTAACTTTTGAAATCCTACCTATCTTTTAAAACACCAAGTATGTGCTACCTCTTTCAGGAATCCTTTTTATAATCCAAGCCATGTTTTACTTTCTCCAAGTAACAACCTTCCCTTTCAGTCGTTATGGTTCTGAGGAAAGAACACAAGATCTAGAGTCAAAGGAACTCAGTTCAAATTATGCTTTTAATACTCACTGGCTACCTGACATTAGGCAAATCGCTTAACCTCCCTGGGCTTCATTTTCATCATCTATAAAATGAGGTCATTGGTCTAGATGGCTTCTGAGGGCTCTTAACTTGAGATTTATGCTTCTATGACCTCACATAATACTTGGCTTTGTAATTCTCTCATACATTTTGCATGTAAAATTCTGCATGAGAGATGGCTATCTATCATACCGGTGCCTTATCCTACCACTGGACTGTAAGTCCCTTGTGGGCAGAGATCATCTCAACTTTAGACCTCTGATTCTTAGAATATTTTTGGCACACAATAGAGACTCAATAAGTGTTTCTCATACTGCATTGCATTTGTATTCTATGGAGTAGGAGGGAAAAGAGAGGAGGGAAGAAGGCTAAAAAGCTGCATTTCAGATAACTCAGTGTTTCTTAGTGGATTGAAACAGACTGTGAATATTCTTGGTGGGCCTGAATTGGATTAAAAAATAGAGGAGGGAATTCTAGGCTCATCTTGCCCAATCTCTGAGCAGAGTGGGCAAAGGGGGCCGGCCGGAGACATTTGCCCAATATGCACACACAGCAGTAGCTAGAGGGGCCTCTCTGGGGAAGTGGCCATCTGCTAGGGCACAGTAATAAGGAACCACTAACCAGTCATCAATTTCCAAGTCCTGCAGCAGAGGTCTTCTGTGGCAATGGATCCACTCGTGCACCATTAACAGCTCACATGCCTTCTGTGAGAAGGGGCATCAATTGAAGTTGCAATAGATTGAACAGAATGACTTCCGAAGGAGCAAATGCTTATGCTTCCTGAAAGACAGAATTTAGCATCTGCCCAGAGGCAGGCAGATTCAAGCTTTTTCTTGTCTCCTGTTAATGTGGTTGGTCAGTAGTTGCAAAAACAGCCTAGTGCCTATAGAACCTTATGCAATGTCTGGTTGATAGGGAAAGCTCACTGTAATGAAGAGTCCTGAATTAAGTCTCAAGAATTATGCTAATTATGTCTCCACTAGTAAGCCAGTTGACTCTGAGCCTCAGTTTGTTTATCTGTGAAATGGGGATAATGACATAGCTTCATAAGAGCATGGTAAGGATAAAATGAGATTATCATATTGAAAATTCTTCTGAAAAGAAAATATTATAATAGGACTGAGTCATTATTATTGTTATTTTTTGAAATGCCAAATAACATAGTCAAGTTTCAATTAACCACATTAACTTATGCAAGCAATGGAAGGGAAATTTTCAAAACAGAAGCTAATCCAAAAGAATATTTCTACTTGGTTTTTAAATGAAATGTATTTTTCATTTTCTTGCTGCCCAATCCCCTTCTAGATTCTGATTAGCTTGAACTTAAATTTTAAAGCTAAAATAAATCCTGAAAAATTGCTGGCTTTATGTAAGATGGTAGAGTTTACAAGATACTATATGTGCCTTATCTCTTTTGATCATCACAACCATCCTGTTAGGTTGGCACAGCAGATATTCCCATTTTACATGTCAGAAAACTGAGTCTCATAGAAGTCAAGTGGCATACTCATGGTCATACATCTGATGAATGTCAGAGTCAGAATTCAAACCCAAGGGTCACCTTTGACTGACAATTGATTACAGAATAACTCAGAAGTTATTCTCCCTGGGAGGAAGCTATCAGAAATGTGAAACTGTAATCTAATATTCCAGTAGACCTATGATCTCATCAATATCGGCATTTTCTCTTCCAAGGATGATGCTGCATTCTCCCATGGCTACCCATCCTGTGTGACTCTCCTCCAGGTCCTCCCATGAGTTTACAACAAGGGGTACATCCAACACCACCCCCTGTGAGGCTGCCAATGAGACATGCAAGATATCCATTGGTTAACCTTTAGTTTCACCATATGACCTATCCATTCTCTTTTTTAATCATACATTTCTTTGATGACATCCTTTGCACTATTTTTACTTCATAATTTATCCTTATTGTTGTAGCCTGCTCACACCCATCATGCACTTCTGCATTGCCCTTTGGGAAACCTCACCTTTAAATCACTGGAGACTGTAATATTCTAGGACTTACAGCCATGCAACATCACAGTAAAAATACTGGTGTTAAAAAATGATGGGTCTTTGTTTCAAGGAGAAACTTGGGGTTATTAAAAGAAATATGTAATTTCCAAAAGGCAATCTTGCCTGCTCTCTTCCTTTTATTAAATCCTTGACTCACATTATTGTCTTCTTACCTATTTATAATATCAAATACATGTGCTAATGTGTATATTTATGTGTGAATATGTGTATATATGGAATATTATGTATATATATATGTTTGTATGTGTATATATGGCATGTCGACAATACAACTGCATATAAATACATATCATAATCAGAAAAATAGATAATAACTTAATTGCTAGTTACTTTAAATGTGAATTTTTGTTGAGGAAGTGAGAAATAGACATATTAGTGGAGGAACTATCAATTTTTATTGTTTTTGCCATGAATTAATATGTCAAAAGAAAGTGGTGACTGAATGGAAGGTTATCTCAAAAGTTGTCTTTGGAGAGGCAAAAAAAAAATCATTGGTTTTATTATGTGTCAAAAAGAAAATATTATGAGACAGCTATCCATCTTACATTAGATCTTAGATTTAGAACTAAAAGAGAATTCAGAGATCACTTAGTCCAACCTTCTATTTTGCAAATGGAGAAACTGAGGTCCAGAGTGGTGATATGACTTGCCCAAAAAAGCCACAAGCAGCAAGTAGAAGAAACAGGATTCCTCCAGTCCATACTGATAGCTAGATCCTAGGCTCTTTTCACTGCTCCATGTAGGACTCACAAGGAATTGCAAAAAGACCACAATGAAAATAATTTCAGTTTATGTATTAATTTACATATGTTGCAGAGTCTGAAGAAGTGGAGAATTTCTATGAAGATCTCAATAAGACCTTCTGAATTAAATCAACATACTTGGAATAAAAATGTACTGTGGGTCACGGTTCACATGTGTACACTTTAGTTGACTGCATAGTAATAGCACCTTAGAAAAATGAGAAATTCTCCCTCTACTGTACCAAAAATATTGCTACTACTGGGTGACTTTGGTCAGATCACTTGCCCTCTTTAGACTTTGGTTTTTTCCCTTTCCAGCAAAAAGAAAAGGCAATTCTGAATGTCTCCTTTGAAAGACATGAACAGTCTCCTCTCCAAAACACATCAATCAACTCCTATGTATCAGTAAGATTTGTTTGACAGATATTATGTGAGGTTATTGAATTGTATCAGAGGCTTGGAAAATTAGTATGGAGGGAAGCCAAATCATAGGACCTGTGAGGTGACTTAGATTAGCTATTTTACATCACTGCCATGCTAAGCTTCCTAAAATACTGTATTTATCATGTCCCTCTTCTGCTCAAGAATCCTCATCGGCTCCCCCATTATTGATAGGATGTCCAAATACCTTAATTGGGCATTCAAGATGCTAATTTTTTGTCCCAGACTACTTGTCCAGCCTCCTCCCTCCCTACATCCATGTGACAGCAATTTTTAGCTTTATCTAAATTTCTCTTTATCTCATCCTGCTGTCTTTGTTCATGACATTGCTAATCTCTCCTCAGATCAAAGTTTCTCATTTTCTTTACTTAACCATATTCTTCAAGGCTCATCTCATTTCACCATCACCGTGAGTCCTTTAAATGTTTTTAAGTGAAAAAGCATTTGTCCCACCCCCATTTAAAAAAAGAAACAGCAAACCCTTTTAAGAAATATGCACAGTTGAGCAAACAAACAAAAAATACTAGTAATGACCACATCCAAAAATGTTTGTCTTATTCTACATCTAGAGTCTATCGGATCTCTCTTCTTCAGTCATCATCTGGAATCATGGTTGATCTCTGAATTGATCAGAATTCTTAAATTTTTCAAGATTATTTTTCTATGCAATGGGATTATTATGAAAATTGTTTTATTGGTTCTGCTCATTTTATTCTGCATCATACAAGTCTTCCCAAGTTTCCCTGAAACTGTTATTTCTTACAGTGCAATGATTCCTTTACATTCATATGCAATAATTTTTTTAGCCATTCCCTAATGGTACCCCCTTTTGTTTCCATTTCCTTGTCACTCCAGAAAAAAAGCTGCCTTAAAAAATTTTGAGCATATGGATAGGAGGAATAGGCCTAATTTTGTGGCATCACTGAGTTTAGTGACAGTTTCCTCCATGAATCCTTCATTGATATTGCTACGTTCAGGGATCTATCTCTCCTTCCTCTGAACCCACTACAGTTTTCTAGCTGCTTCAGTCTTTGGGATCAGTTACCTTTTCTTACGTTTGTATTCTGCCTCTCCAAATAGATTAGAAACTCCTTGAGGGCATAGATAATGTGCTTTTTTGCTCCTTCCAATGCCCAGATTATAGGTCATGCACCAGTATACCTGTCTTAGCTCTTTATATGCCAGTGCTGGATATACTTTACATCACTGAAAGGCATCCTAGGAAGGTAACCAGCTACCCCTTGAAAATTATCTTTCCCTAATTCTCCCACCCCCAAAATCTTGGTAGCTTCTATTCACTATTCCTAATAGGACTGTAATTTTTATTTTTTTTAATACATGGGGCAGAGAGAAAGTAACCTCTCTATATTTTTGCTAATCTAGTTCAAAGCCCTCCTCTTAGCTGCCCTAAAAATACCCAGGTTAGTCTTTCTCCAATATTTTTCAGTGAGGTTTGCCTCGTGACCTCCCCTACCTTCAACATCTAAAGGTAACTGTCTGAATTCCCTTCTTACCTGTAGCTCTCTTATTTATCACTCTGTTCCCCAAGTCCTACAGTTTATCATTAGTTCAAATTGCTTATCTTAATCTACCCTAACTATCCCCTTCAGCATCCCAGGGAGATCAATCAAAGCTGTCTTCCCAGGCTGAGCTCTGGAGTGCACTGCCAAAGGTTTTTAGTCTCTTACCTGAGCTATCTTCTACAGAAAATTTACCCTTCCTTGTCTGAAGCTCAGTCTAGGAGGGAAGTTTCCCAAACTTGAAGAATTCCCAATTAAGTAGCTGCTTGTAATTACTATGATGTCAGGGCAGGAAAGAGCTTCTTCTCTGTGTTTCCTAATACACTTCTGTAGAGGGCTTCCTCCTCCCCTTGTTCTCTCTTTCTTTGTTTCTTTCTTTCCCTGGGATATGAACTTACTGTAAATCAACTTTGTCATGCAACTTTTGTAAAGGGTGCCCAACATTTATCACATTTTTGTTCAATGTTTCTCTTACATATAAAGAGCTGACAGCTTGCTCCTCTATGATAGATGTACTTATTTCTTCTAAACTATCACTAACCAAGCATATCATTTTTATACAGTAAGTGTATATTCAATTTTCTACAGTTTTGACTACTAAACAGGCTTACCAGTGAGACAAATGACAAATATATTGCAATATTAGCAAGAGTCTCACTTAAGCCCATGTAAGACTTTCAAGTTGATTTTCTTTTCCCTTTGGAATGGTGGGGGAAAGGATAGAAATCAAAGCCTTGAGATTAGGTATGTGGACAGTTCTGCAGGCCAACATCCCCCTCTATTGTGGTCCTCTAGGTGGGAAGCTGAATCAATAGCTCTTTCTGATTGTCCAAGCTCATACTACCTACCAGGTTTGGGGTGTGGTAGTTCCATCATGGCAAAGGGATCCCAGGCATCAAGGCTACATTTGTACTCTAACATGGACCTTTTATCAGCTGCTGCCCTATATTCTCCTTAGAAGAGACTCTAGTGAAAAGACAAAATGGATTAACTAATCAGGCAATAATTTGTCTGAAAATTTTGTCCAGCACTTAGCATAGTGCCTGGCACATAGTGGGTGCTTAATAAATATCTATTCACTGATAAAAGATCTGGCAGTTTTTGTGGACCATAAATTCAGTATAACCCAACAGTGTGATATGTCAGCCAAGAAAGTTACTGTGACATTGGATTGTCTTAAATAGGAGAAAATAAACCCCCACTAAAAAGCCTATAGAAAAAAAAAATCTGTTGCAAAACCATGGTAAAAAGGTAAAAGGAGATCGTGCCATATGAGGATCAATGGGAGAGAATTGGAATGGTCAGCATTAGGAAGACTCAGGAAATATAGGATGGCTGTTTCCTAGTATTAGAAGATTTCTTTTAAGGAAGAAGAATCAAATTTGTTTTGTTTGACTCTTGACAATTAGAAGGACATAAAAGTGGACTGAGTCTGTTTTAAAAGGCAGAGGCTTCTCCTTCCTCAGAGGTTTTCAATTAAAGGCTATGACCACTCTTGGAATAGACTGTAGAAAGGATCCCATTTATGCATGGGTTGGAGGAGATCCCAATCTCTTGATTGGGATTCTCATTCAACTCTGAAATCTGAACATTCTGTGAGGGTGCTATGGGCTCATTTCCATGCTAGAAACTATTAGGGAGATAGAAGAAAGAAAAAAGAACCTTCCTTTTCAGGGAGTTCAGATTAATTAGTAGAGAAGATCAAACAAATGAAGAGATCAGAAAACAGTCCAGGACATGTCTCAGTTAAGTGACAGACTGTTGGGTATAGACCCTAAGAACTCTAGGAGATCTGAGAAGATAGGTATAGGGAAAGGCCAAAAAAATAGCCTATAGGAAAAAAAGGCTCCAGATAACACTAGAAATGGACTTGGCAGTGGGTCTCAGGCACTCGTGGGGTTGAAGTGACGGTAATGGATCTGTTGCAATTCAGCCACGGCTATGATGTACGAGGCATTTCCACTGACATTGAATCAGGTCACTGGGCCCATTGGAGATGATACAATGTCAATGAAACTGTTATGTGTTATTGATGTCAGTCACAGAATAGATAAAAACATTATAAAAATAGCTTTTGTCGCCATTTACATTTTTTTTTTCATAAATGGCAAAAGGCATCCGTCCCCACAAGCCTCAGAGTGACTGCAGCAAAGTTCCTCCATTTCAAATGAGTCACTGCAGAATCTGGGGAGGTCATAAAGATGTGCCCAGCCTCCTTCTCAACTAAAACCTCTGGCAGAACAGACTGGGGCTATGTGTAGCTATTTCTCAATAATAAAAAAAAAAGTGGGGAGAGATTGAGGGGAGGTGGGAAATAGGTGATGAGAAGATATCCAAGGACCTACATTTTGGAGGTTGGATTCCAGAGTGAGAAAATTTAACTCTTATCCTCCTAGCATCTTAAGTGTTCAGATAAATTCTTGTCTGGGACTCCAAAGGATACTCCTTTATGTCCTGTAGAATTTAAAGGGGAAAAGAGAACACTGATTTGGGAGGAAAAAAGAGATCTAGCTCAGCCCAAGTGTAGCAAAACCAAAAATACCCAAATGAAATATAGTATTTAGTACCTGAGATAACATCTCTACTCTTCATTTAGCTAAGTGATTTGAGTTAAAAAATAAAAATTGAAAAAGAAGCTTCCTTTTCTCTAATGAAATGCTACTTACCTTTCAAGATCTATCTCAGGTCTTATTTATTTCCTGGAAAGCCCAGATTACCTCCAAATGAGCATGAGTCTGTCTGTCCCTTTTCTATCTTTATCATTATCTTGATCACTTGTTTCTATTGAACTGACCTCTTGGTGCTCTCTGGTCCTACAGAAAAGATTCCCACTTTTGACAGGACCTTGATGGTCACATTGGCCACTGAAGTTCTGTGATGATGCTTTGTATTTTTATTTTCTAATAGTTTCATGTGTTTTAATCTTTTCCCCATAACATTATTAGCTTCTTGGAATATTCTTTCTAATCACTTAATCACTCTTGGTATCAGAGGCCAAATCATATGGAGAGAGAGAGAGAGAGAGAGAGAGAGAGAGAGAGAGAGAGAGAGAGAGAGAGAGAGAGAGAGATTTTTCTTTTGTTTCTGAGTCAATGGTGTGGCACAGAGGGTATTTGGAATCAGGAAGACCTGAGTTTCAGTCATCAAGTACATTAAGTGTCTGTCTCAGATATGTATAAGCTATGTGAACTTGACCACTTAACCAACCTTTGTAATCTCAGTTGTTTCCCTCTATATAAAATGAGACTGATAATAGTAGCCCCTACTTCCTGAGGTTGTGGTGAAGATTAAATAAGATAACGATTGTATAAAGTTTCTCAAACTTCCTTCTGCAGCCCATTTTACAGATGAGGAAACTGAGGCAAACAGGGTAAAGTGATTTGGCCAGGCTCACACAGTTAATAAGTGCTCAAGACCAAATTTGAATTTGAGTCTTCCTGATTCTAGGCCCAATACTATATGCACTTTACCAGCTAGGTACTTTAAAGAGCTCTATCAAAGCTCATTATTATTAGCATTATTACTTATATTACTACTACTATGTTATTATTATTATTGTAGTATTATTATTATTATAGTATTACTTCTATTACAATGTCTTCTTTCTTCTTCCTCCTCCTCCTCCTTCTCCTCCTCTTTCTTCTTCTCCTTCTCCTCTTTCTCCTTCTCCTCTTTCTCCTTCTCCTCTTTCTCCTTCTCCTCTTTCTCCTTCTTCTCCTTCTCCTTCTCCTCCTCCTTCTCCTTCTCCTTCGTTTTCTTCTTCTCTTTTGTTTTCTTTTTCTTCTCCGTCTTCTCCTCCTCCTCCTCCTCCTCCTCCTCCTCCTCCTCCTCCTCCTCCTCCTCCTCCTCCTTCTGCTTCTTCTTCTTCTTCTTCTTCTTCTTCTTCTTCTTCTTCTTCTTCTTCTTCTTCTTCTTCTTCTTCTTCTTCTTCTTCTTCTTCTTCCTCCTCCTCCTCCTCCTCCTCCTCCTCCTCCTCCTCCTCCTCCTCCTCCTCCTTCCCTACTTTCTCTATTACTGGTTTTAGAAGCACAGATTCTGGTCTGGGCTTTGTAGTCTGAGGTGATAAAAAGAAACTGGATTTAAAGTCAAAAGAACTTATGAGTTTGCCATATGCTAACTGTGTGATCTTGGACAGGACCAACACCTTTTCTGAATCTCACTTCCCTTTTTGGTAAAATGGGAATTATAATACTTGTTTTAACCTACAGATATCAAATTGAGATAATGCCTATAAATTCTAAAGCACTGTACAATTTAAATTAAGAATTAATTATTTTATTTAGTAAGTTCCTACTATGTGCAAAATACAGAATCTCGTGATAAGGATGGGGGAAGATAAAAAGCATCTAATTCTGAGTTTGACCAAGTTTACATGAAACATTTTTTCTCTACTTGAGTAATTAGGACACAATTGATAAATCTATAAAATTCCCATGTTGAAAGAGTCTTATAAAAAATGGGCCACTGAAAAATGTGAAAAAAACTTTCATTTCTTTCTGTACCCCCATGTTTAAATCATTAGCAGTTGATCCTCCCAGATCACCCTGAAGTTTCCTTTCCCTTTTTGTGTTTTCAAGTCTTTTCTTTGTAGTCAGGGACTCACAGATAGGAAAGTAGTCCTGGTCAGGCAACGGACTTTATTTTTCCTATTTCACAAAACAACCAAGGATATATATATGGTAAACCAAGTTAGTCAATTATTTTATTCATCCATCAACTATTAGCTAAGTTCAGTTATATATAATAGGTGGAGGGTGAGGAGATAAATGAGTCAGGGTATCTGTTCTCATGATGCTTATAGCCTAACAAAGGAAATAAGACCTAGATATAGATGATAACTGATGTTATATTATTTCATTTGACCCTCAAACTAATCCTCAGAGGCATATACTATGCGTATTTTCTTCATTTCTTCTTTATTTTCACTTCAAAACTCTCTCCCTCTGTCCTCCCTGCATCCCTACTCCTATTGAGAAGGTAGGAAATATCTCCATTTCTAGATGATGAAACTAGTGGTGGCAGTTCAGTGATTTGTCCCTGTTAGTGTCAGGGAGAGCATTCAAAACTAGGTCCAGTTTTCTTTTCACTACATTAATGCTGTCTCTTAGATAATCAAATTTCAATACTTAAGGACCTGTAGTTTCATTAGTGTGCCTACTCCCTCCACTGGCACAGATCACACAACACCTATATAGTGCAGAAGATGTTTTTCAGGAGTTGCTATGGCCAAAAAATTCATCCCCTTGCAGCCAACCAGATAATTACAAAGTGTGATGAGATAAAATGAATGAGAGATCACTGCCAGAAACAGAAACACTGTTATAACTAGATTTGGATTAAAAGCAAACAAACAAACCTCCTCACTCCAAAGCCTCTTGTCCTGCTCTTCTGTGCCCCTGACCAGCCCTATCCCTCCAGTATATTCTCCAACTCTGGAAAGGAGAGCAATTGTGTTCCACTTGGACTCACCTGCCTCAGAGAAAAGAAGGGAAACAAAAGAAAATATCTGACATAATAGTCATATAGTACTTAATAGTGTCTGGTACATAGTAGGTGCTCTAGAAATGCTAATTTCTTTCTCTCCTCCTCCTGTCTTCCTCACAGAGATGCTTATTTCAATTCAGTACATTTAATAAACACATTAAACCTACTGAGTGCCTGGGAATATGCTCAGCAATGGGAATATAAAGGCAAAAAAAAAAAGCAAAAGAGACTTCCTTCAAAGGACTTACATTCTACATTAGAGGAAAACACTGCTGTTGTTTGTCCTTTATTTTCAGAGGACTAATGACATCATTGGGTGATGTCTTGACTAGTTCATGAATTGGATTTGAGTGAGACAGAGTTGCCCAAAGTCATCAGCCTTAGTCTCTCTTTCAGAGTCATCAAAGTTCAGTGAGGAGATGAAAGTCAGAACTATTGGCAATGGCCTGGGATGTGTATAAGTGGAAATTTTGTGTCCTTTGAACTTCATCTCCCAGCATTCTTTCCTCATCCCAAAATTCCCTTTTCCCTTTCTTGTACATTTGTCTTTACATTGTTTCTGTATGGTTGAGGTGGCTCCTCCCTCTTCCTCTCTTTTCCAAATGGGAGACTGGTGGGCTCTCCTAGTTTCTCTAGTCTTTTACTTTCCTTTTGCTTCAAGTTAAATATTAATAAATATGATTAAATATAATACTTGGAGTATTTAATGTTAATTTTTAAAATTTACAGGTGCTACCAATAACTTTGACATCTTTGATGTCATATCAAATTATAAGTGATTTACAGCACCTACTTCAGTCACATAAATGGCTGTTGGAATAAGTTGTTATCTGCCCATTCCATGGGAGAAGTCTTCACATGCTTGAGGTAGACACCCCTTCAACTCACTAACAAGTTTGTGGCCCATTTGTTAAATCCTGGGTTAGCTCATCTGCCTAGTTGGTTTACCAGAGTGTGACCATTGTGCATGCTACAGCTTCTTGGAGCCACCGTTTCCTTATTAGTAAGGTTATGTTAGGATGACATTTATACTATTTGACTCATAGGACTATCATTAGATAACACATGTAAAGTGCTATATAAATGTCAGTATTAATATTGGTAATACTATAATAATAATTAGTATTACTGTCAAAGGTAACAGCGCTGGTTAATGGTAGAACACAGACTCTTAGCTCTTAATAGATTATAAAATCCAGAAGAGCAAGGGACTTTGTCAATGTTTCAGGTTCAGATCCTCAGGATTTAGTTCAATGCCTTCCTTGTACATAGTTGTTTCTTAATAAATGTTCATAGAATTGAATTCCTCTTCTCACTCACCATCTTGTCCCTCTATGCCAATTCCTGTGAAAGTATGTGATTCTTTCATCCAAAGGTCACATTTAACCTTGAAGTTGTTCAAGGCCTGCCAATCCATTGTAGACTATGGATTTTCAGTATGTCAGCATGTGTATATACAAAGCGAAAGGATCTACTTAGCCCTCTGATGTAAATCTATTTGATTTCTTTAAATTTTAATTAATTTTTCAATGAAATTTCATATTCTCTCACCTCCCCTTTCTCCAGTTGGCCAGGGTGGGGCATGATTGGGATAGACAAACAGACAGACAGACAGAGAGACAGAAAGAGAGAGAGGGAGAGAGGGAGAAAGATTCTAGTAATAAATACAGAAAATTCTTAAATTGGTCATATTTCTACAAGTATGTCCCATGCTTCAAGTTGAGTCTATTGTCTATTACCTCTCTGTCAGGAGATGAAAAGCCATCATTACTGGTCTTCTGGAATCATAGTCAGTCATGGCATTGATCAGAGTTTTTAGGTTTTTCAAAGTTTCTTCTTTACAATGATGTTATTGTATGAATTGGTTTCCTTATTCTGCTCACCTCAGTCTGTATCAGTTCATACAAGTCTTCTAGATCCACTTGAATATCGACTGATAAACATCAGCTCCTAGAAGCATTGGAGGACTGAGCTAGGGAGGCCAGGAAGGGGGATTGGGAAAGTAACAAACTGCATTGACTTGCCAACAGCTTCCATTTCCTCACCCATGACCCACCCTTCAGAATTTGAATGCATTCTCTGAGTTAGAGGCAGCCACGCCAGGCGTCTGCTGAATGGGGCCGCTTACTGTAAGCCATCACAAGTCTGCTGAGTTATGGATGGCGGCTATGTGCAGGAGAAACATAACTCAGGTCACCAGATTTATTCAAACCAGGCCCCTGACTGCCCAGGCCTGGCTCCGTCCACTAAGCTCTTTGGCCCTGCTGCCGGGCAGCTTGGTGCCTTTTGTAGGAGTCAGTCTGAGGGAGTCCTGGCTGCTCTGCTCCAGGCTCAGTTTAAGTCTCCACTTACTCAGGCTTCTTCCCCCCTAAATGTAATTAAAAATTGAATAATACTTGTCAGCTGAAGGGTACCCCAAGGTGGTGGGTAAGGAATAATACCACATAGACAGACCGAGAGAGAGAGAAAGAGAGTGGGAGATTAAGGGAGAAAATTAATGAATAAATAACTAAATAGCATCCTTTATAAGGGTGAAAATTGCCAAGACCCTGAGTTTCTTTTCAAATATAAAAATTGAATCTGTTCCGACACATTTATCTAAATGCAGAGAAATTATTGCATAAGTGATTCTGAATGAAAGTATTAATTTTTATTAAAAAAGAGTATTTAAAAACTGTAGTTAAAGGCAGCTTTAAAAAGGCATTCATTATTTTTTTTTATTGAAAGCCTAGCGAGAACTCTAGTTCTTCTTTCTTGGTTATAAGAAGCACTGTGCCAGCTTTAACAGAGGTTCTCCTCTAGTTATTTATACCTTTTATTGAAGTATATTCTGAGTTTGTAACCTGGTTCTGTCCATTCCTCCCCAGGGACCCTTTATATTGCTGACCACTGACCATTTTGGAAGATTTGGTTCAGGGTATCCCCATGATATGGAATGCTTCTTCAAGCTAGACACATTACATTTAGGAATTGATGCTACTAGTAGCCACAAGACATCTATTTCCTGTGGCACGTTGGTTCACTAGAGAATTTGTTCTCCAGTGTGGAAACTATATGTTCATTTCTGTGGGATGGGGGCTGACTCCTTCTGTCCCACAGGTAAAGCCAGCCTGTGAGGGACTGCTCACCTGCAGTTGCTATTCACTCCCAGAGGACACCCTCAGCACTAATAATAAAGAGGCTGTCTGCTTTCTCTCCAACTCAGTGCTTAGGGAGCTCCCCTACCAGCTCAGATGCACTACAATTAAAATCCAGATAATATAAAAACCTAATCAAATATTAATATCTAAGCCAAGTGGCATTGTTAATAAAAAGGGGAGGCATGGAGAGTGGGGATGGGTTATCAGGGTCTGAGTATACTCACCCAGAACACAGTTTTGCAAAAGCTAAAAAATCTGGGAGTGAGATGGGCACTAGGGACTGATTTGATGACATGCTTACTAAGATGAAAAGATTTTTCAATCTCTTCTATACTAGTGTTCCTCCTCCTTTCTTATTTCCTCCTCTTTCCTTATTCATAGCCCGTGGTTGAAGACCCCAGCTAGGTTGGAGCTTCACTGTCCCTTGCACACGATATGTCCATGCTGTTGCCAAATTTCATTCTATTCCCATCTCTTAGTACACAATTCCCACCCATCCTCCTAGGCTGAGCTTAACCAGTTCTTTACTGATTTCTCCGGGGCACACTTGGGATCACAGATTTAAAGTTGTCAGGGACATCAGAGCACAATTAGTCCAACACCCTCATTTCACAGGAAAGGAATCTGAATTCCAGAAGGATTGTGGGATATATCCAAGGTCACATCTTATGCTACTAAATGTCAGAAGTTTGTTGATTTGAACACAGGTTCTTGGATTTCAGAGATAGTTCATTTTGTCTGTTTCCTCATTTATAAAAGGGAGGGGAATAAACAATAGCAACTCTCTGCCAATGTTGTCAGGAAGATCAAATGAAATATTTGCACTTAGTATAGTGCCCAGCAAATTGTAAGTGCTATATAAATGTTAGTTATCATCATCATCATCATTATCTTCTCCTCCTCCTCTTCCTTCCTTCCTTCCTTCCTTCTTTCCTTCATCCCTTTCTTTTTTTCTCTCTCTCTCTTCCTCCCTTCTTCCTTTGCTGGCATTAATTTTTGATTATTTGAATTATAGTTTTATATTTTGGCATAGTAACTTTTTCTCAGGATGGATGTAATAATCAAATGTGATAACATATAGAGTATTTTCAAAACATGAAGTGCTACCTATGTAAATACCATAATAATTTTAGCAATTATTATTACTCTTATTATTATCATTTATTTTATCCTCTAACTCAATTCCATTTTGCAGATGGGAAAACTGAAGCCCAGAGAAAGGAGATGACTTGTCCAAGGTCACACAGCTACTTAAGAGCTGGAATTAAGACCTAAGTCTCCTGACTTGCTATCCAGTCAACTCTTTCTACCATACTTGAGATAAATTTATTAGACTTGGAAGTAACTATACTGCTCTGCATATAAGCCAGAAAGTATATTCTCAGAATGAGAATATATATGGACATCAAGGATCTATGATACAATATAGAAATAAAATGAAATCATGAATGAGGAACAGTCAGGCCTAATACAATTAAATGAGCCTTTATTAAATACCTATTCCATGCCAAAGATTTAAAGACAAAACAAAAGCCAGTCCCTGCCCTCAAGGAGCTTATATTCTACTCTGATGGCCTTTTCTTCTTTATGTTACATGATCTCATTCTTCTCAGCCATGTCATGGTGAAGGGTTTAAAGAGATCAGAGCTTAGATGGGTGACTTAACTGCTCTGTGCCTCAGCTTCTCTAATTGCAAATACTAACACTGACCCAAAGCCTAGAGAAGTACCTACAATTTGGGAAACATTTAAATCAAACAAGCATTAAGTGCCTATTATACACAAGATACTGTGCTAGGATTTAGGGATAGAAAAAATTTCTAGCTCTAAACCTATGATCTTACAGGCCTGGAGAAAAGAAGGAAAAGGAGAAGGAAAATGACTTAGCAGTGTGTGATCAAGCTCTCCCAGTGTTATTACATGGCTTAGTAAGATAATTATATGGCATTAACATATTAAGATAAACATAATCTAACATATACACAATGTTTTCTATTTGTGTTCTTCATCACCCTAGCAAATACAATAGGAAGATGTGAGCTTGAAACAGAGCTTGAAGAATTCAGATTAGAAACAAAGAAACCCCTTCTCTGAGGAAAGTGAAACCCTTGGGAAGGGCAGTAGCAGATCCCTCCTTCTTAGCTAGAAATCGGGCTGGTTGCAGAGGGATGGACTGGATGACCTTCTGGGTCTCAGAGGCAGCTCCTTATTGTAATGGTGGCTGCATCAGCAAGTCTGGGTCTGTGGAGACTAAACTTGCCTGTATATGAAAGGGAAGAGCCAGCCACTTATAACTGCCCTATCCACGACTTCAGAAATCCCCAGTAATTGTGAATTTCAGCCCCTGGACAGAAACTGGCCATGTGAACCCAAGGGTAGAACCAGACCCTGTCAGGAGTCGACAAGCACACCTTCCTTCCTCTCTTGAAGCACACAAAGGACGGCTTGAAGGCACTACCTGCAAGGTGTGTGGTATTTTTTAATCCTCTCTGTATATATTTATTATGGTAAAGAGTAACAAATTACCTTTGGCACACAAAAGCTTATAGGATACTATTATCCTTAATTAATGGGTAAGTGCATGGCTTTTTATTCAATGAATCTGATTTATTGTCTTAATTTTCAGATGTTCTGCCTCATGTTTCCACTGAAGCCATTGTGTGCTCCATAGTAACCAACAACCACCATGCATGTGTGATCTCCTTTATGACCTATACCTAATTAGTTTTTTATTGTCATTTCCCAACTAAAGCTTAAACTGTACAAATCGGGGCGGCCTGGCTTCCAATATCTATTAATAAGCTGCCGACCACAGTCCCATTTTGTGGCTGTAATAAACAGAGCATATTTTTGGTGTGTGATCATAATCTGGTGTCAATTTCTTTTTTCATTATGTGTATATATGTGTGTGTTTTAAGGAGGAGGAAAAGTAGAAGGAGTGAAGGGGGGGGCATTGGTTGGGCAGAAGGATGGTTTCCTGGCCCTCACTTCTTCCCTGTGACTCCCCACATGCCTACCTGTCCCTTGTCTCCTCTATTAGGCTCAGCTAGTTAAGTGAAAGGAGCTGAAAGCTAGTGGGTGTTGGAGCTGAGGAGTGGAGAGATCCCCAGCTAATTGCTAGTCCTAACAGGCACAATTAGCTATTACAAGCCCTTTGAGATGGCCCTGGGCCTCTCTCAGGTAACAGCCATCACCAGATAAAGGCTGAAATATGCTCCATTTAGAGAGACACTTGCAGACAGGAGTGTCACAGCCTGCCAATTATGCTCTGCCTGTACACAGTCACTTCCAAAGGAGAGACAGAACCCAGAGGTACACCCAGCATTAAAGGGACAAGGTGCGGGCTATTCTGAATGGCGCCATCTGAGCTCATGGGGCTGGGAGTGTGGGGGGTGGCAGCCTTTTTCAAAGTAAGCCTGAAATGACAATCTCATTAAGAATGTAGCTTCAGAAAGGTTTACTATTTATGGTCTCCCTCTCCTGACTCTCCCTCCCCTCCCTCTACCCCTAGTTTTTCTCCTGAGAGCAAACTCAGAGTTAATATTAGAAAATTCTCAGGGAATATGGATTGGGAGGCAGGGGACTTGGGTTCCAAGTCATGTCTCTGTTACTAACTTGTTGACCTTGGACAAACCATATCCCCTCTCTGAATCTAAATTTTCCCTTCCATTCAATGGAAAGGTTGGCCTATTTAATGTTAGGTCTTTTTTTTTTTTCTGTATAAAGTGTTAATTCTTTGATTATTAATACATTTCTTCTGGACTGAGGAAAGTGGATTGGCTTGTGTTTCTAAAAATGGTGATTTCAAGGATCATTTTGGTTTTTAGACTTTTTTTTTTTCAAAGTGAGAGAGAAGGGAAGATTTTTTCCAATTTAGAGGGTGCTATTTTGAAGGCCCTGTCATTGAAACTCTCAAGGTCTTTGACCACAAAAACCTAAAAAATAAGTATTGAAATTTTCCCCTACACCTGTATGTTTGTGTCCCTAACATAGAAATTAGGCTACATGGTTTTTCCTTGAAAGAATCTTCCATGAAAGAATCATCCTAATTTCTATCCAAAGGTGAAAATACTCAATCCTGAAAATGGCATTAAAATAAGATCTCTTGGTTTTTCCTGGATACTGAGTTCTTTTATGCACTGGGCAGGAACTGTAATGGTCCAAGAAATATTTGCCTCTCCAGACTAACTTAGTTTTCCCTTTTCTAAAATAGATAAAATAATACAGGCCCTACTTACCTTGAAAAGGAGTATGGTAAGATTTAAATGGAGTAATATGTGGGAGAGTGGAAAACAGAAGAAACCACATTATATTACCTCAGAAGAGATGAGCCGTTGCAATAGCAAGAAATAACTTAAGCATTGTTGACCTTATGAGCAACTTACTTACTCACCCTCATTCTCCACAATGAAGAATCCAGTTTTCCCAGTCCTTACTGAACACTACTCATCATTGCATTTGCAATGAGCTCTAGCAGCACAGGATGAAACAGTGACCCCTGCTGGCAAAGGCCCAAATTGTAGTGGCGAGCTTCCCTTTGTATTAATTAACTTTGGGGAGCAATACCATTCTTCCCATCACACATTATTATAGCCTGTTAACCAGAAAAGCCCTTAAAAAGCATTTAGTCTAAGCCCTCATTTTCCAGATTGGGAAATGTGGACCCAGGCAGGGGGAAATAAAAAGTTTTCTAGCACTGAATAACTATAGAAGATAATAGCAGACCCTTGCATTGTTTCCACTATAGAACATGCCCATTTAAGTCCCATTTTAATATAGAAATGCACCAAAGCTAGGGCCAAGTTCACTTCTGGGGTGGCTCTTAGAATAATTTATTTTTTATTTTTTAATTAACAAATATTTTGAGATGAAGTGAATCCTTATTGTTTATGTCTTTGGATACCTCAGCTTAGACTATCTTGTCATATCAAAGTAGATGGAAGAGAAGGTAGGTAGGCATTAAACTAGAGGTATGAAGAGAAGTTCTGCATTTGTGTGGAATAATTCAATCTCACTGTAAAAGACTCATCTTTTCTTGAAGGAAAAGCATCAATAGAAACCATCTCCACATGGGGGGGGGGGACATTAGTAGCAAAAACATTTGAAAAATATAAAGAAATGTACTCTTTGACCATAGTTAAGTACATCTAGAATTCATTCTGAATGTAGAACATGTCATTGGCAAAATGTCAGCTTTTTCTTTTTCATACAACATACAATCTGATTATTAGAGGGAATGGGAATAATCTAACTCTTTGTTGTCAACTAATTGTTGTTGCTCTTCATTTGTTTACAAAGAGGAGCAATGACATCTTGGGGCAATGTCTTGACTTGTGGATGAATTAGATTTAAGCCCAAAGTCATCAGTCTCACTCTTTCTTCCATAGTCATCCAAGTCCAGTGGCAGGACAAAAGTCAGGACAACTGTTAATGACTGAGGATGCAGTGTTTGACCTCGGTGTCTTCAATGTCTAACCACTCCATAACCATAGGAACAATTTGTTCTCCTCTGCCTTTTCCTCCAGGGAAAATCTTTACATGTTTGGGATAGACTGCCCTGAGGACTGTTGGTTACCTCAGGGAATAGTCTAACTTTTTTCTGTCAACCAATTAATCAATCAATCAGTGACTCCATAGGTACTTACTATGTGTCAGTCAAGCTCTGGGTTTGGTTGTAGGATTTCAACAACAGAAATGGAAGTCTTTGTCAGTAGGGTGTTCATGTTGTAATGAAGGAGACAAAGCATATGTAGATAGCTATAGATATATTCCTTTTTATATACAAACACATATACACATATTTGCACAAATATACATGGAAATGAATATATGTACAAAATCTATAATAAAAACAAATTCAGGGAAAGTTTGGTAGGAAGGCCATTAGTGGTTGGAGTATCCATCCACAAAAGGCTTTTGGGAGTGTGTAGAATGCCCTGCTCCGTGCTAGATGCTGTAGAGGAGACAGAAATTGGAGAAAGGGCTGTCCCTTCCCTCAAGAAATATTCAGGTGGAGAAACAAGGCACAAATTATACCCAATACAAAAACAGCATAATTAAGTGTAAAGTGACTGGAGACTTGGTCAATTGGGGAAAATTTGACAAATGTTTGACAAACAAAAATAAGTTCTTAACCCTTAAGTCCATTTATTTCAGAAACATGAAAGACCTTAGAGATCAACTTGTCCAACTACTTCATTTTGCAGATGGAGAAATTGGAGCTCAGATTGGTGAACATACTTGGAGAGGATCACATTGAAAGTCAGTGGCAAAGCTAGGAACAAAACCCAGGCTTCCTGGCTAACAGCTTTCCAAGGCTCTAAGATTTGGCTAGTAATGAGGTTAACAGTAATGAAACTGATGATAAAACCTAACGTTTCTATAATGCTTTAAGGCTTGCTAAAAGCTTTACAAATGTTATGGCAGGTGAAAGATGAAAGGACTGAGGAAAGAAAGGTTCACGCTCTCAAGCATTTTGATTTATTAAGCAATGTATGTAATCACGCAACAAATCAGGACCAGACCTCTTTTTTAGCTTAGGACTGGACCCCAAATACAGGGGGAGACAGATTAGTATATATAAAAACAATTAATCAAGTAAGGCCAGTTAATTAAAAGGAAACAATAGGTAATCTGATTTTTAATTATATGAAATATTAGAGACTTTCCAAGTTAGGAATTAAGAAAAAGGCATCCCATTCCTCTTGAACTTCTGTATATAATCAAAGTAACATGGAAACAATACATCAGTATGAAGTCAGATTTCAGGTAAGACATTTGGATTGGTTGAGATATACAATTGTGAGAAAACTTGCATGGGCCTTTAGATCTAACCATGTTTCTGGTCAACATAGCCTGGAGATCCTTAATTAAGATTCTCTTAACAGAAAGTAGAGGTGGTCCTGTTTCCCAATTATAAAAAAACTAGGTTCAAACAATACATTAAAGTTTTCTCCCAATTCCCACAACTGAATAAAATTTTCACACAAGACAGAAGTTGGACCAGACCCATAATTGAAAAGAAAGTGAACTGAGCTAGCTCCAGAATTGAGTCACAAGATGGAATCAGTATAATTCATCAATTCTCATTTTTAAGCTCTTGCTATTCTAATCCTCTCCTTTCCTTCAATATTATCTCATTTTATCCTAACAACAGCCTGAGGGTGAAGTGCTATTATCAGCTTCATTTTATAGATTAGGAAACTGAGTCAGACAGGGATTGACTGCAGCTGAGGTAAGATTTGAATTAAGGTCTTTCTGACTCTAGGTTCAGCGCTCTATCCATTATGTGAACTAGATAGGTGTGGGATGGGATATACTTACTGGAATGCCTTCTCCTTCTTCACATATCATTGTACCTATCCTACAGTATTCTGTAAAATCTTCCCTGAATACTCTAATCCACACCTAGAACTCATTTTTCTAATTCCTTTGGTATTGTTTGACTCAGCATTAGCCAAGAAATCAGTAGAACTTGGATCTCTTTATCTCCTCAAATACTTATTTGAAATGTGATTTTGGGCAAACTAATTTTTTTGAGACTTAACTCATTCATTGGTAAGATTAAATTAATAATAGTATCTCTCTTATAGGGTTGTTGTGAAGACAAAGCTATAAAATCTCATAAAGTGTTTTGCAAATCTTAAAGCACCATATAAAGGTGAATTATTAAAATAATTAATTTTGTTACTTGAATGTCTCAAAGCCCATCCACGATCAAGTTGCTTGCTGCTCCCACAACTTCTTTATCAAGGTTTTGCTAGAATTTTCAGTAGGTAGAGAGTATAACCAGCAAGGACATCCCTTCCATGCCTAGAAAAAATGAGGTAGTACAATGGTTGGAGCACTGAGCCTGGAATCAGGAAGACTTGAGTTCAAATATGACCTTGGATACTTACTATGTCACCCTGGGAAAGCCATTTAAGCTCTGTATGCCTTAGTTTCTTCATTGGCAAAAATAGGGGTAATAATAGCACAAGCTTCAAAGGACCAAGAGCAGTTATATTTATAAAGCATTCAGCACTGTGCCTGTGGCATAGTAGATGCTTAATGAATACTATTTCCTTCAATCTTCTACATCCATTGGTCCATCAATTTGTCCATCTTTCATGCTATGCCTTGGTCCACTTCATGTGCCTCCAGTGATCTCAATACTTCAGGGAAATGGAGCAGAGACTCCTCATATCCATCGGGGAGCCCCCCATAATCAATCACTCAGAGTTGGACTGGAAGAGTCACTCGGGCTTAGAGTGAAGAACAGTCACTCGGAATTGTACTGGAGGACAGTCACTCAGGCTCGGAGTGAAGACAGTCATTCGGAGCTGGAGGGAAGACAGAAACTTGAGGAGAGACTAGAAGACACTAGGACTTGGAGTGAAGACACATGGCTGTGGAACTGGACCCCTGGAGGAGCTTGTGCAGGAGACCTCAGACTGCTTTTCCTTTAGACGGTCACCATGGTGAGTGAAAGGCTGACTTCCTTCCTTAACCTTTCTGGAGGTGTTAACCTCCAAGAAAGGCTATTGTCTTGAGACTCCTTTCCCCTGACTGGTGACACTTTGTGTCACAAACATGACACTTTGATCTTCCTCATTGTAGCAATAATTTCTCATCATTATTAACTCACATAGCCCAGAATCACATCCTCACTGTTTGAGTTTGGTCTTCTCAAGGTTAGAGGCTTGTATATATAAGGTTTTGTTATAGGTTGGCTTTCCCTGCGGAGCTGTGAGAAAACCTCTTTGTGTATTTTTAAAGGCCATGTACAGGAACATCAGCAGCCATAGAAGCAACATTGGATTTGAAGTTAGGAGACCAGGTTCAATTCCAGCCTTAGATACTTCCCGTGTGATTTTGGGCAAATGATTCATTCTCTGAATCTCAGTTTCTTCATCTGTAAAACAGGGACAATAATACTTATGATATCTCTCATACTGATTTGTTGAGAGGAAGGTGCTTTTTTAACCTAGTGCTATACAAATATGTTTGTTGTTGTTAGCAGTACTGCTAAATAATTTCTTTAGTACAGTGCTAGGTACCTAGCAAGCTCTTTTTTTTTAAACCTTTACCTTCTATCTTAGAATCAATAGTATCAATTCTTTTTTTTAAAACCCTTACCTTCCATCTTAGAGAGTAACCCTTACCTTCCATCTTAGAGATGGAAGGTAAGGGTTTTAAAATGCTATGTATTGATTCCAAGGCAGAAGAGTAGTAAAGGTAGGCAATGGGGGTTAAGCAACTTGCCCAGGTTCACATAGCTGGGAAGTGTCTGAATCCCAGGACCTCCCATCTGTCTCTAGGCCTGGCTCTCAATCCACTGAGCTACCCAGCTGCCCCAGTGGTATCAATTCTAATGCAGAAGAGCAAAAGAGCTAGGCAACTAGGGAGTCACAGAGTTAGGAAGTATCTGAGGTCATATTCAAACCCAGGATCTTCCATCTCCAAGCCTGGCTCTCTATCCACTGAATCATGTAGCTGCCCCTAAAAAACTCCTTTTTTAAAAAGGACCAAAAAGACCTGCCTGGTGTCTCTCCTCCCTCATTGTGGGAGACCGCATCACAGCCCTCATCTGTTTATAATAACCCTTCAGATGTGGATAGCCAGTGAGGCAGAGTCAGGGCTCTGAAAAGGCCAGACTGCAGAAGCCTCTGAGTGAGGTCTAACGTCCTGGCAGAAAGCTGGGCTGGGCACTCACTCCACGATGCCGCCCTGGTACTCTGGCCTTGCCTTATTACAGCCGCTCAAACGTTACTCCCCTCGCCCAGCATTAGAGCCGAGATCTAATCACAGGTCCATTTCTCTCTTTCTTTTGTGGTTTACAAAGAATGGAATTAGCCAAATGGATAAAAGCAGGCACACATAGAACATTTCAAGTTCAATTTCTAAAAAAATAAATAAATAAACCGGACTGCTCAGAAAACCGTGTTTATGCCTTGAATGGTAACGGGGGATGGATGCTATCTCCATCATTTGATTTTTGAGAAGCAAAACAACAGGAGTAAATGCAAAGGTACCGGCCCTAGAGCCAGAAAGAGGCTGTACTTAGAGATGCAGCTTCTTCTTCTTCTTCTTCTGGTCTTGTATTTTGTGTGTGTGTGTGTGTGTGTGTGTGTGTGTGTGTGTGTGTGTGTGTGTGTGGTTTTTTTTTTCTTGGAGGATGCAGAGTTCAGCAATGTCATCCCTGTCCTTCAGTCACATGCCAGAGTCACAGGGTGGTGTCACATGAACTGTGTCCTGGCACCCTCCCTTCCTTCACTAGATCCCAGTCTTCACCTGTCAACACACACCAGCCATCACTCCCTGTCTCAGAAGCAGGATCAAAATATGCGGCAGCTGTGGCAGCAGCAACATCGGGCCTGGGGGGAAGTCAGGAAGAAATGTTACCACCGTGCCTTTTCAGAATGTCATCAGTTACATTCTTTGGACCCAGCTCCCTTAAGGTTTATTTGCATTTGGTTTCTGATGAGGGCAAATACTGCTCTGCTCAGAGCCCATCTGGAGTATCGTCTTCACTTCTGGGCAATAGATTTTGGGGAAAACATTGTTAATCTGTAAACATCCGGAAGAGGGCAAGCGTACAGAAGGGAGAAAAACCTCAGATTCATGCCTTGTTAAGGTTGGTTTCAGGGACTGGAGATCAAGGGTCATAGATCTACATTTAGAAAAGACCTCAGAAGCTATCCAACCTAATTCCCTCATTTAAAAATTGAAGAAACTGAGATCCATGGAAGTTAGGGGACTTGTCTAAGATCATATGGGTATGAAAATCTGTGAAAATGTTTAAAGCAGAGTCCTTGATTGTTCCATTATGAGCTAGGGGGTAAAGGGCTGGATTGTGAGACAGGAAAATCTGAGTTCAAATCCAGCCTAGATACTTACTAGTTGGTGTGATCCTGGGAAGGTCACTTATTCTTTCTCAGTCTTAGTTTCCTAAATTTTAAAATGGTGATAATAGTAGCACCTACCTCCCAGGATTGATATGAGGATCGAATGAAATAATAATTGTAAAGCTCTTTGTGAACTTTATAGCATTATATGTGTTATTGTAGCTTGTCCCATTCTGTCCTCTACCTCCTAGATACTTAGCCTGTAAATGAGAACACCTAGCAGGAGAATGATAATTGTCCTCAAGCATTTAAAGATATCTGTGGCCGGCAGCTGGGTTGCTCAGTGGTTTGAGAGTCAGGCCTAGAGACAGGAGGTTCTAGGTCTAAATCTGGCCTCAGACACTTCCAAGTTGTGTGACCCTGGGCAAGTCACTTAACCCCCATTGCCTAGCGTTTACCACTCTTTTGCCTTAGAACCAATACAGAGTGTTGATTCTGAGGCAGAAGGCAAGAGAGGAAGAAAGAAAGAAAGAAAGAAAGAAAGAAAGAAAGAAAGAAAGAAAGAAAGAAAGAAAGAAAGAAAGAAAGAAAGAAAGAAAGAAAGAAAGAAAGAAAGAAAGAAAGAAAGAAAGAAAGAAAGAAAGAAAGAAAGAAAGAAAGGAGGGAAGGAAGGAGGGAAGGAAGGAGGGAAGGAAGGAGGGAAGGAAGGAGGGAAGGAAGGAGGGAAGGAAGAAAGAAAGAAAGAAAGAAAGAAAGAAAGAAAGAAAGAAAGAAAGAAAGAAAGAAAGAAAGAAAGAAAGAAAGAAAGAAAGAAAGAAAGAAAGAAAGAAAGAAAGAAAGAAAGAAAGAAAGAAAGAAAGAAAGAAAGAAAGAGAGAGAAAGAAAGAAAGAAAGAAAGAAAGAAAGAAAGAAAGAGGAAGGAAGGAAGGAAGAGAGGGAGGGAGGGAGGGAGAAAGGAAAGAAGGAAGGAAGGAAGGAAGGAAGGAAGGAAGGAAGGAAGGAAGGAAGGAAGGAAGGAAGGAAGGAAGGAAGGAAGGAAGGAAGGAAGGAAGGAAGGAAGAAAGGAAGGAAGGAAGGAAGGAAGGAAGGAAGGAAGGAAGGAAGGAAGGAAGGAAGGAAGGAAGGAAGGAAGAGAAACAAAGAAAAATCTTTGTGGATTATGGATTAGGCATGGTCCCAGAGGACAGAGAAGAGATAATATGTGGAAGCTGCCAGCAAACCTTCTACTCCACTGTAACGTTTGTTATTGTTGTTGTTGCTCAGTTGTGTTTTTCAGTTTGTGTTTTCAGTTGTGTCTGACTGCACAACCGATTTGAAGTTTTCTTGGCAAAGATACTGTTGTGGTTTGCCATTTTCTTCTCCAAATCATTTTACAGATAAGGAAAGAGTGTTAAATGACTGGGTCATACAATTAGTAAGAGCTAGATTTGAAATCAGGAAGAGGAGTCTTCTTGACTCCAGGCTGGGCACTCTATCCACTGTGCCACCTCGCTGCCCTGGCATTTCTCTGTAACTACTTTGGATATGTAGTATGTTAATTTTTCTGTGTCTGTGCTGCTTTCTCTCAATAGAAGATAAACTCCTTCAGGGCAAGGTCTTTTCTTTTCCTTTTTATTCCTAGTTCCTGTTCCAGAGAGACATTTCAGTACAATATTATGATTTCCACTCTAGGGTACATGAACTTTCTTTTTTTTTTTTTTAAACTCTTACCTTCCATCTTGGAGTCAATACTGTGTATTGGTTTCAAGGCAGAAGAGTGGTAAGGGCTAGGCAATGGGGGTCAAGTGACTTGCCCAGGGTCACACAGCTAGGAAGTGTCTGAGGCCAGATTTGAAACTAGGTCTTCCCAATTCTAGTCCTGGCTCTCTAATTTCTGAGTCACTTAGCTGTCTTTAGTTGTTTAATTATTGAATTATAATATGAATAATATGAAAAAGTATTTTTAGGTTTCTTGTAAGGAAGAACTTCCTAACAATTACAACTATCCCAAAGGGTTATAGGTTGTTTGCAGTGGGCCTGGGGGGGAGGGGTCCCCTCCATAGATATTTTATTTTAAAATGCTGGATTACAACTTGTTATGTTATAGGAGAACTGAATTTTGGTTATGGGTTGGACTGAGATTTCTTCTGACTCTGAAATCATGTGATTCTATGAAGTTAGTTTTTTCTGAGATCTTACATTTTAATGATGTAATGGGAAGGCAGAAGAAAAAAGCACTGGATTTTCAATTTCAATTAAATTCAATAATCATGTATTAAATTCCTACTATGTGACAGTTATGTTAAGTGCTGGGGGTACAAATAAGAAAAAGTAAGACAGTCCCTGCCTTCGAGGGGCTTCCAATATAATGGGGGAAGACAATACACTAAAGAAAACTGGAAGGGGTGTCTTATTACTGTTGTGCAATTAAAACTGAGTAGTACTACAGATGGAGAGTAGAGTGAGCTGAAAGTCCAAATTCTGTCCTCTAGAAAGGAAAGTTCTAGGAGGAGTTTAATGCCCTATCCTTCAACCCTCCTGTTATATGGTAGAAGAAGCCAAGGGAGACAGGACAATGTCTGAGCATCCAAAGTCACGTTAGCAGCACCCAGATAAGATTAGAAATGATCAGTTCATCTTGGAAAAGGCCTTTTGTTCCATTGAGTTGAAACTAAGCAGAGCTCAGATAACTTGGATTCAAAACCTGATTCTGCAGCTCATTATTCCCATGACATTGGGCAATTAAAAATCTGTAGACTTGTTCCCTTTTGCCTAGTATAAAAGGAGTAGAGGTTTTATAATTTCTTCTAGTTTTTGATTTTATGGCATATTGTGCTGCTCTGGTATGAGTCCTTTTAGTGACAATCTTAGTGCATTCCCTCTAGCTTTATAGGATGTTGCAGACCCATATGCTTACCTGGTCTGGCTTTGACCTCCATTATGGCACTCTATTTCTGTCTTGTCTCTGGCTTTCTGCCTCTGTCTCTGTCTCTTCTCTCTTTTCCTGAAAGTGCAGTGGTCACTCATTGATCAAACTCCACTACTGATCAGCATTATAGTTTTGACCTGTTCCATTTCTGCTCTTGGCCAGATAGCTCCTCAATTGCCAGCCTGGTGGTGTCCCACTCCTAGGTACTCACCTACCATATTGATTCTAGATCCTGCAGATACCTAATCAGTCATGCTCCTGAGCTCAAGCAAGGCACTAGACTCCACTTCCCCAGTATTAGGAATAACAGACATGCATCACCATCCTGTCTCTCCATGAACAGACATTGTTCTTTTACAACGTAGGCTCCTTGAGGAAAGGACTTTTTTGTTTTGTCTTTGTCTCATTAGTACTTTGCACATCGCCTTGCCATGTAGTAAGCACATAATAAATGTTCACTTCTTTATTTCAGAACTGCAAATATCTAATCTCAAATATGTTTTAGAGGATAGCTCTTTCAGGTCATTTTAAAATCCAATAACCACATAACCAACCAGTTAAAAAGTTGAAAGACTTTAGTCAATAAACTCAATGAATTTGTCTACTAAGCTTCCCACAACTGGTTTGTTGGTCTGTTCTTTGATAAATTGACTGGTTCTCTTAGTGTTTCAGACACAGCTACCCATTGTTGGTATTTAAACAATAATATTCCGTTGAATTGATATATTATAATTTATTTGGCTATTCTCTTTTATAAAGTAATCAAACAATTGATTAATGTTAGCATTCAATTTTTTAAAAAATTGAGTTTTTTCTCTCCTTCCCTCACATTCCTCCCCCAGTCATTGAGAAGGCAAGAAATGTGATATCAATTATATATTTGAAAAATCATGCAAAACATATTTCCATATTAGCCACATTGCAAAAGCAAAGCAAATTTTGCCTCAGATTCTTACTAGCTAGGTGATCCTGAGCCAGTCATTGAACCTTTCTCTGCCTCTGTTTCCTCAAATGTAAAAATAGGGATAACAATTGTACCTGGAGTTGTGAGGATCATATGCGATAATATTTTTAAAGGTGAGATAATATTTGTAAGGGGTTTAGCACAGTGTCTGGCACATAATAGGTGTTTAATAAATATTTACCCTTCCTCTCCTAATTTTGTTCCATTGCAACTTCTATAATTTGCTCCTAATAAAATGTAAGCAAGCCATGCAGGTATCTCTCACAGTGCCAATATTTAAATGGAGTGGCCCTTTAAACACATTATTATCTAATAAGTTACCATTCTTTTCATCCTTTGTGGTTGGGAGATTTGGATGCACTCTTCCTATTTCACAGATGGGAAAAATAAGGGACTGAGGATTTAGACAACTTAGCCAAAATTATTCTCTGACCCAGTAGTGAAAGTAGAAGTAGAATATTATGTCTCCAAATCTAATAACAGTTTTTGAGCACTTAAGTGGGTTGACTTTTTGTTTGTTGCCTTCCAGAGCCAGGCTGAAGTAAAACCCACTGAGCTCTGATAGCTCTTTCTCTTTGTTTAATAGAAAATATTATTTAAAAAATTTAAATGATCTTATAAAAGGAGGAGGACAGTGATTTTAATAACATTTTTCTAAATCCATTATTTTCCTTCTTTAGTTACTTTTCCTGTGATTCCCCACACTCATGTACCTATTTTTCTCTTGTAATTTTGTAAAATTAAAAAAAAAATCTTGTAATTTCTTGTAAATTTGCAAGCTCAAATATTCTAGGATTTCTATCACAATGGCTAAGTTATTGGAGTCAGAAGAACCTGGGTTTAAATCCTTCCTCAGACATTAGCTTAGTGAGAATTTAAACTCTCTCAGCCTTGATTTCCCCATCTGTTAAATGAGCTGCTGTTAGCATCAAATTATAGAATATATGTAAAGTGTTTTGCAGATCTTAAAGCATTATGTAGATATTAACTGTCATTATTGTTATTTTGTTTTTTTTTTATTTTTACTATTAGAGAAGAAGGCAACCACAGTTTATTTTCTTTTATTTCAACCCTCCAGTAACTGTATCTGTTTGAAGAAGGTACCAAATTCAGCTTGGGAAAAGGCAAAGGGAATTGTGTATGGTTTCCTAACTGCTTTCAAAAACCTGCCACTTCCCCTTTCCTTTCCTCTTTATTCTAGCTCATTTGATTAGCCATTTGGATGGGGCTGCTTATACAGATGTTTCTTCTTTCCTGCAATCTGATATTAGAGGGTATGTGGGGTCATTGAATCCATTTCCCAATGTTTGCTCGGACATTTCATGATTCTCTGATTCATTCATGCACACTCCCTTTGATTTCTTGGTGGTCCAGGCCAGGTCTGATTCAGACCAGTCGAATGGTTCAAGGTTGGAACAAAATGAAACACTCATAGGCCATCTTAAAGATAATAAATGGTGAATGTCTTAATCTTAGCTTAGGAATTATATTCTGCAAAGATTCTACACTCATTCACAAGGATGCAGCTTCCATAATGGAGGGCTGATTAGAATTGTGCAACACGTTTGAGGACTCTTTTTTCCTGAGCATTGGCTTCTGCCCTGAGATGAGCAAGAAGATAACACTAAAAATTCAAGTTCCCAGGATGATTTTGTTAACTTTTATTTTTAATTTTTTAATTCAACAAGCATTTAATTTTTCCTTCCTCAATACCCCTTCCCCCCACATAAAGAAAAACAAAACTCTTATAGTCAATATACATAGTGAAAGAAAACAAATCCCCACATTGGCTATATCCAAAATAATATGTCTCATTCTGCATCTAGAATCCAATCTTTTAAGGAAAAAAGTCAGCATAGGCTATGTGGGGCTAGATGTCACATCTATAACACTTGGAAAGCTTTTATTTTTCCTAGAGACCTGGGGATTGGTTCTTCCATTTGAGCAAAGTACTCCTGTTGAGGATAATCCCATAGGCATGTCTTCCTTGCCTAGAGAGAGAACAGCTCACAAGCTCATGCCTGGCGAGAGGGATTCTGTAGCTGTTAGGAACCCAGAGGGATATGGGCAAACAAAGCTGTATTTTGGATTTCTTTCCTGCTTAAAAAATATTTTTCATTGTTTTGAGCTTGATGAGAATGTGTTTTCCCATTAATTTTTTAAACCGAAATTGAATCCATATGTTTTCTGATTCATGTATGCTTAACTCATTTCACTGCTTGAACAAAGCAATGTGATGTCCAAGAAGGGTTTTTACACTCTCCCTTCCCCCTAAAATAGAGGAAGTCATCTGGCTAAAAGGAAATAATTAAGAATGTTGGTCTATTAGAGCAGCTTTGGAAGTTGAACCTGGCCATTTGGTCCACGTTGACAAAATAAAACCAAATAAAATAAAACACTTTGTGTATTTAGATTTTTTGTACTGCCTGGGTTTCTGGAGGTCCCATTGATAGAGGCAACTACACATGGGCAATCTGATACTTTTGCTACCTTTTTTTAATCAATGGAGTGTCTTCAAGAGAGTCTTTCCAGTTTGGGCTTTTTTGTTTTTGTTTTAAAGATACTATAGTTTTTCGAGTATCTTCCTAAAGATGCTCTCAGGTACACAAACTTTGGTTTAGATGTAGATTTTGAAACAGATTTCCTTTTTACTCTCTGGGGAGGATAGGTAGCTTTTGACATTATGACCATATATTAATATAGTATTTCCCATTTCTTTGTGTTGATCCATAGTCACAGAATGTGAGGGGAGAAATATAGATGAAATGAGAACATGTCCCAAAATAGCAAGGGCAAGCAAAGCAAAATCAAACCAAAAAAAAAAACATATTTCAGTTCCTTGGTCACAGTTTGGACATTTATTCATAGAGAGAATATATAAGCTTTATGTTGCGGTCAAACAGAATCCTTGCCATGAATTAGGGATAGCTTGTCCACGGAGAGTTCTTATAGGAACTATGAAGCCCTTACTGGGCAATTGAGACATGCCTATGGGACTCTTTCCAGTAGCAGTGCTTTTCTCAGATAGAGGAACCATGCCTAGGATCACAAGGAAAAAAAAAAATAAAAGGTCACCAAATGTTATAGATGTGACATTTAATCCCACATAATCGAGACTGATTTTTTTTCCCTTAAAATATAGGATCTGAGATGCAGATTGAGGCATTCTAGTCCTTGGCCCTAATGAATCTCCTGGTTTACCTTTACTTTTTGTACTTCCAAGGCTAGGAATTCACCAGCTTCATGGATTTTGCATTTCTGAAACCAATTCACTTATACTGACAGAACATGTGATATCTTAAATTTGGGGAAATGGACTGGACCTTTCAGAAAAGGGAAACAAACTGGTAGAAACTAATGCCCTATCTCCAAATTTCTGAAAATCTGGTTTTCATCCTCAGTGATTAATTCACAGTTATTCCTCCTCCCCCCCCTCCTCTGCTCACAACCCTTCCATCCTAAAATGAGCCCCACCCTTCTGATGTTTGGACCTGGCAGCTCTCCAAGGAGAGATTTTTATTTTTAGAGATCCGTCTTTTTCTCCTTTATCAACATTGACTTTGGTGCATACACTCATTATACTCCATTTACATCTTTCAGGCACAAATTTGGCTCTGAAGAGAGTCTCACTTTTGTATAGCTGGCCAATGTCTTGTCAGATCATGCAGGTATAGAACTGTCATCTGCCACAAAGCCTAATCGATAGTAAAAGGTATAGAAAACTCCCTCAGAAAAAACAAACGGAACTCACATATGGTGCCATTCTCTCATTCCCTTGCCTTCTCTCTCTCTCTCTCTCCTTTCCTCTCTGCCAGGAAGAAGTGTAGGACCAATTTATGCACAAATTGGTCACATTTTCACACATAGCTCCAATTATCTAAAAAGGGTTGAACATTATATTTATATTGATAAGCTTAACAATGTTGAACTGCGACTCTCAGCTGATCTGTTACAATTCACATCCAAAGAGACCAGAAGGAATAATTGGAAACCCTCCAGCATTTCAAGAAATAGAGGCAGCCTTGAAAAAGATGAAAACTGCTGTACAAGGTCTAGGTTTTGCTGAAATTACAACATAAATTCCGAATGAAGGATGGCCAAGAATATTCCAACAATTACACCTTCTCTCCTAAAGACACAGGGGAAGCAACCAGGTTGAGGAAAGTGAGCCATCTTCAATGTCTCCACAGGAACAAATAAAATATTGTAATAATGATAGGCTTACCATCTAGGGAGACACTTGATAGAGAAGATCATTAGTTTATTGAAATTTCTTGTCAAAATAATAGAGTTTTGAGTTTTGTGTCAGGAATTTAAGAATGAATAGTCCAGGTATCTTGTATCTCTAGTGAATCTATTTTACCCCAAAACAAACAAAAAAAACAACAAAAAAAAACCTAAACACATTCTTCTTTGGAGTAGAGAAGGGAGAGTGATGAATTTAAAGGGATTTCTTTCCTATCTTTGGGTAGATTGAACAAATTATCTACAGATTATCATTTGTGTCCGGAGGTATCCCATCTTCTTTTCACTATCACAGAATAATAGTAGTCAGAATTTGAAGAGACCTCTTGCATTATCTAGTCCAACCCTCACCTGAAGCATGAATCTTTCCTAAAGACTAGTAGAGAAGTGGTCATTTAGCTTCAACTTAAATACCGCCAGTTATGGAGAACTCACTACCTTCCAAAGAGACCCTTTTCTGTCAGCTCTAATGATTAGGATATTTTTTTTCTAAATGTCGAACTAAAATCTACTTGTCTTGTAACTTCCTTCGCACTCCAGCTGGAAGTTAATGACATAAGGATTGAGATAGTGATTGAGAAACATTAGAACAGGACTATATGTATCCTGGGATTTTTTGACTCAAGCTTGATCTACTTGCCTCAAACTAGACTGAGGAATGGATAATCTTGGTTTCCAGTCAACTTGATGGTTGATTCAGGATGATTTCTCATCTATAAAATGTGAAGAAGAAGAATACTTCTCAGGGCGAAATGATAGAATTGTAAAAACACTGTAAACCTCAAAGCAAATTCTAGTAATGATGATGATGGTACATGAAATTGCTTATATGCAATCAGATAAGGCACCTACAATTATTACACATTTTCTTCCTTCCCAACCCCCTCCCCAACCCCCTTCCCAAAACAGCTGAGTGTTTCTAAGCTAAATATAAATGTATTTACAATTTCAATTTTGGGTAAATCTTCTGACCTTTTCTCCATAATTAGCATGTGAATCATATATATAGAGCTGGAAGGAACATCAGAAGTTATGTAGATCAGCTCCCACATTTTACAAACAAGGAAACCTATGCTTAAAGAAGAGATGTGAATTGCCAAAGATCACACAGTAAGAATTCTGAGGTGAAATTTGAACTGAGGTGCTTTGACTCTAGAGTCAATCAGTATTAGTACTGTAGTTGTTCATTCATTTCAGTCCTGTCTGACTCTTGGCAACCCTGTTTGGGGTTTTCTTGGCAAAAATACTGGAGTGGTTTGTCATATCTTTCTCCCACTCGTTTTATAGATAAGGAAACTGAGGCAAACAGGATTAAGTGATTTATCCAGGGTCATACAGCTCCTGTCTGAGTTCAGATTTGAACTCAGGAAGATGAATCTTCCTGCCTCTAGGCCCAACAATCTATCTACTGCACCACCTAGCTATCTATAGTATCTTGTATCATACATAGTAACACAGTACCTTGTCTGAATTATTACCCTCCAAATGATAAGCAAGGTCCCAAGCCATGAGGAATTTTTTAATTCATTTGCCTAATGAGGCCAGAGTTTCAGAGACTAAAATGATGGACAAGGTTGGCTCTTTTCCAGGGTATTTGGGCCACAGAGACAGTCAACCTGGATCATTCAAATCTTTGTCTTTTTTTCTGAGTAATTAAGGAAAATTGGTGGTAGTGTTGGGGGAGGGAAGTGTCTTTCTTTTGCATGACCCAGCTAATTATGACTGTGTAGACTTCAGCAGAGAGTCAGTGGCAGAAGTAATTGAAAGTAGATTCCATCTCCCTCCCCAGTTTGGCAGCACTCCCTCCTCATAGCATTGGAAGTATCTATGAGCACCCGGGGACAATATTTATCCAGCAATTAGATAAGCCCCTGAAGCCAATTAAGACCAAGGAAATAATGCTGAGCTTCAGGACCACTGAAATGTCCTGGGATAGCCTGGGAGTCTTAAGACACTACAGGGACCAGGAGAAGGAGCCAGACTGGACCAAAAGAGCCACCATTGGGAGTCACTGAAATTCCCTGTCTCTCACTAGATTTTTGTGCTGAGGCTCTCAGTGAGAAATGGGTAGCTTTGACAGATTAGGTGGTGAGACAGTTTCTGAGTGAGTCTCAGCAGAAGGAAAAAACAAACCTCTCTGAATAATTGTGCCTTGTGGGTGAGAATGAAGGCATTATTCTTTGGCTTCAATCACATCAAATAAACCTGTCAATCAACAAGTTTTTTAAGTGCCTACTATGTATTAAAAACTGTGTTAAAAACTAGGCCATGGGAATACAAAAACCAAAAGTGAAATAATGCTCCCTGCTCTTAAAACTTTAACATTCCACTAGGGGAGAAAAAATACACATACACACACACACACACACACATATTACATGTCCATATATGTATACATTCATGGGTTACATATTATGTAGAAATAACACATCTGTAATACATATTTAGAATATATATGGAAACTGGGGACCATATATATATGCATGTATAGTGTCTCCCCTATTGTATATACACATGAACAGATATCTAACCATCTATATTTACATACACATATACTTCTATATACATATATGGTGAATACAAGGGAATTTGGGAAGGAAGGACTCTAAGAGTTGAGGGGAAGAAAAATTGCGTACAAAGGTGGTGTTTGATCTGTGTAATATTCATGTAGCCCATGTATAATACATAATTAACACAATAGAATACGTATTGTAATAAATGGAAATTGAAGCATATATACATGTATGTTGTCTCTTCTATTATGTATACACTCATCTATTTATTTCTCTATTAATATATTTCTACATATATACATACATTTATATGTGTATAGAGACTACAAGATAGTTTGAGAAGGAAGGACCCTAAGAGTTAAAGAGAACAAGAAAGAGATTATATACAAAGATGGTGTTTAATCTGTGCAAAACATAAATAATACATGTATAATTAAGTAGCACATACATGTAATTTATGGAAACTAAGACATATGCATATTGTCTCCCTTATTATGTATACACATACACACATATCTGTCTATCTATCTATGCATATAATGAATACAAGGTATTTTGGGGAAGAAGAACTCTATAAGTTGGGAGGAACAAGAAAGATATTGTATACAAAGCTAGTACTTGATCTGTATATATATTTTTAAACCCTTACCTTCCATCTTGGAGTCAATACTATATATTGGCTCCAAGGCAGAAGAGTGGTAAGGGCTAGGCAATGGGGGTCAAGTGACTTGCCCAGGGTCACACAGCTGGGAAGTGTCTGAGGCCAGGTTTGAACCTAGGACCTCCCATCTCTAGGCCTGGCTCAATCTACTGAGCTACCCAGCTGCCCCCTTGATCTATATTTTTTGAAGAAACCAAGAATTTCAATCAATTCACAAGTATTTATTAATTACCTACTATTTACCAGACATTCTTCTTGATACTAGGAATCTAAATTCATAGAATGAATTTAGCCCCCTCATAAGAAGCTTATTCTTTTTTTTTTTAAACCCTTACCTTCTGTCTTGGAGTCAATGCTATATATTGGCTCCAAGGCAGAAGAGTGGTAAGGGCTAGGCAATGGGGGTCAAGTGACTTGCCCAGGGTCACACAGCTGAGAAGTATCTGAGACCAGATTTGAACCTAGGACCTCCCATCTCTAGCCTCTCAATCCACTGAGCTACCCAGCTGCCCCCATAAAAAGCTTATTCTATGAGTGAAGATGAGGAAGGACAGCATCTGAAGAATAGGGGAAATTCAGTGTGAGGTCACATAGACCAGGGGATGGAGTACTGCATGTGTGGAACAACCAGCAGGCAAAAGCTCCAGGCATTCAGTCAGGGGTTGAGCCAATTCAGTGGAAGACATGTCAGACTTTTCATACTGGTGGATCCCTCTTGAAACATGGTGCTGAATTTCCATTTTTCTTTGAAGTTTTACATGTGTTTGCTTGGATCTCACCATTCCCCATTGACTCTGCTTTGTTCTTTGTCTTGATAGAAGTATTCTAGGGTTAGGTATTTCTTTTCCTGTTTGTTCATTTTCTCAGCCTTTTTTTTTGCCTTGTGAACTGGCATTTCTGAAAGCTGCTTATTCTGTCTCCTCTGCTGATAGCAGGACTCAACACTGTGAACAATTTTGCCCTGGGGCTAGGTCTTCACTGCAGTGGCTTGAAAGAGCCAAGCACTATGGACTTCCAGGCCTCACTGCTGGGTGATGCCAGGGCCTTAAACTTCAAGATGTGGGGTGCTCTGTTGTTTCTGTAGCCAGGGATCCCAGGATCCCAAAGTTGGCCTATGCTCAGACTTGGAACTTAGTGCAATAGAAGGAAGAAGAGGTTGGCCAGCACTCCTCTGTGTGAAATTTTATTTCCAGTTCCCAAGAAAAATGACTCTTTCTGTCTACTTTCCTTCTGAGTTGTATTTGGTGTGAGAGCCCCCTCACTCCATCTTGCTGTTGATTTTTGACTCTTGTCATTTTGAGGTGCTTTTTAAAGATTGGTTTGGAAAGACTGTCAGAGTAGTTTCAGTGTTTGCTGATACTAATCTGCCATCTTGCTGGTGGTGAATGTACCAATGATAAACTGCATACATTAATCAAGGACTCACATCATCTTACTCATATATTTATTAATTCATACATTAGATATTTATTAAGCACAGACAGTATGTAAAACACCAGACTAGGCACCGATGCAGATGAGAAGTTTTGATTAGACATGATTTGATTAGGCTGCCCTCATGGAGCTTATAGTCTAGTAAGGATAAAGGATACAAAATCAGTTAATCATAATACATAATAATTCATAGTAAGAGCTTTAAGGAATCACAAAACAAAGTGCTATATGTAGATTTTGAGGGAAAGGTTAGTGATCAACATGAGAAGTCTCAGTGTTCAGTTTAAAAAGATCTATAGGAATTCAACAAGCAAAAGGAAGGAAGAAGAAAATCCTAGCCTAGAAAAAGACAAGAACAAAGTGTGGAATTTTGGAGTGACAAAGAATAGTTTCATTTGGCTGGAGTATAATGTGTATAGAAATAATAATATGAAATAAACTTGAAAAGAAAAGGTTGTACCAAGAGTTTTGAATGCCAGTCAGAGGAGTTTGACCTAGAATTCAAATCTTCATGGTGACACATTTTTCATAACACTTTACAAAGCAAAAGGCATCCTATAAATGATGATAATGATGATTATTACTGTTCTTACTATAACATATTCTCTTATTAACCTTTGAATATAACCCAGTGTCAGAGGACTACACAATATGTACAGCTGAATCACTGAGCTAAGAAATAGTGGCCAAGATTTGTGGTATAGTGGACAAAGCACTGGATTTAGAGTCTATTCTGGATTCCCACCACATCTTTGTGAACATCTGTGTGACTTTGGGCAAGTTACTTCAACTCTGAGTCTCAAGTTTCCTTCACTTCTAAAATGAGATGGTCAGTCTACATGATTTCCAAGGTACTTCCTGTGTTGTTTGAGTAGGAAAAGGAGGACTTCCCCCTGACCAGACAGGCTCAGACCTTTCTGGATGCACAGCCTGTGTTAAGGGACTCTTCTGGAAAGAAAGAACTTGTTGCATATTTGACTATCTGCAAAGTGAGATCTGCAAAGTGAGTCAGACAATCCCATCTCTAGTTCTTCTCAAAACACGATGCCACTTATGTACAGGCTCTTAATTCTATTCCTCCTCTTATTTTCCCTTCAAATCTCTGTTTTGTGCAGAGTTATCCATCACATTGCATACTGTCAATGAGATGTGTCATTGCTCTGTGTGTGTATCCTGATAAAAGGAGCCTAATGCATATGTAAATCTGTCTTCTCAAGAAGGAAGTGTGTGGCAACACTTACATTTGGCTTGCAATCTCACAGTGTAAAAATACCTAAGAAGCACACACTTATTTTACCTTAACTTACAGACAGAAGCTACTCACCCTGTCCCTGTCATCTGAACAGATAATTCCTGTTTGAGGACTTGACATTGAGGTGAAACATTTCTCTGTCCATGGGAAGTTAACCATGTTGAAAAAAAAAAAGGAAGCTATGGGGTTTTTTGCCCCCCAGAATGAAAAATGGAGCCAAATTTTAAAAAAAATGGTATATGAAGAATCGAAAGTCCCAGTTCTTCCATTTACTAGCCATGGGCCAGCCAGTCTCTTTCCCTCTTTCTCCTGTAATTGCTTTAGCTATAAAATCAGAATAAAGATACCTGTCCTGCTTAATTTATAGGGTCGTCGTGAGGGTCAGATGAGATTATTTATGAAAAGCATTTTGAAACCTTAAAGGGCAACATAGACATAAGTTGCTATTATCGGTCATTTTTATCAATAAGCTAAAATCATGATGTGGAGTGTGACACAACAGATCGAGTGCTGGACTACGAGGAAGGAAGAAAGTGAATTAAATCTCTCCTCTCACACTAGCTGGTCCAAGTTCCTTCAGCAGCTTTGAAGGATTTTCTGCCAAGTCATGGACAGAGTAAGATCTGTTGAGGGAGGGTGGTCCAGTACCAGGAATGCTCCAGGGAAACAGAATCAAAATCACAGATCCTTCCTGAATTCACACATCACTGGAATAATAGAATTAATAATGATACACTTTGAAATGGAGAAAATAAAATTTTAACTCATTTCCTGAAAATAGTGATTGTAAATAATTACACTCTTTTCTTTTTCCTTCTTATTACTCCTAACTGGATTAAAATGAGAAAGGGAAATATGATAGAATGACAGGTTGATAGACATAAAGAAAAATAGAAAAAAACATAAGTAGGTAGGTGGGGGCAGAGAGAGCTATTTCATGCTTCATTATGAACCTGAATCTCTTTTATATTCTTAATTTAAAAACATTCATCCATCCTGCAATGGCTTTGTTTTACTTTTGTTTTGAATATATTGCACTAAGACCAGCACCTAGCCCTTTACACATAGTAGGCTTTTTATAAATGTGGTTTCAATTTGATTCATGAAATGTGAGCCTCAAAAATGTAGCTCTAATGGGTTCTTTTAAAGAAAAGGTCTTGGATGTTAGAAACAAAGGATGAAGGGCAAGTTATTTCTCACTTTCTCACCACATCCTTCTCTACTTTTAATGGTTTCCTTTCCTTGCTATCCAGTGATTAAAAATTTTATATACATTAAAGATGTTCCAAAAATATTAGTGTAGTTTAAAGCTTAAATAACTTAGAATTGACTTTTGGAACTTTTGGAACATCTTATATTTAATAGGAAAGAAGAAAAGGGAATAAGCATTTATTAAGTGCCTACTATATGCCAGGTACTATACTAGACATTTTACTATCAATTACTATAAATCTTATTTTATTCAATTCTCCTTGGAGGTAAGTGCTAATATTGTTATCCCCATTTTACAGATGGGGAAACTGAGGCAAATAGGTTCAGCAACTTGCCCAGGGTTACACAATCACTAAATGTCTGAGGGAGGTTTTGAACTCATATGTTCCTGACTCAATGGTTTCTTAAACTAGAAGTTGTAGAGAAGGTGATGATCCAAATTAGTGTAAGAATTTTCTGCACTAGAAAGTTCTCCATATCTGTAAAATTACAGATCCACACTAAAAGGAATATAGAGAGTAGAGTGGTAGCAGTTATAGCTAATCTTTATGTTTTTATGCTCTAGACCTTATAATATATATATTATATATATATGTACATACATCCCAATACATTAATACATGTCAATATACATGCATGTATATACATATGTCTGTGTGTACATATGTACAACATATATCTTCACAGTATACATACCTACATCCCTACATTTTTCCCTAGATGGATTACCTCAAAGCTAGTGAAATCATAACAATTTTGTACAGTAGTCACTCACTCTAGCTATGTCATCTGAAGGAATAATATATCTTTGACCCTTTAAGAGACAATGTTGTACAGAGATGCTGGACTTGGAGTTGGAGAACTTGGGTTCAGTTTCTGGTATCCCCATTTACTTTGGGATCATGGAAAAATCATTTAACCTCAGATAAATGAGTTTCAGTTTTTTCATCTGCAAAATGGGAATTTTAAACTTTAGTTTAATTTACGTTCTTGACACAAGAGAGGTACTAGGGCATTATGGATACTGACCTCCAAGTCTAGAAGGACTGGACTCAAGTCCCACCTTTGATCTATACTGGTCATATGACCTAGGGCAAACCACTTAATCTCCCAAGTCCCTAGATAACTTCTAGCCTCTGTAGAGGAAGCTTCCTCATTGAGATCTCCTTACACTGGTGAAATCCCAAGTCAGAGCCAAATGATGATAAAAATCTGCATTATCAAGCTCACAGAATTCTGGTAAAGGGAAAAGTTTTGTGAATGTGAGTTATGCTCACCATTTGAATGACCCTTATTTAGGAAGGTTGCCCGAAAAATACTAAGAGCATGCACACCTCAGGGAAGGCATAAGGGACAAAGTCTTATGTTTTTTATTCACTTCCCGCCGCCCTGTGTCCTCTCCAGCCCAGAAGCCTTGATCAACATGTGACTGTCAAGCCTTGACAGCAGCTAAATCCAAGCCATAATCACAACTCAAAGCCTGGGGCAAGACTAGGAGTCAGGAAGAACAGTGGGCTCCCCAATGCCTGGATATAGTCCTGTTTTCTAAGACACAAAAAATAGAAGTCAGTTGTTAGAAGATACACATCCCTGGTTGACCTTCATCTAGATCTGTTTTTTGCTTTCCTCTGTGTTCTATGGTGAGATACTGTAGGAAGATCCACTAAGGTAAAATTACAAGTGTCTAAACAATTGTGATGATGAGACAATGCTATAATCTAATATCTTTCACTCCTTCATCTTGAACGTTAAAATAGTTCTTCTAAAAGTTAGTCCTTTTTTTCTAACTTTTATTTTTTTCAATTGACAAGCATTTATTTTTTCTCTCTCCCACTGAGATACAAAAATAAAACCCTTCTAACAAGTATGGAATGTAAAATAAAACAAAATGCACTTTGAAAATCCTTTCAAGCTATGTCAGATTTGGAATCAGAGAATCTGGGTTCAAATCTCAATTCTCCTACTTGCTACCTGTGCTACTTGGCCAATTCATTTAACCTCCACCAAGTGATTTGTAAAAGGCCCTGTCTAGTTAGAAACCTATATTATTATTTTCTTTAAATATCCCTGTTTTACAGATGAGAAAACTGAGGTTGAGTATGGTTAAGTGCCATGCCCAACCAATGGTAGAGCAAAGACTAGAACCCTCCAAACCTTGTTATTTCAAATCTTCCCATTCCAACAGGTTGCAACTGAATAGAAATCAACAAGAAGTCTTGTCAAAGTAATCTGGAGGAGAAGAATAAAGATTTATTTATTTATTTTTATAATTATATTCAGATATTTCATTTTCCCAATTACATGAAATAATTTTCAACAGATGTTTTCCAAAATTACAAGTTCCAAATTGTCTACCTCCCTCCCCTCCCTCCTCTCAGAGATTGTAATCAATTTGATCTGCATTATACATGTATTATCATGCAAAACATACTTCAATATTGGTCACTGTTGTCAGAGAATACTCATATAAAATCCCCAAATAAAACTGTAAATAAACTAATGTGAAAGGTAGCATGCTTTGATCTGCAGCTGATTCCAACAGTGCGTTTTCTGGAGGTAGATAGCATTCTTTAACATAAGTCCTTCAGAATTGTCCTGAATCATTGCATTATTGTGAGTAGACAGGTTTTCACAATTGATTCCACAATATTGCTGTTACTGTATACAGTATTCTCCTGGTTCTGCTTATTTCACTCTCCATCAGTTCATGTAGATCTTTGCAGCTTTTTCTGAAATCATCCTGCTCATCATTTCTTACAGCACAATAGTATTTCATCACCAAAATATACCACAGTTTATTCAGCCATTCCCAAATTGATAGGCATCCTCTCTTTGCCACCACAATAACTGCTATAAATATTTTTTACAAATAAGTCCTTTCTCCTTTTTTATGATCTCTTTGGAATACAAACCCAGGAGTGGCATTACAGGATCAAAGGGTATGCATAGTTTTATGTGCCTTTGGGCATAGTTCCAAATTGTCCTCCAGAATGGTTGGATCAATTCACAACTCCACCAGCAATGCATTAGTGTCCCAATTTTGCCACATCCCTTCCAAAGTTTATCACTTTGCTTTACTATCATGGATTAAGTATTTATTAATATACTTATATATATATAATGTATATGGCATATTATATATATATATATAATTTATGTTATTAGCACCTACTATGTGCTTTAGAAATATCTCATTTGGAGGCAGCTAAGCAGTGTAGGGGATAGAGTGGAGTACCTGATTTTAAATCTGGCCTCATCTAGTTCTTAGTTGTGTGACTCTAGACAAGTCACTTAACCCCAATTGCCTAACCCTTGCTGCTATTGATACTAAGACAGAAGGTAAGGGTTTAAAATATATATATTTGAAAATATGTATGCATACATATATATCTTATTTTATATGATAGATTATCTTACATTTCACTACCTTGTAAACTATTAGAACAGAACAGAAACTGGGTATCTAAAGTCAATTGTTCAGTGGCTGCTCTAGATTCTGATTGCTCTGACTTTTAGAGAACCTTCTATATGGTATAGTCCATTCAAGATGACTTACCTGATTCTTGAATTCACCCTGCCATCTCTACCTTCTCCATTGCTTTGCTTGAGCTGTCTCCCATGCCTGGAATGAACCACCTCCTGTTTTTTTGTTTATTTTTATTTTTTGTTTATTTTTTGTTTATTTTTGTTTATTTTTTTGTTTATTTGAATCTCCTACCTTCTTTCAAGCTTCAGCCCAGGAGCTACCTCCCACTATGGGAAGCCTTTCCTGGTGCTACCAACTGTTGAGCTTCTATTCTCCTCCTCAAATCACTTTGTGCTTCATTGTCTGTGAACATACTGGGTGTCTCCAATAGACTGTAAAGCCTGTGAGGTCAGCCTTTATTTATTGAATATTTCTTTCTTGAATGCCCAACACAATGCCTTGCATATGCTAAGTACTAAGTAAAATATTTGTTGCCTCTATTTTTCAAATGTCTGTTGGGGGCAAAATAGAAGAGTTCACCCTTCAGAGCTGTTGAAGTAACAAGTAGCCCAAGCCTGCTGACTGTTGTGGAATTCTTTTCTCTCTCTCCCATGACCACTTTCAGAACCACATATGAGACTATGAGAATGTCCATGATGCTGTTTCACCAGTATTGGGCAACAGCTGTTTACTGAGAAATCATTTCTCTGGTGCTAGAAGATTCAATTCAATTCAATTCCACAGGCATATATTATGAAAGGATTTAGTGTGGGTACAAAGAAGCTTGCTGATTTGCAGATAATAGATACTATAGATATTAAGTGCAGTTTATCCTGGGCATAATTAGTGGGTGCTTTTCAAATCTTATGATAATTGCAGTCTATTGTTTCTAAAGTAATTTACGGAAATAAGGAAATTCATTGCTACGCATTTCCAGGAAGGGGAACAGAGATTCAGGCAGCAACTAATCAGGAACTGGAAGAGATTTGTAGAGGAGTAATGTAAAATTCACTTGAAACCCTACCTTTACTACCTCTTAAAAAGAACCATCTGATCCACTGCTCTTGGAATGAAGTAAAACATGAGAGTCCAATTGCCTTCAATAGTACTCTTGCCCAATGGAAAAGAGTGAAAGAGAACTTTAAGCCTAATAGGTTTTATTATATCAAAACTAAGGATCAAGAGTTTCCTGAATTTCTTGTTCCCCAAAACTGTTCTTGCATCTTTCCAAGCAACTCCATCTATGATCATTGTCTCCTAGGAGAAGAGGCCAAGAACTAATTTCAGGACCATGGGATTTAAAGGTAGAAGAGACCTAGGCAATTTAGTCATAGAATCTAAGTTTTAAAGGGATCTAAACAGGCATTGAGTCTAACCACATAGAAAAGAGATTTCTACTAAAACAAGTGGTTGTCCAGCATCTGCTGGAAGACCTCCAAAGAGTGAGAACCCACAACCTCCTGAGCCAGATTATTCCACTACTGTATAGTTCTAATTATTAGGAAATTTTGCCTAACATTAAGCAGAAATTAACTTCTTTATAACTTCTATCCATTACTCCTGGTTTGAATCCTTAAACAGGACAAATCAAATCCCTTCTCCATGTGACAGTTATCTTCCTTTCTCCCCACCTCCATCTCCCTTGCCAGGTCTCCTTCAGGTTAAATATGTCCAATTTGTAAAAAAAAACAACGCTCATCTGAAATGAACTGAATGTCCTTCACTGTCTTAGAAACCTTCCTCTGGACATTCACCAGTTTATCCATCTCCTTAAACAGTTGCATTAGGAAGGAAACAAGTATTTTTTTAAATACTATGTACCAGGCTCAGGGCTAAGCACTCACATAGCTGGGAAGTGTCTGAGGTTAGATTTGAACCTAGGACCTCCTATTTCTAGGCCTGGCTCTCAATCAACTGAGCTACCCAGATGCCCCTGCAAATAGATTTTTTTAAGAGACTTGCAAAAGGTTACCCAGCTATTAAGTATTCAAGGCTGAATTTAAACTTGTCTTGATTCTAGGTCCAGCCCTCTATCCATGGCAACACCTTGCTGTCTGAACAGTGATCTAAATGAGGACAGAGACATTAACACATTGCTGGTGGAGTTGTGAATTGATGCAACCACTCTGGAAGGCAATTTGGAACTATGCCCAAAGGGACTGCCTGTCCTTTGATCCAGCCATAGCACTGTTGGGTTTATACCCCAAAGAGTAAGGGAAAAGACTTGTACAAGAATATTCATAGCTGTACTCTTTGTGGTGGCAAAAAAAAAATTGGAAAATGAGGGGATGCCCTTCAATTGGGGAATGGCAAATTGTGGTATATGTTGGTGATGGAACCGAATTGATGCAGAGTGAAAAGAACAGAACCAGGAGAACATTGTACACAGAGACGGATACACTGTGGCACAATCGAAGGTAATGAACTTCTCTACTATCAGCAAAGCAATGATCCAGGACAATTCTGAGGGACTTATGAGAAAAACACTATGCACATCCAGAGGAAAAACTGTAGGAGCAGAAACACAGAAGAAAAACAACTGCTTGGTCACATAGGTCAATGGTGATATGAGTAGGGATGTAGACTCTAAGCAATCAACCTAGTGCAAATATCAATAATATGGAAATAGGTTTTGAACAGTGACACATGTAAAACCCAGTGGAATTGCACATCAGCTACAGAAGGGGGATAGGAGGAGGAGAGGGAAAGAACATGAATCTTGTAACCATGGAAAAATATTCTAAATTAGCTAATTAAATAAAATTTTCCAAAATAAATAAATTAATAAATGAGAGCAGAGAACAATGGGATTGTTGCTGTGGTGGTTCAATTATTTCTTTTTCAGGCCTGTCTGACTCTTCATGAACCCATTTGAAGCTTTCTTGGAGAAGATTCTTGGAGTAGTTTGTCAGTGTCTTCTCCAACACATTTTACAGATGAGGACAACTAAGGCCAACAGGGTTTAATAACTTGCCCAGGGTCACCCAGCTAGTCAGTGTCAGATTTGAATTCAGGACGATAAGTCTTCCTGACTTCAGGCCTGGCACTCTCTCCATTGCTTTACCTAGCTGCCCCAACAGTGGGGTGATCACCTTGCTATTCCTGGAAGCCACCCCTTCATTACAACTCTCCTACTGCAGTCTAAGTTTGCATTAGCCATTTTAGTTGCCACATCATACTTGATTCTTATTGAACTTGCAGTCCACTAATACCGTAAGATCCTTTTTTTTGGACCATAGTCTTTTTCATCTATAATTGTAAAATAGGATTTTTTTTTAAATTCAAGTATAAGACTTTATATTTGTCTGTATAGAATTTGATCTTATTAGATTCAGTCTAGTTCTGTAGCCTATAGTACATCATTACACTACAATCCAGTATGTTAGATAAACCTCCTAGCTTTTTTGTCATCTACACATTTGATAGATAAACAAGCTCATCTATTCTTTTATCCAAGTCATCGGTTAAGAAGACTATAGGGACAAGCAGAGATTCTTAAAGTATTCTACTAGAGATCTTCTGCCGTGTTGACTTTGAACTATTAACCACTACTATTTGATTTTAGCCATGCAATAGGTTGAGCCCATCTAATTATATTAACTCCACATTTTTTCATCTTCTCCCCAAGAATATGATGAGATTATTTATCAAAAACTTTACTACTAAAATCTATGTAAACGATATCCATATCATTCCCTGTGTCACTGGTTTAGAAATCCCAGCCTCATCATAAGGGGATGGTATATTCTTGATGAAATCATGCTTGTTCTTTGTAGTCACAACTTCCCTTTCTAGATGGGGTTCACCAAACATCTCTTTAGTGAGCCATCCTAGGATTTCCCAGAAATCAAAGGCAAGCTCATTGCCCTTTAGTGTGCATATTTGAGCCTAGTCCAAATGGGGCTCAGAGAGGATTTCATTAATATTACACAGGCAGAATCAGAACTGGTATTTGAAACTAGGACTTCTGACTCCAAATCCAGCACTCTATCTATTACACTATGCGACCTCATAATTACCCCCAAAGCTACCTCAGAGATGAAATATGTGCTATTATCTCTCTGAGCCTCTTCTCCCAGTCCAAATGTGTAAGTCACTGGCTATTGTTATTTAGTCTCAAATCATCCTTTGTTTTGCCAAAGACTGAAGTGTCAATAGATAAAAAATGGTTTCTTGTTTTCAAGTTGATGTGTCTAGGATCTAAAATAGCCACCTATATATGAATCTCATTGAATTGTTTACTTATTCTCCAAAAGCCAATGCTCTTTCTAAACTCTTCCCTATTTACACCTCAGACTGGGGCTTCCTTCTGGATATACATTCCAATACTCAGCACTAAATATTCTACTTGAAAAATGACTAAATGGATGTATTTATATTCCCTCCCCATCCCCAAATGACTTTGAATTATCTAAAAGAAAATTTTATTTACATTTCTTTTCTTATTACCATCAATAATGCACTCAAAAGATAATTTTAAAGGCAAAATCATCTATTGGTACTGATCAAAATAAAGGACAAAGGACAGAGGATGTGTCAGGACCCACAGACCTCTACAGAGGTGGAAGGGACCTCAGAGGCCATCTAGTCTAATTCATTCATTTTTGAAATAAGGAAACTGAGGTTCAGAGAGTTTAAATGACTTGACCAAGATTACACAGGGAATAAATTGCAGAGATGAGAATTGAAGCTACAGCTTCTGATTCTGTAGCTTAGACTTTTTCCTATATACTAACAGTATCTGATTTGTGTTTCTGGAGCCAAGTTCCCCTTAACTTATGAAAGACAAAATCTCTTCCATATCATAGAGGAGTAGATATCACACTTGATCCCATTTTGTAATAGAAAAGAAGCTTTTTTTGTGAATTCAGAATCAAAATTATGAGTTTTTAATCAAATCAGCTAAAGCCTTTGGAATAGCGTTCTTTTTTTCTGAAAAGGTCATCAGATTTCAAGGGAGATCAACACAAACCAGCATCCTCAACCTCCCTAACCTTGCAAACCATGTAGCAAAACCCTGACATATGTAGGCATTCTACTAGTTCATTGAATGAATGAATGAAATGAACTGAGTATTTCCCATCTACAGGGGAGAAATTTGATTTAATCAAAAGCTACATTATTAAAGGGGGAAAGCACAGCTCCATTGCTCATTACATTGTTTTTTTACTACTGTATTCTTGAAAAAGAGACTCCATAAAATCACAGATATCCATTTTATGATCCCCAACACTATCCTGCCTTGTAGCATTGTACAAATTTCAAAAGACACTAAATTTGATAACTCATACTTATTACTTATTGCCCTCTTCACAGCATTCTTGTCAGAGGTTAGAAACTGACATTTGCAGCTGAAAATAATGCATTTCAAATAAGAAAACTCTAGGCTGTAATTTTTAACACTTGTATCTGTTATTTTCAACATGAAACATCACATCAGTTTGACATTAATTTATATAATGGGGACCGAAAAGGATAATGCAATCTTAGTGGCCACCTTCATTTAATTAACTGGCATTCGACCCAACTCACAAAAAAAAAATACAGAATTCCTACCAAAAAAAATGAGGTCTGTTTGTACACCTTCCATTATGCATTATTGAAACACACCATGTCATTATAGGAAATAATCAGGGCTCAAAAATAAAGAGAAAAAAAAACAGATAATGATAAATGCAGACACAAAACTTTTATGAAAGTTTGTAAATACAGTATTGTATGGAAATGTTGGGGCATATTGGCTTTTCTGTGCTCTGTAAAATGTTTTATTATAAAAAAAGTGGATAAGATACTTATCTTTTAAATTGGAGTTTAATATTTTATTAGTGCCAGGCACATAATTCTCATCAAATGGCAGGAAACTCTTTTTTGTATGGATATAAATGTCTAGAGTTTAATATTTCAAAGATAAGTACCTACCACTGCATCTATCACATAGCAGCTTAATGGAATTTACTTTTTCTTAAATATTTATACTGTATATGTGTTTGGTCGTCAAGTGATTATGTAGCTAAGGTAGAAAGGCCAAGGTTCCTTTGTTGGAATCATGACCCACCAAAGGGTATTGTTGGATTTTTAATTGAAAGACCAGTTTGAGCCAGGCCTGGAGTTGTGAAGACCTGGGTTCAAATTGGCCTCAGACACTTCCTAGCTATGTGACTCTGGGCAAGTCACTTAACCCCAAATGCTTAGCCCTTGCCTCTCTTCTGCCTTAAAATCCACTTAGTGTCAATTCTAAGACAGAAAGTAGGGGCTTTGGGGGAAAAAAGGAAATAAAGGGCTGCAATTCACTAAACCCACTTAAAATTTTAGGCTAAAAATGTGCACTTAAAGAGGTCTCAGTTTCTAGCTGAGCTTCTTTAAAAAAATAAAATAAAATAAAAAAAGTTTCTCCGAGTTTGCTCAGGTTTAAATCTAACTTGCTATGAACAAATTAGGTTTAAACAAATTAGAACAGAATGGGGTGATGCTGGGTCCAGAATGGAAAATTGCCCTGTCTTAAAAGAAGCATTCTAGTCACCAGACCAACGGTGGGTTATTTCCAAAGTACTGTCTCTGCAGTATCTTTCAAGTTCTTGAGCACAGGCAAACTATTTCATCAGTTCTGAGAAATGCTTTCTGATCCATGCTGATACGATTACCCGGCCTTTATTGGCAATTTAGACCTGCTTTTAGGGACATTTTAGAGCAAATGATGTTTTCTTGATATTTTAAAAAAGCAGCGCTATTTCCTATACCTTTGGGATAAGGTGGAAACAGAGTTAGAGGCTCATTAGATAGCTGATTGGTACAATGCGTTTCTTTCTTTCTTTCTTTCCTTTTTTTTCCCTTGGCTGTGAACTAAGCAACCAAAAAAAAAATGAAGGTACTTACAAGGAGATTCAGCTTTCTCCATCAAAAGGTATTTTTATTTTGAATATTTGTGTGAAATATGAAGCAAAATTTATTACTCCTCTACTTAGGGAGGTCTTAAAATCTGCCCATTAGTGGAAGGATATTGAAATGGACCCAATAAAAATTTTAATATGCACATATGCCAAGGAAAGGAAGTATCTTTCTTTGTTCTTAGAGAAACGTGGATGTCCAGTTTATGAGAAGCAGTACCTCCGTCCCTGCTGGTGCTTAGACCAGGCCTAACCAAAAGAGTGTTATGTTGACAGTAAATAAAACTGGCCTGTTGTTAAGGGCTTCCTGACAGGGATTATATAAAGCAACTTAAAAAGCCCCACAATGGAATTATAGAGGAGGCAAAAAGCCCATCATGGTTCTTCTGAAAACTTCTGCCACCTTGACCTGAGGTACTCTGGGAAAATTCAACCTGTTAAGGTTTTAATTTGGGCTTTGCTTTAATGGAACTGCATTAGATAGGCTAACACCCATTGCCCCATTGTCTGCTTCTGCAAATACTGAAGGGAGATGACAGCAAACAGAAGAGAATCCTCCATGATGGGCAATTCCAAAAGGACTTGTCTTTTCTGTTCTGTTCTCAGGCGATAGAAGGTGAGTCAAGGGACCAACCAGGTCAACAGTGGCACTGCTTTCTTCTGAAAGGCATAAGAGATCTCACCCTTTCCTCCATTCCTGGAGTTCTTTATTACTTTATTTTGGTGCCCCTGTCCTGGGCAAAGAAGTAAATAAATGAAAGCTCACTAGCCAGAGAGCACAGCATCCTGATCAGTAAAAGCTGATAATTTAAGCCTCTTTTGCATGGGATTGGGAAAGAGGGGGGATTGTTGTGGTAAATAAAACCTGCTCATTTCAACTTGGACATACACAAATAAATAGTGTTGCTATGCTTCCTTCTGCCATGATTCTGGTGTAAGGCCAAGACCATCATCGGGTATTACAGGGTACTGTTGAATTAGGGAATTTCTGAGATAGCTACCACCAATTATTTACACTTTTTGCGTCTTCTCTATTTCCATGGTCCCATTAGGACCAAATTCCTTCTTTGACCTGATGTTAAATGAACTATTTCCACATAATGAGGCGGCAGACCCTCATCAGAAAACAAAGAATTATTGGAAATGGTATAAATGTGTGTGTGTGTGTGTGTGTGTGTGTGTGTGTGTGTGTGTGTGTATGCTGGCAGGAGGAGGGGCAGCTCTAGTTAAACTGCTTTGCCATAGATGCCCTGAGAGTGTCTGAAAAGGCCGTCTAAGGACCTGTGAGGATCAACTAGATGATGTGTAAAAAAAGCTTTGTTTTCACTGCCCTTGACATGCAGGGTTGAGCCCAGCCCACGGAGAAAAATTAGGCACAGGAGGTGTGTACACTGCAGAAATTGTCCAGACAATGTGGCAGTTCTGTGGATAATTGGATTGAGTCTTCACAGTTTCCTCTGTAGGATTTGGTCAGACCCAAAGGGAGAGATCAGTTGTATCTGGACAACATCAGAGCTATCAGTCAATTCACAGTGGGAAATAGCAGGCAAGCCAGTTATTTGAACAGGCTGACCGATGGAAATAATCAATTTGGTAACTCAGAATAGAAACAGTGCTATCCTGACAACTATTATTCTGATGAGTATAAGCGTCCCTGGATTGGTCAACATAATAAGATGACAATTAATCAATCAACCAACAAGAATTTATTTGGAATTTATGATGAGCTGAGGATTGGAAAAAATGGCAAAAAAGAAAAATCCCTGCCTTCATGGAACTTACATTTTAAGGAAGAAGGCAATTTGTATATAAATAGGTGCATAAAAGATAAATATAGTATATAGAAGGTGGCTTTAGAAAGGGAGGTTTCTCCAACAGGATTCAGTGGGAGTGGGGTGGAGGTGCTGGAAAAGAAGAGCCTCTTTCAGGAGGTAGGATTGACCTCATTCTGAAGGAGCCAAGATATGAAGAGGCAGAGGAAGGAGGGAGAGTCTCCCAGGCAGGGGAGACAGCAAGGAATGAGGAGCAAGTAGACCAATCCAGCTAGAAAGTATGGTAGATATAGGGAAGTAAATTATAAGAAGTTTGGGGGGAAAGGAGGGCCATGGGGTAAAGAGCTTTGAATATCAAACAAAGGATAAATTTTTTATTGAATACTGGAGATAAGAAGGAGACACTAGAATTTATTGAGTTAGGGGTGATGTTAGAAATTTTATATATCTATGTATCGATATCTATATAGATATAATATCGTGAAGGTAGAAACAATGAAATATAGCAACTAGTTTGATATACATAACTAGACAAATGCATGTACAAATACATAGACATATCTGTATGCATATGTGAATGTGTATGTGTGTGCATATGTTTATCAAACTAGTGGCTATCAAACTATACCAAATGTAAACACATATACATGTATGTGTATATCTATACCATTATATTCTCCCTTTTTCTCTGTCTACTTTCCTACCTACCTACCTACCTATCTATTATCTGTCTGTCTGTCTGCCTATTTATCTATCTATGTCTGTCTTTCTATTATCTGTCTGTCTGTCTGTCTGTCTGCCTATCTACCTATATATCTGTCTGATTATCTATCTTTTATCTTTCTAATGAATGAGATTCTTGCTAAGCTAAGTGGCAAGGCCAGGATTAGCAGCTGAGTATTCTGACTTCAAATCTAGCCCAACTTTTCTCTCCTCCAAGATTCCCCAAATTCATTTTTATCTGTATCAATATCTTTTGTTTTTACATCAATCTAATTTCTCAAAAAAATGTCCCCTTTTCCCTCTTCTCCCTAGAGAACTTTTACTTATAACAAAATTATTCCAAGAGGGAAAATAGGGGAAGCTAGGTAGTATGGTGGATAGAGCACTAGACCAGAAGTCAGGAGGAACTTAGTTCAAATGTAGACTCAGACACTTCTAAGGAATGTGATCCCAGGCAAGTCACTTAACACTGATTACCTAGACTTTGCCCCTCTTAGAATTGATACTTAGGCAGAAGGTAAGGGTTTAAGGCAAACAAATAAACAACAACAACAACAAAGGGGCAGCTGGGTTGCTCAGTGGATGAAGAGCTAGGTCTGGAGATGAGAGATACTAGTTTAAAATCTGGTCTCAGATATTTGTCCTACCTGTATGACTTTGGACAAGTCACTTAATCCCAATATCCTAGCCCTTACCACTCTTTTGCTTTGGAACAGATATTTAGTATCAACTCTAAAATAGAAGATATGAGTTTAAAAAACAAATACAATAAAACAATGGAAAATAGTACATCAAGGAAAGTGGTCAATATGTTAAAAGAGTGATTGCATACCATGTTCTAAAATTTTTAGTGTACTTTTTAAAACTTTAATGGCTTGAAATTGCTTTTTTGGTACTCTGTGTGTATGTGTGTATGTGTGTGTATGTGTGTGTGTGAAATGCCCCACCCATTGCCTTCCACCTCTGCAAAAGGAAGGAGGCAACCCACTCTACTATTGCCTGTCGCCATCTTGGTTTCTAATCTTGACTGGCAGTGTAACCTTGGGAAAGTCATTGCTTCACACTTAGCCATGATCTAGATAACTCGTCCCTTTTCACTCTACCTCAGAGAGGTATTGTGAAAATCAACTGGGGTAAGAGATAAGAAAGTAATTTGAAAAGCATGAAATACTTTATAGCCCAGTTCATATTGTTATCATTATTATCACCATCATTAGTTCTTTTTTTTCCTTTGTACATTCTGATGGGCCAAAAGCTTTTTGCCATAATAGGAGGCTTTCAAACCCTAAAATTTGATCATCTTATGGATGATTTCTCTAGCGAATAACTCATTACACTTTCCTTTAGACTTCAGCAACATCTGAGGCCTATCCCAGTCAACAGTTAGAAGAAAGGTAAGTGGTGTGCTTTCTGGAAATCAGATGCCCTTTACCTCTGGGTAGAAAGACTGTATATTCAATTTTAAAATGTCTAATCAGTTCGGTGAAAGAAAACCCTTAGACTAGTTATTTTTCATGGAATGGAATAATGATTATTTTTGGTCATGGAATTGTATTTTTTTTTGCCAGAAGGAACTGTAGCACGTTGATCATTTGAACTAGCAACCCTATAGCAGGGTCCCAAACCTGCACATAGTTTCCCTTCAGCATAAGCAGACATTTTTTAATTTCCTCTAAGTTCTTGTAAGTTAGTGTTTATGTAATAAAGGCAAGTTTTGTTTATTTTGTAAAAGCTATCTTTATCATATTACTTAAGCTAGGTAAGTAAAATATATATGAAAATTATTTGAAAATTTAATTTTATCTGCAATGACATAGCATCCACAATTTTGTAACATTCCTCGTGTGTTCTAGGATTCCTTTTGAAAACCTCTAATAGAATCTTAAAAAATTGAAAACCTCTAATAGAATATTAAAAAATTAACTGACTGACAGTTTACTTGTCAACAGTATAACTGACTGAAAACTGAAAATTTCATAATCTTATTTTCTCTATCTTTAGAGGAGGCTTGGGATGGAATCTGGTACAGGGGAAATAATTCTGACATTGGAGTTAGAAGACTTTGGCTTAAATCTTGCTTCTGACTCTTACTACCTGTGTGACCTTGGCAAAATAACTTAACCATCCTGGGCCTCTGTAAAATGAGGAGAAGGTGTTGGATGAGATAGCCTTGGAGGTCTCTTCCACCTCCAGATTTATGCTCTTAAGAAAGACCATAGATGGGAGCAGCTGGGTGGCTCAATGGATTGAGAGTCAGGACTAGAGATGCAAGGTCCTGGGTTCAAATCTGGCCTCAGACACTTCCTAGCTGTGTGACCCTGGGCAAGTCACTTAACCCCTATTGCCTAGCCCTTACCACTCTTCTGCCTTGCACTAATACACAGTATGGATTCTAAAATGGAAGATAAGGGTTTAATAAAAAAGAAAGGCCATGTAGCCTCCATACTTAAAGATAACTGGTAGAGGAAGAATTCTTGTCATTTCCAAAAAGGACTTCATGAACTAGCTAACTAAGAGAAAGCATCTTTTCCTTCTGTCCCTTATAGCTCCATCTCTCATTTCCAGAGCAAGTCCTAGAGAGAACACTTCTACATCCAGGGAGGGAGGTATTCATTTTCTATCCTCTTTAATTTGGGGCATTCCTCATCTTCCTTTCCCCACTTGAGAACCTAATCTTGGGAATAGCCTGTGAGTCTCCTGCCTAGCGGGGTACAAAGCAAGAGGCCTTATTGTGAGCCTTTACAGCTCTGCAGGCCCCACAAAGTTGAAAGAGTTAACAGATAAATACAATGAAGTAATTATTGCAGCACTATGTTGTATTGAGATTAGCATGAAAGAATCATTTTGGGCAAGAGATTCAATTTCATAAAAATGATTTCCAAGAGCTGTTTTGTGAGTACTAGAACGTTGTTTTTCCCTTTCACCAAAATGAATAAAAACTTTATGTTCAGCGTAGTGCTTAGGTATTTGTTTTGTTAATTTCTTAAAACAAATTGGCTCCCCAGTAAATCCCAAACTTGGACAGCTGCATTAAGCAAGCAGTAGGGAAGCAACCGGATAATGATTATCCTGCAAGAGGAGAATTCCCAGAATTTCATCCAAACTGTTATTTGTTCGGTTATAAAATGCCTATAAAACCCGATATGGAAATTCCTGTTGGAAACTAGAGTGTTTAAATATCTGCAATTACTCTCTCATGATTAAAGAAAGATATGAAGGACAGCACATTAGTGTGAGGCAGGGGGAAAAATGAGGTGTGGTGTGTGTGATAAATCACAGAGAGGGTTTGACACCAGCAAACCTTGAGGCAGATTCACAAATCAGCGTGTGGCCCGGAGACCTTCGGAAGCGCTTCAGTGGGAGTGAAGAGGTAGGGAAGAACTGGGCCCCCACAGAGGAGCCGGGAAGCCAGGGGTGGACCAGCATCAGGAGAGACGTGGGTCTCCCAATGTCTCCTTGCACAGTTTGCACGAGAATTTCTAAGCCAGCTTGGCAGTGGGAAAGAGCCATGAGAAAGAAGCCAGCATTTCCCCAGGGCTGGAGCTCTAAGATGCCTGGTGCCCCTCTGGCACCTGTTTCCTCAATATAAGTTACATTCTGGAGATTTGCCCCCACCAGCCCTTGGGACTGAGGGTATCACATGGGGGGGGTGCTATTATGGATTCCAAAGAAATCCTTTTGTGTATTTTACAAGATTCTCACATTCTCTCCTGGGAGCGTCTAGACCTTGGGCTGAGCCTTCAGCTGTGACTCCACTTGTTCATGGCCTCAACCTGACCTCTATTCTGAAGACACGGTTTTAGGACTTGCTGTCCCTATTCCTCTCATTTATCTCCTGTCTGATTTTAAAAAGGGTCCTTCCAAGTCATTCATATTCCCTTTGATCTGCTCTTCTTTCCTATTCTCTGAAACTTTCCCTATTATTAACAAACTACCTTTCCTATTAGACCTACATCCTCCCTTCGGAAATCACTTGGTTCATGTTTTGTTTTTTACTTTCTTTGTACATGTCAATTCCCTTATCAGACTGGAAGCCCCTTGAAGGAAGGGACTATTTTATTGTCATCTCAGCATCCTACTACAGTGGATGGCATTTAATAAATGTTTGTTGAATTCAACTGAAATTCTTCTCATTTAAAAATGCTCTTGAGACAAAAAGAGGCATAATGACACTTGGAATCAGGAAGAACTGAGCGTTCAAATACCGCTTCAGAAACTTTCTGGTTTTGTGACTCCGGGAAAGTTCCCAGCTTCTGTTTCCTCATCTGTAAAATGAAGATATTAATGGCACCTACCTCATAAGATTGTTGTAAGGATCAAGTTAAATCTCTTGTGTAAAGCACTTTGCAAATCTTAACTTGCCATCTAAATGTTAGTTATTATTTCTCAATAATAATAGTTGTCACTCTTATAAATATATTATAAATAACAATACACCACTGTAATTGCACTTTAAGATTTGCAGTGTACTGTTTTTTAAATATTTGACCCTCACAACTATCCTGTATGGTGAGTAGAAGAATTACAGATGAATTAACTGAATTGACAGAGATTATGTGATTTGACTGTGGTCAAATGGCTAGCAAATAAATGCCTGAGGCAAGATTTGAACACAGGTCCATCCTGATTCAGAGTCCAGTATCCTTTATACTATATCCCACTGTGTCTCAGGGTCTTGCCTAAAATCGTTGTTACTATAATATAACCTGAATTCTAGTTATTATACAGTATTTCACATTTGTATGAGGAACAATTTCCCCTAATTGTAAGATCCAGGAGGGCAGAATCACATATATGTTATACCTATGACTATGAGCAATTAAGGATATGTTATACCTATGACTATGAGCAATTAAGGATAGTCCTTAGCATATGCTTCAAGCAGCCATGATTTCCTCATTGTGGATGCCCCCTCCACTAGGAAAGATGGCAAAACCTCAATGGCTTCCTAATTAGTCTTTACTAGTTACTGTGGCCAAAAAAATAAAGATTATTTAAAAATCACCTCCTGATCGCTCTTCTCTTAATGAATCTCTCTAGCCTGGTCATCATCACATTCCCTTTTTGAATCCTCACTTTAAAGCCTTTTGGACTTGGTACAACTTTCTAGAACATTCACTAGAAAGTCATACATCATCTTAGAGGATTCTAGGTTCCCTTTGCTCCACTGTGAGGTGCAGGCCAGGCTTCAGTGGAGGGGCTACAAAAGAAATGTTAGAAAAAGAAGAAGAGTATTTCCAGCACCCAGAATATTGTGGGGGCAGGACAGACCTATTATTTCATTGGCATAAGCAACTCACAATTGGAAACTCCCTTCTCCAAAGCAGCTCAGCCCCTGTTCTGCATCAGAATGTCTAAGAAATTTGCTTGGGTCACTAAGAGGTGAAGTGGTCTGTCCAAGAAGTCATATAGCCCAGGATGGCAGAGAGTAGGTATCAGAGGTGGTGCTTCTGAAGCCATCTTTTTCATCACTATGCTATGTTGCCTCTTTGCCTTGCATACAGGAGGTACTCTATAAGCCTTGCTGACTTGAAGGGGTAAAAGGAAATGTAGGTATAGGTACCCATTGTCCTGGACTTGCAGAAGAGAGATCCCTGGGTAAATATATGTATATATACATATATTTAAATATAAGTATATATATATGTAACATATGCATACACATGCATATATATTTGTAATAAATATTATATGCCCTGGATCCTCACTCTAATGCTCTCAAGATCCCTGGTTGTCAGTCTAGGTAACAAGTGAAAGGGGGTTTCAACAAGATCCCTTTGGCATTTCCAATTACAGTCCCCTGGTAACATCCAAAAAGGATTTAACTTCTAACAAATTCTGTAATACAGTGGATTGTACTGGAGCGAGACTCAATCAATCAGTCAATCAATCAACAAACATTTATTGACTGTAGTATCTCTGCTAGGCAGACTTTCCAAGTCACTGTCCCTTGACTTTACAGAGTGGTCCACTCACTATTCAAGGCAGACAAATGTAGTGGCACTAAGTGGCACTGTTGCATGTAGGGAGCTTTATCACACCTGGGAATTATGAAATACTGGGCTAAAATAAGAGGGTGAGAACAGCTCAACTGACTTCCGACATCCCAGGTCTTTGCCTGGTGAGGGACAGGCATGAAATCTGTATCAGTCACTGAGGCCCTGAGCTTCTGAGTATCGTCTCTCTGTGTGATAATCTGCCATGGTGAAATAGCAAAAAGAAACTGAGAGAAGTATTTTATAGGCAATTAAGTCCAGGGGAACTAGTGATTACGAAAACACAAGAGTTCAGGTTAAAATAAGCAACACAAGACCCATTCCAGTCAGGGATGACAAATGACAGAACACCTAGGGGACACTAATCCATTTATTGATTGTTGGGAGCCCCTCCTCCTGCTCCAGGGACAGTCACCAACTTTCAGGGTCGGAACTCTGCGGGAAGGACGCAGAACTCAAGGATTTCCTGTTGGCCAGACGTCTGAGGCAGCTTGGTGGCCTCATTGACTGCAGCCAGAATATGGAGCAAATTAGAGGGTAATATGGTTCCAGTTTCAGATGGGAATGAATTGCTGAGCTCAGTCTGACAGCCTTGGATCCAAACATATCCTTTTCCAGGGCTGCTGTGGCAGCCTCTTGGCTGCAGGAATTTTTACTCATTGGCTCCCCCCATTTCAGATTGGGAGCTGTTAATTACCTTCTCCATGCATCTCTCTCTTAACCTCTGCAGAAGCCTAGATCAGAGCTGTGTGGCATAATGTGTAAACAAGAGCAGCAACAAAACTGGGAATGGAGATCTGGATTCTGGTCCTGGCTTTGCCACTAGCCAGCTGTGTAAATTTGTGTAGCCCCTTTCCCTATCTGGGTTTCCATTTCCTTATCTATAAAACAAGAGTCATCATATCATTTCATGCCGGTGACTTGGGTCAAGAGAAAATAGTCCTTTTTTATTTTTTAAAGAAAGAACTTCTTTGGGATATCCATCCTGTACCAGTGTATCCTTCCCAGGCCACAGGGAAAATTCATGCCCAAGGTAGATGAAGCAAGAAAGATTTGAAACTGAATGAGCCCAATATGGTCCAGTTTCTTGATACATTCTGGGGGATATACAGGACAAAATGAAATCGATATTTGGTAATGGTTATGAGAAATGGAAATCAAATATTGTCATCTTCCTTCCACTTGTATTTAATCTCCTTAGCTGTTTGGGGCATAGAAACAAAATAAGATGACTCTAATCAAGATGTTTGAACTATGAATAATGGAAGATCTCTTCTTCAAGTAAGTGGAAGAGGCTGGGGTTTTAATCTTAAACATATATAGTTCATGAATGTAAGTCTCGGGCATGGTTTACCAGATTATAATTGACAAAGGGAAGGATAAAAATAGATTAATGTGAACATAAGTTATCGATTTCCCCCTGAAGTACAATTCAGGATGACGATGTACACTTACCCCATTTTTAAGGCTTTCTTTTGTCAGAGGAAGCCCGGTCGACAGCAGTCGTTTAAATTCCTTGTACTACATCGGGGTTATGGTACTATGTTACAAAGTTATTCAGAAACCTGATTGGCCATGTTCCTGCAATACATTTTCCTAACCTCGAGATAAAGATCCATGCATCTCTTTACCCTTTAAACAAAAAAGCTATTGTAATAGCATGTAGTGTGATGCATGGCCTGAATTCCAAAACACGTGCATGCCCCGCTAAACTGTTTAAGTATGGAAGAAGTAGTGTCTAATAGCATCAGGAAATTGAAATTTAAAAATTTTTCTCACTCACTTATTTGATGAGAACTGGGTCTGCTGACAGGTGAAGCAGAAAGCCATTTTTCAAGTTAAATGCCAAGTGGTTATATAGCATAATATTCAGTCAAAATTAACCAGCTCACTGCTGCATTGACATACAGCATGTTTAATGGCAACTGTTCCAGCAAAGAAAACGGCAGACCTTGGGGAGCACCAGGAGAAACGCAAAGGAAATGTGACTAATAATTCAGTTATTTGGTAAAAAATAAAGAAGTAGGTGGCCCAACTCTCCAAGCAGGAAAACGAACTCCCTGCTGCCTTGAATCTTACCCATCTTGTTTCCAAGCTGGAAAATCCCTGTGCACTTCTCTAGGTTCTGCTCCTGCCGACCTTGATCTCAGCTAAGAAGCATTTATCAGGTTAAATGCTGGAGATAGAAAGGAAAGCAAAAAGAGAGTTGTTGCCCTCAAGCTGCTCCCAGTTTAGTGGGGGAGACAACATGCAGACTATCATGTGCAAAAGAGATATGTACAACATGAATAGGAGATAATAAGAGAGAAGGAACTAGAATGAAAGGTGAATAGAATATGCATAGGTTTCTAGGAATTTCCCTATAGGTGAACTCTATGATGTAGGTATGAAGGAGGGAACAAGGAGAAGCTTGAAAAGGATTCCCAAAACTATGTGTTACTGTGAAGGCTTTGTTTTGCTAAATTTTAGTGACTTCTTGGAACTCGAGGACTTGGATTCGAATCACACCTCTGACACTTTCTGCTTATGTGATCCTTGGGAATTGCTTAGCCTCCCTAGGCTGGTATTCCTATTCTTGGAAATGAGATGGTCTTCTAGCTTTAGCTGTATAAGTCTGAGATCCTAAAAAGAAGTGGACTGACCATGCATCACGAATGAAGGGATATGATTGTGCCAAAGAAATGATGAAAGAAACAGCTTTAGAAAAACCTGGGAAGATTTGTGAGCTAATGCATAGCGATGTAAGCAAAAACAAAAGAATACTTTATATACAGACAATAACGTTGTAAAGACAATCAACCTTGAAAAACAGAAGAACTCTGATCAATACAATGACCAATTACTATTTCAGAGTACTATTGATGAAGTATGCTATCTATTTTGTGACACGTGGGTGATAGATTCAGGGTGTAAATTGATACATATTTTTGGACATGACTGTCGTGGGAATATCTGTACAAACTATGAGAATGTGTTTTGCTTGGCTTCCTTCCTTTCTCCATCATTGCTTCTTCCCTCCCTTCCTCCACCCTCCCTCACTTCCTTTCTTCCCTCCCTCCTTTTATCCTTTCATCTGTCCTTTTCTCCCTCCTTCTTTGTTTCTTTTTCTTTTTTTCTTTTTCTCTTTATTTCTTTTTTTAATGATAGGGAGAAGAAAGTGGATTTTTGTTAAATTTTTAAAAAAATTAAATTAAACTTTTTTTAAGCTAGAGGAAATAGAAAGGTAGTCAGGATGCTTCTCTGATATTAACAAAATATTTAAGGAAGTGAATAAAAGCCTCTAAAGAGGTTTTAAGAAACAACATGGACAAGAATAGTGTAGGATGAAAGGGCTATGCTCTGCCACAAAGGGACTAGATTATGTCATAATTTCATCAGAGTAAGAGCTCTAAGGACCCTTAGAGATCACCTAGTCCAATCACCTCATTTGACAGGTGGGGAAAATGAACCTGGAAGAAGGAAGAAGTTAGCCAATAATGCACAGATAGTATTAGAGCCAGACCCTCTAGATCCCAGACTATGACTGATATTTACCCTGATATCTCATCAAATTTCCAACACCAATTAAAAACACATCTTTGAATCAATTCTCAACCCCAAAGCTTAGATGAATTTTGGTAGATGAAAACTTCTTTCTTAATTTCAAATATAGAAGACAGAAAAATTGTACTATAGAACATTGGGGCAAAACTAAAGTGTAAGAATTGGTCATAGGATCAGGGACCAGAGATCAATAAGTTCAATCCTTTCATTGTATAGATTTGAAAATGGAGACCAAATGAATAGCAAGTGAGCCCTCCTTCCATTGGATAAAAATGTCCTACTTAGACTAACATGGAAGGAAAGTATTTTATTCAACCCCTAAAGTATTTATTGACTACTATTTAAAAAAAAAAAAAACTTGCATCTTTGATTTTATTAGTATAATGATTTTTTTTAAGTCCTTCCTTTCTGTCTTAGAATCAATACTGTATATTGATTCCAAGGTACAAGAGGAGTAAGGGCTAGGCATGGGGGTTGAGTGACTTGCCCAGGGTCACACAACTGGGAAGTGTCTGAGGCCAGATTTGAACCTAGGACCTCCTGTCTCTAAACCTGGCTCTCAATCTGCTGAGTTACCCAGCTGGCCCCAATGTAGTGCAATCTTGATGATGAATCTCTCTCTAATAATGCAGATTAGGAATTGCACTGTAACTGAAAGTGTTAGAAAGTTGGCTGTGTCACTGAAAGGTTAAATAACTTGCTAAGGACCACACTACCCATATATATCTGAGATGAGCATGAAATCAAAGTATTTATTTCAAAGTCTACACTTAAAAAAAAAATTAAAATGGCTTATTCTACTTTGAGTTTGGGAAAGCACTGTATATATGTCAGTTATAATGTCCCATTTAAAAATATATAATTCTGAAATCCAAATGATATGAATAGACCATTTTCAGAAACAGAAATAAAAACTAACAATAATCATATGAATATACTCATAACCATTAATAATTGGAAGATATAATCCTTTTTATCCCTGTTCAGTTTTCTCCAGATCTCTATTAACTCTAATTTTTATAACATTTCATTCACTTCCCTTATTCCTTTCTTATTTTTTTGGTTCAATTTATCTATTTCTGATAGGGGAAGGTTGAGGTCCCCTACTAGTATGGTTTTACTATTCCTTTCCTTATTAAGCTCCTTTAGTTTCTCCTTTAGAAATCTGGATGCTATATCATTTGGTACATAAATGTTTTGTATTGATATTACTTCATTGTTTATAGTAACTTTTAGGAAGATGTAATTTCCTTATCTCTTTTAATCTAATTAATTTCATTAATAATTAGAAAAATACACATTAAAGCAACTCTGAGGTAACATTCCCCACCTATTGGACTGACTAACATAATGAAAATGAAAAATCTTGGAGAGGATGTAGAAAAATAGGTACACCAATGTACTGTTGGTGGACTGTCAACTTGTCAAACCATTCTAGAGAACAATTTGGAACTATGCCCAAAAGGCTACAAAATTGCACATACTTTTTGATCTAGACTACTAGATCTGTCCCCTAAAAGGAAAAGTATTTACATATATAAAAATATTTGTAGCGACTCTTTTTTGATGGCAAAACATTGGAAACTGGGGTAATGTTATTCATTGGTGAATGGTTGAATAAGTTATGGTATATAATTGTGATGGAATACTTTTCTGTTATAAGAAATGATAAAGGGGATGGTTTCAGAAAAATCTGGGAAGACTTATATGAACTGATACTAAGTGAAGGGGGCAGAGCCAGTAGGACAATGTACACAGTAATAGCAATATTGTTGTGATGATCAATTGTAAATAATTTAGCAACTCTGATCAATACAATGATCTTGACAATTCCAAAGAACTCATGATGAAAAGTGCTATCCACCTCCAGATCATACAGGTTAAAGCAATGTTTTTTCTCTTTCTTTTTCTCTTTTTTGCTTCTGTAATATAGCTAATGTAGAAATATGTTTTACATAACTTCATATATATAATGGATATCATTTCTTGCTTTCTCACTGGGTAAGAAATGGATGGAGGGAGATATTTTGGAACTGAAAATAATTTGTTTAAAAACAAAGTAGTTCTTTAATGAAAAGGATAGAAAAAAAGTGTTTTGTGTAAAGAAAAAGATTTATTTTAATCATCAAAAGTTGTTAAATGATCAGATTGATTTTTAAAATTTGATCCTATTTTACAATTAATTGATTTTTGTCTCATAATTGTCTAAGTTGTGGTTCTTTGTCTCTGAACTTAGTTCAGAAATTCAGTAGGCCTGTAATAAGCTAGGTTTAAAAATTCTGTTCTCTTGCTAATCACTGTTCCATTCTTGCCTCAAGGAAATCTTTTATCCTTGAGGGATAGGGGACACACCAAAGATTCTGGTTTAGTATCTTTTCACTACTGAGCTATCCTTCAAGGATATCTGATTTGTTATCCAAAGAAATCTGTCTCTTTCCTTGGAGATATACTCAAAGAAAGAACATTTCCTAGTCACAGGAGGGAAGAAGGGGGGTTTTGCTAGTCCCTCATTCCAATTTCTTACCAACATTATTGTCCCTTATGCCTCAGCTCTGTAGCCAATTATATTGATTTTACTATCCAGGTTGTTGAGCTTTTTTTAACCAATCATGATTTATTCTCTGCCTACGATGTCCTATTCTTTCTTCTGTACTCCCAAAAACTATTTTTAAAAAAGAACTATTCCCCTCATTTGGGGTCTTAGCTTTACTGAGGAAGCTAAGATCCTATTTATTAACAAATTTTCCTTTATAAATAAATTGATTGTACTCAAACTTTGTACCTCAATTTACCTTAATTTTAACTGTTATGAATATTATGCCACTGTTATAGGCACAGTTTTATATTTAATCTTTAATATCTTTTGTATCTAATAAGACTAGAAAAAATAATTTCTTTTTAATAACACTATCTGAGTGTATGTGTGAAGAAACATATCTTTCCAGTGGGTTTTAGTGAAAAGAAGATCTGTGGTGTAAAACATTAAGATCTAAATCTCTTTGTGAATAATATAAAATAATACCATGCTGGTATGAAAATAGTATAATGTTATAAAGTATCAGAGAAAGATTTTTTATTTATTAAAGATTAGAGAAATGAGTACAGAGAAACAATTTCGAGGACACCAAAAAGATGGAAGACTATGTTAAAGCCTTCAGAGCTACAAAGCATTATGGAATGTCATCAAATTTTCATATAAATATTTTATGAGTAAAGAGGGTGAAACTACAAATAATGAGAAATCATATAAACACTTGGAGGCTATGGTGTGATTTGTAAAAGGACTACTGAGAGCCATTCCCTAATTGATAAATGGTCAACAAATATGAAATGTCAGTTTTTTTATGAAAGAAATCTAAGCTATCAATAGCCAGATGTTAAAAATACTCCAAATTATTAATAATTAGAGAAAAAATTAATGAAATTCTGAGGTTTCGCCTTATACCCATCAGAATAGCAAAGCTAACAAAAAAAATGAAAATGGCAGGTAAAGGGAGTTGGAGAAAGCAGAAATATTATGATATTTTTGGTGGAGATTTGAATTCATATAGCTATTCTGGATAACAATTTTTAACTATGACCAAAAAGTTATTAACTGCATGCCTTTTGATCCATCATTACCACCACTGGGGCTATACTTTGCAAAGGTCAAACAAAGAGGAAAGGATTCATCTGTACAAAAAATATTTGTAGCAGTTATTGTGGCGGCAAAGGACTGGGAACTTAGGGTGTATCTATCAATTTGCAACTAGCTGAACAAGTTACAGTGCATGAATGTGATAGAATACTATTATGCTATAAGAAATTTTAGAGGAGGCAGTTTTAGAGATAGCCAAAAAGACTTATATGAGCTGATACAGAGAGAAGTGAGCAGAAGCAGGAAACCAATTTATTCAATAACAACAGCATTTTAAAGACAGCAACTGGAAAGGGCAAGAACTCTGAACAATACAGTGGCCAAGCATGATTCTGGAAAACCCTGTAAAAACATTCTACCCACCTTCTATTAAAGAGACAAGGAACCGAGGGTGCAGACTAGGACATTTTGGGATCATAGATAACACAGGAGTTTTTTGTTTTTGTTTTATTTTTTTTACTAAGTATTTTTTATGAGGATCCTTTTTATCTTTTTTTTTTCCTCACTAAGGGTAGTTAGGATGGGGACATTAAAAAAATCTATTTTTGTTTATTGGGGGGAAAAGACATTACAAATAAATTAAAAGAAACTATTGATTTATAGTAAAAAAAAAATTGGAGGTACGACGACTTTTTAAGTGAAGGAGTCATTGAGAGTTAGAGATTCTCATTTATGCCTTTGAAGGAAGAAAAACAATATCAGAACTGGATGAGTAGAGGAACCTTCAAAAAAACTGGGTATAGGAATGTCAGAAAAATTGAAACAAGGAGACCTGAAGAGTTGTTCTTCACTCTGATAGCTAGAAATTAACTGTTATAAGATTTCTGCTTGGTTAGAGAGAGAATTGACTTCACTGGCCAAAATTTCCAGAGATAGTTATTGCCCTTCAGGAGCATCCAGTTCTGGGGAGAAGTGAATCCTCTCATACATAAGAGCTTATTCCTCTCAGCTGCTGCTTCTAGTACATGAAGGAAAAGCACCTGGAGCTTTGCAGAGAGATACTTTGGTATCTTGAAATAAACTGATTCATTGTGTTGTTGTGAGTTTCATTCTGATTGAATAATGCAAGAGGTTGGACTGGTCTTCAGAGGGAAGGCAGGATACCAGGATGTGTTAAGTACCTACTTATGCCAATCACTGTTCCAAGTACTTTACAAATATCCTCTCTTTTGATTTTCACAAAACCCCTGGAAAACAGATGCTATTTTTGTTCCCATTTTCCATATAAGGAAACAGAGGCACCCTGGGGTTAAGGGGCTTGCCTAAAGCTCATACTGTTAATAAGTATTTGAAGCTGATTTGAACTCAAATCTTCTTGACTCCAGGTCCAGAAGCTTAAAGCTTAAAGAGAACTTCCATTCATATTAAGGGCTAACATTTTCTAAACATCTTTTTAAGATTGATGGTTAATTGAAAGAGCTTCTAAAGGCTATGTTTGAGTAGACAAGAGAAGAGGATTTCCTTAATTGAAGATCAATGAGGACCAACAGTCAAGTAGTGAGCAAAGAATCAGTTTCAAATGGCTTAAATGGCCCTGCATGGACCAATAATACAGAAGTTTGAAGTCTAGGGTTATGGGCTATTCAAAGCAAATAAGTCCTCCCACCCTCACGTTCTTACCAAGTTCTTTTAAATGTGTGTTCCTGCTCTTTACTATAGATATTGAACACATTTTGGGAGAGTGTGATCAGGGGGTTGATAGATGAGTGGTGATAGATTTTATTATTTTTACATACTTTTTAATATATTATTATCTATAATATTTTCTTTTGCATTATTAAGTAAACTATGTAGCAGATCTAAATGTGTCATTTTGTGAGGTGCTGGTTGGGTAGACAGAAAAATTTCACCTTTGGTTTCAACCTGCCACTCAACTCTCACCTGTGGCCCCAATAACCTGTAGCATGAACAACAACCACAACTGTCTCAGCAGACAGGCTAAAGCATATTGAGGGCCACTGACAACCTCAGATCCATCAGTGAGCTAATTAAATAACTACCCCAAGTTTGTGAAAGATTTTCCCTGGGGAAATGGGCAGATAAGAACAGTTTGTTCCCTGGGCCCTGAAAGTGGCTGAAGCAAAGCCTTTGGGGCCGCTAGAGCCTGGTCAGACACCAGTGATGTCAAGGCTATCCTCTGCATCCAGGGCTATCACCCATCTTGACTTTTTGTCTTGTCACTGGACTTTGAGGACTCTGGAAGGGAGAGGGAGGCTGAGGACTTTGTGCAACTCTGCCTCTCTTAAAATCCAATGTCAATGGTATTCTTCTAAATGAAGAACATTTTTTTTTTAGGACAAATAATAATAAGATAGAAAACACTTTGGATGAGGGCTCAAAAGCCAGAGTGAGGAAGCACATTTCCCCTCAGCAGAGTGATCCCAAGGTTTTTTTTTTAAACCCTTACCTTCCGTCTTGGAGTCAATACTACATATTGGCTCCAAGGCAGAAGAGTAGTAAGGGCTAGGCAATGGGGGTCAAGTGACTTGCCCAGGGTCACACAGCTGGGTGATCCCAAGGATTTTGAAAGATCTGAAATCTCATTTTGTGGAGGGGGTCTAGGAACTTAGATTTGCTGTTTCAAAATCAGGTTGGGGTCAGCTAAATCTAGAGAAAGACGAGATGTTTTACTTAGGTAAGAGTTATGAAACCAGGGACAGCTGGGTGACTCAGTGGATTGAGAGCCAGAACTACAGGTGGGTAGTCTTGTGTTAAAATTGGTTCTCAAACACTTCCTAGCTGTGTGACCCTGGGCAAGTCACTTAATCCCCATTGCTTAGCCCTTGCTGCTCTTCTGTCATAGAACTAAAATACAACATTGATTCTAAGAGTGAAGGTAAAGGCAAAAAAAAAAAGTTATGAAACCTTTACAAAGTGCAGATATTAACTAGACACCTCCATAGCCCCTCTACTATAATCTATACTATAATAAATAAAATAAAAAAATACTATTAAAAAAACAGGTGTTATAGACAGATGATCAGCTTCATGGCTTAAGAATTTTTATTATCCTCATTTTACAGATGAGGAAATTGAGTTTGAAAGAGGTCAAGTGACTTACTAAATATAGCAATAATGTCTGAGGTAGGATTAGAACTAAGATCTTTCTGAAGTCTAGAGACCTGCAATCTATCTAATATACCTGGATACCCCTAATAACTATAGTAACAGATGTATATTCATGCTTGGTATCATACATGGCATTTTTTTACTATATATAGAGTTTCCATATTCTTTTTTTTTTTTACTCTTACCTTTCATCTTAGAATGTGTTTTTGTTCCAAGGCAGAAGAGCGGTAAGGACTAGGGAATGAAGTCAAGTGACTTGTCCAGGGTCACACAGCTAGGAAGTGTCCAAGGTCAGATTTGAACCAAGGTCTTCCTGCCTGGCTTTCTATCCACTGAGCCATTTATCTGTCCCCTCTATACTTTTATTTGAGTCTCACAACCACCTAGTGGGGTAGGATGCATCTCCTAAAGCATTAGGATGTGATAGAAAATGCTCGAGGCTGGGAGGCAGGAGATCTTATAATCATTTCCAGCTAAATGTGTGAATCTGGAAAAATCCCTTTATCTAGAGAGGGCTTCAGTTTTCCCATCTGTGAAGTAAAGAGATTAGACTAGGATGATATCTCACATTCCTTCTAGCATTAAAATTCTGTGATCAAATTATTAACCTAATTTAACAGATGAAAAAATTAAGGACGAGTGTGGCTAAGTGAGTAGCTGAAATTATGAAACAGAATCAGGATTCAAACTTAAGTCTCTTGGTTCCCTTTCTGTGCTTCTGGCTCTGTGTTATAAACTCCAGATAATCTGTCATCAAAATTATCATAATAAAAATAGATTAAAGATATATTTTGGTCAAGAAGTATTCTTCAAGTTTTCAGAAAATGATATAATTGGTAGCTTCAAATTGGGTAAGCATTGAGTTGGTCTAAAGTACAGCAATCAGGGGGCAGCTGGGTAGCTCAGTGGATTGATAGCCAGGCCTAGAGATGGGAGATCCTAGTTTCAAATCTGGTCTCAGACACTTCCCAGCTGTGTGACCCTGGGCAAGTCACTTGACCCCCATTGCCTAGCCCTTACCACTCTTCTGCCTTGCAGCCAATATACAGTATTGATTCCAAGACAAAAGGTAAGGGTTTAAAAAAAAATAAAGCACAGCAATCAATCAACAAACCTTTATTAAGTTCCTACTCTGTGCTAGGCACTGTGTTAAGCAATGAGGAGTTGAAAAAATGCAAAAGATAGTCTTTGCCCTCAAAGACCCAGTAATCTAATGGTGGAAACAATAAGCAGATAAATACATGCAAAACAAGTCATATGCAGAATAAATCGGAAGTTATTAGCATAGGAAAGAAACTAGAATTAAGAGGAATTGGAAAAGGCTTCCTTTAAAAGAAGGAATTTTAGGTGGGACTTAAAAGAGTCTAGGAAGGTGAGTACATGGAGCCAAAGAGGGAGAGCATTCCCATCATGGGAGATAGCTAGAGAAAATTTCCTGAGATAGTGAAATAGCGTCTTCAGGGCTGGGAGTAAGAAGAAAGAAGACTGGAAAGGTAGGAGAGGATTGGGTTATAAAGGACTTTGAATGTCAAACGCAGCATTTTCTATTTGATCCTGGAGGCCATTGGAAACCCCTGGAGTTTATTAAGTAAATAGGTGACATGGTCAAACCTTGCTTTAGTGTCTGAACAGAGTCTGGTAGAGTGAGGAGAGACTTGAGGGAGACAGACCCACTCTGAAGCTACTGCAAGAATTCAGATGTGAGATGATGAGGACTTGTGCAAGAGTGATGGCAATGTCAGAAGAGAGGAGTATTTTCAAGAGATACTGCAACAGTAAAACTGATAGACCTTGGCAACAGGTTAGATATGAGGGATGAAAGATAATGAGTAGGCCAGGATGTCTCTTAGACTTTCAGCCTGAAGGATGGAAAGAATGATTTTGCCCTTTAGTAATAGGGAAGATAGAAATGGTGTGTGTGTGTGGGGGGGGGGAAAGTTAGGGGGTAAATTAATGAGTTTGGTTATGGATGAATTGAGTTTAAGATGTCTACTGGACATCCAGTTCAAGATGCCTAAAAAGCAGTTGGAGATAACACTGAAAGGAGGTTAGTAAAGAGACTAAGGTAGGATAGGTAAACTTGAGAATTATAATTCTCACAGAAATCGTAGTTAAATCCACGGGAACTGCTGAGATCACCAAGTATCATGGGAGAAGAGAAACGGGCCCAGGACAAAACCCTGAGGGACACCTACAGTTATAGGGCCAAATCTCTAAGAGGAACCAACATAGGAAATAGAAAAGGGGAGACCAAATAGGTTAGAAGGAAATCAGGAGAGGGTGGTGGTCTGAAAACCAAGAGGAGAGAGTATCAAGGGGGAAAGATATATCACCAATGTCACCACATTATAGACAGCCAATTTAAAGGAATTTGGATGCTAAGGGTGGAAAAAAATAGGAATATAGTTAGCAGTGTTGGAAGGATCCAGTGAGTGTTTTTTCTCAATAAGGGAGATATTGACATGTTTGTAGGCAGAAGGGAATGAAACAGTAGTCAGAGAAATATTGAAAATAATTGATAGCATGGGGATGGCAGAGGAAGAATTCTGTTAGAGGAGACAAGATAGAATGGGATCACTTGAACAAGAGGGATTAGGCTTGGTCAGGAGAGGGACCACTCCATCCATGTGAGAAAATGATGAAATGGGAGATGGTAGCAGAAGGTATTTGAGTGATAAGCGATGAGGAAGAAGGGAGGACAGAGAGCTCACAGTGAATGGCTTCAGTTTTTATGAGGTGAGATTCTCAGCTAAGAGTGAGCATGGTGGAGACAAGGGGGTCCAAGGAGGGATAAAAAGGAATAGCCACTGTGAGAGAATGGAGTTGATATGAGAGATATAGTATGACTGCCTAGCAACAGTGAGGACCCAGTTAAAGTTGTGGAATAAAAATTTGTATTGGATCCAGTCAGAGCATGTGATTTTCTCCATCTATAGGATATTTCATTTGGGGACATTAGTAAAATAAGATGTATACAGGAGAGAGATTAAATCTGCTTCTATTATATACTATGTACATATGTTTGTAAGTCATTTATAAAAATAAGCTATTTTAACCCATTGGGTTTGATGAGATTAGCAAAAAAGAAGTTTTAGAGAAAAGTAAAAAGGACTATGGACAAAATATTATCATATGTTCATGCTTATTCTTGGTGGAGGGAGAAAGAAAATAGAATGAAATTGAGAAGGAAGATGATTCTGCTAGGAGAACCAAGAGAAAACAGTGTAATTGAAGCCAATATATTATCCAGGAAAAGGAGTTGGTCGATAGTGTCAAGAACTTCAGTGATCAAATAGAATGAAGACCAAGAGAAGACCATTGGATTTCATAGTTACAACAAAAGATTGTTGGTAACTTTGAAGAGAACAGCTTTGATGGAGTTAGAGGGCAGATTTAAGAATATAGAGGTGAGGAAAAATAAAGATAATAGGTACAGATGATTATTTCTTCAACACTGGTTATGAAAGAAAGAAGATATAAAAAAGGCAATAATTTAATATAAAGGATGCTTGATTTTTTTTTTTTTTTATGTGCAGGAACCCTGGAGATGTTTGTAGGTGGTAAGAGAAGGAGGGAGTTCATTAAGACAAATTGGAGATGAGATAAAAGTGGAGTGATTATGAAATAAGCAGAACCAGACCAGCAGAACATTGTATATAGTAACAGCAATATTGTGGGGTGATCAACTGTGATAGACTTAGTCACCCTCAGCAAAACAAAGATCCAGGACAATTCTGAGGGACTTAGGACAAAGAATGTTCTCCATGTCCAGAGAAAGAACTGTTGGAATCAGAATGCAGATGAAAGTATATACTTTTTCACTTGTTTATTTGGATTTATATTATGGGATCTTGGTTTTATAATATTACTCACTTTCAAAAATGAACAATATGCAGATATGTTTTGCATGATGATATATGTACAATCCAGATTGAATAACCTCCCAGCACTGGGTGGGGGAAGAGAAGGAGGGAGGAAGATAAGTTTGATCATATAACTTAGGAAAACTTGTACAAAAATTTGTTATTACATGTAATTTGTTATATATATACACACATATATTTATATATATATGTATTTTTTTTAAGTGGAATGCTTGAGGTAGGTAAGTCCCAGTACACACAAAGGAGGACAGGTTTCAGTAGCAAAGGAAGAGATAGTCATCACAAAGAGAAGGGACCCTTTTTCATAAGAGACAAAAGAGAGAGAGAGAGAGAGAGAGAGAGAGAGAGAGAGAGAGAGAGAGAGAGAGAGAGAGAGAGAGAGAGAAAGAGAGAGAGAGAGAAAGAGAGAATAAACTATGAAGAGGATGCTGAAGTGTGTGGTAGAGGATATTGAATCAAACTCTTTATGTTACATATAAAATGGGATTAGTCCTACCTTTCCCTGTCTGCAGAGAGAAACCAGAGCATTCAGCTAAATTAGGATTTCAGAATTTTTTCTTCTTTTCAAGCACCATAGATTTAGAACACTTCCTAGAATTTCATTTGGGAAGTCAGGAGAATTCTTTCCAGTGAGGTAGGTCCTCTACTTTTAAATAAAGGTACTTAGAGATGTCAAGAAGGAGTAAAACTTTCCCCATTCCTTTAACAGAAAATTTATTGCATCATTAACACACGTCGTTTAATGGAAAGTCCTGTTATTTTTGGAGGAAGAAATGCATATTCCACACTAAATATAATAACAACATAAACCTTTTAATAAATAATTGTAACAGTTCATAAATATTTAAATAGTAAATCTAAAAGTCCTGAGGGACTGGAGAAGAAGGAAAGAAAAACTGAATTGTAAAGCACTAAAAATAGGTCCTGACAGACACCGCTTTTAGACTTTCCCCAGGCAGAAGGATGCATTTGGGGACTTTGTTTTTCTGGCAAGATAAAGTTGAGAGAAAAACTATAGCCCTGGTTCTTCATTAACTAGAGAGAGACCTGAACTGGTCAAGGTTGGAATTGACTAAACGGTTCAATAAAAAACAAGGTGGAAAAATATAGCAACCTTCTAATGGCCAACTTTAACCCTATCCACAGATAACACCTGATGTGCTGATGCTATAAATCTACAGTCATTGAGAGTAGAAAGAACTAAGTCAAGCCAAATCAACTGAACCAAATGTTTAAGCTTTAGTATACATTCCAAGATGACCAGAAAGAAAGGGGGACTGTTGTGTAATGAAATATATTAGTTGCCTCTGTGTAGTACTGGTGGTAATCATCACCATCATAATAATGCCAGTATTTTATACTGCTCTAAGATTTACATGTTGCTTTACTGGTTTTTCTCATTTGATCCTCATAGCAATGTTGGAAGACAGGTTCTATTATTATCTCCATTTTACAGATTAGGAAACTGAGGTAGATTGAAATCAAGTGACTTGCCCAGAGACACAAAGTTAGTAAATATCTGAGGCTGGATCTGAACTCAGGTCTCCCTGACCTCAGATCTAACATTATCTACTAGGCTATGAAAGGGAAACAAAAAAGTGCAGAAATGCTTGACTATCAATGGGGCAAATTTACATAACAGTATCAAGCAAGGTTGTATGCATAACTGTCCTTCCTGATCCTGTTCATCCCTTAGAGCTAGTACAAGGTCATTTTGAATGAGAGGGGGCAGAGCAACTTCTTGACATATGTTGCTTGATCTGAAAGATGCTTGTGCTTTGAAATGAAGAAGCAATATCTATATTGGCCACAATGAATGAAAGAACTTGCATCCAAAATGGTCTTTTAAAAATGGAGTAGCTTCATGTCAAGCAAGAGTCAGAGGAAAAGCTAGATGGGATTGGGAGAAAGGAGTCATTTCCTTTCCTTTAAGGTCCACTAAGTCATCTGTTATTTCTGATCAGTGGCCAATAAGATTTTTATCTCAAAGCCTGAGTTCTTTAGTTGAGTCACACTTGGTAGGAGAGCAGCCACAGATCTCATACCCAAACTCACAAGTGCTGAGTTAGTGCATATGATCAACCAGAATCAGGAAGGGCACCTTTGCCCATACCCCATCCAATCCTGTCATACTTAACTCCAGGGCACTAAAAGAGAAGGGTGAAAGTAACATCTTCCTGTCCTTGACTATGAGAGTAGAGTACGACACCTCCCAACAAACCTCAACACCCAGCCAACTCACTACTAGGTTCCCTATGTTTGGGGATCCTCCACTTCTATTTATTTATTGCCTTTTCCTTGATGAATCACATCAGTTCCCATTCTCCAAAGAAATCAGAGAAACTTATATATTTGGCATATATAAAATACGAACAATTTTATTATATATAATTCAAAATAAGACAATTTAGAAATTTTAAAAAACATATGAAAATCGATTAAGAGGTACTTGAAAGAATGTTAGGGATATTGGAGAGAAATTTCATGCTTCAAGTACAGTCAATCAAGTAATTAATCAATCAACAAGTACTTATTAAGCGCCTACCATATGCCAGGCACTGTGCTAAGAGCTGGGGATATGAAGGCATAAATGAAACCGTTTGGACCAGATGTCCTCTGAGTTTCTTTCCAACTCTGAAATTTCATGATTATATAGTTCTGTGTTAAGATGTACTTGAAGGGCAGCCAGGTGGTTCAGTGGATAGAGAGCCAGGAGTAAAGATGAGAGGTCTTGGGTTCAGATCTGACCTCAGACACTTAACACTGTGTGACCCTAAGCAAGTCACTTATTCCCAATTGCCTATCCCTTATTCCTCTTCTACCTTGGGACAGTAAGATGGAAATTAAGGCTTAAAAAAAAGATGCACTTGATATGAGCTAATTATTGAATTTAGATAATGACACTGACTCTAAATTTCCCTAAGTGAGGGCAAATAGGGAGTATGTTGAATTTTTAGTATTCATTGTTTGACCAAAAACAAAAACAAAAAAACCCCACATTAGACTAACACACAATAAATATGCCTATTGGTTTGACTTGTATTTTTCAACTATAATGGTTTCATGTGAAATCAATTGCAGGTAACATGTTAGATCCTGTCTGCCTCATAGTTTTGCAAGAAACAAATCCTATTGAAATGAATGTTAACTGTATTGACCTAGTTTAAAGAATGAGGAATGATATGAAGTCACAGGTTCCACTACTTTTGAGAAATTAAGAAGATTTTTGAGAGGAGATAACTGGAGAAAAATGGAAGTGCAACCATAAATATTACAGTTACACATCCATGAACTGCTTCCTATTTGTTGAGCTTATTGAATAAAGGAAACTCTCTGCTAGATCAAACCACTGGTCTACCCAGTCTTGCAGATGGCAGCATATAGGGATGATTTGGGGAAGAGTGAGGAGTTGTACTCAATGACATAAACCTCAAAAGATTTTTGATGTCCTCTAATTTTTCCCTATAGTAACTATTTACTATCTAATATCTTTACAAAACTTAATGACTTAAAAGCACAGGATATGTTAAAAAATTAAGTTCACTCTGAACTCAAACCATGCATACCAGAGAAGTGAGGATGTTAGGACTTCGTGAATTGGTCTTGCCTTCAGCCAACTGAGATTTATAGAACCATAGGATTAGCAGAGTCATAGGAGCTGAAAGAGAATTTAAAGATAATTTAATCCAATCCCCTCTTTTGAGAGATAAGGAAATCAAGACCCAGAAAGGCAGTAATTTGCCTGGGGTAACAATGCTCACTGGAAGTAGAGATGGGATTAGAGTTCTTATCTCTGGATTTTTTCCTTATTCAATTCTCTTTCCATCAGATCTCCCTAATTGGATTTATTATTTAATTGAACATTTATAAAAGGCTTATTATGTGCCAGGGATTTTTTTAAAAATGAAGTATCCATTGCCCTCTAGGAGTTTATATTCTACAGTGGAAGTGATGTTTAAAAAACTTTAAATTAAATTATTTTTAATTTTTTTTCCAGATTACACATCAATGCAATTTAAAATAACCATTTGCTGACATTTTTTGATACACATTCTCCCCCTCTTATCCTTCCCCAGGATAGCAGGTAATATGATACAACTCATTCATGTGTTATGATATAATACATATTTCCATGTATGTCTTATTGCAAAAGAAGGCACATATCACTTACACTAGAGAAAAATTCATGGAGGAAATAAAGTGAAGAATGACATGTTCAACTCTATTCAGACTCCATCAGTTCCTTGTATGGTGGTGGATAGCCATTTTTGTCATGAGTCCCTTGGAGTTGTCCTGGATCCTTGCAATCCTGATAATAGTTAAGTCATTCACAGTAGATCATTGTACATTATTGCTGTGGAACTGATGAATTTTATTGCTTCAAAATTTCAAGCAGTGTCCCATAAGTAGATTGTGTAGGAGAGGATTAGCGTTGACCTTCACTAACTGGAAGAATGATACTAAAGGCACCCACTTCGAAAAGAGGAGCACTCCATCAAAAAACCCAGCTGGGGGAAATATTTTGCTTTTTGTTTGTGCTATAACTTTTTAAATTAAAAAAAGAAAAGTGTCCATCCACAATTAGCTTTAATGTGCAACATAACCAGAGTTATGGCATACATAGACTTGAATTACTTTGGTTCAAAGAAGGAACTCTTCAGAGACTCCTAAGATGTGACAAAATGGTGTCAAAGGGACTTTCGGTTGTATAATGGACCCATAAGATAAACTCCCCAATTGGTTGTGGCACAAGTTATTGTAAGATAATGCACCATCATTACCGTGATTTACCATATATATCCAATTGAGTTATCACAAGGGTATTGCAAAAAAAAAAAAAATCATAGGAGTTGGCAGTAACTCAGTAAATAAAATTACTACTTTAATTGCTCCAGTGTAACAGGTTGATCATTATCAAGAATGGTTTTGATATATTTTTTAATTAAAGGGTGACTTTGTTGATCGATTTTTCTGATAATCATGTAAACCACTTGCCTTCTCTACTTTCCTCTCCCTCAAAATTTTTATTCCATGAGTAAGGGTTATTGCATTAATGACTACATTTTTTTAGATAATAATAAAGCTTCACTTTATATTCATGTTATCTTTTGTCCAAAGCAGCCTGAGTGGTTCACAACTGCTCATTCTTAGCTTAGATACCCGTATCTCAAAAAGTTTGTCTGAATTAATGATGAGAATCCTATCCTTAGAGGTGAGGGAACTTGGGTAACTCTCTTAATCTCTGATCATTCACCTATAAAATAGGGATCACAGCCCCTCTCCTATCCAGTTTTCAAGGATATTGTGACAGTAAAATGGGAAAGTGGGATAGGAAGTTGAAATTTTCATAAAAATATAAGCTGGAATTCCTAGGGATGTTGTGACCTAAACAAGGCAGGCTAAAAACTATGTTTGATGAGATAGAAATGAAATCCTCTCAATCTGAGGGTCACTGTTGTAGCCTCAGGGACTGTGATTCCTGTCGGAATAGGAATCTATGAGTCAATGACCAAACTATCACACCAAATTACTTGGAAGAGCATAAAAGAAGCTCCAGCACTTTTCCATTTGGTAAAGAAGGGAAGCCCAGGAAAACCATTATTGTATATTTGAAAATAAGTTTTTTGAAGCTTTTTGTTTTTACCTCATAATCTTAGCATAGTGCCTGGCACAGAGTAGGTTCTATATAAATGGGTTCTTCTTCCTACCCCTTTCCACAATCTACTGATTTAACCATCCCTTGTAACATGAAGAACAGTTGAGCAAAAATATTATGTCCAATGATTGCACCTGAAAACTTATGCATCTTTTTGAACTAGTATTTGCACCAATTCTCTATTAGGCAGGAGATAGGTTTCACTTTCTGTTTTTTGGAACCCTTATTTCATTAAAAAAAATATTTTAGTTAATTGATTTAGAATATTTTTCCATGGTTACATGATTCATGTTCTTCACACTGCCCTCCTTCCCCTCTCCCAGAGGCAATTCCACTGGGTTTTACATGTATCACTGTTCAAAAAACCTATTTCCATATTATTACTATTTGCAATAGAGTGAACATTTAAAGTCAACATCCAAAATCATACCCCCATTGAACCATGTGTTCAATCATATGTTTTTCATCTGTGTTTCTACTCCCACAGTTCTTTCTCTGGAAGCTGATAGTGTTCTTTCTCATAAGTTCCTCAGAATTGTCCTGGATCATTGCATTGCTGCTAGCAGAGAAGTCCATTACATTCGATTGTACCACAGTGTGTCAGTCTCTTGTGTATAAAGTTCTGGTTCTGCTACTTTCGCTCTGCATCAATTCCTGGAGTTTGTTCCTGTTCACATGGAATTCCTTCAGTTCCTTATTCCTTTTAGCACAATAGTATTCCATTACCAACAGATACCATAATTTGTTCAGCCATTCCCCAGTTGAGTGATATCTCCCTCATTTTCCAATTTTTTTGCCACCACAAAGAGCACAGCTATAAATATTTTTGTACAAGGCTTTTTTGTTATTATCTCTTTGGGGTACAAACCCAGCAGTAGTGGTATGACTGGATCAAAGGCAGACAGTCCTTTAAAACCTTTTGGGCAAAGTTCCAAATTGCCTTCCATAATGGTTGGATCAATTTACAACTACACTAGCAATGCATTAGTTTTCAAATTTTGCCACATCCCCTCCAACATTTATTACTTCCCTTTGCTGTCATGTTAGTCAATCTACTAGGTGTAAGGTGGTACCTCAGAGTTGTTTTGATTTGCATTTCTCTAATTATAAGAGATTTAGAATATTTTTTCATGTGCTTGCTGATAGTTTTGATTTCTTCATCTGAAAACTGCCTATTCATGTCCCTTGTCCATTGTTACAAGGGAATCACTTTAAAGGACTGATATATATTAATTTAAGGTCGCCCAGGAATCAGCTATGTAATTCCTAAATGAAAAACTCAAGTCAGCCGTCAGCCTTTTTTGGAGTTTAATTACAATAGGAGTAAGAAAGGAATTAGAGATATATAGAGAGAGAAAGGGGAGAGAAGGGAATAGGGCTTAAATACCCCTTCTGTTTAGGCTGGGCCAAAAGGCCCAAGCCCTTAGATAGCTGGGGCAAAGAAAAGAGATCAGTCCCTATTACTCACGTGTCCAAAATGGAGAAACAGTCTCAGAGGCCCCCACCTTCAGCTTCCTTCAGAGCAAGCTTCCTCAGAGCCCAGGAACCACACCGACCAAAAACTCCAACCTCCTCCAGTCTCCAGACCCTCCTATCTTTAAGGACACCATCCAAGTTGCCTCCCCTCAGTCCTCACATCTACCAATCACTCTTCATCAATTTCCCAGAGGTTTCTGGCTTTTGCACATGTCTGTTGAAGGTCATATTTTTCAAATGATTAAATCTTTACTCCTTTGTTACAGCCCTTTCTAAATCCTGTTAACTTGAGTATGGTAGAGATTGGAATAATTAAATTTTGATCTAGGCTGCAGCCCTTACTCAATCCTATTAGGACTGAATAGGGTGGAGATTTATTCCAAGTATCTCCATTGTATCAATTCTAAAATCAATCAAGACTCAAAGAAATTCCTGTTCTATGCTTAAGCATAGGTCAAAGTCCTTTCCATTGTTCAGCAAAGGGTTTCTGTCCTAAAGTAATCTTAAGAAGGGAAGAGAAAGAACCTCCCATGCCAATGGGGTTCCCATTCCAATAGACTATCAGTAAGAAATTTTCCAAGTATGAAATATCCCAATGGTGAAATTTCCAACATTTATAAGTCTAAGGAATTTTGAGGTTTACACCATTTATCAATTGGAAAATGGCTTGACTTTTTTGTAAAAATGATTTAGGTCCTTATAAAATGGAGAAATTAGACCTTTGTCAGAGGTTTTTGTTATAAACATTTCCCTCATTTTGTTGCCTCCCTTCTAATTTTGGTTACATTTGGCTGTGTTTATACAAAACCCTTCTAATTTAATGTAATAAAAATGATTCATTTTACATTTTGTAATATTCTCTATCTCTTCCTTGGTCTTAAAATATTTCCTTTCCCATAGATCTGACAGGTATACTATTCTATGTTCACCAAATTTACTTATAGTTTTCTTCTTTATATTTAAGTCATTTACCCATTCTGAATTTATCTTGGTATAGGGGGTAAGATGTGAAACTAAATCTAATCTCTCCCATACTGTTTTTCAATTTTCCCAGCATTTTTGTCAAATAGTGGGTTCTTTTTCCAAAAGCTAGGATTTTTGGGTTTGCCATACACTATCTTGCCAAGGACATTTTACCCCAAGTCTATTCCACTGATCCTCCCTTCTCTCTCTTAGCTAGTACCATATTGTTTTGATGACCACTACTTTATAGTACAGTTTAAGATCTGGTACTGCTAGACTCCCATACTTTGCATTTTTTTTATTTGTTATTTTGATATTCTTGATCTTTTGTTCTTCCAAATGAACTTTGTTATATTTTTTTCTAATTCAATAAAAATGTTTCTTTGTAGTTTGATAGGTATGGCACTAAATAAGTAACTTAATTTGGGTAGGATTGTCATTTTTATTATGTTAGCTTGTCCTACCCATGAGCAATTAATGTTTTTCCAATTATTTAGATCTAGCTTTAATTTTGTAGAAAGTGTTTCGTAGTTGTCTTATATAATTCCTGTGTTTGTCTTGGTAGGTAGATTCCTAAAAATTTTATATTATCTAGGGTGATTTTATTTTATTTCATTTTTTTAAAATTTTATTTTACTGATTAATTAGGAAAATTTTTCAATGGTTACATGATTCATGTTCTTTCCTCCTCCCAACCCCTCCCAAAGCCAATGCCTAATTCCACTGGGTCTTACATGTGTCATTGATCAAAAACTCTTTCCATATTATTGATATTTGCACTAGGGTGATCTTTTAGAGTCTGCATCCCCAATCATATCCCCATTGACCCATGTGAACAAGCAATTTTTTTTCTTCTGTGTTTCTGCTCCCACAGTTCTTTCTCTGGATGTGGATAGCTTTCTTTCTCATAAGTCTCTAGGGTGACTTTAAATGGAATTTCTTTCTAACTCTTGGTGCTGAGTTGTATTGGAAATATATAGAAATGCTGATGATTTATGTGGATTTATTTTGTATACTGCAACTTTGCTAAAGTTGTTGATTATTTCCACTAGCTTTTTAGTTGTTTCTCTAAGATTATTTAAGTAGACCATCAAATCATCTGCAAAGAGTAATAGTTTAGTTTCCTCATTGCCTACCTTAATACCTTCAATTCCTTTTTCTTCTAATTGCTACTGCTAGCATTTTTAGTACACTGTTAAGTAGTAGAGGTGATAATGGGCATCCTTGCTTCTCTCCTGTTATTATTGGGAAGGATTCTAATTCTTCCCCATTGCAGATGATACTGGCTGATGATTTTAAATATATACTATTTATTATTTTTAAGAAAGGCCCATCTCTTCCTATACATTCTAGTGTTTTCAATAGGAATGAGTGTTGCATTTTGTCAAAGACTTTTTCTTCATCTATTGAGGCAATTATGTGTTCTCTGTTGGTTTTGTTGTTAATATGGTCAATTATGTGGATGGTTTTCCAAATATTGAACCATCCTTCCATTCCTGGTATAAATCCCACCTGATCATAGGGAATAATCCTTGTGATAAATTGCTGGAGTCTTTTTGCTAGTATTCTATTTAAGATTTCTGCGTATATGTTCATTAGGAAGATTGATCTATTGTTTTCTTTCTCTGTTTTTGGTCTACCTGGATTTGGAATCAGTGCCATATTTGTGTCATAAAAGGAATTTTGAAATTGGTAAAACTCCTTCTTTCCTTATTTTGTCAGTTTGTATACTATTGGGATTAGTTGTTCTTTAAATGTTTGATAGAATTCACTTGTGAATCCATTTGGCCCTGGATCTGAGATGGGTATATTTAAGTATAATAATTTAAGTATAATATAATTTAATTATAATAATAATAAATTAAATAAAGCATAAATATAAATAATAAATAAAAATATGATTAATTATTTTTCAAGCTTTTTAAAATTTTTAAATTTTTTAAATTTAAAATTTTTTTAATTTGTATGCTCAATTCATTGACCTCTTCCCTCTATGATTTGTTGATATATGCTCTCAGGGATATAAATTTTCCCCTGAGTACTACTTTGACTGCATCCCATAGATTTTGGTACGTTGTTTCCTCATTGTCATTCTCTTTAGTGAAATTATTCATTGTTTCTATGTTTCTTTTAACCGACCAATTTTGGAGAATCATTATTTAATTTCCAATTAATTTTTCATTTCCTCTCCATGTACCCATGCTAATTATAATTTTGATTATATTATGATCTGAAAAAATTGCATTTTTTATTTCTGTTTTCCTGCATTTGTTTGCAATGTTTTTATGCCCTATTACTTGGTCAGTATTTGTGAATGTACAATGTTCTGCCAAAAAGAAGGTGTATTCCTTTTTGTTCCTGTTTCTTTTTCTCCATATATCTATTAACTCTAATTTTCTAAGATTTCATTTTCATCTCTTACTTCATTTATTTTTTTGTTTGCTTTATCTATATCTGATAGAAAGGAAGGTTCAAGACTCCACTAGTATAGTTTTACTATCTATTTCTTCCTTAAGCTCCAATAATTTCTCCTTTAAAAATCTGGATGCTATAGCATTTGGTGCAAACATGTTGAATAGTGACATTTCTTCATTGTCTATACTCCTTTTATCAGGATGTAATTACCTTCCTTATCTCTTTTAATCAGATTTATTTTTACCTTGGCTTTGTCAGATATCAGGATTGAGACCCCTGCCTTCTTTATTCTCAGTTGATGCCCAATACATTTTGCTCAAGCCTCTTATCTTTACCCTGTGTTTCTACCTGCCTCATGTATGTTTCTTGTAGACAACATATGATATGATTTTTGTTTCTAATCCACTCTTCTAACTGCTTCCATTTTATGGGTGAGTTCATCCCATTCATATTCAGAATTATGATTACTACTTGTATATTCCTCATAATTTTGATTTCTTCTTTTAGTACTGCCCTTTCTTCTTTTACTATTTCCTTCTACTCCAGTGTTTTGCTTTTAATCGGTCCCCTTTTTCACCACTCTTATTTTACTTTCCTTCCCTCCCCCTTCTTATACCTTTCTTATTTTTCTTTAAGGCCTATTAATTGCCACCACTCCCCCACATTTTCCTCCCTTTTAATATTCCCTGACCCACTCCTCATCTTCATTATTCCCTCTCAACTTCCCTGTAGGGTAAGATTGAATTTTATACCATACTAGATATGACCTCTATTCCCTCTCAGAACTAATTCCACTGAGAATAAAGCTCAAGTATTACCTATTACCACTCTCTTCCTCACCTTCTCATAATAGTATTCTCCCCCTTCCCCCAATCATAAGCCTCTTTATGTGGTATAATTTATTGTATTTTTCTTTTTCCTTCAAGTTTCTCTTAGTATCATCCTCTACCCCCCCCTTTTTAACATATCATCTTAAACAACTTAGTACCACAACCTATGCCTATGAACAGTTCTATCTACTATGATAATAAAAATAATTTAAGTTACAGTCATTATTTTTCCATATAAAAATAAAATTAAAAATGTTTTCCTCTTTCTTGTTTACCTTTTTTAATGGTTCTCTTGAATTTTGTATTTATACATCAAATTTTTCATTTAGTTCTGGTTTTCTTTAGGAATGCATAGAAATCTTCTGTTGTCTTAAATGCCCATACTTTTCCCTGAAAGTATATAGTTAGCTTTGATGGGTAGGTGATTCTTGCCAATTCTCTTGCCTTCCTGAGTATCATATTCCAAGCCTTCTGGTCCTTTAGTGTGGAGGCTGCTAGATCATTGATATCTGAATTGGCTCATTTGGGCCACTTGCAATATTTTCTCCTTGACCTGGAAGCTCTTGAATTTGGCTATTACATTCCTGGGAGTTGTTGTTTGAGAATTGAATGTAAAGGGTGTAATAAAGGAGGTTTTTTTTGTTTTTTTTTTTTTGTTTGTTTTGTTTGTTTGTTTTTGTGGGGAGAGATTAGGAGAGAATAGGGACTGGATTTTTCTCTCTCCCAAGAGTGATCTATGAACTCTTTCAATGTCTAATTTGCCCTCTTGTTCAAGAATATTAGGGAAACTTTCTTGGATAACTTCTTGTAATATTTCATGGATTTTATTTCATGGATTTCATGGATTTTATTTTTTCTATGCTTTCAGGAAGAGCAATAATTCTCAAATTATCTCTCCTGGATCTGTTTTCTAGGTTAGTTGTCTTTTCAATGAGATATTTCATGTTTCCTTCTATTTTGTCATTCTTTTGATTTTGCTTTACTAATTCTTGCTATCTTATGAGATCATTAGTTTCTACTTGCCCAATTCTAATCTATAAAGACTGATTTTCAGCTATGATCTTTTGATTTTCCTTTGGTCTATCCTTCTTTTCATGACTCCCAGGAAGTCATTCAATTTGCTTATTACTTCATTTGATTACTGTGCCTCTTTTTCCATGTGGGCAATTTTGTCTTTTAAGCTGTTATTTTCTTTTTTAATTACTTTCATTTCTTTTCCCCACTTTTCTTCCCATTTTCTTCTATCTTTTTACTAGGTTCTTGAACTCCTTTTTTAGTTCCTTGAGAGCTTGTGACCAATTTGCATTTTTTTTTTAAGTTTGGAAGTATTTGTTTGTTTGTCACGCTCTGCTGTTCTGTATTTTGTTCTTTTTCACCACAGAAATTATCCAGGGTCAAAAGTTTTTTTCTGTTGTTGCTTATTTCTTTTGCCACTTGTAGATTGTGGTTCCTCCATATTGGTAGTCATTGCTTTCTTAGCTTCTGTCTTGTAGGGCTTTGGCTTTGGTAGTATCTTCCAGGCAATTCTTTGTGTAGAGTACTTTAAAACATTTTGCACTGAGTTATTTTTCCTGTCCCTGCTACCTCTGCTGTGACCAATATTATTTCTGCTCCGTCTCTGTGCTATGTTCCTCAGAATCTATGCTTTTCAGATTTGGATCCTAAGTCTTGCTTCCAAGACCTTGCACTGCCCTCAGGGGTAAGATTGTGGTCAGTCAGCCCCCAAGGATTTAGAGCTTCCTGGGTCCTTGCTCTGACTTTGGCGTGGTAGGTCGTGCATGGGAGGAGTGATCAGCTCACACTTTGATAAGTGTAGTTTCACCCTTGTATAGCATGGAAATCCCCAAATACTGCCTGCCTTTAAGGCTGCATCCCATGGGAGAGCCCCTTTACTTATCTGATTTTGATTTCTGTCCTTTTGAGACACTTTGGGTCAATTGATTGGAAGGAGATTCAAAAAGTTCTTGCCATGCTGTGGCCATCTTAGCTCTTCTTCCCCTTATTGGCTTTTCATTTAGTCAATTTGACATCCTTTTAGTGATCTTTTAATTTGCATTATTATAGTCATTTTATATGTTGTTCTTTTGACTTCATTCTGTATCAGTTCATATAAGCCTCATGTTTCTTTGAATTAATCATTTGTATCATTTCTTACTGCACAATAATATGCTATTATGTTCACTTGCAATAATTTTTTTCAATCTTTTCCTAACTGATAGATACTTAATTTGAGAAATATATTATGAAGTAGGATAAATAGGATAACTGAGGCAGGCAGATAGGTTTACAGAAAGGAGGAAAGTTAGGAGTGGTAAGATTTGGAGGAATGGGAATGGGGAAAATTATTGTGTCAGAAAAGTTTGTGATGAACTATACTGCTCTTAAAATACTCACCAGATCTGTAGATAGGTCATATTTTTCTAAGCCCCTAAAGAATAACCCATATTCACAAAGCACTTGACAAAAGTTGACAAAGATGATGATAAACAGGACCCAAAAGAGGCAGACCATCCCAAAGTCATCTCTCTGGATCATCTTGGTCTCCTCTAGACCAGCACCATTACAAATACTAAGCAATTGATCTCACTGCCCTCCTTTCTTCTTTGTATTGTTCATTCTTTCTAGACTCCATTAAAGAGAAGATCTAGTTCTCACCTCTACATTGCAGGAATATAAAAAAAAAAAAAACATCTTGATCTATTTCCTGGGTCACTGAAGAAAGGGCTAAATTTAGATGTAGTAGTAAGAAAAAAATGGAAGGAGAGAGTAAAAATGAATCAGGACTAATGTTACATGTCATAGAAAGCAGGAAACAGAATTGTTTCTCAATCATCTGAAGCATTCATGCAGCCTCCACTTAAACCTATCCTTTTGGTTATTACCCTTTTGCACACACACACAGAACTTTTCAGTAAACTAAACATTAAAACAGAATGTTTCATGAAGAATTAGAGCTTTCCCCCAGAGGAGGAAAAAAATAATCTCCTCAAAGGAGAAACCAAAAGCAACTTGAGTTTATCATAAAATGACTTAAGGGACAGAAAAAGATAAAGAGAGAGCCAGCTAAGTCCCCTAGAAATCAAGGTCATCAAAGAGTTAGGACATGAAAATCTTTTCCTTTGATCCAACTATCCCTTCTCAACAGGCATATTGTACAGTCTCATGTATAGTCTCATATAGTACAGTTTTCTTCTCATAACTTCACCTTTGTGATAGAATGGAAAGACATAATTCCCATTCCCATTCCCATTTTATAAATGAGGAATCTAAAACATAGATTTAATAAATTACTCTAAACTATGTAGCTATTCTATTATTAACAGGATGAAGTAAATATATCCACAAATATGTATCTGTATTTTATTACTGATACATACTTGTAGATATATTTACTTTTTGCATGTATTTACTGTAGAGAAACTATTTTTATATATAGGATATATTCACATACTCAAATATATGCACAAACACACACACATATAATATATATATATATCATACATATAACACTCATTTATAACAATTAGCTTTTTAAAAAACTGGGGTGATATAATAGTCCTTTTACCTGCTACTTAAAAGAATTTATATAAAATGAAAAGTCAAGAATACTATCACAAATGCTCTGAGCCCCCAGTTCAGAAAATTCCTAACATTTGGGTAGAGGTCTGGTTTTCTGCTTTAATTTACCTTTATATTACTCCCTTGCTAACTCCTGGCCTCTTTGTGGTTGTTTCAGATTAACAGAAACATTTAAGCAAATAGAAAGCAGAATATGTTTAGTGTGTTCTAAGCACCAGGAAGGGAAGTTAGAGAGAGAAAAATAAACAGAGCTTTTCTTGGAAGTTTCCTCAGTCTTTTAGGAGGTAGTTACAAGCAGTGGCTACCTAAATCATTTGCTCTGAGAAACCTCTAGGGCCAGTAACCATCATGGATCTCTCCCTTCTTTGCTACCACTCAGTGCCACTTTCTCTTTATCCTTTTGCCACTTGCCTGTGCTGCCAATTCTTTCCCTTCTACTGTCAGATCCTCTAAATTTCTTCATAGTTCTGAAAGAACTCTTTCTTTTGCAGAAGCTTCAGGGTGTGACCACATTCATCACCCAATCAGAACTGACTTCCTGATGCAACTAACTGAAATGTCTTTGATTGATTCAAGGAGGTGACCAAGCCTCTCAGACCTAGTGAGTAATGAAGCTGTATTCTCACCTGATAAATGTATCAGGGCTTAACATCTTGTCACTTACTTTAAATGGGCCTGGGGTAGTTTGATTGATTTAATCAAATCAACCCCAAGCCTTTTATACAAATGCATTTATAAATAATAAAGATATATGTTTCATTCTCTCTTTCATTAGGATAATATGAATGTATTATTTCATACATGTATTATTTTATATTATAACAAAGTACTTATATATTTATTATTTATACCTTCATATATTATAAATATATATATGTGTGTTAACACACATATATATGCATATATATTTCATTGGTTATGTAAAAGTAGCATAAACCAAAGACATGTCTGCCTTAAAAATAAGATGAAGCATATACCAAGAACTCTAGCTAATGGGTAGGCAGGCTGAGCACACCACTAAAAACAATGGAAGGAATCTAGTCCATTGGGTAGATCTTTTTGAGGATGTCTATAAAAATGTTGTTGTTTTAAAATTATTTTCAGTTACGTTCAACTCTTCATGACCTCTTTTGAGGTTTTCTTGGCAAAGATCCTGGAATGGTTTGCCATTTTATTCTCCATCTCATTTTACAGATGAGGAAACTGAGGCTAACAGGGTTAAGTGGCTTGTCCAGCTAATAGATCTGACATGGGGCCAGATCTAGACGCAGGTCTCCCTGGCTTCAGGCCTGGTGCTCTATTCATATGGGCACCATCTCTCTGCCCATATAGAATGCTGTAGACAAGAATTATATAGGATATGAAGGCATTACAATTTGCCTAAGTGAAGGACATTCTCGTTTTGAATCTATAACCTGTTTTTACCACTCACACAACTGTCACCTTAGTTTAGGCGCTCATCATCATCTTTCACCAAAATTAATGCAACAGCCTCCTACTTCATCTCTCCCTGCTTCAAATCTCTCATCACTCCCCTCCATCCTATACACTGCTGCCAAAGTAACTTCTCTTAAGCGCAGCTCTAATTACGTGACTCCCTTACTCAATCAACATCAGTTGTTTCCTATTTCCTCTAAGATAAAACATAAACTCCTCTTTTTAGTTTTTAAATCCCTGTATAAGCTGGCCCTGATCTATCTTTCCTGTTTCACTGGATACTATTCCTCTTCCCTTCCTCTTCGATCTGGCCAGACTGGTCATCCCTCTGTCCTTCACACACCAGACTCTATTTCCCAGCTCCATGTCTTGGCACTGGCAGTCCCACATGCCTGTAATGTGCTCTTTCCTCATTTCAACTTCAGAGTATCTCTCTTTAACGTGGTGCTTTAGGCTGCCTAAAGCTTTTCCATGCTACTTCTGACTGTTATTAGCAAATATGCATATATACACACACATATATAAGTATATTTAAGAATGAGAGGTAACAATTTAATTTAGTGGAGATAGTCTGGAAGGCCTGGCATCACAGTCTGCCCCTGACATTCACTATATGACCGGGGCAGATTAATTAGCCTCTCTTGGCTTCAAGTCACTCATTAAGACTCTTTGTCATAGGTAGGTCATGAGTCTTAGTGGAGGATGCTTATATCCTGAAAGTCCCCTTACTGATAGAATCATAAATAATTGATATATTCAAATATACACATCACATCTACTTATACATAATATATATGTTTATACATATTTTTAAACCTTTACGTTCCATCTTAGAATCAATACTGCTTATTGGTTCCAAAACAGAAGAGAGGTAAGGACTAGGCAATGGGGTTTAGTGACTTGCCCAGGGTCACACAGCTAAGAAGTATCTGAGGCTGAATTTGAACCCAGGATCTCCCATCTCTAGCCCTGACTCTCAATCCACTGAGGCACCCAGTTGCTCCACACATCATATATTATTTATTAACAGGAGGAGGCAGAGGAAAAAGGCATCCAGTCAAATGAAAAAATCTAGAGTATTCAACCTAACCTGTGCTACCTTCATTATGTTAGTCAGTGACCTAATTCTTTACCTGTCTTTTGCCAAAGAAATATAGGTAAATATTGTCAAAATGAAACCACTAGCCCTTTAGCAAAGTGAAATGTCCTTAGAATCTGATACACAAAGGCTCAAGTATCCACAAGAAATATGATATAAGACCTACCATGGATGGCTTTAACTGCAGATATAAAATGAACAACTACTGAAAGTCATCCATCTATGCTCTCTCTCCCCACTCCTGCCCTTTGACTCAATGCTCCTAGTTCTCCACCATCCTCCTCATCCCCCCCCCCCCAAAAAAAAATAAAAGTAGGAGAGAAGCTAGCTGAAGTAGACCACCACCTCATCTGGACCTCAGTGCATCCTGGACAGGCTTCTGGACATTAGTGGCCTTCACAGAAGTACCTCCAGCCCTTCAGGTTGACCTGAGATAACTAAAACTATGGAAAGAAAATCAGCCTATTGGGGACCCTGCTATATTTTGTCAATTGCATTAAAAAAATTCACTACTTAGATTGTAAAAAAAAATGTCTGTAGGCAATGGGTATATGAACTATCCTCAGGATTTATGGCATATGGAAAAAAGCAGAAAGAACCATAGATTCATATAATTTTTCTAGAAAAGATGTATTGGACTTGTGGCAGCAGTACGATGAAGGAAAAGCATGAAATTCTTCATAGTATTGTATGAAAATTGTCAAGCTGTTGGGATATCATCATCACCCATGAGTCAGCTCCAAATAAAGTGCATTTTTATGAGAATTTTTTAGTTTCTTTGGACAGTAGCTGAGCTTTGTTGCAGTTTTAATGCTCCTCAAAATCATGTTTACTTTATCTTGTCAAAGAGAGCAGTAATAAAAGAATTGTAAATGCATCCTGTTTATCAGGGTGCCTGTGTATATTGGTTATCACTAGAGACATGGGTGGTTGTATATGTTTTCCCCCCTAAAGAAATAGAAATGTCTTACTGCTACTTTTGATGAAAATACCAAGAATCCTAAGTTAGCGCAGGGGGATCTCTCTGCCACTTAGTACCATGTTTCTGATAAACAATGTTTTATGCCCCACAATTAAGGTATAGGTAATGGGCAATTATGCAGATGATGAATTAATTATATTTAAAACACAGGCCATTACAATCAATACTCCTCACATTTCAACTGCATTTTGGAATTAATAAATCTAATTAAAACTTTCAACAGGCAGTGATCTGTTGATACCACCTACCTGAAGAATCACAATTAACAGCTGTTTATGAATTACTCTGTTCTTGGGTGAGGATCATTTTCTGGTAAATGGTTGGGTAAACGATTTATTAAGGAAATCTTTTTTTTAATGTCTTTATTTATGGCAATATCCAGATTCACTATTTAATTACCCACCTTAGATTCTATAAAAGGGGGTATATTCTGGATAATTTAAACATGCCATGGCTTAAAGAGGATAAGAATGGTTGCTTCTAAATTTCTATTAAAATTGCCTAGCTTCCAAAGCGATAGTTTCTGGTGGTAGTTTTCCTTTTCATGTAGATCAACAGCTTCAGATATGAAACAAAACTAATCCTTCATGTTAATTCTTACCACAGCCACTATAAAAATAAATTACACCAAATTGAATGTGAAAATGTTATCAAATAGTTTTGATTAAAATATTTTAAATAAAAAAATTTAAATAATTGTTTAAAATTAAGTATCATAAATAAGTAATTATTCCATATAGAATGCTGGAGACAGGATCACAGGATCAACACTCAGCTCTTCTGGAAAATTACTTTGAATTATTTAAGGAAAACCATTGAAGAGTTGATGCTCTTTGACCTAGTTATTTAGGTAACTATGCATATATCCCGTGCAGATCAATGACAGAACGTTCTCACATAGAACACAATATTTCTAGCAATTCTCTACATAGTGGCAAAAAAACAACCAACTAAACAAAAGCCTACAACTATACATAAAGAGAGTAAACACTTAATGGGGAATGACTTTCTGGGTTTCAGTTACCCTGGTCATTTCAGGGGAAGAAAGGAGGCTGATAAGCGGCTGCCACAGGATGGAGGGGAGGCAGCACAGAAGTCAAGGACATATGGAGACAGAGACCTAGAAAGACAGCAGTCTCTCTATATGTTGATTCTTCTTCTTTCACTCAGAGGGGTTTGTTTTTGGAGGAATGTGAGGATAGAGAACCCCAAGCCCAAGGGCAGGGAGAGTGCATTATGATCTAATAAAGTTAGTATATGTATATATACATATATATATATATATATAAATGAAGTTATAGCAAAAACTGTCCTTATTTTCAAGCATCCACTTGTCTTAGAACATATCCTCCTGAAGAATGTTATCTACAGTCAGAGGAAGAACTGTGGGAATAGAAACACAGAAGAAAAACAACTGCTCAATCTCATGGGTCGAGGGGATACGATTGGGGATATAGACTCTAAATGATCACCCTAGTACAAATATTAATGGTATAGAAATGGGTCTTCATCAATGACACATGTAAAACCCAGAAGAATTGTGCATCAGCTATGGGAGGGGGCTTGGGGAAGGGCAGGGAAAGAACATGAATCTTGTAACCATGGAAAAATATTCTAAATTAACTTAAAAAATTTTTTTTAAAAAGAACATATCCTCCTGGGTATAAGGGAGGACTACTATATAGTACTGTCTAATAATGTCAATGTACTTTATTATTACTCTGATGCTAAATAACATCTTGTGTGTTTCATTTATTAATTAAACTTTATTACCTGTTGTGTTTGTATAAGAAAATCACATTATCCTACTGGGTCTGTATCCTAAAAAGATTAAAGATAGTAGAAAAGAATCCACCTATGCAAAAATATGTATAGCAGATTTTTTGTGGTGGCAAAGAACTGGAAACTGAGTGGAAGTCCATCAATTGGGAAATGACTGAACAAGATGTGGCATATGCTTATAATAGAATATTATTGTGTCATTAAAAATGACAAGATGATCACAAAACACCTGGAAAAATTTACACAAAGTGACGCAAAGTGAAGTGAGCAGAACCAGGAGAACATTGTTCATAGTAACAACAATAATATTGGGTAATCAATTATGAATGACAACTATTAACAAGGCAAGACCCAGGTCAACTCCAAGGGACTCATGACAAAAAAAGAGATCTACTGTCATAAAAGGAATAGATGGAGTCCTAGTGTAGATTGAAACACTATTTATTTCCTCCATGAGTTTTTCTCTACTATAAGTAAAATATATTGCTTAACAACATGAACATAGAAATATGTATTATATGATAGCATATGTATAACCTATATCATACTACTTGCCTTCTTTGAGAGTCAGAAGGGGTGGATGGAAGGGAGGGAGAGAGAGAGAGAGAAAGAGAGACAGAGACAGAGACAGAGACAGAGAGAGAACATGGAGATCATAAAATGAATATTAGAAATTATATTGATATGTTAAAAAAAGAAAATCACTTTATATGTGAGTTCAGGAGGTGTTTGCTTATTATATTCATGGTTTCAACCATCCATAGTATGTCTTGGAACATATCCCTCACAGATAAGGAGTCTTACTGTAATGGAACAGATAAAAAAGAATGATAATAAAATGGAATATAAATATGACAGATTCAGAGAAACATAGAAAGACTTGTAATTTCCAGCTTCCTTTAAAGGTCAGCTAAAGTGGCATATCTAGTCTCCCTCCATCTCCCTCCTCCACCAAAAAAAATTACCTTGCATTTAGATAATAAGATCATAGAATCATAGGTCTAGAGATGGAAGGGATTTTGCAGAACCAATCTAATCAGGTGCCTCATTTTACAGATAAAAAACCGAGTCACAGGAAATTTAGTGACTTGCTCAAGGTCATACAGATAGTAAGCATCCAAAGTGGTATTTTAACCTAGATCCTCTGATTATTATTTTATATCTATTTTGAATGTATATGTGTGTATGTATATACACATACATACATGTCTTCTTTCTTCCAATAAAACATAAGCTCTTTGAGGATAAAGATTATTTTATTTATGCATTTGTCTAACTGGTCTCTGGTACAGTATGTAGAGAATAGTTTGATTTATTATAAAAATTGATGTAGAGTAAAGATAATCAGAACCACTAGAACAATATATACAACTACTACAATATTCACAAGAAAAAATGTTAAAATGCATCTATACACAGATGAATCACAATGTTCCATCTTTATCCCACAGAAAAGAAATCATACATACTTTCCTTCTTTCCATAGAAAAACATAGAGGACAAGGAGTATGGAATGATGTTCATACTATCAGATGTGATCATTTTGTCAATTGAGTTTTGTTCAAATATTTTTTTGTTAGAGGGCAGAATTCAAGGGAATATGGAGCATATTGAGTAATGATTCTGAAGTTGAAAAAGGAATAAATAACAGTGATTTATTCTGAGAGAAAATAAAAAAGAAAGTAGCATTTTCTAAAAAAAGACATCTCCAAGACTAGCCAAACTGGAGGATTCTCATCAGTTATCAAGTGCTCTCAGGCCTGACTTTGAGGACTATGACTACTGAGCCAAATGCACAAACTTTTGAGATTAAATGCACTAGAAATCAAGAAAGTTGAGTTCTAGTCCTGATCTTCCTTTCTTATTTTTGCCAGCCTCATGTTCCTTTCATTCTCAGTTTAGGAGTAATCTCTTTTTGGCTTTCCTGATCCATATCCGCTAGTGCTCTCCCCCTCCTCAAATGACCTTTTATTAGACTTTTTAAAATGGCATTTCTCACTAAATCTTTTTATGACCTTAAATAAAAAGATTCAGGTTCCTGAAGCTTAGTTTTCTCATCTATCAAATGAGAAGGTAGGACCAAACTACGAACCTCTAAAGTAACTTCCACCTCTGAGAGACCTTGATTGTATGAACATTCAACTGGACCAATAGCTAAACACTCAGGTCTAAGACAAGTTCTAGTGATAGGTAAGACAATAAAAATTGTGGACATGAGGAAGTAGTATTTGTGAACTGACCAACCTTCAAATAATTTACTAATAGATAAATGATTTAACTATTAAGGAGGATAACTCCCAGAATGCATAATCATTATCTTTACCACATGGCTATAAGAGAGTTCATTTATTACGCAAACTCAGTTTTCCTGCTAGGCTTCTCCAGTGCTGGTAGATTTCAGATATTTTCTATGATTTAATTAATTTATGAGATATTAAAGCATGGAAATTGTCTTTATTATTGTTTTCTTTTTTTCCTTAACAATTATGTTGGTATTTAGGGTTTTAAGGTTATTACCTATGCAGTAATACATCCTAAAAGTTCAATCAAGGCTTTCACTGGAAAGAAACTCCTCTGCTCTCTCAATTTGATTCAGAGATAAAAGATCATATTGCTCATTTGTAGGTAGCAAGTTCATAGGAAGGGGCCTTGTTCATTTGTTCTGAATTTATTGAGTGCCTACTAAGTTCCAAACCCTGTTCAAGGGCTTTGCAGTATATACAAAGAGGATAAAGACTTACCCTCTGTCCTCTAAGAGTTTACAATAGAATTTTCTGCATTGTAGAACATTAAATTCAGAGTTATAATCAGTTACTGTTAGGTATTATGTCACAGTCCATTTTTAGCATGCTCATTCAGGAGAAAATGGAAAACAAAATATATTCCAGTAAGCCCGAAAAACTTCCAAGTGTCTCCTGATTTCTGACTTCTCAGAACTTTTATAGCACTTAATTCGTGAGCGAATGGCACAGAATTAGGTGCTAGTTTGTCCTTTTCTGTCCTTTAGTTTCTTATCTCTTCCCAGGTGGATTGTCATTGCCCAGCCCTTTGCTGGATGCTCTTGTTGTTGATACTCTGGTCAGTAGAAGACATGCTAACACAATTACAAATTCAGAGTGGAAAGAAACTTCAGGGTCATATAATCCAAATGATGTTTGAATAAGAATATAATCTACCCATCTAACATATACATACACATGTATACACCAACATACACACACGCATGTATGTATCAGATAAATGCTTTAATGGGAAGGAGAGTGGATTAGTAGGGAAAACAATAAACTTGGAGTCAGGAACACCTGGGTTCAAATTCTATTTCAAACACTTAATAGCTGTATGATCCTGGGAAAGTTACTTTGCCTTTCTTATCTTTGAGGATAAAAGGAGATAATTATTGAGGACAAGAGTTAATTAATATAAAGTACTTTGTCACTTTATGTTATTACATAAATATCAGTTCTTTTTCTTCTAATAAAGCCCTGTAGTCTCTTACTAATCACCATTTACTTTTTCTAAATATTTGTTAGCCACCACTCCCTGGGTGAGAGCTAGGGAAACCCCAGTCGCCTGGCTTTCCTGCTGGGCCATGGAGGCAAGTCATAGTATGGCCAGCCCTTCTCTATAGTGATGCGTTATGCACATATTATCTCTTTTGACTCTGTTGTTATTCCCATTTTACAAGTGAGGGCACTTTCTGCTTTTTTACTGCTAGGGTAGCTTCAAAACCAAAACCCAAACTAAAATCATTTTTGTTGTCATTAGCATGTTGAGTCAGCCTCAGACTGTAGCATTCCTGCCACTCTCTCCACAAGGCTATGCCACCTTCGTTTATTCGGCCTCAATTTGTTAATTTTGGTTTTAATCTTCTCTCCTGAGAATTTCAGTCTTGAGAACTCATCCCTTCTGGTCTGATTTACTTTGTAGAAGTTTATTTTGTGGAATCCTACACATCCTTTCCTTGAACTCTTTTAAATCTATTCTCCCCAAATGTTGGTCACATACCTGTCAATGGTTGGCTTTCCTCACCTCCATCAAAATTTGTAGATGCAGAGCTCCCACTCCTCTGCTCCCCTCCCACCCCCTGTCAAGGTAGCTGTTTATTTTCTTACCAGCAACCAGTTGGTGAGGATCAGATACAGAATAGATTCTCCTGTCATTGGTTCCTTTACCTTCTGAAGAATGAAATTATCGGTAGGGAAAATGCTCTGCTTTGAGCAGAGAAGGAGTGGGGGCAGCTGCTTGGATAAATGAAGTCCCTCATCACTCTCTGGCGTGTTTCTGTGTCAGACTTCTGATCTGATTCTTGAATTCTTCAGGTATTTTACACTCTTTGGTCAGGCAATATGTTTTATACAGCAAATGACAATATTGTTTCTGTTCTGACTTTTCACTGATTTTCAACCAAATGTCTCTGCCATGCTTTCCTATCTTGGTCCTAAATTTCCTCACATAAATAAATATATACATAGTTACACACACACATATACCTTCACATACCATGTGATTTTGGTTTACCTTCTTACCTATTCTTTTTCTTTTGAATGAAGTATACCTTTAAGACGTCATATTGTAGTCATGGGTCCTGAACTACCATTTACCTTGTTACATTCTAATCTCTGGTTCACTTTCGTTGTTCACCCTATTTTGTATATCTGCATACCAGCATCTGAGGCCATGGATTTTATTACTTCTTCCTTTATTGGAAGTTCTTTCTCTCGTGAATTTCTGGATATCTCTACTTCTGTTCTTATGTTGTAGCTAATCTCTAGGGTATCTAGCTTGGCAGATCTAAGCAGGGAATCTTCTCTCTCCATCCTTTTCAGTTAATGACCCTTTTGATCATATTTACAAGATTACAGACAAATATATTCCTTTAAATATTTTTTGTTTTTATATAACTTCTTTTCTTGAAGATATTCCTGTCTTTGTCCTTCCTCCTTTTCATCCTCTACATTCTCCTATCCAGAAAACCTTCTTTTGCAACCAAAAATTTCTTAAAATAATGAAGTGGGGGAAAAGTAGTTCAATAAAATCAGCCAATATATCAAATGAGTCTGAAAGTACATGCAATAGTCCACACACAAAGCTTTAATTTTCTGAGAATAAGGTTGATTTTTATAATTAATTGACAGCTAGGTAGAACAGTGAATAGAGCTTTGGATCTGGAGTCAGAAAGACCTGAAGTCAAATCTACTCTCAGATACTTATTACCTGTATGACCTTATCACTTAGCCAATTTTTGCCTCAGTTTCTCCAATTGTAAAATGAGGACAATAGTAGCACCTATCTCTCAGGGTTGTTATAAGAATCAAATGAGATAACAATTGTAAAATGATTAACATAACACAGTACCTGGTATATAGTAAGCACTATATAAATGTTAGCTATTTTTAATTACACGGAGTTCAAATTTGATTGTTTCTGCTGTTGTTCTTTCTCCTAATATCATTGTAGTCATTGTGTATGTTTTCCTGGTTCTACCTACTTCACTATACATCGGTCCATATAGGTTTTTCTTTCTCTAAATTCTACATATTAACTCTTTAGAATGACACAATAATATTCATTATATTCATGTGTCACAAATTGTTTATTCTCCCAATGAATGGGTAGCTACTTTCTAGTTTTTTTGTTAAAACAAAATATTTTCTTTCTGTCTTTGATATCTTTAGCAGCATATACTAAGTAATTGCATCTCCAGGTCAAAGCATATAGGCATTTTAATTATTTTAAACATAATTCCAAATTGCTTTCAAAATAATGAAACCAATTTATAGCTCTGCCAAATGTATATATACATATATATATGTGTCCCTATTCTGTAGCCCCTCCAACATTTACTATGTTGTTTTTTCATCCGTCACAATTTTCTAGGTATGAGGTAAAACCTCAGAGATTTTTGATTTCCATTTTTAAATCAGTGGTTTAGAGCAGTGTTTCATATAATTATTGATAGTGTGTAATTCTTCTTTTGAAAACTTTCTGTTAATATCCTTCAAATATTTATTCATTGGAGGATGCTCGATCTAATAGATTTGTGTTAATTCCTTATACATCTTGAATCTCAGAACCTCATCAGAGATATTTGATACAAATATTTTTCCTTCTCAATAGCTTTCCTTTGTATTATGTTGACTGCATTGCTTTCATATTTCATGAAATTAAAATGATCTATTCTCTTTTTTGTAACATAGAAAAATATATTATCACAAGCCCTTATTAGTCTCATTCCATTGTTGGACAAGAAGCTGTTCATGCCTATATATATATATATATATTTTTTTTTTAAACCCTTACCTTCCGTCTTGGAGTCCAAGGCAGAAGAGTGGTAAGGGCTAGGCAATGGGGGTCAAGTGACTTGCCCAGGGTCACACAACTGGGATCCACTGAGCCACCCAGCTGCCCTCTCATGCCTATATTTTAAGCCATGGTCCAGAAATTTTTTTAAATCATAGGACTTTCTTTTATTTTTTATGTTAATTTGCCCAACCTTTTCCTTGGCTTAGCTTTATTTATTCATTTTCAAAATAAATTAATTAATTAATTAAGAATATTTTTCCTTGGTTACATGATTCATGTTCTTTCCCTCCCCATTCCTGGAGCTGATGAGCAATTCCACTGGGTTATACATGTATCATTGTTCAAAACCTATTTCCATATTATTAATATTTGTAATAGAGTGATCATTTAAAGTCAAAATCCCCAATCATATCCCCATTGAACCATGTGATCAATCATATGTTTTTCTTCTGCATTTTTACTCTATGGTTCAGAAATCTAAAGCATTTTAGCATATACCTTCTTTTTGACCAACTATTCATTTCCACAAAGTGTGTTTCTCTTTGGAAGCTTTTGACTTTAATTTAATAGCAATGATGGAACACCACCTGGAATCCTAAATTTTGTTTTTGTTTGACACATTAGCCCTTGTTCCAGAAAATTTTGCAATCTAATTGAGGAGAGAAAAACATGAAAAAATTAGAAAAAATAGATAATAAAAATCAAGAAAGTGGTATAGTATAAACTCTGAGTTCTATAAGAATTTAGAGAAGGATCAGATAGGATAAGGGTTCAATTTAAACCATGCTTTGAAAGATGAACGGGATTGGTTAGACAGAAGAGAAGGGTTGGTCAGCTATCTCCTCTTCATAAACAAAAAGACAGAACATCATTGTTCTATCTAATGCTGGAGCATGGATTTTATTGATCTAAAGGCAAACTGTCTTGATAAATCTAGCCATATAATGCCTATCCCAAGGAAAAAAAGCATGCATTCCCCCCAAAAGTGAAATATCAACTACTTAATTAAAAAATGCCAATAAACTGCTTTTTTTGTCTTCAGTACACCGAACATGACTAACAAAGAGCCACTTGGAAAGTACCTGGTACAGACTTTCCCTTCAAGTTTGTTTGTTATTTCTTAACAAGTTCCGTCTTGGTTCCAAAAGCCACCCTTCTTGAAAAATAGAAAGTCTTGATTTTTTTTTACCTTGGCCAAGTGCTACAATCTTGTTCTGGGCATATGCTTAAATGAAAAGAACAGGTCAGGAATAACACAAAGTAATTTAAAGGCCTTGCACCACAATATGTGGGATTGCCCACAGCTACACCTTGCAATCACCCAATTCATATTTTAGGTCCTGACATGAGAGTTCATAGTATTTTACAATTCTATGTTCCATGTCAGTGGCTGACTGTGGAGCTGAATATCAGTCCTATTTAAATCTGCAAGAAAATAGCTTCAGGTGACATAACCTTTCATGTAGTACCACTGTGTACATATACAAATAATTGAGGCTCTTGACCCTGTCTATGCACATACAACTGTAAGTACAAACTTGACATTTTGATTCTGCTTGTAGCCTTTCTCGTTGTTATTTTCTGTTTCAATAATCCATTGCAGGTAGAAAAATGAAGGAAGGAAGCATGAATGATTAATGCTGTCAAGCTAAAATAATGTATTTAGAAAAATCTATAAATCTGTTATTTGTGGCATTTTAAAACTGAACACGATGGTCCTCGGTGCCAGTCAGACTATTTTACAGCAGATAAATGTAAGCGCTTCACAGCAGAATGGCAGGAGAACCTCCTGACCCCCCATCGGCTGGGCAGGGGACTTAGAGGGTCAGTGGGAACTTTCAGCTACAAATGAATATTTAGCACAAGTCAAATATTCATGAGTGCTTATGAATATTTATTGTCAGTCTATAAATATTACAAGGTGTAGTTGATTCATTTCTGGGGGTGGGGTGGGGAAAGGAGAGGGCTTGTTTTGCATCTCAATATTTTGATTTCTCCACCAACTGGGCACTGAGAGGGGCAGGCAAGGCCAATTCCTGGCCACCTGGCTGGCTGCCTCTTACTCCAGGCTCAGCCTTATTGCCTTTGGCCCTGCTGCGGAGTCGAAACTTTATGAAATTTAATTCAGTGGGAGCTTTCTCTTAAAACTCTCTATCACTTGTGCATGCTGGTCCACTGAACACAAGCAGGAGTTTTTCACAAGTGCAAGGGGGATAGAGAGATGGTGTGACAGTTTTCCCTTATGAAAATGTGAGGACTGGTTATTAAGAGCTCCCTCTAGAAGTGGACGGGGACATAGTAGTCTGACCTAGTTGTTCTCCATCCTCAACGCCAAACTCCCCCCCCCCCCCAAGACTATCCAATAATTGTTACAAACTCTTTTTTATCGACAAAGCACTCTCTCTCTCTATCTTTTTAAACCCTTACCTTCCATCTTGGCGTCAATACTGTGTATTGGCTCCAAGGCAGAAGAGGGGTAAGGGCTAGGCAATGGGGGTCAAGTGACTTGCCCAGGGTCACACAGCTGAGAAGTGTCTGAGGCCAGATTTGAACCCAGGACCTCCCGTCTCTAGACCTGGCTCTCAATCTGCTGGGTTACCCAGCTGCCCCCAACAAAACATTCTCTTAAAAACCATCAAGGGACTCTTTCATGTCAAAAAAAAGTTTTCTTTTCTCATCTGAATGACATAGAGACTTCATCTCATTCCCTTACCATATCACTACTAATATTTATTCCATGTCAGTCCAGTTGGTAGTCATGTACAGAGGAGACATTCAAGCCACCTGGAATTCAACTGAATTAAGCCAATATCAATCCAATTGTTTCATTGCCTCTGTAAAAACTATATTGGGAGCCATGCTGTCAAATTTCCATTGTCATGTAAATGAACATGGGTGTTTGCAGATTAAAAAATAATTAAGAGTCTGATCTATGGCAGCAGCAAATGCCACCTGAAATCACAGGTTTCCAGTGTTTGGGGTAATGCAGATTGGGAGTGTCTGTGCCCTGGGAGAGGTGTGAGTTCACAGTTTTAGCAGAAAGTTGGCTTATCAGGAAGATAGAGCTCCATGACGATGCTGAACTATCATTCGCTTGTGGTGTTTTCAGTTTCTCCGTGTCGTAGAAGTCATGAGATCACAGTTACATGCTCTCACTCTGCGGGGAGGAGTCTCCTCTGTTTCCCACTGCTCTAAGAGAATAGACTGAGTTTCAACCACAGAAATAATCATTGGTTAGTTGTTAAGGAAGATTGTGGTTGCTTTGTGGAGTTGAGAAGCATCAATATAAACCATATTCCCTCTGTCTGGAGTAATGACCATCCCAGAAGCTAGAGCTCATTATTTTACTTACAGTGAAAACATTTAAAAAACCTACAGTATCTTCAACCTTGCCCCCACCAACACACCCTGCCCTTTTCTGCCTCAGTCGACACCAGGGACTGTTTTGTTTCTCTTTTTGTAGCTGTAGTACCTAACACATACTAGATACTTAATAAATGTTAAATTGGGGGGGGGGGAGCTGGGGAATTTTGTCCTTGATTTGTTCCACCACCTCCTTTTTAGTGCCCCAATTTTCTCTCCTCTGATCCCTTGTCTCAGATATTTATCCTGCCTCTTTTGCAGAATATATATATATATATATGTTTTAGAGTGGAGGTAGAACAGGTTTCTCAGCCTTCTCAGTATTCTCCCATGGTATCTTAGAAGTATTGAGATGTTTTGTTTTGTTTTTTAAACCCTTACCTTCCATCTTAGAATCAATAATATGTATTGGTTCCAAGGCAGAAGAGTGGTAAGGGCTAGGCAATGGGGGTCAAGTGACTTGCCCAGGGTCACACAGCTGGGAAGTGTCTGAATCCAGATTTGAACCCAGGACCTCCTGTCTCTAGGTCTGGCCCTCAATCCACTGAGTCACCCAACTGCCCCCCACCCCATTTTTTATTAAAGAGATGGCTTGAGATCAGGAAGTGCTAAGTTTGAATCTGAACTCAGATTTTCCTTGTTGTGTGATCCTGGGCAAGTCATGTAACCTCTGACTGCCTAACAAAAGAATACACTGGAGAAGGAAATGGCAATCTACTCCAGTATCCTTGGCAAGAAAACCCCATGAATAACTATGGTCCAGGGGGTGTGACAAGGAAATCACTTTAAAAGACTGATATATATTAATTTAAGGTCGCCAAGGAATTCAGCTATGTAATTCCTAAATGAAACTCAAGTCAGCAGTCAACCTTTTATGGAGTTTTTAATTACAAACAGGAGGAAGAAAGGTATTAGAGAGAGAGAGAGAGAGAGAGAGAGAGAGAGAGAGAGAGAGAGAGAGAAAGGGGAGAGAAGGGAATAGGGCTTAAATACCCCTTCTGTTTAGGCTGGGCCAAAAGGCCCAAGCCCTTAGATAGCTGAGGCAAAGAAAAAAGACCAGTCCCTAGCACTCACGTGACCAAAATGGAGAAACAGTCTCAGCGGCCTCCACCTCCAGCTTCCTTCAGAGCAAAACTCAGAGCACAACCTCTCAGAGCAAAACCTCTCCAACCAACCACCACCGTCCTCAGACCCCTCTATCTTTAAGGAAACCCTCCAAGTTCCCTCCCCTCAGTTCTCACATCTACCAATCACTGTCCATGTCTTCCCTGTGCCAATGGTGGCTCTAGCTTAACCCAGGACCGCCCAGAAGTCTGTGGCTTTGCACATGTCTGTTGAAGGTCATATTCTCAAATAATTAAATCTTGATCCTTTTGCTGCAGCCCTTCCTAAATCCTGTTACCCTGAGCAGGGTAGAGATTGGAAGTTCCAAGACCTGGTTCTGTCATTCCAAGTATCTCTATTGTATCAATTCTAAAATCAATCATGACTCAAAGAACTTCCTGTTCTATGCTTAAGCATAAGTCAAAGCCCTTTCCATTGTTCAGCAAAAGGTTTCTGTCCTAAAGTAATCTTAAGTAGGGAGGAGAAAGATCCTCCCATGCCAAGGGGGTTCACATTCCAATAGACTATCAGTAGGAAATTTTTCAAGTATGAAATTTCCCAATGGTGAAATTTCTAACATTTATAAGTCTAAGAAATTTTAAGGTTTACAGGGCCATCAAGAATCTGGACATGAATGCAGGACAGTCATTTTTTACAAAGCTGGCTCAACTCTCTCTGAATTAAATTAAATCAATTGTACCTTTTTCATTAGTCTGCCTTTCTGTTTCCTTCCTTTTTATATTTTATTCCTTCTTACTAATTCTTCTTCCTTTCCCTCTCCTCCCCTCTGTTCTCCACTCCTGTCTCCTCCCCATCCTCTCCTGTCCTAATTTGTCCTGTCCTTGCCTGTCCTCTCCCCTCCTTTTTTTCTCCTTTCCCCTCCTGTCCTCTCTTCTCCTTTCCTCTTCTCTCTCTTCCCCAGTCTGTCTCATCATTCTTTTTTCTTTATCTTTCCTTTTAACTTCCAACAGGGCATTTTAAAACTCCTTCTCATGGTCTTTTTTAGTATGAGAAATACCTTGGGTGCTAGCCAGTGCAGATAATTCTTTACCCTGCTACTAAGCTATTCAATTATTCTTTATTTTCGATTCCCTCCAAGTAACAGGTGAGCACCAAAATCATCATAGCATCATATATATGAATCTGGGCAACAAAGACAAAATGGATTCTAATCCAGTTTGTATTTCTCCATTAGCAAAGCCTGGAGACATCCAATTGGTTTGAAGATTTTTTTTTTTCACTCAGGTGCCCAGCTTGAATAATTTAAAATTAACTCAACTCCTTCAGCATAAAAAGTAATGGCTCTGTCAGAGCCAAAGTGCAAAATGCTAATTTAAGATTTTAAATACTAATTCTGAATAAATGGAGGTGTCATTAAGAGAAAGGGTTTTTATTATTATTATTATTATTCTTAATGGGAGAAGGTATACCTTGAATTTGTGGGAACCATTAAAGTTACATCTTCAGTGAACCTGGCCTTATAGATGCCACAGTAGTGTAGAAAGAGTTTTGAAAAACAGTGTTTCTACAAAGAACACATCAGGGGAGAGCTAACAAGTTCTTACTGAAAAGTCTATGCTCATCTATCCTTGGCTCTCAGAAATTAGAGTATACTGGTCTAAAAGAAACCAGGAAGTTGGTATAGTCCCATGATGGTGAACCTATGACACATGTGTCAGCACTGACACACATAGCCATTTTTGATGACACAGGGCAGCATGTGGGCTCAGCACACCTCAGCCAAGAGCCACTCTGCACCCCACAGCCGAGGCCATGGAACAGGGGGCAAGCAGAGGGCAATGGTGGCCCAGGCAGCTGGGGCTACTTGGGCTGAGGGGTTTGGTGGGGGGGAAGCAAGTTCATGGAAGGAACACACACAGGCAGTTAAATAATATCAAAACCAACAAAAGAAACAGATTGACAGATGAAGTTAGTAGTGTTTGCTTTGGGCTTGAAGTGTACAAAATACTGTGAGAAAATAAATACAGGTAGTTCTCCTCATCATCTTTCTTTGATTCACACTTTTGAATCTTCTCAATTTCTTTAAAACATCAGTACTTGACCATGCTGCAAGTTTGCAAGTTGCTTGACCTTTTAGTGATTAATTTGACCTTCATAGGTACTTAGCACCTTTTTGTATTAGATCCAAAAATAGACTTAGCTTAAGGCTTTTGCCTCACTATAAGTATGAGTTAAGTACTTTTCATTGTTCAGTAAGGAGTTTATAACTTTATCTTCCCCTAAAGTATGCTTAAGTATGGGTGGAGTAATGTTACAGTTCTCACATTCCTGATCAAGTACCTTCATTGTTTAAAATGAGGAATGGTCTTAACCAAATGTTCTAAGGTAGAGTCTGAGAATTTTTAACATTCATAAGTCTGAGAAATTTTAAGATTCAGGATATCAACCTTCAATTGAAGATTTAGTCAATGAAATTCAGCAACAAAAAAGTCACTAATATGAAGATTAGTTAAAGAATTCCCCTCCCCCTCACTTATCTTAGTTCATAGCACCCCACACAAGTCAAATAATATCAAGACCAACTAAAGAAACCAACTGACAGATGAACAAAGAAGTCACTAAGCAGGTAAGTTAAATAATTAGTTTTTGATTTATTAAATACAGTTATATATTACAATTATGCATTTTTGTCATTTAAACTATAAATGTCACAAAATTATGATGTTTTTCTTGAAGTGACATACCACCCTAGTTATGGTTGGCTTTTTCTTTGGTGAATTTTGACACACCAAGCTCAAAAGCCCATCACTGGTATAGGCCAATGAAGGAGCACTGCCAGCTCCTTGTTTTTTCTGTTAAATGTTTATGGGAGAATGTGTACTTTAAATTTTTTTTATTATTTTAACATTATTTTCCTTTTAAATGAAATTCTAAATTTTACCTTTTGTCTAACTCTTCCCCTAACCACTAAGAAGGAAAGCAAAATAATATCAATTATACATGTGAAATAAAAAAATTTTCCAAATTAATCATATCACAAAAAAGCAAGAAAAATAAAGTGAGAAAATTATGCTTCAATTTGTTCTCAAGAGTTTATCGATTTTTTGGGGGGGATCTATTTGAAGAGGTGATCCTTACAGTTTTATTTTACCCTTTGTGTCTAAAATATTGAGGTAATTTTCCTTATGTTCTTTGGGTTTAGAGTTCCTGAAGGTGCTTTTGTTGCTATTACTGCTGTTGCAATGGCCTCCAAGGTCTGCTATTGGTATTGCTTCCAAGCTCCCACTGCCCCATCCCATCTCATAGACCTCTCCTGCTGACCTTCTAAGTTCTCTTAAGGTGGAAAATGTCCGACTCTGACCTTTTGTTGGCTCTACTGCTCCAAAGTTTTATTTGAGAAATTATTTTAAAGTTGCTTAGAGGGGAATATTTGGGAGAGCTTTACTGGATTGCAATCTATATTCCACCATCTTGGTTCTGTGGCAAAAATCTGCATTTATATGGGATATGGGATATGGTTTAGACCTAGCTCTAGAATCCAAGCAATACTCACTCTAAATTGTTAGGTCCCCTATGTAAAGCTTTGTAAAAGGTCCTTCAGCTTTAGTCTTGTGTTCTCAGAAATGCCTTTTTTGGCACTCCAGTTCATTCCTTTTTTCCATCTATCCATCAATCATCATTTTTTAAGTAGCTGTTGTGTGTTAGGCATAGTGCTTGGTGCCAGAGATGCAAAGATAAATGAAATAGAGCCTTCCCTAATTGATATTATATTTTATTGTGGGAGATAATGTAGATATATTAAAGAATATATAAATATTCTAAAAAATATACACATTAAATAAACACAAGATAATTTCTTGAGGGTAGGGATACTATAAGTTGGTGAGTGAAATCAGGGAATGCATCATGTAGAAAATAATATCTGAGATGAACTTTGAAAGAAACCAGAGATTCTAAGAGACAGAAATACATTCCAGGCATGGGAAATGCAAAGGGAAAGAGATGGGCAATAGAATGTCATATGTGAGGAAAAGAGAGAAGTTTAATTTGGCAGAATTTATAGTATGTGAAGGAGATTAATGTAATAATCCTGGAAAGCAATGTTGGGGTCAAGTTCTATAAGGTTTAAAAGCCCTAAACAGAGGTCTTTGCATTTCCTACAATGGAAGTTGCTAAAAATAAAGGATTATTTTTTGTCCCTGTATCTACAAGGCTTAGTACAATGCCTGGCATTTAGCATATGCTTAATAAATACTTGTTGATAGATTGATCCTCAAGATAAGAGGAACATGCATGTGTTTAGTGAACAAGGGAATAACTTGGTCAGATTCATCCTTTAGGAATATCGCTTGGAACCATGGAAAACAATTCTAAATTAATTAAATAAAAATTTTCAATTAAAAAAATAAACTGAGGGGAAAAAAAGAACTATCACTTGGGCAGGAATGGAGACATGGATAGCAAAGAGAAGAGAGAAGCAAGGAGACCAGACAAGAGATTATTCTAATGATGCAGGGAAGAGATGATGAAGATCTGAACTAAAACAATGGCTACAGTAGTAGGGAGAGGAGGATAGATATAAGAGTTAGAATTGACAAGGCTTGGCAACTGGTTCAATATGTGGAATAATGAAAAAATGAGGAGTCGGGTCTATCATGAAGATTTTGAACCCAAATGTGGCAAAAAACAATCATCAGAAATAAATTATGTTGAGGGCTACCAGGGGAAAAGTCTTACAACTTGGAATCATAGTTTCTAGTTTTCATTCTACATCAGACAGTTACTATTGGGTTTCCTTAGGAAGGCCGTTTAATTTTTATGGACTTTACCTAGCCCTTTAGAATGTAAGATTCTTGAGGACAAGCACTTTTCAAATTCTTCCATTGTATCACTAGATTTGAAATCAGAAAAGACCTGGGTTGGAATCCTGCCTCTTATACTCACTAACTGTTTTGGGAAGAAGTAAGTTATTTAACCTCTCGGAGCAATTGTAGCACCTCCAACTCAGTCCTAGATTTAGTGACGGAAGAGACCTCTCAGGCTATCTAGTCCAATCCCTCATTGAACAGAGGAGGAACTGAAGCCCAGGGAGATTGAGGGATTTGCCCAAGATCACATAAGTAATGTCGGAGGCAGAATCTGAACCCAAGTCATGTGGTCCTAGAATGAGTATTCTTTGCACACTTCCTTATCTGTAAAATTAATTTAATAATGGCTGTATAGCCTACTTCATAGGATCATGATAAAATAAGCTAAGGTGTTTAACGCATTGTTCAAGATCTTCAAGTATTATACACACGTGTTTATGTGTAAACATGCCCACATGTACATACATATATGAACATATTATATAGATATGACTGTGCATACATGTCTGTGTATATTTATGTTATATATATATATATATATCATTGTATAGTATATATAGTATGAACCATAACATAGTATATATAGTATCATGTGCTTTTCTTGTTCAGTTGTTTTTTTAATCACATATGACTCTTTGTGACCTTTTTGGAGTTTTCTTGGTAGAGATACTAGAGTGGTTTGACATTTCCTCCAGTTCATTTTACAATGATAAAACTGAAACAAACAAGGTTCAGTGACTTGCCCAGGATCATACAGATAGTACGTCAGATTTGAACTCAGGAAGATGAGTCTTCCTGACTCCAGATCCAGAACTCTATTTACTGTGCCACTTAGCTACCCTGTAATACATATATAGTATGTACATATGCACACACATAGGTCATTATTCAGTCACTCAAGAGACTGAAATTCCTATAAGTTTGGCATCATGGTATGGTGGAACAACACCAGATTTAGAGTCAGAAAAATTTAAATCTTCAAGTACAAATCCATGGTTTGATATGGACTAAATGGTCTTATGTTACTCATTTCATCTTTCTGAGTTCTAGTGTCCTCATATGTAAAAGGGCAGTAGTCGTGGTCATTGTTATAATGATTAGCTCACAGACACATTATGGGTAAAGCTTTTATGAATGACAAAGTAATATATAATATGTATGTAACCAGTTCACTGTCCCTCAGACCATTGGAGGACTGGACTATAAAAACAGCTAGGAACAAATCTGTATAAGGCTGTCTGGGATAGCGGAGGCTGCAGCGCTGGCTGTGATAGGCCTGTTGCACCTTGCACAGGCTCATCACTGCCACCACTATACTGGGCAGCAGTATACACAGTGCAGAATCCCCTCCCTCAGATCACTGCTCACCGTGCTGACGTCTTCCATGGTGCAGCCACCTAGTCCTTTGTGCGGCGCCTCCTTCTCATTCAGTTACTCTCAGAACAAGGTGCCATGCAAAGGATTATGTCACCAGATGTAGTACTGGATGTGAGCGATGCCACACTTTGCAGCGCTGTCACATACAGTGCTCCTCTCACTGACCACCAGTGAAAGAAGTGCCCCCTCCGGAAGTGCAGTGGGGGCAGGATAAATGGCCTCGGAGGCCACATGTGGCCTGCAGGCCGCAATTTGGGGACCCCTGCCTTAGAGAGACAATGTGGTATTGTAGGTAAATAACTTCAGAGTGAGAAAGACCTGGGATCAAGATTCATCATACACACTTTTTGCCTGTGTGACTTTGGACAGGTCACTTCATGTTGGTTTTCTCTTCACTAAAATGGAGATAATAATTTCATAATGGCACTTAACCCCAGGATTATTGTCAGACTCAAATAATGCTATATATGAAAAGCATTTTGTAAACCTTAAAGTGCTATGTAAATTTAGCAGTTATTATTATTATTTTTGCTCCAGACATTTAAAAATATTTTCTTCCTCAATTACCTGGGAAAACAATTTTTAATTTTGAGTCAAATTCTCCTTCTCCCTCTTTTCTCTCTGCCCCCCTCCTTGAGATGGCAAGCAATCTGATATAGATTTTACATGTACACTTGTACAAAATATTTTTCCATACTAGTAATTATGTGGAAGAGAATTTGAACAAAAAAATGAGGAAAGAAAGTGAAATAAAGTATGTTTCAGTCTATATACGGAATCCGTCAGTTCTTTCTCTGGAGACAGATGGCATTTTTCATCATGAGTCCTTTGGAGTTGCCTTGTATCATTGTATTACTGAGAATAGCTAAGTTATTCATAATTGTTCAACATACAATATTGTTGTTTCTATGTACAATGGTCTCCTGGTTCTGCTTACTTCACTTTGCATCAGTTCACATAAGCCTAGGTTTTCTGAAATCATTCTGCTTGTCATTTTTAGAGTACAATAGTATTTCGTTATAATCATTTACTACAACTTGTTCAGCCTTTTCCCAATTAATGGGCATCCTCTCAATTTCTAATTCTTTGCTAACACAAAAAAGGCTACTAAAATATTTTTGTACAAATAGGTCCTTTCCTCCTTTTTTATTTTATCTCTGGTATACAGGTCTAGTAGTGTTTTTTCTGGATCACAGCATATGAACAGTTTTAAAGCCCTTTGGGCACAGTTCCAAATTATTCTCTAGAATGGATGCTCTAGGCATTTTTATACTAAGTTACAGAATGATTTCAGAGTTGCAATAGTAGAGGAAGTTTCCTCATTGGAAAATTTCCTGTAGAGATAAAATCACAAATGTATATGCACACATGCACATACATGTATGCAAAATACATATATGTACACATATAATTAGCATGTTTCTTTGTCATTTTCCTCTTTTTTTTTTCAATTGTGTCTCTCCATCTTACCCAGGCTGAGAATTCTGGAACTACTTCTCAGGCCCAATCTCATTGCTGACTGGCATTGGACTTTTTACTTTCTCCATTTTTCACTTGGGCCAGTTCAACCCTTCTTAGGCAATCTGATGGCCTTCCTCATGTCTTTCAGGCTCAGCATAATAATGCTGAATTTAATGTAGAGACAAGATCAGCATAACTCACTATAGTTCAGAAGTCCTGAGCTCAAGAGATACATCTAGCCTCAGATTCCTGAGTAATGAGGACTTGAGGCATGTCCTACTAGGCCCAGGCATCTGCCTCTTTTTCTTCAAAGTTTAGGGAATAAATTCTCCTAGTTTTTGGGTTAAGGATGAGGGCAAATGAATTCTTTTCAAACCAAGTATCTCTGTATTATGGTCTATACCCTTGGGTCAAAAATACCCATCTAAGGAAAAAACATCAGTTTTTAGTGCCCACTGGGCCCATCTGCCTCCTATTTGCCCCTGTTGGCAAAAAAGTTCCCCTTCCATCATCCCAACTTATTCACATCTTCTGACCTCCATGTTCATTTCTATTAACAAAATTATGAAAACTAGAAATGCTCACCTCTGTGCCTTGCTACCACCAATTACCCAGTCTCTGCCTTTAAAATAAATCTAAAAATGTGTGTGTGGCTGTACCCAAACGTCCATTGGCAGTACTTGCATGAAGGAATTGTGACTGGAGAACAAGGTTATGTATGTTACTTTTTGGAATCAATGCTGCAAGTTTGAAATGATGTATGGAGTGAAAAATGTCTGCCCCGTGTACAGAGAATACAAACCATTCTGTGCAGGGAGCAGCGAGCTGGGCTGGACTGCTTGCTGTTGTTGACTGCTGTCAGATATAATAAAACAAAATAAATCTCTGGGAACAAAAAAATTAAAGGACCTAAATGTGCTATTGTTTTTGATTCAGTCCCCAGCTCATAAAATTGCACTTTTCCCCCCCTCTTCCCAAGTGGTCAGATAAATAAATTAACTATAAAATATAAAAGCAAAACACAACCACAGGAAAATGTTCTTTAGGGACAGAAACTGCTCTTACTTCCCTACTCCCTCCCTTCCTGAAAAGCTTCCATCTTTCCTCTGTAAATTCCTCTAAGCACTACCCCGTTGGACTCTGCCCCTGGGGTAGGCAAAGTCTTTTCTTAATATCTACATATGGTTAAGAAAAAAAAAATTCTCACTGACAGGCTTGGGATACTTCCAGGGGAATAGTAGAGGACAAGAGTCATCTGCCCAGAGAACTTAGAAATAATACATGAGAGCAGAGCCAATGCTCCAATGCCCTTGGCCCTAAAGGGAGTCTGTTCTTTCAACTCAGGCAAGGAAGGGGGAGTCAGAAGCTGGCTACTGGGGCCATAGAATCAGAACTAGGAAGAACCTTCAATGTGGGAGTAAAATGGTGTTCTAGAAGGAGAATGAGGGATGCTGGGCTTAGTAAGGGAGACAGGAAAGCCTATCATTCCAGTCTCGTTCTTTGGGGGTCAATGTCAGTGTAGGGCAGTGGGCCAAGTAAGCATTTAGAAGCACTCAGTTACAGAAATCTTCTTGGGGTTTTTTTACTCCAATCAATCAACAAGAATTTGTTGGGACTTTCAGGAATACAAAAAAAGTGAAATAATACTATTGAGGATCTTCCATTATTGTGAAGGAGACCCCATAAATAAATGTGTGTATATACACACATATATGTATACACATACAAAAACATAATATATAAAAATGAATATAAGCTTGTTTTGGGAGGGAGGGCACTGGCAACTGGGAGGTGGGGATGCTGCTGTAGAACCTTGAGGGAACTTTAAGCTGCCATGTGACCCTTGCCCCTCTCTCTCCTCCTCTTTTAGGGTTTAGGACCAGCTAGATCCACACTGGGATGATGGAGTTTACTGTGGGAGCAACCAACTAATAATATATTCAGTCCAACCATAAATCCCATGACTGCTCCCACAGTAAACCCTATAATCCCAGTGTGGATCTAGCAGGAGAAGGGAATACAAAAAGCCATTGCACAGTGCCAAAGAAGCACAAAGCTACTTCCATAGTGCCTATCGAGCACGAGGTCAAAGAGACCAAACCAATCCAGGTAGGACTGATGAACTTCTAAGCCAATACAAAAGGACTTGAACCTAGTGTGAGACTAGAGGTTGGCTCCAAATTCAAAATACTGATTCATTGAGTATTGGAAAACATAGTTTGTCTGGGTCTGTTGACATCAATTTTTTCTGGACAACTAAGTGAATGACTAATTGACCAACTGATTGATCAAATGAGCATCAAGTGGTTGTATGTGTCAGTCACTGTGTTAAATGCTAAGCATAGGGGCAGCTAAGTGGCTCAGTAGATAAAAAGACAGACCTATAGACAGGAGGTCCTGGGTTCAAATTTGACCTAATATATTTAGTATCAGTTCTAAGACAGACAATAGAAGTGTTTTTTTTAAAGCTAAGGATAGAAATGGAAGGAAATGAGTAGTTCCAGTTCTCAAGAAATGTGTGTTTTTATTAGAGAAACAAGATACATACCCTAAATAACTTAGTTTGGAAATGGCCAGGAACTGACATGAAGTACTAATCTTGGGTGTCTTCCTTCTCCTTACTTATCATTCATATTGAATCCCTGTTAACCATTCTTGTCCTCCCCTTTCAAAATTGTTCTTGATGGAAAAATAGAGAAATAGAGAAAGTAAACAAGTTCTGTATCTCTCTAACCAATGAATGAATGGGAGAGTGAATGAATGAAGAAACACTTCTTAAATGATTTCTACCTGCCAATAATGGTGGTAGGTGTTGGGAATATAAAAGCAAAAGCTAACAAAATACTTGCCCTCAAGGACTTTGGAATTCTAATTAAAGTTCAGAGAGGGATGGGGAGAAGGAAATGGTAGACAGGGAAAGGTATTTGGATTTGTAAAGTTACCTGTGATGGTGAATGGAGCTATAGGGGAATAAATGGTTACACCCTTTCCAGTAGCAGTAGGAATATTTATTTTATTTCCAACTGAGAAATTAGGGGTGAGAAAAAGGGGAATGACATTTGTTACATGTGCAACTGCAAAGCAGCTATTGAGAAGATGGCAGAGGAGGGGAGTAAACATGGCTGGAGGAGCCAACCTGATATAGAGCGTCATTCAGGAGGCAGTCATTAGCCAGGACTTTGGAGATCCCAGGGCAGCCATTCCAGGGAGGAAAGGGTTCAGTCCTCAAGGGCATGGTCCCTGTTCTGGACAACAAGGAAGCTAAGGAGAAGGTTAAGGATGTATAACATAAAATATAGTATTGTAAAGTAAGGTCAAGTAAAAAAAATGTCGATGGTTTACTCACCATCATTATGCCATCTTCTCTGAGCAGCAATTCTATCTTTTCTTTTAACCTTTTCTCTTTTCTGATGTAGTTCAAAATAAAACAAAACAAATTTTGTGATCCTTTATATTACCAAATGTCCTTAGACTATTTAAAATTTTAGCACTCTAGACATTATACTCACAGTATTCCACCAATTCTTATGTTCATCTTCTATCATCTGCCCTTATTTTCCATCTTCTGGACTTCTTTATTTTTTTATTAGAGTAATTTAGTCAATGAGCTTCCCATATATCCACAGCAATATCTATAGACAACTCCAAATTTCTTTCCTCACTGGACTCTTTGTTTCTTCAGAATTTCTTTCATGAATACTGCCTCTTCCATCTGTCCTGACTTTCCCTTTAGAATTTTTGTCCATGGAATTTTGCCCAACTTTCTCTCCATCCTTTGAAATCTGCTCTCTCAAAATCAAGGGCATGTGTCATATAATCCTGGCTTTTCTTTCCTTCTTTTTCTTTTTAAACTCTTATCTTCTGTCTTAGAGTAAACACACTGTGTATTGGTTCCAAAGCAGATGAGCAGTAAGGGCTAGTAAATAGGGTTTAAGTGATTTGCCCAGGATCAGAGTCACAACTAGAAAGTATCTGAGGTCTAATTTGAACCTAGAGCCTCCCATCTCTAGACCTGTCTCTCAATCTACTAATTCACCTTCCTGCCCCATACATACAGGAGTAGGATTCTGATCTTGGGCTCACAAGCTTTTGTTCTCTCCTTTACATTGTACTGATTCTGCCTTCCTGTTGCTTCTCACATCATATCCTGTAGGTAACTGGCTGTTTCCATTGCCAAAGCACAAGTCCTCCAAAACACATGATTAAGGACAAGGCCTATTATACTCTACCTTCATCAGTTCCTGCTTGCTTTTTGTTATTCTGTTGGCTCCTTTGTTTGGAAAGGCTTGGGCATCCCATTGGTTCAACAGTATTGCTTTGGGCATCTACCTGGCTTCCTTGGAAGCTCATCAGACAAGAAGCATTTATTTAGGCAGGGGAGAAGGTATGGAATTGGTGCACCTGAGAGAAAGGGATGGATTTACAGCTGGAAAATGGGCAGTAGAGTCAGGTTCAGAAGCTCTTCCAGGGACTTCATCTGCCCCAAACATCATTCCCTTACCCCATAATCCCCAGCCACAGAGAAAGCACTCTACCATAATGTATTCTTTCAGATGTATAACTATCCTATAAAGTGCATCTAAAATGTTGAGCACAATGAGCCTGATTCTCTCTCTTAGAAGATACAAGTGAATTCTGACTTTTACCTGTTTCTATACCTAGTTGCCTTTATACCACCTAATAACTGTTAGATAGTTAATTAACAAACAAGCTGAAGTGAACAAGTGAAAGGAAAGAGCACTGATCCTAAAGGAAGAGCATCCAATTTTGAACTCTGACTCTAATCTTGAGAAAGCTATTTTTAACATTTAGGGTCCTCAATATCCTTCTTTGAGATCAGCTAAGTGACAGAGTGGAGAAAGTGCAGGACCTGAAGTCAAGAAATTCAAATTTGGCTTCAAACACTTATTATATAACCCTGGGCAAGTTACTTAATCTTGTTTGCCTCAGCTTCCTAATCTGTAAAATGAATGGGAGAAAGAAATGATAAACCCATTCCAGTATCTTTGCCAAGAAAATCCCAAAAGGGGTCATGAAAGATCAGATATAACTGAAACAACTAAAAAATGACAAATTCTTGTTTATAAATTGTTGGTTTTGATTAGATGATCTCTAAGGATCCTAATAATTCTATGAGAATATGAACTTATGTTTTCCTTCTGACTATGTCATGAGAGGAGAATAGCCTTAGAATCATTATGTGGCCTGAAGTGAATTCCTTGTCTGTTCTTTCTTTTCTCCCTTTCTCCTAAAAGAAATATAGACTTCAGACCCTGGGCACTTCTCAAAACTCAAAGAACTTATTAGTCTTGAACTATAGAAATGTAAAACTAATAGAATGTCAGATCTGGAATAATTGACAGAGTCTATCTAAATGAACTCACATTACATCAACTAAGATGCAGAGAGAAGACATTTGTCCAAGGTCAAGGAGCTAGGATCTCATATCACTTACATGTGTCCTATATCCTGGACAAATTGGTTAACATTTCACTAAAGGCACAACCTATCTGTTCCCTCCTGCCTTGAGATACCTACTATCTCTAGATATACTCTATTCCCAACTTCACTTACTATATAGAATACCAACATTAAAATTCTACTTTGTTTCTAAGAGCAGCAATCTCAAGAGAAAAAAATTTGAGGCCCTCCAATTTCATTGAGATTCTTTCATATGAAGGTTCGTTGAAGGAGCCTTGGTCAACCAAGATAAGAGAAGACTTGTACAGTACACAATTTCTTTAATTACTTGAAGACTCATCCTAGGGAAAAGGTTTTGTTTTGTTTGGCTTCAGAGGACAAGGCCATTAGGAACAATGAGAGGAAGGTCCAGGAGAAACAAATTTAGGTCATCTATCAGGAAAAATCTCTTAACACCCAGAATTTCACCCTTCAAGATGCTCTTGTGAATTGTACTGAATTGACCATGTTCTGACCTACATGGGATACTCAAAGAAGATGATGTCAAGTTCAGATCCCTTTCCCTACCGGCAGTGGTCCGGATGCTATTTGGCATTGCTGTCCTTGACTTCATTGAAAAGAGGTCTCTGAGCTATAGGTACATGTCTGTCTGTCTATCTGTGAGTGTGTGTGTGTGTGTGTGTGTGTGTGTAGAGGATGAAGAGTGTATCAATATGAACTATTCATTCTCATTGGCGACATTGGGGGGTGACTTCCAAAGAAGCTGAGCATCTCTAGGCTAATAGCTATCCCCAGCACACTTCTCTCCCTTGGAAACGGGTTAGCTTCTACTCTGTGTCATTTCCAGGGAGCTCCATAATTGCTTGATTTGCATCTTGAAAACCTCTAATAACTTATAACAGCAAATAAATAACTAATGAACCATCTTGCAGTTTCTCTCTGGATGCTCAACCACCCTACGTTTAGGTTGATGTTGCCATATGGAGTAAGCTGCTCTCTAACACTGAGGGATTTGGACCCCAAGTGTGTAGAAGGGACATGAACTCATTCATTGCTCCTAGGAGTAGTCTTATTACTCCCCTCAATCAATATGGTATGATAGTGGAAGGAGTCTTAGAGTTAGAGATAAGGGAGACCTTGCTTCAAATCCCACCTCTGATACTAATTGTATGACCATGAACAGATCACTTACCCCTCTCTAGGCCTCAGTTTTTCATACATGGAATGGGAGCATTAACATTGGCAGTAGCTATCTCACAGAGTTATTATAAGGTTCCAATGAGATGATGTATATAGAGTGCTTTTTAAACAAACTTTAAAAGGTTTAGTTAGATTAGCTTATAATTATTGTAACCATTTTTACTATATAGGGGTGATAGCTTTTCTGAGGAAGAAAATATTGCTGGTTTCATATGATCTTGCTTCTATCAAAGATTTGGAAACAAGGGTCACAGGCTAAGTTGATGCTCCATTCCCAAGAAGGCTTTCATTAGTATACCAGTCCAAGCAGAGTTCTTCCTCAGTTTTCCACTGGGAGAAAAGAGCAAAGAGTGAAGAATGGGTTTTCAATTTGCTTTAGAACCAGCGCCTTTTCAGATTCTCTTTTTTGTTCCTTTAAGGGTTTCAATCCTTTTGTTTATGCCTAGTTCCAACAACAGAAACTTCTGACAGATACTACTTATAGAGGATTTCAAGAAAAAAAAATTGGTAGGCATATAAGGGGGGAGCTCTTAGCTACCGAAGCTTTGAAATTGACTCACATCCTGAAAACTACATTATTTTATATCCACTCTGAAAGGGTAATATCAAACTTATGAAATATTTACTAACTCGGAGGCATAAACAACAAATCACCTCTTTTGCATTAAATATTTTTGTGAAAGATATTTTAGTAAAATACTGCAGCTTGCAATTTAATTACAATGAGTAATTAAAACTTAGAGCATAATCATTTTTGGCAAAAAGTCAGTTTTTGTTAGAATTTTAAGATAGAAAAAAGATGCATATTACGACCATAATACTGTTAGTAATTAAGATAAATGCATCAATTATTAAAGATGCAAACATGTCAAGCAAGCATAACTAATTATTTGAGCATGTTAACAGTTGTTTAATGTTAACAAGCAGTGAATTATTAAAGACCCCATGTGTCACATTTTGGACTGCATAAAATATAATGTTCTGGAATGTTTTATGATTTTCAAGTTTCTGTTAGATCTTCACCAGATTAGCTATAAAGTTAAGATAACTTGCCTTTAAAATGGATTTCTAAAATAATTAGCTGTGATCCTGCTTGGAGAGGCTGCATTTATGAGATGGGGGTCACCACTACATGATGCAGGACTGGGGGGAATTGGTCCACTCTGAGCTGTGCCTCAGACAGAATTGCATAGTCTAGAGACTGGGGTTTGGTTTTTTAGGGTGGGGGACGGTGAGGAGGGAATGAGTCTCTTTTTATGGAGTCCAGCATAGAGGCTAAAGCTAGAGAAAGCTGGGTTAGAACTGAGCAGGAAGATAAAACTTCATTTTTCTCTCTCTGCCAGGAGCTTTGTATACCCTGCACAGCTGTATAGCTCTGTTTTTTTCTATTTAGAGATACACCTAGCAAACAGCACTTCATGCAATCATATAATCAAGATGCCAATTAAGACACTTGTATAAATCACATGCATAGCAATGGTCGGATTATTTTTGACTGTCAAACTGCAAATCAACGTAGGCAACTCTCTTCTTGGGATTTAACCAGAGCTGTGTTTCGGCTCCCCCCTCCCCATCTAGTGAAACAGAATGGGGCCCCCTGGGAGCCAATCTGAAGCCAATCATGTCACCAGGGATATGGCTTTTAAAACTGTTTGTGTCCCAGGAAGCCCTACCTTTGAATCTACATGTTTCTCCTTTCTGTCCTCTAACCAAATGGAAGGATGGGGCCCCATAGTGGTTTATAGGCTTGGAAAGTCAATATGCAGGGCTGGCAATGAATATTGGGTGGAGGTGATTTCTTTTGCAGAACCCAGAGAGTCCAAAAAGGAGCTAAAAATCTTACATAATCACACTCCATTCAGTAGCAGCCAGAGGAAATGAGTTGCCACCATGAACACTCCAGGGCTGGCTAGCACCCTGTTTCTGCTAGTTCCCTTCCTATTTCTCTCCTCCCTTTCTCAACTAAATTCCTTGAAAAAGCCATCTATCCTCAGAGCCTTCACTTCCTCTCCTCTCACTTTCTTTTAAACCCTCTGCAATCTGGCTTACAACCTTATCATTCAACAGATACTCCCTCTCTCCAAAATTATGGATTTTTTAAAATGTAAATTTTAATTATCTTTTGTTACACACATATACATTTCTCATTGAATTCTTCTCCTCATCCTGCTACCAGAAATCTATCCCTTTTAAGAAAGGAAAATAAGGTCTCCAAAAATAAGCATCATATTGAAAAAACCCATTGTTAAAAGCTATATTCCATACCCATAGTCTCCTCACTTTACAAGAGAGCAAGGTGGAGCAGAAGTACTTCCTCATATCTCTAGTTTGGGACTTATCTTGGTCCTTTTAATTCACAACATTCAGTTTTGATTTTGTTATTGTTCTTTCTATTGACATTTTTATAGCCCATAAGTATATTTTTTCCTGGTTCTGTTTACTTTGCTTTTCTTGGTTTCATAGAATTCTTTCCCCTCTTCTTTGCATTCATAATAATTCTTATTCTGGTTCTAAGGTAGAAGAGTAGCAAGGACTAGACAATGGAGATGAAGTAACTTGCCCAGGGTCACACAGCTAGGAAGACTCAAAGGTCACACTGGACAACACAGGAGCTTCTATCTTCAAGCCTGGCTGTTTAACCACTGAGCCACCTAGTAGTATTCCCAATAATCATTCCTTCCTTCCTTCCTTCCTTCCTTCCTTCCTTCCTTCCTTCCTTCCTTCCTTCCTTCCTTCCTTCCAGCACAATAATATTCCTTTGCATTCCTATATCACATTTTGTTTTGCCTTTCTCCAAGCAATGGGCATCTAGTTTTAATTCTTTGCAAATAATATTAATAAGTAGCATACTTTCCAAGTTCTTTCATTTGATCATTCTCATGACATCCCTGTAAAGTCTATTATTATCCCTGTTTTGTAGATACAGAAATTGAGGTTGAGTGAAGTTAAGTGACTTGCCTGGGGACACATAACAAGTGAATAGTTAAATCAGTATTTGCACTCAGGCCTTTCAGTTTCCAAGTCCAATAGTCCCTTCACTAGACTGCCTAGCTGCCAAAAAATCATTGTGTGATTACATGGGGCTTTTTATCTTGTCATTCATCTCATAAATGCCTAGCTGTAGAATCTCTGGCTCTGAGGAGGTGGACATTCTAGTCACTTTCTTTGCATGACTCCAGATAGCCTTCCAGAATGATTGCTCCAATTCATAGTTCTACCAACAATGTATCAGTATGCTACACCTTTCCACAGCATCTCTAACACTGACTTTCCAGTTTTGGTCCTCTTTGTTTACTGTGAGGAGAAACCTCAAGGTTCTTTTGATTTTCAATATTTTTGCCATTAGTTATAACTCATAAAGCATTTTTTTTTCATATGTTTGTTGATGGTTGCAATTCTTTGGAGGACTTCTTGTCCTTTGATCACTCATCTTTGGGATATGGCATTTGTCTTTCCTATTTCTGTTAATTGTCTATGTATCTTAAATATCAAATCCTCATCAGAAATATTTGATAGTAAGGTATTTTCCCCAGTCAACTACTTCCTTTCTTATCCTGGTTGCATTAGTTTTATTCTTTCAACCTTGCCCTTTTTCTATAAAAAGATTTTCATCTATATATTTTAAATTTGTGTTTTTATAACACATTTATTTTTAAATACACTCCTTTTCCCCTTTGTCCCTACTCATTGAACCATATCTTATAACAAAGACAAAAATAATGGGAATGTGTATAGACAAATATAATACATATATACATATATATTATAGATATATACATATAGCAGATCAGCAAAACAAAAAACAGTTTAACATACTCTATACACAGTCTCTCAGCTTGCATGCTTTCTCAATTCTTCTCTGAGACTAAGCTTGGTATAATAATCACACAATATTGTTTTGTTTTGTTTTTTATTACTATTTATCTTATTGTACTTGTTATGCATCTTATTTTCCTAGTTCTGCTTACTTATTATGCTTCGTATGTCTTTCCATGTTTTTTTTTATTTTTCTCACTCTTTGGTTCTTATGGCAAAATGACATTCCATTGCATTCTAGCCTACAATTTGTTTAGCCAGTCCCCAATATTTTTGTTTGAATATCTCTGATTCTACAATGATTGTACTGCCAATCTCAGAGAGTTGTGAGGAAAACACTTTGTAGACATGAAAATACTGCATAGATGATGATGATACTTACTGTTGATGTCCTTGTTGTTATTACTGAGCCAACTGTCTAATGGAAGACACAAGAGAAATCCATGAAACAATTCAATGAACATCACAATAAGTGAGTTTGGTGCCCAGTTCAAGCAACACTTCTCTCCTAGGCAATTCCTATGAAATGTGCCCCCAAATTAACTTAATAATTTTTCATGGTGAATAAAAGGCAAGAAAAAATCATATAGTTAATGGGGATGATGTTGCTTAAAAGCTCCTGAAGGAATATACATATCAACATTTTGCAACCTCTAAGTTTCAGTGCTGAGGGGTAGTGCCTGGGATTCTGTTCCTACCCCACCCCCATATCTGGCTATAAATATAATCATTAAACCTTATAGGAGCAATTCTTTTCCATTCAGCCTTTGTTAAATACCCACTATGTGCAGGGAGGGCACTGTGTGACCCACCATGTTATAAAAGACATTCTTGGGTGCTTCAGAGACTGAGGCAAAAGGATGTTCATAGAGAGATGTAGGCCAGAGTATTGGTCTAAAAATGACTTGGATTGGTTTCATTTGTCTCCTTTAGCATTTTTTTTCTTTATTTTTTAAAAAATTCAGAACTTAACAAATGTTTAAAAAAAGATACGCAAAGTAGAACAGAAAAGGAGGGTTATATGTGAAACTGCAAATTTCTATTCTGTTCATCTTGCTTTTTAAAAAGTATATAATAAATTCAATATGCAATTTTCAAAACTGCTCTGCTTGCCTGTTTCCTTCTGAACTCCCTTATCTTCTAGGCACTTAAAAAAATCTCACTAGTCTTTTCTTCTTTTTTTTTTTGAGATGGGGGGCATACTTTGACTAGCTCCTCTTTCCTCTACCCCCTTCCCCAAATTTTTTCCTGTGGTTAGAATATCTCCACCCATCCTTTGTCCCAATAATTACTGACTGTTACCAACAAAACATATTTGTACATTACCCATCTCCATAGACAGGACCAAATAAAATAACTCTGAACCCTGGACCACAGTTTAATATTTCTTCAGAAAACACTCGAATGCTAGAAAAGAGGTTAGAGATCTCTATAATTCATAGTCAGTGAACCTAGAACTGGGCAATTGGTTCTGCCATAGGACCCATTCATATGCCATTTTATTTTATTTTATTTCAAAATATCTATTTCATTCAACAAACAAATTGAAAATCATGATAGCATTTCCTAACCATCTTATTTCTTAGAACAGGGCATGTACACATCAGATAGCAATTCATTGCAAAACAACCTGGCTAAAAGACACACATTGCTATTATTTCACTGTGTAAATTAGAGCAAATTATTCTCTCTGTGCCTCAGTTTCTTAACCTATAAAATTATGAATTTGGAGATCACCCTTCCAGCTTTTATCCTGTAACACTGTGACCCTTTACTTCTTCAGCCTATGTTCAAGTGTAGAAAGAGAATGTGTAAACAGGTTCTTGCTCTTTCTCCAGTAAATCAGGTCACCCACCTGAGAAAAAGCTAGAGAAGAGAAAAACTAGCTTTTTTTTATCAATGAAGTAACTGGGAGGAATTTCAGGAAGACCAAAAAGCTATGTGACTCCTCAATTTCACATTGTAACCAAACCAAATTGAATGTATATGTGTATATATATATATATATATATATATATATATATATATATATATATATATATATACTCCTAGAGAGGGAAGCTTTTTTTTTTCCTTCAGGGAAATATGATGTCCAGAGAAGTTAATTACCATTTCTTAGATCATACAAGCCAGCACTACTAGACCCAAGACTAAGTTAGCCCAAGGTCCCATTAATTCTCCACCAAGATCTATTCATGAACTCTGCTCCCTTTTAGTGATTTCCACTTTTCCCTTCTATCTACATTTGCTGGTTTTAGTAGAAAAATGTATATTATATATATAGTGGAGACCAGGAAAGCTTTGGGGAGGTTGGCAATTCTCCACCATTGTTTCATAGGTCATTTGTCAAGAAATAGAAATGGTCTTGATGGTAGTAAAATGGACAGTCCTTTTGAATGTGTAGAACTTCCAGACAGGCAGGAAGGAACCGTTAGAATGTTCCACAAGGTTCTAAATCCCAGAGCTCTCTGGAGTTCCAGATCCTGAAATTGTGGGTCTCCCATCTCCAGTGCGAGCACTGGCGGCTGAATTAGAGTGTACCGCTGGCTCGGCTCCAAATGCATTCCTTCATGTGTCAGCCCTGAATCTCTTCATATGTTAGGGTGAGCTGCAAGTACAGGAGTTTCTTCACTTCCAAGGCAGTTTCACCATCTGTTTCTATTATGGGAGTTTATGGCACAGAATACCTCAGACACTAGAGTCTCCATTTTTTTCCTGGCTTGCAGTTACAGCACTTTATGAACAGAATGATTAAAAGGTAGGGGCCTCCTTCATCCCCCCCCCCCATTTTTCTTGGCACATTATGGAATTCCAAAGGATTTTTACAGTTCATTTTATGAAGATGAAAGGTGATTTGAAAGAAAATTAAGAAATTATCGGGGAATGTAAATGTGACTACAACTCAGCTTTTAAAAATCCTTTAATCTTATCATGATTAAAAGGATCCCCCCCCCAACATTGTTTCCTTTTAGACATGTATAAGAAGATAAAATCTGAATTTATGTCTTAAAATTCACAAATAGTTTTGGAATTTTATTTTATGAATTCATATGGTAGCTTCATATTTTTAAGACCTGCACTAAGGCAAATGCATTGTGGAGCTTTTAGTCAAAGGATTTCCCTTTAACAGTTCTTTCTTAATACCACACACAAAAGATCAAGCTAATTACCTCCTTAGGACAAGGTGCAAAAGCACTGACTATGAAGATGTTTTCAGAAATTCAAAATTCAGAGAATCATAGACCTGGATGATAGAGCTGGAAGAAATTTTGGAGGCCATCTGGTCAAACTCCTTCATTTTACAAATTAGGAATTGAGAGGCCCAGCAAAATTAACTAGCCAATCGGTCCATCAAAAGAACTTTATTAAATGTCAACTTGGCATCAGGCACTGTGCTAGGCTCCAGAGATAAAAGTATCACACATGCAACAATTCCTACTGGCTAGGAGCTTACATTCTACTGAGAGAGATCAACACACACATACACACACACACACACACACACACACACACACACACACACTCATATATATTAAAAATATACACTAAATAAATACAACTATATCCAGAGTCATTAAATAAAAGACAGTTTAAGTGACTGCTCAAAAACATACTGATGTTTTAAATAGTAGAACTGGCATTTGAATTCAGCTCTTCTGACTCCAAATCTAGCCCTCTTCCCAAGGGGGAAAAAAGTGCCAAAAGATTCTACTAAAATCTGATGAAGTCATTCTCTTCATCCTAAATAAGTCAAAAAGCTCAGGACAACTGTGACGTGAACAACTGACCCTGCTGATATAGTACTGACTCCAGGCATGTGATCAGGTAGAATGCTAGGACAGTGCAAACACTTAAGAGGGTGAACAAATAGCTTGTGTTGCTCTAGGACTCATCAGCTATACTGCAGTCAGACATCACAGGCCTTTCAGTACATTTGCATAGGGACAGGACAAAGAAATCAGATGTCACCTCCCAGAGATATATCCTATTTTATCTATGAAAAGACTAATCCCATGAGAAAGAAAGGGAGGGGGAAGTTGAGAGGAGGATCCTTCAGTGATGTGCCAGGAAGGGCCACATTTTCCTTTTCCATGGTAAATTAGTTTCTCATTTTAAGTACTCCAAGGAAATGATAATAAAGAAGACAAAAGCCACATGGCACAGACTTCCATTCACTCCCTTTCCTCGTATTTCTTCCCCCTTTTTTTCATTATGAAAAATAAAGTAATATATGACTTAAAGTCCATTGGATAAAATGACAATTAAACCTCAGACCTTGGTGTGTGGTGAGATGGGAGTGCTGACAAAGAATTTTATATTTGATATCTAATGACTTCTACCACCTATTCACCCACCATCAGTACTTTGCAAGATATATTTCTTTCTTGTAAAATTTTCTTATTTGTTCTCATAAAGGAATTGTAACAAATGAACATAGTGAAGGAAACCAAAATATAAGGTATCCAAAAGTTTTAGCGCCATTTTAAGCTTTAATATCTTCAGAAGCATAAAAGCTATAAACTTACCAAAAGATCATTTGGAATTTAATTACTTATATTTCATTTTAAATGAATTTTAAATGAGGCATTTAAAATTCACAAAACTAAATATTTGCACCTACTTATTTTCGTGAATTTAAAATTCATTTTAATTTTAATTTCAACAAACCAGAGCTTCCTTTTGTTATATATTGTTTGGGCGACACTTTCTAGAGGACACTTTCTGAGATCAGTGCATCAATAGAGGAGATTCTTTTGCTTGGACACCTCAGTCACCTGATATATCTCTGTTAGATTTTTTTCTTACAGAATCCCATCAAAACTGTCATGTCAAAACCTCATTTTTTGGATGATCTAAAAGATAGGATGGCAAATGAAACTTTTAAAATTACTGAACAATAGCTGATAAAATTTCTTACAAAGTTTGAAAATCAACCAAAGCAATGCATAGCCAAGATGATGGATATGGTAAATTTTAATAAGAAATATATCAATATTTTAAACTTTTAAATAATTAATTTTTCAAAGTTTTTTATAAGTTTGTAGCATTTATATCTCTGAAGTATAAAACTACATGAAAACTTTGGGAACTATCCATAAAAATGCACATATACATATATAATTTACACATATATTATATATGCATTTGTATATACATACATACATACACACACACACACACACACACACACACACACACCTCTGGTCCATCACTTCTGTATTCAAAAAATGACAAACATGTTTTAGAAACAGTTTTCTAAAGTCCTAAGTGGCCATGGAATTGATCAGAGTCTTAAAGTCTTTCAAAATCATTTTTCTGAGATAGGTACTTATTTTTCAAGTTATCTCACCTGGGAGACTTAGAACTAAGGGCCCTGGACCCTAGACTTGACTCTAACACTAAGTAGCTTAGGTAAGTCACTTGGGATCTTAGGCAAGTCCAATCCCTCCATCAGGGCCTCAGTTTCCTTATCCTTAGAATATGGAAACTGGATTAGATGACTTCTTTAGCTTCTTTTGGTCATTGAGGTGGCACAGTGGACAGAGTGCTGGTCCTGGAGTCAGGAAGACTCATCTTTCTAGCTGTGTGACTGTGATCAAGGTGCTCAAATCTGCTTGCCTCAGTTTCCTCTTCTGTAAAATGAGCTGGAGAAGGAAATGGTAAACCATCTTTGCCAAGAAAATTCAAATGGGGTCATGAAGAGTCAGACATGACTGAGAAGGCTGAACAATAACAACAGCTTCTTTCAGTTCTAAGATTTATTGGTCTTAGTTCGTATGTTTCTGATGGTTAAAGACAGAGGGTGGATAAAAACAGACGAATAAATTTAGGGACAATCGCACTCTCCTTTGAAGTGTCTAGTGATCTATATACACATTTAGCTAATGTAACTTCTCTCAACCAACAGCAGATAGCTTGCATTTTTGGCATGGCTCCTAGAAATGAATGATCTCTCTCCACCGCCCTCTAACTTCTCAGTAGAACAGACACTGTGGTATCAGAGCTGCTGATTGGCTGATGACACCATGGCATCCAGGCAAATTCTGTCCCTTCTCCCCAAGGCAGCACTATGTATGGTATATCAAAATCACACTCGTCTTGCACTCTCAACACCCCTCTACATTTCAGCACCAAACACCTAGCAATCATGGGTAAGGTTGGTGAAAATTAAAGAAATGTGTGTGCGTGTGTGTGTATTTATGCATCATCAATATATCCAAAACCTATTTATCGCTTTCAAGGAAAAAAGTATGTGGGTAATTGTCAGATTAGTAGATTCTACTTCTGTCAATGTTTTAGTTCAAACCTGATGACTTTTTATTTCACGGTTTCTCAGTTCATTATTCACCAAATGGATACTTTTTTTTTCTTTTTCTTTTTTAGAAAAGCAAAATGTTAGCCTTGAGGACCAAGGAATAAAGCCAAGCACAATTGATCACTTTCTTCCTATGTTTAACAAACACTACTTTGCTTTACTAATCCCAACCATTGCCAGCAGCAGAAACTACCCGCAGAGGTCAAAGAATTTGATGATTATTGATGAAGTTAGCCAGCACATGTATCAAGAAGAAAAAGGAAAAGGGAATATCATGGCTCTCATGTCATAAAATGATTTTCCTGAAAAAGTCAACGGACTGGGACCATATAGAATTCTTCTTGTAGTTGAACCCAATAAATTGTCATTACTCACAGAAACTATCTTCCTTGAAAGGGTCATGTAGTCATTTTTAGACACCTCAGGCCTGTGATCAACTTCTCACCTTCCTTTTCCCCTCTATAGTGTCTTTCCTGATGCGTTGGGGTTTTGTCCTGATAATTTTCTGAAAATATGAATTAAATTCTGTACTCTGGATGGCAGCTGTCCCTCCTTGGACAGGTTAAGGGTAAGGTTAGGGACAGACCTACCTATTCTAAGAATGTTGCCAGCCTAAGAATCATATCAAATTCCCGTAACCATCCTAATCTCCCATACCAGGATCCTCTCACTGGGGACCAAAGTGTATTTTGCAGCAACTAGCTTTCTTCACCTAGAAGTTAATAAAATATTTTAGTATCCGTCAAGATGTATGGCTTGTTCGTTTCAGATAAGAGTCAGGTCCTGATTTTTAAGAGGACTTTTAGTGATTTAGGGACATGCAACATAGGCAAAGGATTGGAGATTCTAACCTATTTTTTTGTGCCATGGATCACCTTCTTCCTTTGGTAAGCTAGTAGAGACTATGGATCCCTTCTCATTTTAAGTGCATAAAATAAAAGACATCAGATTACAAAGGAAACCAATTATATTAAAATGCTTATCAAAATATTTATAATCTTTTGATGGACCTTCAAGGCTTCTGTAAAATCTAAGTTAAGAATTCTTAGGGGAGGATAAATATGCTCTGTTTAAATCGTTTTAGAAAAAAGGAAAGGGAAAAGGGAAATCTTAGTGCAGTTTTTTAGCTATTAAAGCTGGATGGGGACAGCTAGGTAGCTCAGGGAATAGAGAGTCATGTCTGAAGACAGGAGGTCTGGATTCAATTCTGGTCTTAGAAACTTTTTGGCTGTATGACTGGACAAGCCACTTAACCTCCATTGCCTAGTCCTTACTATTCTTCTGCCTTGCAAAGGATACTTCATATTGATTCTGAGACAGAAGGTAAGGGTTTATTAAACAAACAAATGAACAAACACCAAAAATCTAGAAGACACCCAGTATGATTTTGGAGAAAGGTAAGACTCAGTTGCTCTGTGTACAACCATATAAATGAATGAAATAATCAGGATCCTAATTTTAATTTTGTGAGGGTTAGGGGGAGATAGGCTCCATAAACATATCTTTAATATGATTCTCTTTTATTTCTTTCTAAAGGACAGATCCATTTACTTCAATTTCCTTACTCAGCAAAATGTAGCCAGAATTCCAGTTTGGAGGATAAAACAGAAATCTGAAATGGGGTGGGATTACCGAGCCAAGCTTCAGGTTTCCCATAGAACCCGCCTCAAAATACCTAGTTCTGGATGTTTTAAATTCAGATCAATTCTTCCAATAACAAAAACAAATGTTTTTTTGCTAATATTATTCTCCCTGCAAATGATCACTCTCTACCCCTATGACTTGTCCTGGTTTGTGTCTTGCGATCACGTCAGAAGCATTTTGCCTTTCCCCTCCTCCCCCTTTCTGGGCCTGGAGGAAATGTTTCTTGGGACTGGAGTTTACATCTTTGCCAGTAGATAAATATGTTCTGCCATCCCACTGGCCTGATACTATTTTATGCAAACAGGACTAAAGGCAGGAAACTCCTTTGTGCTGTCTGGACTCCCCTCACTCTGGCCCTGGAGAGCACCAATCCCGGGCACCCAAGGTTCAAAGAGTTAAAGGGACCGACACTGTCCCCTCTTGACGCTAACCCCAGAGCCCCTTCTCCTCTCCTCTCTGTGGGCTGGGGGTGATTAATGGCGTGATCCATTCCTGTAGGGAGTTGACAGTCACTCTCATTTTCTTGTGTTTTTCCACCTCTCACTGCCAAGGTCACAAGCGAGAAGGCCCCTCCAAGTTCTCTCCACTCGTCCTCCTTCACCCTCGCTCTGCCACGGCCTCATGAATCATTCCGTCTGCACATTGAACTCCTGATGCTTCTCTTGCACCAAACTGCCCGACTTCCGCAATTTTTCTTCATTCTCACTAACAATTTGGTAATGAAATATTGATTTTTAGTTAGATTCAAATAGATGTTATTAAGTTTGCATTGATAAATCGTTCCCTTTCTCGGGCTGGAAGTACCTCAGTCAAATTCTAACTGCGCTTTCATACCTGGTGATGTATTAATTTGACATATTTGTCACCCAGGCTGCTGGGTTCAGTGTTGGAGGAGGGCGTCTGTCCTAATTGCTGTTATTTCACAGAGAAGGCGTAATTCTAGCTGATGTGTTTTAAGGATTTTGGCCCTAAAATCGGGCTGGGTAAACATTTCCTCTGGGGCTTTTATTTTTTTTTCCCCAAATTGCACCATTTCTCCAGTGAGCCTGGTTTCCATTTGGGAGGAAAGGGTGGCCCACTAATTTGATTTTTTCCCCATGCATTTTGTTAATTAAGTACATAACATCCTGGCAGCATTATAAAATATTGAAGCAAATTGACAAGTGTGTACCATTTCTCTTCCTAATATTTTTGGAGTAAAATTCAGTGCCGGAGGGCAAAAGGCAGAAGCTGTAGCAACCTTATACTTTGAACAGGGAAGCTGGGCAAATTCCACCCCAAATGCAGATGCTCAACATACAGGAGCATGCATTTTGACCGGAGTGAATGGGAGTGTGTTGGAGAAACTGGGAATATGATTCCCTACATGCCATTAAGCCCTGAGACTTGTCTACTCCTCCCTTACCAAATCTTTTTCCAAATATCCAGGAGAGATATCACACTTTTCTAGATTCTATAAACAGTTTCTATAAACAAATTCTATAAACAAGTTAGACATGGATCCTTCCTCTAATCGAAGTAAGAGACAGTCCTGGGAGAAAGGAGTCTTTTAAGATGACCTCATTGATTGGCTAATTCAGAACATGGAGCAAATTATGTCAATTTAAAAGGAAAATAAAATAATACTTTTTAGGAAAGGGTCTAAGGCCAAGGTGAATATGATCAATTTGGAGACGAAGCACCATTAGGCTTCCTCCTCTTCAACTAGATTCTGTGAGCATGGTTCCTGTCCTACTGTAACTGAGGGTAGGACTGATTTTCTATCCCCAGATGTCCTGGGCTGTGTATGCAAGAGCAGAGGACCATGGAATGTGAATATGGATCCACAAACTAACCTCTAAGTTAGGTCCTGTTTGTCCATAAAGCTCTTAGGTCATACAGTACTCCTGAGCTAAAAGAGAACTTGAGAAATTATTTAGCCCAGTCTTATTTGAAGGACCTCAAACCCACTCAGAAAAAAATATTAATCAAAATGAGTCATCTCCTAACCTGTCTTTACATCATGGATTCTTAACCAAGGATCTACAAAATTTTTTTAAACTATATTGATAATTGTTTCTTTTTTGAATAAGTTTTTTATTGATATATTTTTAAGTCATCATAATTTCTCTGAGTATTCTTCCCTCCCCTCCCAGAATTCCATACAATATAACAAAAATATTTTAGACAAAAATGGAAATGAAAAAAATCATAACTAATAAATATATTGAAGAAGACTAAAAGTATATGTAATGTACAACACTCGCTTTCCTTCTATCTCTATAAAAGAATAGAGTGAGAGTGTTTTTATATATCTTATTATAAGTCCTGCTTATTGTTTATAATTTTACAACATTCACTTTTGATTTTGGGGTATGTGTGATTGTTTTTTTCTATTCACATTGCCTTAGTCATTGTTTATACGGTAGTATTTTTGACTCTTCTTGTTTCACTTTGCATAAATTTAAGTAGATCTTTCCATGCTTCTCTGAATTTATCTCACTGGTCATTTCTTACAGCACAATAGTAATCCATTACAATTATGTACCACAATTTGTTTAGCCATTCGTCAACCTGTGGGTATCTACTTTGCAATCACAAAAAAGGCTGCTATAAATATGTTGATGTAAATGAGAACTTTCTCTTAATCAGTTGGGGTAGAAGGCAAGTAATGGAATTTCTGATTCAAAAGACATGAACATTTTTGTCATTTTATTTGCATTATTCTAAAATTGCTTTCTACGATGGTTATACTTATTCACACCTCCATCAATGATGTACTAGTGTTTCTTGATAACTATTTCAATATAAACATTATTCTGAGACATTGTCCACAGGCTTCAGTGGGACCACCAGAGAGGTCTATGACATACACAAAAAATGTCCTTCATTGACCAAAGAGTTTCCCTTTTTTCATGCCAAGATACCCCAGTAAAGAAATTGTGAGTATTCTAGGACATAATTAAACTAATGCTACCTGGTAGCCGAAATGAGTTAGACATGATGATAAAATCAGTTTTAGATATATAAACTAGACTATTTACCTTCAGAGCTTCTGGACTCTGTACATTCACTACAAAGAACAGATATCAGGGAAACCTGAGAATTATTCATAATCCACACCCCCACCAAAGGAAAAAAAAGAAGGGGACAGTTGGCTCAATACAATTAATTTCAAAGTTTCCAGTACCCTATTTTTTCTCCCTTTATTGGAGCAGTTATCTGGTTTCAAATCCTCTCTCTGTCACTTATCATACTTTGTGATCCTAGACAGAGACATGTGTCTCAGGCTCTAGGATTTGTCTAATAAGTCAAAGTTCATTTGTGATCTGCTTGGAAGAGGAAATTCCCACATTAGGCATTTCTTTCACAGATGAACTTATAGATTCTCAGTATATTTGTATATTTTAGGCAGTATCATCATCATCATCATCATCATCATCGTCATCGTCATCATCATCATCATCATCATCATCTATCTCTCTCTCTCTCTCTTTAGTTTCTCTACATTCAGGGCATATCATTTACCATGAAATCATACTCTCAACCTTTCCACTTCACTATACCTAATCAGTATACTGAAAAGTGATCGTCGGTTCTTCAATAGCTCACATCCCCTTCTCCTATTTAATTAATTTGTTAAGTCTAGAAACATACCTCAAATCCATGCTCTTCTTGCCAATCATATGGCCAACACCCTAGTGAAGAAGTCATCACCAAGCAGACTACAACACGGACTGATCTTCGAGCATCCAGCTTCTACTCTCTCTCACCTTTCCACTATTCAGCTAAAGATAAATTTGGGATTATGTGGGATATTTCAGCATCATCCATAAGAATCGTCACTGGAACTTCATTGCCCCTAGGATAAAATACAATCTCCTTGGTGTTGTACTTACAGCCAATCACAATCTAACTTGAACAGAATGATGGCACATGGCTCACCTTCACAAACTTCTACATGCCAGGCAAACTGACCCCACATGCTTTTCCCCACATGCAACATTTCACCTCCCATCTTCTTTATCTGGATTACTCTTTATTCCTAGAATGTTGTCTTTCCTCACCAACCCTTCATGGAGTAGTAGTATTATTAGAATTATCTTCTACTTGAGTCCTGCCCTGACGTTCCAAGTTATTATTGTTCTCACTCTCAATTATTTATTTATTTTGTCTCTCCAAGTTTACATATATGTGTAAATAATTGATTTCTATATGGATATAGTATAATTTATAATCCATAAATAGACTATGAGTTCCCTGAGGATAGGGATTATTTCATTTTTGTGTTTTTATCTTTATTATCCAACATAATTCCTGGAATAAAATAGATGCTTAATAAATAATTGTTGAATTAAGATGAATTTAATTGAATGAAGGTGTAGGTGCTATCTACGAATTGAAGGTCCCTTATCCCCAAGTGACAAAGTCAAGCTATGGTTAGACGGACCAAGCTGGATAGAACTCTAAACTTCAACCTTTCCTGCTTGGATTCCCTTGAAAGTGGTGAGTTCAGTTCAGATCTGATTGATTTTATCTGTGAAATGAGCTGAAAACTCCTCACAGCAAGAAGTGCTTGACTCCACTCCTCAGCTCAGACATTCCAGATTAATCAAATTGCCCACTGCTCAAACATTTGCATTGAATAAGATTTCTACAGATATGAGGGCTACTGTGACTGGGAAAGAGGAGAGAGAGAAGAGATAAATAGATAGACAGAGACAGAGACAAACAAGGAATAGAGAGGATTCTTTTTTTAATAGAAACAAGATAAAACAGAAGGCACATTTTTTGGTTGATAATTATAACAGCTGACATTATATAATACTATAAGATTTCCAGAGTTTACATATATATGTATATATATGCACACATATATACAGATAGATATGTAGAGAGAACAATAAAATGGAATTATATATTATCTGAGGATAAAATGAGATTATATGTATGTGTGTGTATATATGCTTACAATCTTTTTTATCATGAATTGATAATTAGGTGCTATTATTATTTCCATTTTACAAATGAGAATACTGAAGCAAACAGAGATTAAGTGATTGTGATTTGAGTCACCAAATGAATGTTTTAGTCAGGATTTGCACTCAAAGCTCCCTAACTCTTAAATCCAACTTTCTGTACTCTATGCCACACTCCCTTCTTAGTATTGTATCCACAATGTATTCCTGTTTTATTCACTAAAAATATTACTTGAAAGCCATTCTCTGTCCCAGGCACATTTGTCTTTCTACATTCAGCCCTAGCAACTGATGATCCATTGATCTATCAAGCACAATGCAGAGTGAGTAAATGCAAAAAGAGTCCTAGGTGGGATGCTGAGGAATATCAGGGAAAAGAAAATTCAGTCCCTCTCCTTGAGAAATGGAATCAGCAGAATTACAGAACCAGAGAGCTGGAGAGGATCTCAGGAGCTACCTAGTCCAAACTCTACAAAAGATTAATTCTCATTGAGATTTAAGTCATTTTATATCCTAGAAGAGAATGATTCTGATTGAAGAAGGCAAGAGACGTTTTAGCAACTAGGATAGTCTGGTCTTCTCCCCAAAGCAATCACCTGAGCACATGGTAAAGCTAAGGTACACATCTCTACCAGAATGTCATATATTGAAAAAATCATGTTTTTGCTTTGAATTATTTCACTGGGTCCAACTCTTCATGACCTTAATTGGAGTTTTCCTGGCAAAGATACTAGGATGGTTTGCCATTTCCTTCTTCATCTCATTTTACTGATGGTAAACAGGGGTAAGGTACTTTTCTAGGAATAGTAAGTCTCTAAGGCAAGATCTGAACTGAGGAAGATGAATCTTATTGACTCTAGGACTGGCTCTTGATTCTATCCACTGTGCCACCTAACTATACTACAAATTCTTTGTATAGATAATTCAAATAATTTTAAAAAATTTTAAAAATACTTTAACATGGTTGTCTTAGAGTCATTAATTAAGCTGCTTTTAAAATTCTGTAATTATTGTTAATATCCATTTGCTACAACATAATATGAAAACGATGGAGGTGGAAGTCCTATGATTATATTGATAGATTCAGAAGAAAAAAAACCTTGACAAAATTCATATAGACTACCCACACAAATTAGGAATAAATGGATCTTTCCTTAATATGCCAAACAATATCAAAATGAGTATTTTTTAAAAGAAAAAACACTAGAAGTCTTTCCAGTAAAATCAGGAGTAAAACAATTGTATCAACCCAATATGACTATATTGTTATGTTGTATAAGGAAGGGAATAAGAATTTTTATGGCACCTATTGTGTGAGGCACTCTATTAAATACTTTAAAAAGTATTTCTTATGATCTTCACAGCAACTCTGGGAGATAGATACTATCTATATCCTCATTTTAAAGTTGAGGAAACTGAGACAAACAAAGGCAAGTGACTTACCCAAGGCCACATAATTAGTAAGCATTTAAGAGTGGATTTCAAATCAGGACTACTTGATTCCAAAAGCCAGGCTTATCTACTGTATCAACAGATGCCACAAAGAGTTCTTGAAATGCTAGATGTTATAATTATTCAAAAAAAGGAAATACTGTATAAGAATTGGTAGAGGAGAAACATTATCCCTCTTTGCTATGTTGATATACTTAAATAATCCTAAATATTCAATTAACATTAAATTGAACTTGTTGAAAATATTAATCTAAACTAATTAGTTAATTAGTAAAGTAGCAGGTAATAAAATGAACCCACAGAAATCACTATTTATATGCTTCTGAAAAAATTCAGTAGAAATAGAAAAAAATTCCATTAGGAAATAACTATAAAATGTATAAGTGATATTCAACCTCCACAATAGACCCAGGTCTTACATAAAGAGAATTGTAAAACATTCTACTGAAATAAGGGAGCACTTAAATAATTGAATATAAATTCATTGTTAACAATTAGACCATGCCAAAATAATAACAATCATTATACTATTTACATTAATTGACATGCCATTTATAAGTACTATGCTAATCATAATACAAAGTGGATGGTGGCTAATTTTGTGAAGCACATAGTGTGAGACAAAGTTATAATAAAATTCACATGACATGGAGGAACAAAAGGTCAAGAATTTCTAGAGAAGTATAGGAATGAAAGGGGCCTAGAATGATATATTTTAAAGGTATACTAAATAGCAGTAATCATCGCAATTATTTGGTATTGGTTTAAAATAGAAAATTCAAATAATTGAATAGTTTACATGGGCTAGCTAAACCCCCAAACTATTGAATATAATTATTTAGTGTTTAATAAACTAGAAGACACTCACCTTTGGTGTAAGGACTTTGTATTTGGGGAAAAAAAATTCTGGAAAAACTAGAACACTGTCTGGCAGAAATTAGGTTTAGAACATTTTATACCATATAGTATGATAAACTTCACATGAACAAATGGATTCATAAAAAGTCACATCATTTTTAAAAATAGAGAATAAAAACAGGTAACTTTCCATAAAAATGGGATAACTTACCTAAGTAAAAGAGAGAAGTGATCATAGGAGATAAAATGAATAATTTAGATTCCATTAAATTTAAAAACTTTTGCACCAACAATATCAATATATCTAGAATTAGAAGACAATGAAAAATCTTAGCAGCAAATAACTCTGACAAGGGACCAATATTTCAGATACATAGGGAGCTTGTAGAGACATAAGATAAGAGCCAGTCTACAACAGATTATTGATCAAAGGATGTGAACAGACAATTTTCATAAAATAAAATTGAAACTACAAACAACCAGATCAAAGAATGCTTCAAATCCTTGCTAATGGATTTACCACAGTAGAAATTCCTTATACTGACGAACGTACAGGTCCTTAGCATATTTACATACCATGAGCAATATTCTCATATTATCTTTTGTTTGAGCTTCCTTATATTCGGGATATGCCAAATATCATGAAACATAAAAATCTGGACCCAATATTTTAGTAGTTACGATGATTGTAAAAACAACTCTGAAGTTTTACCTCATACTTGTCAGATTGACAAGTCACAAAAGATGGAAATTGATAATATGAATAGAGATGTGGAAAGCAAGGCACACTATAGACCATTACTTAGAGCTCTGAACTAGTTTATTATGGAAAAAAATAGAATTCTCTTTTTAAAGTCACTGAACTTTGACCCAGTGGTATAACTACTAGGCATATGTCATGAGGACAAAGACAATGGAATTGGCCTAATCTATATGAAAATATTTATAGCAACACTTCTTATCATGGCAAAACCTGGAAACATAATGAATGTTTACCATTTGCCGAATGGCCAGATTGTGATATATAAAAATCATAGAATACTATAACTCTGTAATTAATGATGAACATGAAGAATGTGAAGATTGGATTTGGCTATCTTCTGATTGTAACAATGAAGGTACTTAGCTCTTCCTTGATAGTGAAGATAAAATTGTAATCCCTGGTCTATTTTTAGATTTTAATCCCACAAGTGTTAACTCAGTATTTAAAGTAGATCTACCCATTGTAACTACAAAAAGGTGTTAACTAACTACAAAAAGGTGTTAACTAACCAAAAATATGTTAACTAACCACAAAAGGTGTTAACTAACTACAAAAGGTTTGAACACCCATTTCATACATTGAGTGGGCAGTCCTGGAGAGGAGCATCTGATGTGATTGGTAGATGTAAAATTTAGGGGAGGTGACATAAGAGAAAAAGGTCTCTAAATAGAGGAAACAGGCACAGAAGGACAGATAAATGAATATAGAGAATTCAGTCACTTGAGCTGTACTGGAAGACAGACACTTGAGGATAGACTGGAAGATAGACACTCAGACTTTGAGTGAAGACACTTGGCTGTGGAACTGGACTCCTGGAGGAGCTTGTACAGGAGACCTCAGACTGCTTTCCTTTTAGATGGTCACCATGGTGAATGAAAGGCTGACTTAGTTTCCTTGCCGTTCTGGAGGTGTGAACCTCAGAGAAAGGCCCATCTCTTGAGACTCCTTTCCCCTGGCTGGGGCTTAGAATTTCTACCTGACTCTAAGGAAGCCATAGCTTTCTCTCTTTCTCTCCTTTTCTTTCTTCCTTAATATCTTCCCTCTATTATAAAATAAACTACCATGAATTCTATCCTACTTTAGTAATTCATTTTTGGGATTTAGAAATTAAATCCCTGGTGACCACCAATTTAAATATATTAAGTTCAATCATAAAATAACAAGAATTCAGAAAACTTGAGAATATTGTTATGAAGTGAAATGAATGAAATAAGCAGGATAAGGCAAAAACAAGTTAAATGAAGACCATAATAATGTAAGTAAAAACACCACCAAAGGATTTCAGAATTCTTAAACCATAATAACTTCAGAAGATTGAGGATGAAGCATGGGGACTAGAAATGAGAAATAAACCATAGATTTTCAGATATATTTACTAGAAAAGACAAAGGGACATTGGGAAACAAGAATGATTTTATTTTTTTTAAACCCTTTTACCTTCCAACTTGGAATCAATACTATGTATTGGTTCCAAGTCAGAAGAGTGGTAAGGGCTAGGCAATGGGAGTTAAGTGACTTGCCCAGGGTCACCCAGTTAGGAAGTGTCTGAGGTCAGATTTGAACCTAAGACCTCCCATCTCAATACTTGCCTCTTAATCCACTTAGCTACCCAGCTGCCCCCAAGACAATGATTTTAAAAGATCATAAGTAGAATAGTAAAAATAAAAGTTTGGGGGAGAAGAATTCAAAAGTTTTAGAATACGTTTAAATTTAAAAGGGAAGCCATGTGCCTCACTAAAATCCAAAGCTTTTCCATTGCCAGGATCAGTTTTAAAAAGAGGTGCTGGAATAAAGTTCCTTCATACTAAAGTACCTCCCCCATTGTTCTGACCTTGTGTCAAAAATTCGCTAGATATAGAGCAATATCTTATACCATTTACCTAGATAAGATATGAATGAATACATGACCTAAACATAAAGGGAGATATAAGCAAATTAAAAGAACAGGGAATATATTACCTATCAGATTTATGGATAGAAGAATTTATGAATAAACAAATAATAGAAAATCTCATGCGATGTAAAATGGATAGTTTTGAATGATAAACTTAACAAATTTTATACAAATAAAACTAATGTAGCCAGGATTATAAGAAAAGCAATAAATTGGTGGGAACATTTATATAAAGTTTCTTGGATGGAGGTGTCATATCTAAAATATATAGAGAACTTTGTCAAATTTATTATAATATGAATCATGCCCCAACTGACTAATGGTCAAAGGATATGAATAGACAGTTTTTAATGACAAATTCAAAGCTTTATATAACAATATTTTTAATGTCCCAAATTATTTTTGATTAGAGAAATGCAAATTAAAAAATTCTGAGATATCTTGTGCCTATTAGATTGACTAAAATGATTAATGGGTAAAATAACTAATATTGGCAGGGATGTGGAAAAATAGGGACACTAATACACTACTGGTAGAACTTTTAACTGATCCCACCATTTTAGAGAACAATCTGGACTTAGGCCCAAAGAGTTATAATATTGTGTAAATACTCTTTGACACAGCAATGCCACTATTAGGGTTTTTCCTAAAGTCATCATGGGAAAAGGAAAAGAACCTATCTATTGTAAAATATTTATAACTGTGGTGGCAAAGAACTGGAAAAGATCTGTATGAAATTATAAAGAATAAAATGAAGAGAACCAAGAGAACATTCTATACAGAAATAGTGTTTAAAGAATGACTTGTGTATGTTCACCTCCAAAGAAAAATTACTGATAAATAGAATGAGTAAGACAGTTTTATATATACACATATCTTTTTGTCAAATGATGTATTATACTGTGCAGGAAGGGAAGGGAGAGACGAAAATATCTGTGAGTTTTAATGTAACAAACCAAGCAAATTGATAATTAATTTTTTAAAATCACAGAAATATAGAATTTAGGAGTTGGTAGGATCTTCAGAGATCATAGTCTATAATCTATCATATACATGCCCAGGAATATTCTTTAAAATACTACTATTAAGGGGTCATCCAGGTCTTTCTTAAAGATCTTTCATAATAGATAATGGACTTTTTGAAAGCAATCTGTTCTACTTTGGGACAACTCACATTGTTAGGAAGTATTTCTTTATATTAAACTTCCTTCTCTAATGTTGTTTATTGTTCCTATTTTTGTGGGCATGAGCAGAATAATAGTTATTCAAATACTTGAAGACTAAAACCACCATTTACCCTTCTCTTGTCATGATTTTTTGTTGTTGTTTTTTCTTCTCTTGGCTAACCATCCTCATTTTTTTCAACTGATCTGCCAATAATATGGGTTTTCAGTCCCTTCACCATTCTACAGTTATAGTTTGACCAGGTCTGAGGACAGAGGCAATACAACCCACACACAAAAACCTTCTCGATAGTCTGCTTCTATTTATTTTTTTTAGCTGTCATGCCACACTGTTGACTGATACTGAATTTACCATTAATTAAAACCTACAGATATTTTTCACATCAATGCTTGCCTAGCTACACCTTTTCTTTTATCATATACTTGTGAAGTTGATTTTTTTTAACCAATGTATTTGACTTTGCATTGGTCCCTAATACATTTCTTATGATTGTTGACCTCTTGATATAGACTATTGAGATCCTTTTAAAATGCTAATTCACATCTAAAATGTTAATTATTCCTTTCACATTTTTATCACCCAAATATTTAATATGGATGACATTCATATATTCATTAGAGCGATTGAAAAATATTTTGGAAAAGCATAGAACCATAGAGAGATCCTTGATACTACCAAAGATTATATTCCAGATTGACATCTCTCTGTTAAAGAGAATTTATGGGGGCTGGTCAGTCGTTCATTCTAAGCCCACCTTACTGACTACTATCTAGCTCACATATCACCATCTTGTCTACAAAAATATCAGGAGAAACTTTTTTTTTTCAAATTCCTCAGTGAAATTCCATTATTAAAGATTCATTCTTTTGATCTTCAGGTTCATTAAGTGTTCAAGAATATCCTATTAATATATAAATACTCTTGGGAGGGAGAAAGTATCAGTGATACCTTTAGAGATGATGAATTGACAATTACCAAGGAGCAAGACCATGAAAGAATGGAAAATAGAACTGGATTAGGACATAAGAGAGTTCCATGCAGGAATACTGAAAGGAGTATGGGGCAGGGGGGACATAAAATAACCTTGCCACCTTTTATAATCTTCATAAGGAAAGAGCCCTGGACTATGAAATCAGTCACGAGACCTGGATTCAAGTCCCATTTCCTGACAATAGCCATAGGCCCTTGGACAGATCACTTAAGAGCTCTGGCTAGAGTTTCCTTTTCTGAGGAAAAAAAAAATGAATATTAATTCCTCTATCACATAAGGTTTCAAAGAAAGACCTCTGTAATCCATAAGTTGTCATACCCTTAAAAGTCAATAGTTGTTTTCCTTGTTATGTTTGTTTCGAACCGGGGACATTTATGAATACTGAAACTACATGCGATATTCGTCTCATAATATGGCCCCCTTCTTTAGAGGGGTGGAGTTTTTCCCCTTGTCCAGGGTTTCATGAGCAGATAGAAGACCATGCTGATGAATTCCCAAGTACTAACAGTGTTGGTGTGGCATCTTAAAGGGGAGGAAGGTAGCAGAGAGACTGGAAAGCTAAATCAAGTATTTGCCTCTAGGTTAGGGTCGAGGTCAGGGGCAGGGCAAGATGAGGAAGTACCTTCATGTCAGCCTGCATTGTATCCAGGCTTACAAATAAATGGAATAATTCAGTTTCCAGGACTCTTAACCTTTTTTCTTGGCATAAATTGTGTTCACCCAAATAAATACAAGCAAATCACATTAAAATATACATCTATATACGGAGCTAGTTTATTCAAGATGTTAGCCTGATTGTGAAAAATATCTAACTCCTACCATGAGAAAAGAAAGCAGGATCTAAATTCATGTGTATCTGTCTATTAAATGCTCTTAATACCATTAGGATCGTGGTGTTTTGATTTTTTCTAATGGCCTCTAATGACCTAACAATCCCAGTGCAGACAGTTCAAAGGTCAAAGAAACCATTTTTTTCCCCTCAGTCCCAAATTGGCAGAGGGAGAGAAAGAGAAAGAGAGATGTATGACCAGATTTCAATGCTATGCCCTGAATGTTTGAAGAATAATCAATTGCAAATTATGTCTTATCAAGTTAAGAGTCAAATTGAGGGGGCTGTGGCTGAATATTTTATTGAAGCAATTTAATAAGAATGTAAATGACCTTTTAAACATAAGGGTTTTTTAAAAAAGTGTTTGGAGGAGTGAGACCTTGTAGGCAACCCCTTGAACCCCAGTTCTTTTCCCAAAAGAATGCAATGAGTTCATTCAGCATCTTCCACAAGATACAAGGCACTGTGCTGGATGCTACAGATACAGAGATACCAATAAAACAATCCCTGCTCTCAAGAAGATTACATTCTACTGGAGATTCAAATATTTAAAGAGAAGTTAAAACCAAAGAAATTTCAAGAGGGAAAGGGAATTGAGCATTTTTTGGTCAGATAAATACAGTATGTGGACAACTAAAAAGGGAGAGAACTAACCACTTAGAAAACCGGGGAAGTCTTCATGAAGGAGGGGGTAGCTATGTGGCACAGTGGACAGAGTACCAGCTGTGGAATCAGGTGGATATGGGTTCGAATTTGTATTCAGATACTTCCTAGCTATGTGACTCTATTATTGACAGAAAGTAAGGTTTTATTTATTTATTTATTTGGTTTGTTTGATTTTTAAAGAGAAAGACTCCATGAAAGAGTTGGCATTACAGCTGCCCTTTAAAGGAAGTCAAGGATCCTGAGTGGCAAATTTGAGGAGGGAGTTCATGACAGGTATGAGTGATAGTTGTATAAATACATGAAGGCAGGAGATAGAACATTTCATTCTGAGCCCAGAGAGTATACCAATGGGAGTGGAACATAGATTTGGTGTATGGTTGTATAATATAAGGCTGGAAGAATAGGGGGGTGGGAATGGCATCCAGAGGGATTTGTGGAAGGATTTTAGTATCTGATTAGGGAATTTATATTTTATTCCATAGGCAATGGAGAGCCACTGAATATTTTTGACCAGTCCAAGGACCTAGAGACTTGGAATTAAGGAAGGTTATTTTGGTAACTGTGGATTATTAATTGAAAATGAGGTAAATTGGAGAGACCAATCTGGGGATTACTGGAGTAGTCTAAGAAAGAGATGAGTCATTACTAGGGGCTCTATGAGCCTATAGCAGTGAAAAGGGGACAGGTATAAATGATGGTAGGGAGATAGAATCAATAAGCCTTGGCAATTGATTGAATGTGGGGGAGGGTAGACATGGATGATGTGGACATGGAAATTGGGGTAAAATCATCCTTGTGTCAATCATCCCTGCATTTTCTGGCCAAGAGTAAATACTTTGTCTTCCTGATGTTGTGGAGAGGGAGGAGGAGGGAATTGGCACTGTTAATATCTTTGTCTCTGCCTCACCCCTAGAAAGACTACACAAGGATGCTTCTCATCCTGAAGGTCACTGAGAGCTCTCCAGAAAGCCCTGCAATGACAAAGTCTTTCTCATGCATTTTTTGCACCTGGAATTGCTTGCTGTCTCTCTGTCAGCTGGATGAAAAGAGAATGTAAGGAAGAGCTTCTGTGAGCACGGGTTATAGAAAGTTCAGCCCTTAGAAAAGAAGCCATGTTTGAAAAGATAAATCCCAGGCCTTTCTGGCATGCCAAGCCATTGGCTCCTACCATATTTTTTTAGTGACAATTATTGCTCTTAATTATTTTTCCACATCTTTTGTTGTGGGAAGCACTCAGGAATTTCAGAGAAATGGAGCAAAAATATCATTATTTGATTCAATTCAACAAATTGAACAATTTATTATTCATCTACATGTCCTTCATTAGATAACATCCAAGGGATACAAACACAGAGATAAAATAGTCTCTGTCCTCAAAAGTTTATGTTCTATTGAGGGGATATTCAGATATGGAGTTACAAAATATATACAAACCAAGAGGGAAAGACTATTAATACCCAGTAAGTTCAAGAAAGTCCTCATTGGATGTGACACCTGACTTGTGTTTTGAAGGAAACTAGAACAGTGTTATACAAATTTTCATTAAAAGAAATTATTGCACCTCCACTCCATACTTTTCATTTAAACAACTTGTCATAAGAATTTTCTTAGTTGATATTTTATTCAAATAAAACTGATAATTTGTTATATATGTATATGTCCCCAGTAGAATGGGCAGAGGAAAACAATATATTCCAGTGGTCATCAAAGCAGTTGAAGCAGATGCTCTGGAGCACTTAGAGTTTGGTCAAACATCAGAGACACCAAAATCATTCCCTGTATCCAGGCCATCACCAATCATGCTAACTTTTGTCCTGCAGAAGAGTAAGTGAAGCTGATAACTTTGTGCAACTCTGCCTCACTTAAATCCAATTCATATACAAGTCCAGATGTCACCCTGTGATGTCATTGATCTTCTGGAAAAGGACAAACAACAACATATACCCATATGTAAACAAAATTCAAATAAACCTTAAAAATATATGGCACCTCTGATGCTTCTTATCTACATCACCTTTGACAAGTTACTTAAACCTTCCTACACCTCAGTTTCCTGACCTGCAAAGAGAGAAAGCCTTGGAGGGTCTCTTGATCTCTAGACTTATAATTCTATTATAATCCTTTGATCTTCATGTAAAGAATATAAAAAAAATGCAAAAAGATATTGTATAACATTCATTATTATTGAATCAAAGGACCATAATAGACATAGACATGGACATAGAGATGGAAGACAGCTCAAAATCTTTCTAGTCCAAGCCACTCATTTTAATACATATTATATATCTATATATGTATTCAAGTATAAATATATATATATATATGTGTGTGTGTGTGTGTGTGAGTGTGTGTGTGTGTGTGTATATTTATCAGGTATTGATTTCCCTAATCAACTTAATGGCATTAGTGTATATAGACCTTGCCATAGACATTGAAAGGGCAGCTCCCCATGAGGTAGATTTGTACATTATCACCTTACTTACTGGGTTTTAGAGGTTTTAGGATTGGCTCCTTGTCATGATTATTTTTAAAAATGGTTACCCTATTTCTTAGAATCAATACTTAATATTTATAGTATCTACAGATCTATAGTATTTCTAGGTAATAAGTATTGGTTCCAAGACACAAGAGTGTTAAGGGTTAAACAACTGGAGATAAGTGACTAGCCCAGGGTCACAGAGCTAAGAAGTGTTTGAGTTCACATTTGAACCCTGGACCTTTAGTGTCTAGATCTGGCTTTCTATCCACTGAAACACATAATTGCCCCTCCAAATGATTATTTGATGGAGGTTCAGGAAGATGGACTCTAGTCAGAGAAGCTGCTTTCTCTGTGAAGGCTGTAAAAAATGAATTGTGAAATGGCTCACCTTTTTCTCTTCCCTGATCTTTTTTCTTCCTTGGATTTCCAGGTTGGAAGCAGAGGGATCTGTTGATTCCTTCTTTTTCCCAGCAGCAGAAAATGACAACTTGCAGAAGAAGCACATGGCAAGTGGCCTGGACTTGCCTAGCTAAATCTGAGTCCTTCAATTCCAAGATGCCTTCCTACTTTCTCTTTCCTTTTCTGAGATATTTGCAATGCCCAACTTTGGATAGGTGGAGGGGTTACTTTGAAGTCAATACTGAGTTTAAGAATTCAAAACTTTGAGAGTTGGGCACTAGACTTATAGAGAATATTTTTTTCATCACAATCTTCAGAGAAGAAGAGAATGCTCTCAAAAGGATTGTCTAACAGCTAGAAGACTAATGCCAAGTCATGAGGGTCTAGGATATCTATACTTGCTAAACCTCCACTATATTGCTATGAAATATTCAGATAGTGCAGGTGAATGGGTCCAACAATTCTATAAAATGTACTTTACTTTGTATGGGTAGATGGAGTCTAAATAATTTAATAGTCTAATCAAGAATTTCACAAAAGTGAGTAAGAGGGTCCCTAAATCTTGCATATAGATCAGTGGCTAGGATTATACCATGGTCTCCTCTACCTTTCCCTCCTCCTTGGTACCCAGCATCTTTTTCTACTACCAGCTTCTCTGGGGCCCTGAATTTTCCTGCTACCCAGGCTCCTCTTGTAATTTTACCTGGTGCTCTGCCTTGTCCTTGTACCTGGGAAAGGGGGGTGAAATCTTCACCTCTGGGCTTTAATTATATCCAAGTGCAGCTTCTGCTGAGTGATCACTCCTCTTTTTCTAAGCAGCCCTCTCTCTCTTTTTTCTAGAGCATTTTCTTTATGTTATTAGAGCTGTCTATAAAATATGAATCCCAATTCCATGATCGTCATAAAAACCATAAAATTCTATGCCTGCCATGAAAATATTACATGATTTATTTTTGTGTGGAGTACATATTAAATCTCAGGGCTGGAATCGTCATTTGCCTCTTCAACATTAAGAACTTTTAATAACACATACTTTGCCCTAAATTGCTATTATTTTAGGTTCTTTTCTTCATTTTACAATAACTCTCATTTCAAAATAGTATCAGAAAGTAGGACTGGTCCTATTTATAGGTAAAAATTAATATGCCTCACAGCTGTTTTTTTCACCTTTTATGGTTTTTCATTTTTTTGTTTTATATATGACATGATTTGTGCATTTGATATGGTTTGGTTTATGTCAAATGCCTTTGGTGAAATTGCAGATGAACAGGCAAAGCTGATCAGAGTTTGCTTCTGACACTGGGCCTGCTGGGTCATGACCTGGATTGGCATAAACCTATTGTAGGCAGAAATCTTCTGCCCTGCTTCAAAAGGCAGACAATGAGGAGTTCAGATTGAGAGAAAGGAAAGAGAATATAGAAGCAAAACTGTCTTTTCCTAATTTCCCTACATTAATGGAGTCTACTGGAAATGTGTGACCTTAGATAAGTCACTGTCCTCTCACCCATACTTTGATCATCTGTGGAATGTAGATTGGAACATAGGGAAAGGGAAGAAGGGTTACATTAGATGACCTATGTCTTCTAAATTTAAATCAAAGATCTATGACCTAAAGAACAGAAGGATTGGACTTGGTCTCTAAGATTCCTTCCAGTTCTATGAATTTTTCTATGATTCGTCCTGAGCTAAGATTTACCCCATGATCTTGTACAAGTCTCCTTACCATTCTGGGGCTCAAATTGTTCAACATGTCATGGGTTGTACTTGAAAATCCCTTCCCAATACAATATGCTATGTTGATCATAAATAAGACCAGCACTGTAAGAAAAAATGCACGACTGTGTATGATTAGGTGCCACGTTATAATACAATCAATTGGAGGTCAGTGAAGAAAGACACCAATGAGAATAGAAGTCATCTGAGAAAGTTTCATAGAAGAGAGGGGAAGTGAGCTGGGTACAATCTGAACACACAGCAGGGGAAGCAGAGACAATTCCAGGCGAGGGAAATATAACAAGAGGAATAGAGGCAGGGACCCATGAGTTATACTCTAGGAGGACCGGACGGGTCTGACTAATTTAATGGGAGCTGTTGGGAATAAAGGAAACATTAATTATTGTAGGGTTGAGAACAGGCAAAGGAGATTAGGCTTTATATAATGGGAAATGGGGAATCATAAATAACTCACTTGTTTGCTACATTTTATGATTTGCAAAATATTTTCTTTAAAATAGCCCTGTGAGATGGGTAGTATGACACATACCCATTGTCTAGCTAAGGAAATTGAGGTCTCAAAAATCGAAGGGATTTTTCCACAGGCAGTGTGGTGGAATGACTAGTGCACTGGACTTGGTATCAGTAAGACTTTAGTTCTAATCTCATCTCAGATGATTTCTAGTTGAGCGACTATGGGTAAGTCACTTAATCCTTCTGAAACTCAGTTTCCTCATTTGTAAAGTGGAAATATAGGCCCATTATTATAGCCTTTCCCCTATAGGGATAATGTAAGCATCAAATGAGATAATGCATGTAAAGAGCTTAGCAAACCTTAAGCTATGGGAGCTATTAGGGAGCCAGTAACTTCCTTTGCTGGCTTCCAGCCTCTCTGGCCCTGGGTCCTGTGCTCTTTCTCCTATGCCACTCCATTCTCTCAGCCTATGATTCTCTATGACATTTGGAATGAGTTTAATCTGATCCAGGATATTTTCATCTTAAAAGACATTTAAAACGATGTGTCGATGGGGTGTTACACACACCTCATTGAAATTGGAGTTCAAAGCCTGGAAGGGGTTGGGTCTGGGCTAGGACTGTCCAAGGTGGGAAGCAGATGTGTATAAGGCAATCAATGGCTAAAAGGTTCCCATTTGGTCTGGTCTGGCTTTGTAGCACCCTCTATCTGACCATCCACAGAAGTGCAGCAAAGGGTCCTTTCCAGGTGCAGCTCCTGGGGTCTCCCCAAATTCAGATTTAGTTAGAAAGAGAATATTCTAAAAGACACATTCCTCTAATACTACCATATCATACCCCACTCTAAATAGAATAAGGACTCTGGAAAATTTTTTAATAAGGCCAATGGATTATGAAATAGCAGAGGTTCATTTTGGTATTGTCTTTCAGATGTTCCCAGTACTTCAACCTGACCCTTCCTTCATCATATCCACCAGTTGGATTCTAGAGATTCTGAACAGCACCACATACAATCCTCTTCCCTTTTCAATTCTAAGGAGATTGAGATATTTGTTTTTCTTTTTTAAAAAAAGATATTCTACTTTGCACGATCTTTTTTTTTAACCCTTACCTTCCATCTTAGAATAATTTCTATGTATTATTTTAAAGGCAGAAGAGTGGTAAAGGCTAGGTAATGGAGGTTGAGTGACTTGCCCAGAGTCACACAGCTGGTAAGTGTCTGAGCCATCTCTAAGCCTGGCTCTCATTCCACCAAGGCACCTAGTTGCCTCCTACTTTGAAAGATCCTTTGGAAAAAGATTTATACAAAAATATTTATAGAGGCGCTCTTTGTAGTGGCAAAAAATATTGGAAAATGAAGGGGTGTTCATCAATTGGAGAATGACTGAACAAATTTTGGTATATGTTGGTGATGGAATATTATTGTGCTGAAAGGAATAATGAACTGGAGGAATTCCATGTGAACTGGAACAACCTCCAGGAATTGAAGCAGAATGAGAGGAGCAGAACCAGGAGAACATTGTACACAGAGAATGATACACTGTGGCACAACTGAACGTAATGGACTTCTCTACTAGCAGCAATGCAATGATCCAGGACAACGCAGAGGAACTTATGAGAAAGAACGCTATCCACATTCAGAGGAAGAACTGTGGGAGCAGAAATGCAGAAGAAAAACATGTGATTGATCACATGGTTCAATGGTGATATGATTAGGGTTTTGATGTTAAAGGATCCCTCTACTGCAAATATGAATAACATGGAAATAGCTTTTGAACAATGATACACGTATAACCCAGTGGAAGTGCTTGTGAGCTCCAGGAATGGGGAGAGAAGGGGTGGTGATGGGAATCATGAATCATCGAACCATGGGAAAATATTCTAAAGGAAAAAAAAAGAAAAGAATAATCCTTTGAGTCCATCATCTAGAATCTGAGGAAATCATCTAGAACATAGAAATCTATAGAATACAGAATCAGATCATAGAGACAGAATTATTACAATGCAGAACAGCTTTCCCAAGTCTAGTTAGTCTAGACATAAAATATTGAGACCCTTCTCTTTAGGGCAACCCACTAACAAAGCTAGCTATATCATCTTTACATGGAGTAAAGAAAGGTAGAAAGCCTCTTAAGGCCCAAAAGACAAAAGTGTATAGAATAGTGCTTTCTTGGGATGAGAGCCAATTGCTCTGGTCTGGGTTCCCATCCTGGGCTTCTCTTTCACTTACTAGCTATGTGACTGCTGCAGGTCGTTTAACTTCTTATGAGGCTCTTTTATTTTCTCTACAAAGTAAGGAATTTCTTAAGATCAGAGAACTAGAAGGGACCTCAGAGGTCATCTAATCCCACTCCCTAATTTTGTAATTGAAAAAAGTGAGATTTGGGCATTAAATAGTTCAGTGGCTAGAGCTTCAGGTCTGAAATTGGGAAGATCTAGGGTCAAACCTGGCCTCAGAAACTTTCTAGCTATGTGATCCTGGGCAAGTCACTTAACCCCAGTTGTCTAGCCCTTACCACTCTTTTTCCTTGGAACCAATACTTGTATCAAATCTATGAAGTATGTTAAGGTTTAAGGGATAAAAAACTGAGGTCCATAAGGATAGATACCTTGCCCAAAGTCATAAAGATGAGCATCAGAAGTCACATTTTTACCCAGATTCCCTAGACAAACTTTTTCCTGGACCATGTTGCCTATAAGGTTGTGAGGGAAGCACCTTTTCAACTTAAAAGTACTAAAGAAGTTGGAATTGCCATTATAATTATTATGATGGAAGATATTGTATTTAAAAAAAAACAAGTTTGATACCTACATTTTTCTACATCATATTAATTTCCAGATAAATTGAATTTATCCCCGACCTCCCAACTCTGTGCATATTTAAAAAATCCCTTACTGTCTGCCTTAGAGTCAATTCTAAGGCAGAAGAGTAAGGGCTAGGCATTTAGGGTTAAGTGACTTGCCCAGGGTCATACAACTAGGGTGTATCTGAATTCATATTTGAACCGAGAACCTCCCATCTCCAGGCTTAGTACTCTATTCGCAGTGCTACCTAGTTGCGACCCCTCCCTCAACACCATTCATTTTTAATGGTTTTCCTTTCTTCCTGGAATCCTTTCCCTTTACTTCCATCTCAATTTGTATCTCTCCTTTGTATCCCTAGTGATTGGCACAGTGCCTGGCAAAAAAATGGGTGTTCAATAAGTGCTTATCAATTGAACAATTGATCATAAACCTGACTGTACAACAAATACAGTTAAGGAAAACCTAATAGCATAGCGAATGTGTATGGGAAATTCCATAACCATAGTCCTCCCTCTACCTGTTGACCAGAAGGAAAGAAGGAAGTACATTTGAATATCTGTGCTTGGGGCACTCATGCAGTCACTAGAGTAACTTGGAATTTGGCTTTCTTTGAGCATTATTTTTACATGTATTATTTTTGTCACTGAGTACATTGTTCTCTGGGTTCTATGTACCTCCCAGGGAATCAATTTTTAAAAGTTAGATGGGGCATTCTTCTGACAATCTGCAACATGACTGAATTTAGTCTGCAAAGATCCACCCAACTGCTCTCACAAATGGGAAAAAAATTCAATTATAAAACATATGCCTATCAAACAAATAATTTTTTTTGAAAGAACATGTAGCAAAAAGCTAACCGAGCCTTTTGTAGTTCTACCAAATTGAGACTTTTTGGGAATAGTGCCAGTGAAGTTAAAATAACAGCACCACCACCAGCAAAAACAACAGTGTAGAAACTGTCCTAGGAATGAGTACCATAAGGCATTGTGCTGGCATGTTACTCATTTGCCTATCTCTAAAGAAGCTTCATTAGGTGATTGACAGTGAGAAAGAAGATCTCTGAACAAAAGGTAGGAACCATCCGGAAAAAATATTAAGGGTTTCATGAAAGAAAATCAATCAAGGAGGATGCACAAACCTGATTAGGAAAAAAAAAATGTATGTTGTAATATATAGAGTGGTTGGTTAACGGGTGGCTGGTTCCTATAAGATTAAAGAAAATAACCTAAGGTGAGCCCCTCCTTTCAGTTCCTACACTCACATCCAACAAACTGGAAGCTTCTTCCCCCTGGCTTTGAGCAATTTGCTGAGAAAGAATATTTTTGCAGCTAAATGATCTCACTCCCTAGTGGCTCCTGTAGTCACTGTCTTTGAAACAAACTATCTTACCAGGGGACTGATGGATTACAGTATCTGGCTGTCCTGAGCTTTCTCTTTGCCTGTACCCTGTACTCCATACTCTCATCACCTTCTTTCCCTTTGTTGAACTGAAACGATGCTTGTAATTCTAGTTCTGAGAAAGAATATTATGACAAATAGAAAGGTTCCAGCCACTGTTTTTATCCCTTCGCTAAGAATCAGTAGGGAGGGGAGGGTGAAGAGATCTTAAATTATCTACTTGATGCTTTTTACTAAAGAAAAGACTTGCTATAGGTCACCGTGAGAGTGGTAGAACAGGTCTTCGAACCCAAGTCTTGAGACTTTCTGAAAGAAGGTTTTCGAATAGGATAATGGAAATATAGCTGGGCATTTACAGGTGTTAGGGAGTGTTATCACACTCAGCTTGCCACTGCAACTGATGGAACATTTACTTAGTTTGTTGTTGTTGTTTTTTCAGTCCAAAGAATTTTTCCTTCTCTTCTGCCACAGATTCTATGATTCAGGTTTCTCAGTCAGAGAGAGCAGTTGAGCAGGCATCAACAGTTTCTATGAGGCTACCATCTACATGTGTCCTTGTGTGTGAATGGAAGGATAGTCAATGATGCACCTGGCAGAGCAGGAGGGCAAGTGATCTTTCGGTTTGATGAGAAGAGTCTTATTCGTAGTACTTCCGTACTCCATGGATGGTGTTCCCTGCTTACCCTCATAAGTATGAATTACCCTGAAGTGAATGCACCATTGAGGTTGGCTGGAATTGTCTGGTAATTACTATAGCATGGACATCGTCAGAGGCATCAGCAAAGTGCCTCTTACTATCACAGTAAATTAAATGCACTTTAAAATATTCTCCCTTACATTTATCATAACAAGAATTTACATTTATGTCTTTCTCTCTTTTTAAGTGGAAATAAAGATCTCATATACATTTTCTAATTTATTGTCTAGTATTTATTATAGGAAGAGAGTTTGTCTAATCACAACTCATTAAAACCCCATATTATTCACAATAACCCACCACTAAAGACTCATCACGTTAGCAAGAAAGAATCAAAAAGTGTTTTAAAAAATGAAACTTCATTTTAAGCTATTCTCCTTGGAGACCATCCAACCTGTTAAAAAAAAGTTGAGAATGGTGAGATGTGTAATAAAATACCTTGGCAAGATAAACTCCCCAGAAAAATGAAAGAGGAAATAATTACCAAAGAAAACCCCAAAGCTTTGCAAATTATTAAATGGAAACTCTAAACTGAAGTAAATGTGCTTTTTTTTTTTAACTATAATCTAATGAAGAGAAAAGCCGGCCAAGAAATAACCCTCATGGTTCCTTTTCTTAAAGCTGCTCTACCTTTTCACTATAAAAATATATATGTAACTCACTATTTTGTTAGATTCATAGAAGACTTTTATTTATTTACATCATAGCTAGACTTCATTATCATAAGATTTTTATTTTTTAAATAAAATTTTTATTGATGTCTTTTTAACGTCACCTCTATTTCATGCCATGTCTTTCTTCCTTCTCCCTTTAAGAAAAGCATCTGATAAAACCAATCACACTGGAAAAAGCCTTATGTTATATGCCGTGATCCACACCCATAGTCCCCCACTTCTGCAAAGAGACAGGGAGAAATAGCTTCTCACAATTGTTTTCTTTTTAAATGATCAAAGCAGGCACCATTCTAACATACTTGCTCCTACTGAATGCTGGTTCTCTCCCAAAAAGGCCATTAGAATTAGATCCATGGCTACTTGGTTAGCTGAGTGACATGCTTTTGGCTTCAGATATGTAGCATTTTCCACATGTTTAGCAGAAAAACAGACATTTGTTTGGACTCTATGTTTCTGTGTACTTTTTTAATGCAATAAAATTGACAGATGACTTCTTTTTGTAACAAGTTCAGTAGGAGGAAAGGTTGTGCTTTTCCTCCCCCCAGGCCCCCCACCTTTATTTGATGGCTATTTAGACAGCAGTCTTAAAAAATGGCAAGTCACTAAAATTCCTCATGCTCATTTCATATTGTGTTGATTCATATTAAATTCATGACAACAAAAAAGCAACTTGAGGCACTTTTGGAAATGACCGCTCTTTAGTGCTTTTCTCCTCCAGGCTCGATAGGCCCAGAGTCCATAAAGCTACCTGCTGTCTGGTGTCATGAAAAGAAACAGCTTTGCCTGGGAATGCCATTACTGTGTAATGAGGCATGCAGCAAAATATACCTTCAGCAGCCACTTGATGAAGGCTTGCTGACACACCAGACCAGACAGAAATGTTTTTTTGTATGTTCTTCCTTATTTTGTCCATCAATCACATCATTAGTCAAAGCAGACAAGCCTGTCAGCTGGGCCCAGATGCAGAGTGGCAAGCGATCAGTGGACAGGTGTTCGAGCTTTCCCAAAACAAGATCTTGAAATGAGAAAAGGAGCAAAGACCTTGTTTCAAGGGCTGGAATGTCAATAAAAAAAGGGAAGGAAGGAAGAAGAAAGTGTGGGCGAGGGGAGAAGGGAAGTCAGAGGGGAAAAGTTCAGAGAGAATGTGAAGAGTCATCTTCTAAAAAGTTCAAGGAACCCCCTTCCTCCTTGGAGGAAAAATGATTGTATTTATCGAGCTTTGGAGAATGAAGGCAGTAAGGGGCAGGTTGTTTGGTGCTAGGGTTGGGCAAACCCCACTCAGCCCAGGATTCTGTATCCCTTTTGACTATGAGTGGATCTAAATTTCCTTTCAAAGTCCTGAAATTTAATATACAAAAGAAGAGAGTTGGGGAAGAGGTTTTGATTGCTTTGTCACCTAAATCTTTAAGTGGAGCAGTATTTAATCCAGATGTCCCTAACCAGATAGACAAAAATGCTCCCAAACTTACCCCAACTGCCTTGCTCATGTCTGATCATATTTTCACCTCTACCTCCCTTAGAAACGAAAACGAAAACGAAAACTCAAAATGACTCTGGTGGCCAGGGTTAGTGAAGAGAGTGCTCATTTTGATAGAAGAGCTCCTCTCCATCTTATTCAATGCCTCTCCTTTTTTTAGGAATCTTGATACTATTCTGCTTTGATTCTGGAATGGAAAAGGTTAAGGAAACCAACCATATGGAGTCAAATCTGATGGTTAATTCCTCGCTTTTCAAGTGCGTGCTGAAGTGAATTAGTGTAATGAGCTGACTGCTTGGTTATCTCACGGTAACTGAGAAGAATATAATGGGGGTTCCTGAATTTCAGGGTGCACAAGGTGTTCTTTTCTGATAGTTCAGCTCATCTAGAGGCTTTGCTTGGTAGTACCGTTGGTTTAAAGTCCTTAATTTTAGCACCTATAAAAGTATATATAATATATATGTGTGTATATATTATATAGGAATATATGATCTTTTCTACTTCAATAAATAATAGAATGGCAAAAAAAGGAAAAAGAAAGAGGGGGGCTGAAGCAGGAGGTTGGGGGAGAGAAATTAGGACCATTGAAAGGTCAGATGCCTTAATACAGCACCAGGGAAAAGATTCAGACGCTCCGATCTTTCCCAGAGCTGACCTTTCTAAAGATGTGCTGAGCATGAAGGGGGTGATACCTGATACCACATTCAGATCCACACTTCTACCTTTAAGTAAGAATTAAAGCTGGAGTTATTTCCTCTGGGATCTCCAAAAGGGACACATGCATGCCATTAATCTAACCAGCTCTTAGATGCCACCATTTTACTAAACAGCCATGGCTAGAATATATTTATCTGGGGTAATACTTGACTGGAGTTGGAGTGAGGCTGGAAGAGAGTGGGGTAGGGGAAGAAGATGAAAGGGACTGGTGCTTCAGTTACTCCGATGGCATCAATTGTGATTCCAGGGGCATACAAACCCATCTATTGCTCATCTTCTGCCATGCTTTCCAGAATTGCCAAAAGAGTGGTAGGTTTGGAATGAGAAGAGATCTTAATGCAAATAACATCTTGGATACCTACTAGCTTGGTGGTCAGGGGCAAGTTCCTTAACTTCTCTGAGCCTCAGCTTCCTCATCTATCAAAAGAAGGTAACAAAGTGTACACAAGGTGGTTGTAAGAATCAAATGAAATCCTGTAATTAAAACATTTTCAAACCTTAAATCCCTTTGTAGATATCAACTGGCATTGTTGTTGTTATCCTTGTCATTTTCTTGTTCTTGCCTTCTTATGTATCCCCATGAAGCTCAAAGTGGTCTATGGATAATGAAGTTTAGTCAGGTTTGGGAAGTCTGGTAATGATGAATAGTGAATGGGAGAGCTATTTCGCTGATGCTGTAGTCTCATTTCAGGGTCTAAAATGGGGCCAGGATATTGCCTTTTACCAAACCAATCTTTGTCATGACATTGCCACACGCTGAAGCTTGGAAAGCCTTTGTATTCTATGGAACACCCAGGCCTTTTGAGTAACTTTGTTAAATTGTGCATTACAATCCAGCCTTGCAAGCCCCCCAAATTTTCCAGCTCACACACATGTTTTATGAGCCTGCCTTCCACTCAGAAGGTCTACAGAAAGTAAAATGAATGAATCCAACAATTTCTTCTATACACCTGGGATGGCCTGGCATTTATCTGCCAAGTGGACAAGTGACAATTTTGAGAGTTATTTCTGTATTTTATGTTCTTTTCAGACTCATGTTTGTGTAGTATATAATCAATCTACAATTAATAGTCAGCAACCAATTACTGAGCACTTCTTATGGACAGGGCACTGTGATGGGCACCTCACTAGTAGGGATACAAAAATAGAAAAACTTGATCCCTACCCCTATGAATTTACAAGTTAGATGGCAAGACAGGACATATGAATTATACAGACAATGAATCCTTATTTATTCTAGAAGGGGGAGAGGTCACTGTGGAGTTTAATGGTCAGGAAGAGTTTAATGCTCATAGGACATGGAGACTTGATTTAGGCCTTATCATTTTCTCATAAGCAGAAAGGATGCAGATGAGTATGGGAAAAATACATTTAGCAAGATCTATGACTTTTCAAAGAAATACATGGACTATTGGAATAACCTTATTGGCTTCCCTGCCAGTACTTGAGTATTCCATTAATCCAATCCAGTTCTTACCATGTCACTCCCCTACTCAATCAACTCTAGTGGCTCCCCATTACCTCTAATATCAACTCTAAACTCTTCTCTTTGCCATTAAAAGCTCTTGCCAATTTAATCTCAATCTATCTTTACAACCTTATTAAATATTACTCCCTTTCCTTGTCCCAGTGGTCCAAACTGTCCTTCTTACGATTCTTAATACATGAAATTGCATTTCCCATCTCTTTGCCTTTGAGTTTTAATTTGTCCCTCATGTCAGATATGTACTTCCTCCTTACCTTCATTTCCTTTAACCTCAGCTCACAGGCAACCTTCTTCTCAAAGTCTTTTCTGACCCCCTGGCATCTAGTGCCCTACCTCCCAAAGCACATAAACAAAAAAACCTGACAAGTCGGATGTTTCTTTGCTGGTCTTGATTTAATCATATCTATCTATTTCAGGGAAATTCACTGCCTCCCAAAGTGGGAAAAGCTCTACCACTTCAAAATTTTTCCCTTACATTAAACCTAAATTTGTTTCTTTCTAACTTCCTTTGCTTCCATTCCTTCCTTCTTTGGCCAAGAAGAATCGTTTTGATTCTTCTTTGACACGACAGAACTTCAAAAAGTTGGAGAAATAAATTCTCCATAAGTCTCCTTCAGATTTAATATCCCAAGTTTATTCAAACTATCCTCTTGGGCTATTTTCATATTAATGAAGGTCCTTCTCTATATCCTGCCTGCCTTCCTCTGAATATTCCTTCACTTGTCAATATTTTTCTTATTCTGAACACTGTAATACTCTAGAAATATTTGGACCAGGGAGACTTTAGAAAGCTTTAGAAGCAGCTAGGTGGTATAGTGGATAGAGCTCTGGGCTTAGAGTAAGGAAGAGTTGAGTTCAAATTCGGCTTTAGACAATTATTAGCCATGGGAAAGTCATTTAACTTCTGTTTGCCTCCATTTTATCAGTTGTTTTCTTAAACCTTTACCTTCTCTCGTAAAAGTCATACTAAGTATAAGGGCTGGGCAATTGGGGACTTGTACAGGGTCATAAAAATAGGAAGTGTCTGAGTCCAGATTTTAACCCAAGGCAACATCTCCATGCCTGGCTTTCTATTCACTGAACCATCTAGCTGCCCCAGTTTCCTCATTTATAAAATGGGAATCAAGTGAGATAATAGTTGTAAAAAGCACTTATGACAAATACACTGATGATGGAGCTGTGAAATGACAAAGCCATTCTGGAGAGCAATCTGGAACCATGCCCAAATGGTCATAGAACTATGCATTACCTTTGACCCAGCAATACTATTACTGGGTCTATAACCCAGAGAGATTAAAGAAAGAAGAAAAGAACCACCAGTACAAAAATATTTATAGCAACTCTTTCTGTGGTAGCAAAGAACCGGAAACTTAAGAGATGTCCATCAAATGGAGGATGACTGAACAAATTGTGATGTATATTTGTAATGGAATATTTTTGTGCCATAAGAAATACAAACATGTTGATCACCAAAAATTCTGGAAAGACTTATATGAAGTGATGCAAAGCGAAGTGAACAGGACCAGGAGAATGTTGTACACAATAATAATTTATGATGATCAGTTGTATATGAACTTAACTGTGATCAACAATACAGGGATCCAGGACAATTCCAAGAAACTCATAACAACAAAGAAAAGGAGATCCATTGTCATAAAAGGAGCAGAAAGAATCCCAATAAAAACTGAAACATACCATTCTTCATTTTATTTCCTACTGGAATGTTTTCTCTAGTGTAAGCAATATGTCTTGTTTAACAACATGGAAATATATATTTCATGATAATATATGTACAACCCATCCTATTTTACCTGCCTTCTTGCAGAGGGGGAAGGGTTGGAGGAAGGGAGAGAAAGTGGATTGTAAAATATCAGAAAATAGATATTAGAAATTGTACCAATGTAATCTGGAAAAATAAAACTTTAAAATTAAGAAGAAAAAGAAAGGGGAAAACACTTAGGGCAGTGCCTGGCATAGAGTGGCACTATATAAATATTCCTTTTCTTCCTCCTTATGAAAAAATCATGCCTAAAGCATATTTCTCTATACTGAGTTATATTGCCTTATTCACATTAAAAAATTGAAGACAATATGCTCTTGAAAAAAAGATTAAATTAATATGTATTTTAATTCAAAGCATAATTAAACTATCAGTAGCCCTCTGAAAAGTTTTTCAATCAGCCAATAAACATTTATTTATTAAGTGCTTACTGGATGCTGGTAACTGTGTAACATGCTATAGATAAAAAGAAAGGGAAAATACAGTCCCTGCTCTTAAGGAGCTCACAATATGTAGGGCAGTGATGGCGAACCTACGGCATGGTTTACAAAGATGGCACACAGAGCACTCTCTGTGGACACTTAGCAGCAGCACCCCCTCAAGTTGGCTACTAGAAAGGCAGAGGGACTTGGGGGGGGAGCTGCTCCTCTTCCCCTCTCTACAATGCCTGATGACATTTTTTACATGCCCCACCCCTCTGCCCAGGCTAATGGGAGTGCACTGGGGGTAAGATGGGCAGTTCACAGGCAGCAGAGCTGGAGAGGAGCAGAGTGATCAGGCTACTCCCCTCCCTCTCTCTACACCCGTGGAGGACATTCCTCACTTCACCTACCCCTCTGCCCAGCAGCCCAGTGAGAGGCTTTTCCTTTCCCCTGTGTGGGGTAAGGGGGGGCAGGGTGCACCCAGCACTTGTTGGGGGGCCACATGATCACAGGGGTGTGGGGGGTGGGGCATGGCACTCAGTCTGGGGCAGGGGTAGGTGGTACTCCTCTAAAAGGTTTGCCATCACTGCTATAGGGGAAGACAACATGTAATCAACTATATACATATATGATATATTCAGGGTAGATGGGAAGTGGTCTTGGAGGGAAGGCATTAGCATTAAGGGATATTGATAGAGACTTCTTACAGGAGAGAATTTTAGCTGTGATTATTTTATTTTTAAAGCCCTTTGCTTCTGTCTTAGTTCATAGATTGAAGAGTAGCAAGGACTAGATAATCAAGGGTAAGTGACTTGTCCAGGATGACATAGCTAGGCAGTGTCTGAGGTCAGATTCAACCTAGATCCTCCTGACTTCTGACTTAGTGCTCTAAGCACTGTAATATCTCACTCCCCGTTCTCTGTGATTTAAAGGAAGCCAGAGAAATCAGAAGGCATAGGTGAGGTGGAAGAGAGAGCATTCGCATTCCCCAGTTAACTGGGAAATTCAAATTGAAATGACTAAGTTATTACCCCATGTCCACCAAATGTGGGCGAGGTGAATATAAAAGAAAGGAGCACCCAAATTTGGAAGAGCTGCAGAAATATAAAAGTACATTATTTCCCTGATGTTGGAGTTTTGAGTGGATTCAAAGGTTTGGAAAATGTTTTAATAATACGAGAAGTTACTAGGTTTGACCCAGAGATGGCATTTTCTGGATTTTTACCCCAAGGAGGTTAACAAGAAGAAGAGCTCTACATGCACAAAACTATTCACAGAAGCATGAATTGTACTAACAAAAATGAAAGAAAGGAATGTGTGCCCAACACTTTTAGAATGGCTGAAGACATTATGGTGTACGAATGTAATGGAATATGGAAAAGCAAATATGGAGAATTCAGAGAAACATGATAGGGCTTTATAAATTATGCTCAGTGAGGAATGCAAAGACAAAAGAACAATATACACAATGACTACAAAAGTTTAAATAAAGATAACGTTAAAAGGGAACAAAACTCTGATCAAATACAGTCAGTGATTTGGGTTTTCAATTGTTAAAGTATCTTCCTTTTAGTTCTGTAATATCCAGTTCACAAATCTAAAAGGATACCTACACAGCCAGCTTCAGTCACTCAATTAGTAGGTTTTGCTTAACTGTTTTCAAAGAATTTACTTTATTGGGAAGCTTTCTTTGGACATTTATTGGGCTGTATCTATTGTGTCCAATGTATAACAATAAAAATAAATTAAAGCAACATTTATAAAATAACCTATTTAAAGGAAAAGTAATAACCTTCCAATGAAACATTACTAATATCTAAAATGAGACACATATAAGTGCAAATGAATGGAGATAATAATTTTTTTCTCCTTGTCACCATGGTTTAAATGTCTAATGAAAATCAGCATTTACAAAAGTTACAAAAGCTGAGGCATTTTTCATTACAATATTCTGTGTCCTGTTAAATTGTTAATCTTCTTCCCAATGTAACCTTAATTTCTAACAAAGCCCTGGTCAATTTATATGCTTCTGTCATTTACTTCTGTCATAACTCCTGATTGGTGGCAAGAAGGACAATAAAAGGCCTTAGAACTCCAGGGGGGACAGAGTTGGCACATATATTTGGGAAAGGAGATCAATTTTTTGAGAGGACATGTATAGTGTCAAACCGACTTTAGAAACAAATAGTGGACATGAGAAGAGAAGAGAATGATTTTGAAAGTGGAAGACATATAGGAGAAGTCAGTTTCTCAACGTGTTGCTGACTTCTAGCTTGGGCCCAGTAGTGATTTCAAAGAATTTCCCCGTTGGTGAGACTGGGACCTCTCTTTTGATTGCCCTCAAATAATATCTCATTCCCTTCTAGAAGAACTCATTCAGCCTTGTGTATTTTTTGGTATATACCACACTGGATATTTACTATTAGCTTGGATAAATGGATTTGCTCACTATTCACTATTTGTGTAAACTGTATTTTCTTGAGGTAAAACCCTGGGTGTCAATTTAGGATTACTCTCACTCAAGAAATCTATAAGAGAAGCATATTTTCATTTTTAACTAAAATCATGCCCCTACATCAGCAATATTTAGTAACAGAAATAATTACTTTTTGAAAATTAATTAATTTTTAAAAAATTAAAAACCTTTACCTTCCATCTTAGAATCAATACTGTGTATTGGTTCTAAAGCAGGAGAGCAGGCAATGGGTGTCAAATATAAGAATTACTTATAATAATCCATTGCTTCATTAATTTTATAATTCTCGCTTTTATTTTTATACAAGTGACTTGCCCAGGGTCACATAGTTAGGAAGTATCCGAGATCAAATTTGAACCCAGGACCTCCCTTCTTCAGTCCTGGATCTCAATCCACTGAGCCACCTACATATCCCCCATTTTTTAAAACCCTTACCTTCCATCTTGGAATCAATACTGTGTATTGGTTGCAAGGCAGATGAGTGGTAAGGGCTAGACAATGGTGGTTAAGTAATTTGCCCAGGGTCACACAGTTGGGAAGTACCTGAGGTCCCCCATTTTTTAAAAAATAGAAATAGTTCTTGTCCAATCTTTGTCTTGTCTTTTCCAACCAATGTCTTGGCCAACCTCATGGCCTTTCCATTTTTCCCCTCAAGGCAAGAATAAGTTTTTCTTAGAGAGATGAGGGTAAAATAATAGAAATATCAATGCCACCCATGAGTTGCATTTAGACAAACTTTTTGGACATTTATATCTTAAACTGACATATACACATTATTGTTGCTGTTCAATTGTTCAATTGTGTTTGACTCTTAATGGCCCCATTTGGATTTCTTGGCAAGAACACTGAAATGGTTTGACTTTTCCTTCTTCAGCTCATTTTATAGATGAGAAAATTGAAAGCAACAGAGTTACCCAGTGTCACATAGCTACTAAGTGTCTGAAACTAGATTTGAACTCAGGGGAATGAGTCTTCCTGGCTCCAGGCTTGATGCTCTATCTACTGAGCCACCTAGCTACCCCAGACTCAGAGCTGTCAATGCAATATTCAATGTAAATTTGACAGGAGGTCTAGTGGAAGGTAATAGGCTTCTGATCTTAGCCTTAGGTTGCTTAAACTAGATAAAGATCTAGATGGACTGCTCGTCAAACTGACCTATATATAGGATAGAGTAAAAAAAAAAAATAAGAACAACCACATCTTAGGTGACAGGGTTGGGATCTAAAAAGATAGTGACAACTGAGAATGCTAGACTAGATCTGACAAGATTAAAATCAGTAGTCATTTTGTGTTTCACATAGATTCAAGACTTATAATGATAAAAAAAATTAACTTCTTCAGTACCAGATTAGGGGATGGAGACACTTAGCAGTTTATTTGAAAAAATAAAATATGGGGATGTTGGTAGTGTACAAATTCAATATGAACCAGCAATATGACATGACCACCAAAAAATCTAATGGGATCTTAGAAAGCTTGCAGAAGGGCATAACTTCCTGAAATTATAAGGAATTATTAGTTTTGCTATACCTTGTCATTGTGGAGCCATACTTGTAATAACATGTTGATAGGTTTCACAGTTAAGAAGGACATTTATAAGCTGGATGTTGTCCAGAGGAAGACAACCCAGATGGTGAAGGGTCTTGAGTTTATATCAGATGAGAATCAACTGTAGTAGTTGGGAATGTTTAACTTGGAAAAGAGAAGACTCAGTAGGGCTATGACTGTGGTTCATCAAATATTTGAAGGACAGTCATGTGGAATTGGGGCAGCTAGGTGGTGCAGTGAATGGAGTGCTGGACCTGGAATCAGGAAGAGTCATCTTTCTGAGTTCAAATCCAACCTCAGACAATTAAAATAGCTGTGTGACCCTGGGCAAGTCACTTCACCTCATCTGTCTCAGGTTCCTCATCTGTAAAGTGAGCTGGAGAAGGAAATAGCAAACCATTGCAATAGTTGCCAAGAAAACCCCAAATGGCCCTGAACAACTTTCAGGGATCCAGGAGAAAAAAAACACCATTCATAAGCAAAGGATAAACTATGGGAGTGGAAACACCGAGAAAAAGCAACTGCCTGAATACAGAGGTTGAGGGGACATGACAGAGGATAGACTTTAAATGAACACTCTAATGCAAATACTATCAACAAAGCAATGGGTTCAAATCAAGAAAACATCTAATGCCCAGTGGACTTACGCGTCGGCTATGGGGGGTGGGGGGGAGGAAAAGAAAATGATCTATGTCTTTAACGAATAATGCTTGGAAATGATCAAATAAAATATATTTAAAAAAAAAAAAAGAAAACCCCAAATGGGCTCATAAAGAAGAAGACATAACAGAAAATGACTGAACAACAACCACATTTAGAATTAGATATTCAATGTGTTCCAAGAGTAGAGTCAGAAACAAAGGGCACAAGATGAAAATTTAGGCTTCATATATGGGATAAAACAGCCAACAAACATACTTGCTAACAATTAGAACTGTCCCAAAGTGGAATGGACTCTCTTGAAAGTGGTGGGTTTCCTTTATTTTAAAGTTATCAGTCAGAGTCTAAATGATGCTTTGCTAACTATTACAGTGGGAATGCCTTCCAAACATGTATTGGGACCATGATGTTCTTAAGTGTATGTGTGATTCTGTGACAGGTCTAACAATTATCTAAGAACTCATCAGTTTCCTCAACTAGATTAGAAGTTCTCTAGGGCAGGTAGCATGATTGATGGCTTTGATATCCCCTCAAAATGTCTTCTCAAGTGCCTTTAACCAAGGAATAGTCAATAATTCCTTGTTGGCTGTTGCAAATGAATAAGGGGATGTAGACCAAAGAGAAGAATATGTAGTCGCAGTCAATGTAGCAATTCAAAATACAACCAAAAGTAGAAAATATGGGAACTGTTTTACTGGACCACAATCTTTACCGAAGATTCTATAAAGCAAATCTTCAGTATAACAAGGTAGACCAGACCTACTGTCTTCTCAGAGACCTTTCTCCATACCTAGAAGGGACTGCCTCTTCATCTCCACATTTTGACTCAAGTAAGGACTACTTTAGGTCTTCTAAAAATTCCTGCAGCTGGGAATATTCTTTCTACAAAAATTTTCTCTGAGCATTTTGTCTAGATTCTTTATTTTCCCCATCTCACTCTTCCTTTCATTATTCTCAGAGCTATTAGTATGCTTCAAGTAGAATATGAATTCCTTAAGGACATGGATTGTGTCTTTATTTTTTTTCTTTGAGAGGCTGTAAGACCTTGTGGATAGAATGTTAGTCAGGAGGCAGGCTCTAATCCTACCTGTAATATTTATTATCTGTGGGATGATAAAAAAGTCTCTTAATTTCCCAGAGCCTCAGTTTCCTCTGCTATAAAAGGATTCTAAAAATGATTTCACTAATTTTTTTCCATATTGCTCTAAGAAAATCACTTTGCAAACCTTATTGATTTTTTGTTTTTATAATCAATTTGCATTTTTTCCAGATAACATGTCAATACAATTTTTAAATATTTGTTTTCTCATATTTTACAATCCATGTTCTCTGTCTCCTTCCCATCCCTCTCCCTTCCCCAAGAAAACAGGTAATATGATATAGGTTATATGTATAATTATCATATAATACATTTTTCCATTTTGTCATGTTGTGAAAGAAGACATATATTGCTTACACTAGAGAAAAATTCATGGAGTTAATAAAGAAAAGAATGGTATGTTTCAATTGAATTGGACTCTGTGAAAACCTTATTGTTAAACAACTTTAATTTGTTATTTTATCTGTGATACAGAGTAGGTGCTTAACAAATATTTCTTAAATTCTAGTATAAAAATCCTTGGATTCAGGGTCAGAAAACCTAGGTCTGACTTACAGGTCATCCACTTAACTACTTTGTGAACTTAGACAAATCACTGAACACCTCTGAACCCTGTATGTCCTATAAGCCTTCTGTAAAATGGGGATAATAACAACTGAGTCATCTAAAGAAAAGTGAGCTATTATTTGCTTTCAAGTCAGTCTCAAACATAAATTCATTAATAGAGAACTTTTATGCCATGATACACAGCTTGATTTGTATTGGGGAGACAGCAAAAGGGTTCACAGCCCCTTGTTAAGGGGATAATTGAAAGAATTAAAATGGAAGGAGATTCAGGCATATAGTAACTACAGAAAATGAGATTTTATTAACTACATTGACTGAGTACATTGTACTTACATAACTGCTAGGACAGCCAAGTTTAGGTTGGCATGCGCCAATGTAACATCCTTATTTTGCCAGTACTATGCCAGTTCATAAACACCACTGCAGGCACCCAGAGATTCATTATATGTTGGATAATGACTCTATATTTCTAAAAAATGTTTGTAGAAGAGAAACACTTTATTTTCTTCATACTATATAGTGTAGACGTCTTTGAACTCCTTCACTCAGAGAGGCTTTAAACAAGGCTTTAAATAAATGCAAAAATGCAGCCTCAGATAGTCATACCCTTGACCCTGCACCCATGTACCAGACCCTCTGTCAGTGGAGCCTTGTAGCCCCTTGTTCCAGGTCAGGGCTCAATACCATGCGTAGTGCACATGCTAGGCTCAGGCTAGGCAGGGAGAGGGCAGTTGGCGGGCCTGTAGCGGGATCCTCTGGTCGATATACAGCAGGATACAAAATCAGCTTCCTTCTAGCTCAAGGCTGGGTCCCAGCTCTTCAGGGTTGGTTGGCATTGATCCCATGCTCTTCGGGAAGCTCCCAGGTGGCCTCAGGAGGGCACTCTGTCAATAATTCCAAAGGTTATCCCAACATTCTGATGCTATCATGATCCAGGATGGAGCCTCCCCATAGGGTCCTTGCTCTAAAGAAGGCCACATAATCCCACTCCACTCACTTACCCAGAACCCTTTGCACTGTCCTTAGCTGGGAATTGATATAGTGACATTTTTCTCCCTTTGTTTCTTTTTTTCCCCTCTCCTTTTTTATCTTGCAACAGGGAGAAAAGTTCCATTCCTAATAGCAGTCTGGGGTTTAGGAAGGGTGATCTGTTGAGAATGTATCTAGTACTGCCTTTTGTATGTTGACTCAACATACACACATGCATATATATGTATATACATACACATAGGTAGTCGTGTGTTCACTACATATGTGTATAAATGTGTGTTGTGTGTAGAGATTCCCATGTGAATATATCTGTATTTGCACAGATAATCCCATAGGACTCCAAGCACTGCAGCCTATACCAAGCTTTTCCTTCTCTGAATTTCTAGTCCACTTCTAGGCAGTTTAGCACTTAATTGATCCTTCATTGTTTCACAAGTGTTTGTTTCCTAGCTCCTTCCACTGAGAAGATAAACTGAATATTTAAGTCTTATATCCTGCTTCTTTGTCTTCTCACTCTCTCCCCTAGAGCACTCAGCACAGAACTGAACATACAAAAGATTCTCTCTCTCTCTCTCTCTGTCTCTCTGTCTCTGTCTTCTGTGTTATATATATATATATATATATATATATATATATATATATATATATATATAAAACTAAATTGGCTAGCTTTCATTTAAACTATAATTTTTTTTTCAATAATGGACTCACTAATAGTGAGATATTACATTTGTCTTTAAAAAAAAAACACTCTACCTTCTGTCTTAATATCAGTTCTAAGCCAGAAAAGTGGCAAGGACTAGGCAATCAGAGTTAAAAGCTACTTGCCCAGGATTACACAGCCAGGAAGTGTCTGAAAACATATTTGAACCCAGGTCCTTCCAACTCCAAGTTCACCTTACTGCCCCTTACATTTGGCTTAAAAACAAAACAAAAAAACTGAAATCCTTTTACATCTGAACTATTTTGGATGGAAGTTAGGGTGTCTGGTTCTGAAAACTAGTACTCCCTCTTAAGAGTATGACCATGAGGGTGCTCTTTCCCTATGGCATGGGCATTGTACCCCCAGAAACTCAGGCAAACTATTATCAGGGAAATTCCTTTGCTCCCTCATATCCTCGTGACTCCTAGCCTAAAACATTCAATGACCCCTATAGGACCCTGACATGATTGTCCTCCTTTGATCCTCCTTTAGATTTAAGATGGAAGGAGAGATGCCCCTCCAGGCTACACCTCAATACTCTCAGACTGTATCTCAGATATCTGTCTGTTCCCTAAAACCAAAGAATCTTTTATGAGTGTCATTCCCTATGTCTCCAGGCAGACCCCAGTCAGATGATCAAACCCCTGACCAAATGCCTGAGGGTTTACCACCCTAGAGTCATGTCCACACCATGACACAGCATTTGTTGTAGAGTATAAAATCCCCAGAACTGATGTCGTCTGAGGGACAGCTTTTCCATCCATGCTGTCCTCCCAAGGAACAGCCTTCCATCTTGCTGGCTCCACCTGTTACATCCTCCTGGCCATTCTCAATATTACTCTCTAAATTAATAAATTTCTCTTTTTATTTTTAAGCTAAATTTTGGAGTCTTGCATTCTTTCAAAAGGTATCCTTCCCAAACCCCAGGGGTGCACCTCTTAATCCCCACAACACCTACTTGTTCTTTCCTCATCTCGAAAATGAAGGACTTGGACCAGATGATCCCCAAACTCTCACCTACTTCTAAGTCTTATGAAGTCATATGAAATCCTATGAATTCATTCTTTCATTTAAAACACTTGAATGATGTAGGCAAGTCCATAAAAATGAGAAAAACTGATAATAAAATGATGATTCACTGCTTCTCTATCCAGTGCTTTTTAGTTTTTTAGTTTTTGTTTTTTTCAGTGCAACACAACAGAATCCTGAAATAATAGAAAGAATGTTCCTTTGGAATCAAAAGGTCTGACTGAATGATTCTGACTTTGAATCCTGACTCTGATCCTTCCTTGTTTGACCAGGTAAAGTAATAAACCTGACTTTGACTCAATTTCCTTATTTGTAAAATATTTACTAATGCTACCTGTCCCACATTATTGCTGTCAGGGTGACATTTTAGAAATATGATTATTAAAATTCTACTACATACGAGGTGTTTATGAGGAAAGAACTTATAATTGCTATATCAATGTTGAGTATTTTTGTTATTTTCTGAGAATAATCAGGTTTGGAGTCAGAGTTCTCCCAAAGGTGTCTCTCAAGGACTTTGCTGTCAGCACAGCATGGGTTATGTCCATCTTCTTTAAGATGTGCTTCTCATTAGACAATAATAGCCTTCAAAAAATCAAATCATTCTTGTCCATCCTTTGGAACATCTTTTTGCTATAGATTCCATAATTGAGGATGGACATGCCTTGGATGCAGTATGGTGAATTAATGATTGAATGAAAAAAGCATTTAGTAAGTGCTTACTCTATGCAAAAGATTGTACTAATTTTAGGAATAAAAACAGGAGAAAATAAGCAGTCCCTACTCTTGATCAGTTCACATTCTAATGAGGGGGATAATACTGTAAGGATAAAGGATAAGGGATAGGGGAAAAGTAAAGAATGTCTTTCAGAGGAAAGGAGGAGAGTTTAGACAAACCTTGGGAGAAGATTCTGGGATCTTGGGAGTTTACTGGGATTAATAGTCACTCCTGAACTGGCTTTTCTCTGAGCTAGAAGGGAGAACTTTTGCTCCATCATCTCCTGGGAACAGACTAATTTTGTGGAAAGATTAGGAAATTCCTGCGTTTTGGAGAACTGCCTTGGAGATCTGTCTTTCCCTGAAGCGCTGAGACCAATCTGGCTGAAACAACTTATTTAAGGTAAACCCAAATGTTTTTCACCTGGGACTTTGGGTTTACCTGGGTTTTGGGCATGGGAAAAGGACTCAGTTCATCTGTGAGTCTTTCCTCCTGAGCCTTTTAGAGACAATCTATAATATTTAGGTTAAGTAAGAAAGTCAGATGGTTTTGTAAGGTTTAGATAGCTCAGGGTAGGAAGGTCTCGAGAAGACAAGAAGGGCAACCCTGTGAGGGAGGATGTGGAAAGCTGGGAGGAGCTAGAGCTGTATAGATTTAGGACCTTATCTCCCATTTCCCTATTCCTCAATAAACTTTATTTTTATACTATCAAGGGGTTGTGCTTTACTGGCTCTGGGAAAGTCCTTAGTTTTTGTTTCTGTTTTTGTTTTGTTTTTTTTCACTACCCCATCTAGGTCATTCGCAATAAATCTATCTCCTTTTGGAGGTAGATTTCTCTTTCAATACATATGGAAGGTTTCAGCTCCAAGTCAGATGGAAAGATCCCATGTTCCTTAGGGTACAGTGACAAAGAACATGGTAATGTATCTTCTTTACTGTCATATGCAATATGACATATTTGAAATTTGAAATAACAAATGAAATTTGACATGTAACATTAAGTGAAAGGAATATGGATATTGTGGCATGGGATAGGACAGGATCACTGTTAAATCAAGGACATATTGAGTTTTGGTCCCATGAGGATTCTTTGAGTTACTTAGAAACTATTTGACACCTTTAATATGGTAATATGCAGGGACATGAGTGCAGGAAGCTCAGGGCATGGACTTGATCATCAAATCTTGTATTTGAGAACTAAGGAAGTTCTTTTAGACTCTTGGGAGATGATATTCTAGGATAAATAAAAAGGGATTCTTTTACTTTTCACAACCAGGAAGTTACTGTGTGAAATTACTTAACTTCAACTAACGTAGGCTAACAATAAAAATGGGTTCCAGAAGGGTTTCCATAAACGAATGGGTGGCAGATCTACCTCTTTTTATATCTATCTAGCTGTCTATATGTCATTAAGAGTAGTCAGGAATGTACCCCCAGGTAACTCTAAATGCTTGTAATTGGTGTTAGAAGGAGCAATGATCTGCCCTACCAATCTTTTAGACACATTTGAAATACTACCCAAGAAACATCCCCCAATTTCCAATCATCTAGAAATCTATCACTGAGTAGCCCATTTCATTTTTGAAGAGCTTTAATTTTACCTTGATATAAGAGAAACTTCTGAACAAATTAGAGATCTCCAAAAGTAAAATGGGCTATCTCAGATAGTGCTATATTTCTAGAGTACTGGACATATATTTGGAGAGACCTGACTTCAAATCCCACCTCAGATATTTAGCCTAATCTTTATCCCGAAGCTCTTTGGTATGGGACTCTCTCCTTACCAGGGGAGATGAATGCCCTAGCCCGTGTAATGAGCAGGGTAGAGATGAAAAGAAATGAGAGCTTCTGTTCTCAGTCAGTCCCCTCTTTAGGGAATCTAAAAGTGGGATTCCTCATTAAGGACTCTCTAAGCTAGAGTCCAATTTTGCACAGATTTTAGTTTTGTGTATGTATTCAGCCTATAGTAGTATTTCTGGGTGAAAGACAGGGTAGGTGGAGGTGCATTAGTTATTTTATCCACTGCTATACATGCAGGACTAGAGATTATAAATTCCACAAAGACCAAGAATCTCTTAGTTATCTCCCTCAGAAACTCACACAAAGCAAGAGCTCAATAAAAAGTTTGTTGAATTGAAATTGAATTCAAATCAATTGAATTGAACTGTGTCTGAGTGATCATTGTCAGAATTAGAAAGTTGGATTAGATGACTAATGCCTTTGACCATGAATAATGTTGGATTTCTTAGAAGTATTAAAAAGTGTCAACTGCCATCTGCAAAAATAACTGCCGCTCATCTGGCTGAATGAAAAGGTACCACAATTGCAATCTATTTGGCTCAAAGGTTGCACCTTTGACACTTGAGAAGATGTGTGATGCTCTGAGTTGCTTAAGTCAGGTATTTTTGCCCTTTGATCTTACTTTCTTTTAAAAACATGTAATATTTTCATTCTTTCAGTGAACAGAACATATTTTTTCTTTGTTTCCCAACTCTCCCCTATAATGGGAAAGAAGAAAAACAAACTTTTATAACTAATATTCTTAGTAAAGCAAAACAAATTTCCCAATTAGTCATTCTCAAAAAACAAATAATACTATAATTTGAATCCATCACTTCTCTGTCAGAAGGTGTGTGGTGAGCCTCATGATTGATAGATAGTCTGGATTTGTGGTTGGATGTTGTATTATTGATCTTGTAATTGTAATAAGAATAATAATAATAAAAAGAAGAAAGAAAAAAGAAAATGTAGAAGAGGAGGAGAAAGAAGAATGAGAACAAGAATAAGAAGAACAAGAAGATTTGGCATTTTTAGAGCTCTACATTTGCAAAGTGCTTTATAGTTACAATCTCATTTTCTACTTACTACTATTATTGTCTCCATTTTACAGAAGAGAAAACAGAGGAATAAAAAGGTTAAGTGTCTTGCCCAAGGCCACATAGCTATTAAATACAAGAAGCAGTAACTGAATTTAGGTCTTCCTGACTAGTTCCAGTACTCTGCCCATTGGTCATCAACCAATTGACTCATTTTTTTAAGATGCCAAGAAAAAAAAAATTTAAAGGCTTCTGTTTTATCAAACATTTCTGGTATTTCTCACCGTCATCCTGGATTTATCTAACCCTTTCTTATATCCTGCCTCCTAATCAGACTTTATGCTATGTTTAAGATAAAAATTTCTCCATATTCTGATAGATCTTTTGGCTTTTCTTTTCTCATTCTTGCAACAAGCTTTTTACCCTCTTGTCCCTCTCAAGAGGTTCCTGGCATGGAGATCAGTTAGGCCCCCAACTCAGGAACATGTGAGACAGGAAAAAACTAAAATAATCTGATTGGTGGAACCAAACCAAGAGGCCAAGAGATCACTTTACCTTCTAGCAAGAATTCTTAACTGTGTGTGAGTGTGTGTGTGTGTGTGTGTGTGTGTGTGTGTGTGTGTGTGTGTGAGCATGTGAGCACATATCTTGAACCCCTTTTCAGTCTGGTACTCTGGATCACTTTTCAAAAATTTTTTTTTGTTTTGTTTTAAACAATGCCTAGAGTGAGCAAATTTTACAGAATAATGTTCTTAAATTTATAAAATAAAATATGTAAGATTAGAAAGGAAACCAATTATGATGAAATCTACTTATAAAAAAGATTTTTTAAAATACAAATTCATGTACTTCAGACTAAGAACCCTGCCTCGTGGTTCCACCGTGGAATTATTCATTTGTTGATGTATTTAGGCTCTAGAGAATTCATAAACTCTAATAGCTAATACTAGAACCCTGGAAAAATTGCCTCTCTGAACCTAGGTCCCTCTTTTTGTAAAATGAAGAATTGACTAAATATCATTTAAGGTTCCTTACATCTCTATATCCTATATCTTCACATAACTCACACATGTAGGGCACTGTAGCAGATGAACACCACTCTGATAGGGCTAGAGCTAAACTTAAAAGCATTCTCTTTCCCATAACACAAGGAAAAATTTTTTTAAAGTCACAATGATAATTTTCTCCTGGCATTTATTTCTTTATACTAGTTTGCCTCTTCTGGAACAGAATTAATATCTCTGTCCTTAGGAATGAATTCAAATTATACTTACTTCTCTCATAGAAGCTAAGAAAAGAGAACATTCTGGGTAAAGAAGCATCAAGAAAAAATAACAAAATAATTGAATATGGAATTTCAAAATTGGTTTTGATTTTCCTCTTTTTTTAAAGTATTGACAACCAAATTCTTCGGATTAATATCATTCCTTACTTTTTTTTAACCTTAAAGGAAAACATGCTTTGTGTATACTCATACATATGTATGTTTACATTTTTTGTTTATATAGATAGATGATAGATAATGCTTCTCTTAAGAGGCTATCAAAAAAAAACAGATGACCTTCTGGTATTCCATCCTTCTCTATAATGAAAAGTGTTTATTCTTACAGAGGGACAAAAAGTTGTCTGCCGTTCTTTTTATGGAACATTTCCCCTTTTTTGTGTATAAATTCACGAAGCAAGAAATTAAGTATAGTGAGAACCATTGATTGTGTAGTTGATTGATGATGATAATAGGTGGTATAGCTGGAGGAGAGAAGATTGGCCTTGAAGACAAAAAGTTCAAATGCTGCCTCTGACACATACTGGCTGTGAGACCATAAATGAGTCACTTAATTCCTCAAGTGTCCCAGGACACTTTCTAAGGCTATACATTTTTGACTCATTACTAGTCTGTGTTGGTGGAGGAAGACTTTGCTAATATTATTGTATCTTGACTATGTATATTCATATATATATATATATATATATTATTTTTGTTTAGTGATTTCAGTTGTGCTCAACTCTTCGTAACCCTATTTGGTGTATTTTGGGCAAAGATAATGGAGTGGTTTGTCATTTCCTTCTCTGGTTCATTTGATAGATAAGGACACTGAAGTAAACAGGCTTATGTGATTTGCCCAAGATCACACAGCTAGGAAATGTCTGAGGTCAGATTTGAACTCAGGAAGAAGAGTCTTCCTGAATCCAGACCTGGTACTCTATCCATTGCATCACCTAGCTAGCTGAAATATATCATATAAAGTACATATAATAATTGTAAATAATTATTTATAAATTAAATATATTTAAGATATTATATACATATATGAAAAGTAAAGTTCAAAAATAGACCTAGCATCATAAAGCTAGTAAGATGCCAGAAGTAAAGCTTTGTAAATCTCTTTGTCAAACCCAGTGCAAATGGATTAAACTCTATAGTGTGTTCTAAACTGAGAGGGCTGAAGTCCCCTGTTGGTTCATATCTTTCTAGTTGAGGAATTGGTAGCTATCTTACCACTGCCATCTCCCTCCATATCATCCCTTTTCTAATCCCATTTCATGCTATCCCATACTATCCAGTCCCATTGCATTCTGTTCCACCCTAAGATGCTAATCCCATAACAAATCTGATGGCTACTCTTACCCTTGAGGAGCTCCATTCAGATGGAGATTCACCTAACATACTAAGAAAATGCAATCTCCCCAAGTAAGAAAAAATGGGGCTTATATGCATTAGATCCCCGATTTCTGACTCCTTTTCTACATAAAAATGCTGGAATCATGGACAACAACAAGATTCTAATTGTTTGAATGTGGAAAACAGTGGGAGGTTGAGGTCATCGAGAACTGACTGTCTACAAGGGAGAAAGTCAAATTCAGTGTGGGCTTCAGCATCATTGATCATAAGAAAACACCATTAGCCTGGGCAGCAAGAAAGCCATTATAATGGTGTGGCATTCAGGGCAGAGGGGTAGCTTATTAAAGAAACAAATGACCACATGGTCAATTTAAATTCAGAGAATGAATACCAGGCATTAAAAATAAACTTGGAAATGCTTTCCTCTATTTCTAATAGTGAGTTGTAGGTATGATAGGGGAACAGAAGAAAATAAAGATGTGCCACTCTCACTTTGACCCATAGGGTGAGGACCATCTACTTGGGAGCAATCAGACATCAGGAGAAGAATTAATCAGTGTTTGTGGGGAGCATGGGGTGATAGCTGTTTATTTCAGGAAGGAAAATGGATTTCAAGTGAGAAGGTTCTCATGCAAGGAGACAGACTAAAACCTCACTGTGTCAGCTTCTCCTTCCCCATTTTATCTGGCTTTCTCTTTCCTTATTTATTCATTCATTTATTTATTTATTTATTTTTACAATATAGAAAGCAGAAAAATGACTCTTCACTTCAAAACATTACAGTAGCATTTGGGATTATAAATTTCCTTTTGTTCTGATTTCCTATTGCAGTTAGTGTTAAACATCAAAATAAATTAACTCTTTAAATGATAGAGAGGTCCTGGCTGTGTGATTTTTGAAGGGCCACCTAACCTCTCTGAGATTTAGTTTTATTACTTGTAAAGTGCTTGGGTTGAACCAGAGGGCATTTGATATTCTTTCAAGCTCTAGATCAGTCATCCTTTGAGCCTATAATATTAGTACACACATCAAATAAGGGAAATATGGTCTCTAACTAGATTCAAAAATCCTCCAGGGTAGGAACTCCATCTTGCCTTTCATTGCTTTTCATACAAAAATGGTGAATGAATACTTGGAATTGATTGACGAGGGAATCATTTGCTAGGAGATTTTTTTTCATTGCTCCACGTTCTGAAGCCCCGTGATACCATAGTGATGGGCTCTAGGGATCTGGCCTGTTTCATAAATGACCAACCCATGACAAACATACTTGGAGACACACACCCTGAACAACTACTTACACATGTTGGCAAATGCTCCAAGAGAAAGTCAGCAGACGGCCAAAACCACTTTCAGCCCCAGTGGACCGGATGTGCGCAAGGCTTGCTTGGGTGGATGTAATTAAGTAAAGAATAGCCTTAGACCTATGGAGGAGGTCTTGAACATCTGGAACATGTGGTACTCAGACAGACCAATGAAAAATATCAGTGTGCAGAGGGATTAGACCAGGAACAATGTGGTGAAGTAGCCTTAGCTACTAACTCCTTTTGAAAAGATGAGAAAACTGATGCATGGAAGACTAAAAGTGAGAGAAAGTGTAATTTTGAGAGAGAAATTAAAGAAAGGACCTGTGCCAAAATAAGCTAAACCCATGGCATATGGTGCCACCTGTGTATGGATAATGATGGCCAAATTTGTTCATTTTTTCATTCATTCAACTAATATTTATTGAACACCAGACATGTTAGAATGTCTTATAGCAGACACTGTAAGAGAAATAAAGATATACATGACAAAGTCCCTGAACCTATAGAACTTACAGTCTAATGGGACAATCAATAAAAATGTATAAGAGTAATTATATTATCAAAAAAAAAAAAAACCTCATCACGAGTGACATTGTATGAACTTTTTGCAACTTTTCTTTAATTTACCAAAATAGAAGAGGTTAGTAAATATGGAAGAGATTTCCTGGCATCACATAGGACAGAAATGGAAGAGTGAGTCATACCTAATTTGAGCTTTGAACCTGTAAAGAGAGATGCTCCATACTAGATTGACCGACAACATCTGTTGAGCAGGAATTCCATTTCCTTTATGCAGACCTGACCTTTAGTTGAGGCATTAGCAGTCAAATCCAGTGTTATTTGAGGGGTATCATGAATCCCTTCTGTCCAAAAATAATTCTACTAATATTTGAAATTCCACATTAAAATTCTTTTCTCTTTCTTTTGCCTTTCACTAGTATTCTATATTCAAATAAAAAATCATTCTGGGTGAGGAACGCATTGAATTACTTGTACCATAAAATTTAATAAACTTAGTCGGATGGCTATCTTTTAGATGAGCTTAAGGTGCCATAAGAGCTCTGGATGCATTAGAGAAAAGGATGATAAGTTGAGGAAATAATAAAGAAAGTGGAGATGGCAAAAATCTGGGAGGGATAGCTAAATGAAGAGAATGACAAAGTCAGAATCTTAAAGGATTTTGATAGGCTGGAGAACTGGACTTCATTAAATAAGATAAAATTCAATAGGGATAAATGTGAAAACTTACATTTGGGTGCAAAACTCAATTTCACAAGTATAAGATGAAAAAGTTATGGATCAAAAGCAATTGTTCTAAAACTGTTTGGCAATTTTAGTGGAATGCAAGATCAGTATGACTCAGTAATATGAAGTGGCTAAAATACTAACCAATCTTAGACCATATTAAAGGGTTCAAAAATTCCAGGGAGATGGGGGTAGCTGGGTAGCTGGGTAGCTCAGTGGATTGAGAGACAGGCCTAGAGACGGGAGGTCCTAGGTTCAAATCTGGCCTCAGCCACTTCCCAGCTGTGTGACCCTGGGCAAGTCACTTGACCTCCATTGCCTAGCCCTTACTCTTCTTCTGCCTTGGAGCCAATACACAGTATTGACTCCAAGACGGAAGGTAAGGGTTTAAAAAAAATTCTAGGAAGCAACTGGTAATAATAGACAGGATACTCTTTTTTTGCCAGATTTCATCAGGAATATTGTGTTCAGTTCTATGCCATGCATTATGAATGATATTGTTAAGCTAGAGATCATGCTGATAAGGACAAACAGAATGATGAAAGATCTTGAGTCCATGTCATGCAAGGATCAGTAGAAGAATTAACTGGTCGAAGGGGTTTAGGGAGGATAACTGTCTTCAAGTATTTGAAAGGTTGTCATGTGGAAAGTAGACTAGAATTTTCCATTTAGCTGAATCAGGAATGATGAGTGGAGGTTGCAAAAAAAGTCAATTTAGACTTGATATAAAGGGGTGGGGGAAAGAACAGTAGTGATTTTCTAACTTGAGCTACTCAACAATAGAATGGTTATCTCAAGAGTTGATGAATTCCTCCTCATGGAAAGTCATCAAGTGGAGATTAAATAATGTCTAATTGGATATGTTATAATGAGAATTCCTTTCCTCTGTGGGTTGGATTAAATGGTCACTTAAGTCTTACAAATCTCAAAATTTTGCAATTAAATGAGAATGGAAGCAACAAAGACATGTTTCACTTACTTTGTAGTTTTTGTTAGATTTGATTATGTGTCTATCATGATCAATTTACTACTCTTCTCCCTCCTCTATCCCTAAATCTGTTATACACTTTGTGAGTCTTTAAAGAGTATTTATAGCTAATAATTTCCAGAAAGGATTATAAATGACATGGAAAGACCATGACATTTGACACCAGTGGATTTAGGTTCAGAGTATATATAGTTCCTCTACTTACTAAGTGGGGTCGACTGCCTCAGTTCTTTGCTCCTCAGATTCCTTATTTGAAAACTGTCAGTTGATCTAGATCATCTGAAAGGTCTCTAATTCTAAATTTTATAATTCTATCCCTAAGATGTGACTGTTATTATTATTATTGTTATACACTTTAGTAAAAATTGTAGAGTAGAGAGCCAGGCAGAAAAAAATGCCAGTCAATAGAATTAAGAACAGGAAAATCTTAGTCCAAAATTTGAGCCAGAGTATAATAAGGGGCTCCAAAGCTAGTGTTTGCCTTTGGTCTCTACATACCCCTATAGAGTCTCTGCTTCTAGCCAGGGTACCTTTTATTGCTTGACAGTTTGCTTATCCTTTTCTGGAAGGAGAGTGATTTACTGTCTGGCTTGAAAATTTCTCCAGAAACCTCAAGGGACACTATAAAATTCCAAACCCATCATGTTAACTTTATTCATAGGCACATACACATGAACAAAGAGAAACAGGATCAAAATGCTTCAGCATGGAACCATGAGAAGGTCTTGAAGCTTTCAATGGCTTTCCCCAACTTCCCCTTTTATTTCCCTTAGCTGTTCCCTTCTTTACAAAATGTTGTCCACCGATTGACTGCCACTTCTTTCTCTAAGAATTGACAATACAGAGCATCAGAAATGTTGACTATAGAATGTATTGGAACCATTCAAAAACATAACACTTATGAGAACGGTCACTCTAAATGTTTGAGAAACAAATAGATTCTAAACCAAAAGGCAGGACCCAAAGTGAGCATGCCAGGCATGAGTCCATGGTAGGAACTCACTGGAGGCAGCCCCAGATGAGCTGGGGCCACCTGGCATCCCATATCTGGTTACCATAGCAAGGAGAGGCAGATTCCACTTGGCCAGGCGAGACGGCACAATCTCCCGAGGCTCTGAGGATGCTGCCCAGAGCATCAGTCTCGTTTCCAAGTTTCCCCCCATCTTCTCACCTCACCTTCTAGGTTTAGCATGACTGGTTCCTGGACATTGAAGAGACATGTGGCCGACGCTTCTACCTTTGAGGTTGGGGTGTCGAAATGTCAAGCCAACAGATAAAGAGCTGTCCAGGGACTGCACTGGCATTCAGCTTCAAGGGGGTTTTCTGTTGCTTTTTGTTTGTCCTTATTTTACTTTTTACAAAATATTTTTTGGCAGGTTGTAAAATATCTCCCCTCTCCCCAGGAGATCCTCTGCTATGCTGCAGTCCATCTAAACAAATATGTATTTACAACAGGTACTTTTTTAAAACATGCATTATGCACCTAATAGACTGAAATGGCTCTTTGGGGGAAGCACCGCATGGATCCAGGCAGTTTTTTGTTGTCTGTAATGTTCACCTCTTTTATATGGCTATTTATTTTTCTTCTGTTTTGGGGGGTGAAAGGGGTATGGAGGAGGAAAAAGCCATATACACATATGTATTCTGTAATATATAAAACCAGGGTGCTGGAAAGAGGAAACTAATGGTCTTTGGGGGTAAATGCAGACTTGAGATGAATGTCATAAAGGCTGGAATAAACTGAAACTTCTCAAGGAGGAATCCCCACCCCCCACCAAGTTACAAATATTAAGAGTTCTTCAGAACATTTCAGATGGGCCATTCTTTTCATCTGAGTTAGTATGAAAAGCATCCAAAATTCATACTAGGAAGAACTGAGGACAAATGTCCATACCACACCCTTCTATTATTTATTCCATAAAAGAAATGGTAGTTTTATACTCAAATTGCCACCTTCAAGCAAAGCATTGATGAGTCCAAGGCTGAACTTTTACCCAATCCTTCATTCAATTCCAACAGTAGACCTGCTGGTCCTGTGCCAGATCCTGCTGGGGAGATGGATGGCATATGAAAAAAGACATATACATGAAACCGTCATGAGCAGTAGATGGTAGAACATAATTAAATGCAGAATTGTATGGCCCATGATCCCTGTTCCCTCAATTTTCCCAAACATATTATTTGTCATTATTATGATTGTTCATAACTTGACTCCTCCCTGCTCTTTCTCACCACCACTCCTATACTGGCCCTGCTTTCCTCACTATCCATGATTGAACCTCTAGTTAAATATGTGATTAATGCTCCCTTCCTTTTCCACCCTTGATTGCTTTACCCCTTTGTTCTTCCATTTCTTCACTTTTTTTAAAATATAAAATTTATTGACAATTTTTTAATATCACCTAGATTTCACTGTGTACCTCCAACTCATTATAGAAAGTCATTTCTTACAAAGAAAAGCAATTTTAAAAAAGAAAGAAAATATCAGCCAACACAATAAAAATTTCAAAATTCCAATGGAAAATTATCTCAAGCAAAGAAATTGAGAAATAAAGTAGACTATCTACCACTTTACAAAATAGAATCCCAATGCTGGAAGAGAACTCAGCAGCTATTTAGCTTAACCTGTATCTAAGCAGGGATGCCTTCTACATAGCATCATCAATAGTTATCCAGACTTGTTTAAAGAATTGTAGTGAGAAGGATCATAATATTATAAATTTGAAACTGGAAAGGACCTTAAAGATTAATTAATCCAACCCTCTCTTTTTTACAGATGAATAAATGAATGAATGAATGACTAAAAGAAGAAGCATTACTTAAGTACTTGTTATGTGTCAAACTCAGTCCCTCTTCTGAGGAATTGAAAAAGGATAAGCAACTTGCCAGGAGTACATAGCTAGCAAAATCCCAGTCCCAAAGTCCATTGGAATGGGACTTTCTCCTTATTGGAAGAGATGAAGTCTCTTCCCTGTGTGAGGGATAGGATAAATCTGATGAGAGGGGAGAGCTTCAGTTCAAAGTCTGTCCACACTTTAGGGAATTAAAAGTGTGATTCCTGTTAGGGATGCCCTAAGCAGGAGGCTTTGGGGGATGTTGAGGTAGCTTTCAGGAAAGATAGAAGAGACAAACTCCACTTCAGGTTGCTGAGGGTCAAAACTATGGGAAAATGTAAGAGGAACTGGCATGATCCATCACATCAGTATTCCTGATTTGCTACTCTAGAGCCTGGATGGTTCTCCTTGTATGAAATCCAGGATTCTCTTGACTAAGCAAAGATACAATCTTCTGAGTTTTTCCTTTCAGCAATCTGAAGTGGTGTTGGCCTCTTCCATCTTCTCTCTCAAATCTGAAAGCTGACTCAACATTCAAAAAAGACTCTACTTTAGAGAGTCCTTAATGAAAAACCCCACTTTTAGAATCCCTAAAGAGGGGACTGATTGAGAACTGAAGCTCTCCTCTCTTTTCATCTCTACCCTACTCATTACACAGGGCAGGGCATTCATCCCTCCCCCTCCCCCAATAAGGAGAGAGTTCCATGCCAATAAGCTTTGGGATAAGGATTAGGCTAGTAAATATCTGAGGTGGGATTTGATCAGGTCTCTCTTGACCTCTAATTTGTTAAGAAGTTTCTCCTTATATCAAGCAAAAATTAGAGCTCTTCAAAAGTGAAATGTGCTACTCAGTTAGTGGTAGATTTCTAGATGTTATCTTTGACTAGAGTGTGATGAGATCAACCTTATTGTTCTGGACCATATGCTTTTGAATTCAACATACCTTTGTCAAATATATGGAACTAGTAGCAGCTGGGTGGCTCAGTGGATTGAGAGCCAGGCCCAGAGACAGGAAATCCTGGGTTCAAATCTGACCTCAGGTACTTTCTAGCTGTGTGACCCGATGTAAGGATAATTTAGGGTTGTGACCTAATCTATGTTTGATTTTTGGTCACCAGGGGATATCCCAAATAAAATACCCAAGTCAGTTTGGTGGTTTAATCAACATATAGGGAAGAAATCAAGGAGAAGAGAGAGGGAAAAGTATAGGATTTCTCCCACCTGACCTGTGCCAGGTGAGTTCAAAGTCCTCTGCCATGAGGTCTTTGAAGATTAGAGGCTTTCTCTAAGAGGATAGTGTTTGGAAGGTAAAGGAGAGAAAAATCAGCCTAAATTCCAAGAGATCTCAGAGAAGACCCTCACCTAAACTAGGTTACTAGGCTTCCTCCAGTATGGTATCAAGGAAAACTCACTGATAAACCTGGACAATAGCAGCCACCACACCAAGATACTGACATGCTCAGCAAACTGCTACCAGCCACCTCTCCACCATCCAAGAGACCAGAGAGAGGAAGTGACATGAAATACATAGGCGGTTTTACATCACTTTCCTGTATCACATGTACCAATGATATCTTAGGCTTGACTTAGGACAGCCCAGGGGTCTGTCAGTTGTTTCTGATTTGTCATTTGCTAGAACATGTCTGTCATAGGCCATCCTCCTAAATACTTACTCCTTAAGTATGGGTGTAGACATTCCTGATTTTGTTAGACTAAGTTTGGTGGAGTGATCTAAAGTCACAATTTCCTGATTTTTTTTAGACTAAGTAGGGTAGACTAATCTAAAGTTCACACCTAGGCAAGTCACCTAATTGCCTAGCCCTTACTGCTCTTCTGCCTTAGAACCAATACACAGTGTTGATTCTAGATGGAAAGTAAGGGTATTTTCTTTAAAGATATTGAACTAGCAGCACAACAGAATTCCAGAATCTTTTCCTGTAACTTTTAGATCTCCTACCTTCACCAGCTTGTATCTGTGAAGTTCATACTTTGGAATCTATGGTAGAACTTGACCTTTCTCTGTATTAAACTTAATTTTCTTAGCTCATTTTTCTGCCCATCTAGATCTTTCTGAATCAGTGTCTTACATCATTCAATGTGCTAGCTATCTCTCCCAGCATTATAAGTGTAGACTTAATAAGTATGCCATCCGTAAGCATTCAGGGTGCTAAAACAACAATGCAACGCTTTACAACCTCTTGGGTTCTCTGAAAGAACTGGTTGTATTATCAAGTGAAAAAGGAAAAGATTTTTTTAAAGAGCTGTAATTTCATCAGGTTAGTGATCTGTTGTTGGTGAGCAATTCCTTCCTATCAACGAAGGTCATTGCCTCCTCTACTCATAGTCTTATAAGGTTGCCTTGGACATTTAGAAGTTAAATGACTCACTTAGTGTGTCAGAGGCAGGACTTGAATCCAGGTTTCCTTAACTCTGAGGCCAGCTTTTTATCCACTACATTTTACTGCCCCTCCAACAAGAGAATAAAAATACACAAAAGTTAAGGATTTCTTGAAGACCCTGGCTATTATGTAAAGTTGGGTGGCTATATTTAGAGGAGAGTAATTTAATTATGGCCCAGGCAAGGATTCTGAGTGAATCTCAGTACAGCATTAGGCTGCATGAAGAGGTCACCAGAATAGCCTTGAGACTTAGAGAAATCTCTGATTGGGCAGAGAAGAAAAGCTAAATCTTGAGGCACCTCTCTGCCTACTCCTTCTCTACTTATAGAGACTACACCTGGCATCTCTCTACCAGGATAGAAAATAGCCTTGATAGCTGATATCTATTCTAAAGGTTAATTTTTATTCTAAAAGTTGAAAATGAAGGTCTACACCCTTTGCAAACCACTGCCACCTCTTGTAGCTACTAGTGGGTAAGTGGAAAAGGTCAATGTCTGGTACAAATCCGAATAGGCCAGTACATCCTCAGAATCCAGAGTGCTGGCCCCTTGCCCTTTCAGTTGTCATGACCTATTTAGCAAGCTAGAGCACAAAGCTGACTTCAGTGTGGCACCCTCCTTTTGTAATAGCTGTCCACAGGCTTAAATTTAGAACAAATAATTCTCAAGTGGCGGCAAGTCACAACAGAAGTACTTGTCCTCATATTCCCAGGGATGAGTGAAGATGTTAACCACATAGCCCAATTGGGGATCTATTGTATCTATTGGGGGACACAGCACCTAAAAGAATATGTATAGGAATTATTGAATCTTTGTTTATTGTGCATGAATGAATACACTATGTGATTATATATGTGTATGTAAATGTGTATACAAATATACATATATGTCTGTATAGACACACATTTTATACTCAGAAGTGTTTAATATGATCGGATCATGAAATATTTATTAACCAACTACATATGTACCAAGAACTATGTTTAGCAATAAAGAAAGAAAAACAAAAATAAAAACCATTCCTTGTCCTCAAGGAATATACATTCTAATAGGGTAGATGATATGTGAATTAATAGGTACATAGAGGATTTATGCAGGATAAAGCAATGTCTTTGGGTAGAAGAGTACATTAAAGCTAAAGAAAACAGGGAAAACCTCTTGCACAAGTATATCAAGGCAAAATCACAACTTCCCCAACTCTCAAGAAGCTTCCATTTTCATGATTCAAGTCTTCCTCTGTCAATTATTTGTAACCTTCTCAGTGGTGCCAGATGATTTTCTAAGACTATAAATTGTAGAATAGCTGTCTATTGATGGACAGAGTTTTCCCAAAATCACAGTTCTACTTTCCCTAATCAATGGAAAAATACATTTGGTGATATTATATGTCTGAGTGTCACAGAATACTGCAGGCCCTGAAAAATTTAAGTTGTGACTTACCCAAGTAGTAATGGAGGGACCCCCTCATGAAAGACAGTAGGTTGCAACTCATTTATAGCTAATAATTGTGCACATTTGAGAATTTGAAAAAGACCTGCAGCACACACAGATGGACAGCCAGTAGAGGATTTCCAGGAAGACATGGACAAAAGTTGCATAGAATAAGAGGATACTGATAGGTTGCAACCTATACTTTTAGAGTGAGTCACTATATCCATGAAGTCATAGACCCATAATAATAACTCTTATTAGAGCAGAAATGACAATAAACATAGTAAATTAATCTGAGATAGGAAAGATCCCTAGTCTAGTACATCTCTAAGGGAAAAAAATTTATCTCTTGTGAGATTAGAAATAGTCTAAAGACTTTCTCTTCTACAGTAGGTGAAAGGGATACTTAAAAAAAGATTGGAAGTTGTGAAGCCATAACTAGGAGGGACACTTGAAGCTGCTTGCTAAGACCTGTGGGAAAAAAGGAGAAAACATGGCAGGGAGCAATGATATACACCCCAAGCTCAAATCAGCCCAGAGCAGCAACTGGAGCCATAATAGGAAGCAATTCCTGATGCCATCTACTGGAAACTGATCAGGACAATGTGATGAAATTCTTTGCTTGAAGTCTTGACTAGTATAGCTCCAGATGACAGTGGATTTCTATAGACCTTTGGAAGAAGATTGCTCAGAAAAAGGGATCCTTATTTTCTTGGGGTTCTACCTTTTAAAAATATATTTTAATGATATCTCTCATTTTTATATTCCAGTTATTTTCCATTCAACCCTGCCATATTGAATCTTACTTTTTTGATAAAGAAAAGTAGCTGACTAAAATTATTGAATACAGGGATCATGTAGTCATTGCTATAAATATTTTCGCACATATTAGAGCTCTGTTTCTATCTGGCTTCCTTGAGGTATATACCCAGTGGCGGGGGAGGGGGGGGGCAAGTGTGTGGACTCAATTGTTTTTACATAAATATAAATTGATTCTAGGATGGTTGGAGAGTTTTATATCTTTCCCAACAAAGCTTCAGTATGCCTGTCTTCATTCATCATTGACTGTTGTCATCTTTTTTTCATGTTTGTTTTTTTTGGGTGGCTTAAAATGAAACTTTAGAAGTATTTTAATTTACATTTCTCTTATTATTGTGAATGATTTTAAAATGTTTTCACATGATAATTTAGAAAAACAAAAAAAAGAAAAAAGAAAAGAAAAAAAAGAAAATGTAGAATTATTTTTGAAAACTGTTCATATACTTTGATCATATGTCTATTGAGGAATGACTTGGTTTTTATATATTTATGTAAATTCCCTGTACATCTTGTTATCAGATTTTCTTGGGTAGCATTTGATGCAAATATTTTTTTCTGCCTTACCATTTCTTTTCCAATATATTAATTTTATTCATATAACAACTTTTTATAATATATGATTTCCTATGTTCCTTGTTGGTAAGAGATTTACTTTTTCATTTAGCTACCACCAAATATTTTTGAATGATTTTTGTTTGAGTCTAGCAATGTTATGTTTGAGTTTATAGTTTGAGGGTAGTAATGTTATACCCTCCTTATTGATACTTTGTTCTCATTATTTCCTTTGAAATTCTAGCTCCATTTTTCTTACAAACACATTTTATTATTTTGTCTAATTCTAAAAAGTTCCTTTCAGCAATTTGATTAGTTTAAAATTAAATTTGCAATTACTTTAACTGACAATATCAGGATTATATTGTCAGGATTCAACTTTGAGCAGTGAATAGCTCTCTAGTTATTTGTCCCTAATATTTATGCTAAATATGTTCTGTAGTTATAGTTATATAACCTACCATATGTCTTGGAAGAGTAACAATTATATTTTGTTAATATTATAATTATTTTTGAATGGAACTTTTATTATTATTTTTCTCTGCATTTGTTTGTATTATGTAACATGCTGATTATCTTGTGGATTTATTTTACATTTTGCTATTTTGTTAGAGCTATTAATCATGTAGATTAGTTTTTTCATTGATCTAAGTATTCCATTATGTAACCAGCAAATAGAGTTTTTCCTCCCCTTAGCCAATGCTTATAACTTTGGTTTTGTTTCTTTATTTTATTGTTATAATTAACATCTTCAGAACTATAGCAAATAATAGTGGGTCAGAGACATCCTTGCTTTACCCATTTTTGTATTGGAAAAGCTTCTAATGTTTCTTCACTGCAAATAATACTACCTCTTATTTTAAAATATATAGTCTTGATCATATTAAAAAGGACATTTTGGTTTTCATGGATTATTTTAGTTTCTTTAATATAAAATATAAGGCTTTTTGTTAAAGGTATTATTGGCACCTATTAGAAAACTACGCACTTTTATTATTTTTATTTGTGTGGTTATGCTAATTATTTTTCCTAATATTGAACCAGCATTGCAGCCCTTGTAAAAATATTATTTGGCCATAGTAAATTATATTTATATATATACACATATGTATATATTTCTGTAGTCTCTTTGTAATGGTTTTAATTTAAAGTATTTGAATCAGTATATATTAGTCAAGTCAACAAGTCAATAAACATTTGTTAAAAACTTCCAATCTACCAGACACTGTTAAGTGATGGAGACACACTCAAGGAATTCACAGTTTAATGGTAGAGACAACCTGCAAACAACTATGTACAAATAACATTCTGTATCTGTATACAGAATAAATTATAGCTACCTTTGTTTTGTCTCTTCCTGGGTTGACTAAAAGGACCATATTCCTCTTATAATATGATTTTGGGAGAGTGTATTGTTTTTGAGAATAATTTTATAGAATTGATGCGAATTGTGCTTTAAATATCTGATAGAATTCATGTGCTTTAACATCTGGCCTGGTTTTTCTTTTCTTTGGTAATTCATTTATGGCTTGTTCAATTTCTTTTTACTGAGATCAGGTTATTTAAGATATCTATTTCTTGTTTTGTTAGCTTGAACATTTTATGTTTTGGTAGATACTCATCAATTTCCTTTGAATTCTCAGCATTATTATTGTGAAATTGTGCATAATAGATTCTGATAATTCTTCTTATTTCCTCTGAGGTGGAAATGTACCTCGTTTATTTTTTAGGTTGGTAATTTGATTTTTCTTTCTCCCTTTCTTGGTCAGGTTGGCTAATGATTTATCAATATCATTCATCTTTAAAAAACAGCTTAGTTTTGTTTATCACTTCCAGAGTTTTATTTAACCTTTCAATAAAACCCCTTTATTAGTTGTGTGAACTGCAAAGAGAGTTGTGCTAAGATAGTGGATGTTATCATCCTTTATTTATTCAAAATTTATTAAACACCTACTACAAATCAGGCATTGTGCAAGGTGTTAGAGATACAAAGATAATAGTGTGCTAATCCTTGTCATTAGACAGTTTACTGTTTAGTGGGGTCGAGGGAAGGTGGGAGTAAGGTGGGAGAAGGAAGGAGAACAGTATAAGCACAGATAGGTAAATGCAAAATAATACGTATTGAATAGTGAATTTCCTACATTTTCTGCATGGGGTCTCTAGTAAACAGATGGAAAAAACTCATCAGGTATTTGCAGGTCAATAGGACCACATAACAGTCTCTGACAAAGAATACGTTTATATTTATGTCTCCCACAGTGCCTTACTCATAGTAATAATTATTACATAATTTTACAGAGTTTTCAAAATGCTTTAATACATTATCTCAGTTGAATTTCACAATAAACCCATGCAGATTGTATCCAATATATTACTATGTTCATTTTATAGATAATAAAATCTGAGATTCAGGGAATTTATGACTTGCCCACTGTCCCACAACTACCAAGAGTCAAGATTTGAATCCAGGCTTCTTCACTTTAAATTCCCCATTCTATCCACTTTGCCATGATGTCTTTCCCATAGAAGGTGCTACTACGTGGACTATATAAGGTGCTGAGGATTCTTGATGAAATAAGAGTCTGAGAGTGGGGGGAGTGGTAGAGAGATGTCATTTGCACAGGGACATATGGTAAATGTTTGTGGATTTGCTTCATTTTCTCTTCAAGGCTCAGCTCAGATGTCACCTCTTCCCTGAAGTATCTCCTGATATGTTAGCCGAAAATGATATTTCTCTTAAAATTACTTACAAAACCTTTTTTTAATTTTTTCCTGGATCTTTCCCTTTCCCTACCACATTACAATTTTTACTTTATGTCCCTGTACAAATGACATCTCTTTGCCATCCCCCCACCAAAGTGGGTGAACAATGATTTCAGGGTACAACCATTGTACATGCCATGACTTTTTAGGATCACAGCTGAGAGCTGGGTGGCAGGTGGAAGGCATGTGAGCAACCCTGAAAAGGGCTCAGAAAGTCCTCTTGCCAGAGGTGCTAGTCTTCTCTTGACACCCCGTACATTCCATTGTAGAGGCAATAATATAATGAAGATTTCATACCAGCAATTAGCCTTTGGAAATAAGAAATTGTTTCTGTGCAGAGTCAAATTGAACTACATGAGAAACCAATTCATTTTGGGACCCAAGTGAGCTAATTGGCCAGATAAAATCCATGAAAGGCAAGAACTGCATATGTTCTTAATTCATTTTTGTTTCTCCAGTAGTACCTTTCACTTAATGGTGGCTTCATCTATCAAGTATTTATTAAACACTGTGCTCAGCAAATGTTTGAAGAATGAATGATACTATTATCATTAGCATAAAATAGCAATGTCAGTTAGTACTCCTAGGATAAAGGCAACAAAACCATTCCATTGACAATCTTGATCAACTCCAGAGGATAGACGATGAAATGTTGTCTCATTTTTTGGTAGAGAGAGAGAGAGATGAGGAACTGTGGCTATGGAATATTGCCAGGTGAGGGAGGTCTCCATAAATTTTGATGAGTAGGTTTCCTTTGCTAATGGGGTAGAGGACTCAATCGGTGAGAGAGAAGATGTGGAAATGACCATGATGTAAAAAGAAGAGGCATCTATAACATAAAATAAAATAAAAAGTTTTCATTAAATGGTTGAATCAAAAGTGATTTGACACTAGTCATACCTCGGGGCTTAGGAAATTTCTCAGCAGGTAAAGTGAGGCCCAGAAACCCCATCACAATAGAAGAATCACACCAAAGCTGAGACTGAGTTTGAGAACCCCTGAGGTCTGGACTCAGCGAAGATATAACAACAATACAGGTCACGTGGTGTTTGAAATGCAGGAAACACCTCATGGGGTAAGATGGCATGGAGTTGCTGTGTCTTATCGCTGCATGGAAACCATGCAATTAACTTGTGTTACCTCTCCAGTGGATCTGAAACTCAAAAAATAAAACTCCTAATAGAATAAATGCATTGCCTATAAATCTCAACCCATCCTGCATTATTAGTAAAACTTTTTAAAATTCATATCTGATTAAGTCATAAACTCATTTGATGAATAAGACCCCACGTACCAAATGGTGAAATACTAGGAGACCTGTTAAAAGAATAAACCTGTTGAATAAATCTGCTATGCTGAAATTTATCTCAATGTTATATATAATGAAACCCTTCTTAAACAAAAACCTGATAAAACAATAAACCTGTTCAGAGATTAAATTTGCTGCACTCTAGGGCTATACTTCTCGGCTGTATTTGGAGCTGCCAGACAACTCTCAACCTGTTTAATCTCAGTAGTCCTGTTTTACTCCAATTTTTGCTATTCTGTTTCAATCATTTCTAGACTTGTAAAATAGGAGGAATGTCCTGCAGTCACTGAACAGAGTGCCATAAAATTGCAGCCCCTGGAAACTTTAATGGATCTAAAGTTTATCCTCTGCCCCTTCCCCCTGCCCCTCGCCTCCTTTGCCAAGAAACGCGCTTGTTTTCAATTAGAAGCCATTTATCCATGCGTCTCACTAAGCAATGTCCCCTCTCCAACCAGGCGGGAACTATTCTCTTTTTTCCTCCTCCACTCTCACCCCCCATCCTCTACATCCAGCAATAAAGCAGAGAAGAACTCCCAATAGCTCGCATTCATCCAAAGTGCTAAAGTTTGAGCAAAGGCTTCCCTTGCAAAAACCCTGAGAGTTTAGTCATCCAAGGATGATTTTCTTCATTTTACAGGTGAATCAAGTGAGACTCCAAACAAGCTAAGTGAATTGTCCATGGTGACACAGCTTGTAAGTGTTGAAAGGAGGATTTCAACCCAGATTTCTTAACTAGTGTTGTTTAATAGGCTCCCATTCCATACTGAGCACATGTAGAGATTATTTTAACCTTCACTGGCTCTGGTACTTATTTTGGAATAGTTGAAAAAATGGGAATTATTCCCCTTGGGCTAGAGTTCTGGTATGTTTGCATCTCCTTTTTCCAGTTGTTCCAAAAGCATTTGAGCATTGAGGAAGACTCGGAATATTAGAAAGTGGAGAATTACATAGTTTAAAGTATTAGTGTTCTGTAAATTGCCATTATCCCTTTCAGTGTGGGATGTCACATGTATGGAGTAGCACAGGCCCCTAGGTAACTGAGGAATCGACATCACTTTTCCCTGTACTCTCCCACCCAAAGAAAAGACAGAATCAAGGAAAGAAAAACAGAGAATATAAAAAGAAACCCAAATATTTCCTTTTTAACATTTTTCCATAGCACCTTTCTCTCTCAAGTTAGTCAAGCACTACCTCTTGACCAAGTTAGTAGTGATAGAAAGCATAGTTAAACTATAGAATGGATTTAAATCTTGACAAATATATAGGTGAAATTATCATATGCCAGCATGGCATAGGACCTAGATTCAAGAAGGCCTGAGTTCAAATTTGGCATCAGTCACTTACTAGCTATGTGTCCTTGGGCAAGTCTTTTAACTTCTATGTGTGTCAGTTTCCTCATCTACATAAAAAAATAGGAATAATAATAGCACCCACCTTCCAAGTTCTTGTGAGGGCAAAATGACCTATCTGTGAAGAGCTTTGCGAACATTAAAGCACCATATATATTCCAGCTATTATTTTTTTGTATCATCATTATCTAGCTTACTTATATCTGCATGGAGACGTGGTGAGGTACTGGGAGAAATTATTTGGGTTCTAGTCACCAGACCTAAAGTAAAATCATACCTCCAATTACTTGTGTGACCTTGGAGAAATAATTTAATTCTCTAGACCTCAGTTTCCTTAAAGATAAAATGAGGGTTTTGGACTAGGTGCTGTTCTAAGACCCCGTCTAGCTCTAAATCTATAATCCAAGTTTCGGTTAGAAAATCATAGGTTGTAATTGTTCAGTTGGGTCCAACTCTTTGTGACCCTCTTTGGTGTTTTCTTGGCAAAGATACTGGAGTGGCCTGCCATTTCTTTCTCCAGCTCCTTTTACAGATGATAAAATTGAGGCAAATAGGATGAAGTGATTTGGCAAGAGTTACCCAGCTAGTTTCTGAGGTCAGATTTGAACCCAGGGAGATGAGTCTTCCTGATTCCAAGGCCAGCACTCTCTTCACTGCACCAACTAAATGCTCGCAAGAAAAACATAGGTCACAATGCCTATCCCATAGACCTGAATGGATATATCTAAAAGAGTTTGATTCTTCAAAGTATTGGGAGTCCAGACACTTTCCAGAGGTGGCCATTGTTCTAAAAGTGCCAGTAATTCCTCTTTAGGAACTATTTTCAGAGACAATAGTCAAACCACACAAGAAAATCAGATTTGGAATGTTATACGTACACCTCAAAGAATGACCACACAGGTATTCTCAGTCTGAGTCTCAGTCCACATCGTTCCCCATACTTTTTATCTCTTTCCAAAAATCAAACGCATTATCCAAGGATAAACATTTTGCTTCTACTGAGAATATGAAAACGTATGCATCAAAAGCTCTGACGAGAATTCCAAAAAAAATGTTTTGGACAATGACAGCATTGACAGACTCTGCGTATGGGCTCCTAAGAGAGAGCATTCTGAAAATTAAGTAAACATTCAAAAGGAAATGTGGCATAGTGCCGAGATGGATGACTTTGTTGTCACGAAGTTGAATTTGAATTCTGCCTCAGATCCCAGACAAATCACTTAACTTTTAACAGCTATATAAATGTTACTATTCCTAGAATTTATCAAAATTAATGGTTTATCAGTAATCCAGAAATCAAAACTTTTGCATCAATATTCATTGATGATATTGGTGTAAAGTTGTCTTTCTTGCTTTATCTTTTCCTGATTTAGGTATTAGAACTACATTTCCTCATTAAAACATGCCGTTTGGTAGTGTATTTCTTAGTTTTTGAAAATAATTTCTGTAACACAAGTATAAGTTATTTTTATTTCATTTTGATAAAATTCTCCTATAAAACATCAAAATAAGAAGCCTCTCTCTGTTCCCTACCCCATTCTTAAGTAATTCTTGTAACAACTTGGTGTTCTGTTGGTTGGAGTAGTTTGTATTTTTTAAGATATAATAAACCAAGATTTGAATTCTGGTCTTTTTATTCCAACTCCCATTCTTCCTTAGGCCAAGACTTGGTCTGAGCTCTAAAATCACATTTCCATGTCTGTGTTCTTGCATGATCTGTGCAAAAGGCCTGGTTTCTTGACACTTTATTTGGGAGACGATACCTCTAACCTTTTCTGAAGTTGGTGGAAAAATAAATCAACAAATGCATTTTTAACTCTTTTTCTGGACAATGGTGATCTTCAACTGGCTACATGTGCAATATTGATTTATGGCAATTCTCCGCCCTCCTTTCCATTTCTCCCAGACCCCTTTAGCTCCCTATCACCAAATGAAACCACAAATAGAGCTCTATCCATGATCAAAATATTTCATTTCTGTAATGCCAGAAAAGGATATGGCACATTCCTTCTCCTTCTTTCCCTGATCTCTGACAACCTCACTCTGTCGCTCTCTTCAGATGTCCACCTTTCCCATTAACCTTTGCAGGAGTGCTACCTTGCTGAACAATTTGAGTTTCAAGGAGGGCCATCTCCAGACCATGGGGAAAAGAAAGCACTTCTCATCTGATATTGGCACTAGACTCAAGTCCCAGAAGCCTCCTGCACCTCAATCAGGACTAAGTTCCTTATCTTTGGGCTGCTTATAGAATATCTTTGCAGTACCCCATAAGGAAGTACTCATAATCCCTCCTGAGATCAGAATATTTTTCAAACTTTTTAGAATTGCTTAAAGCAGGTAAAATCAAAACTCATGACTTTAGGGGGAAAAATGTATCTGGGAAATCTGGCTAATGGACATTTGACTAAAAAGTACAACTCAGATGAATTACCTGGGTAGAGAGAAAGAATATTTAGATGAGGCACTATGTTACCAATGATGTGATATGTAATAGGCATTTTGATCTCTAATACTAAGAAGGTTGTTAATGAGAAATAAATGTTAAAATGTAATGTTAAAATTATCAAGAGCAATTAACAATAATTGTGTCGGTAAGTCTTCATAGCAATTACAGAATGAATCAGATCATTGTAGCAGTATGCATGGCCTCTCCCTACCGCCCTCAACCCAACCCCAAGCCCCTCCCAATCTCCCTCCTTCGCCATTAGCAGTTCAAAGGCCTGTTTTGCTATTCACCTAATGTTTGTTTTTATTTTCTTCCCAAACAAGTAACTGGCCTCCATGCAGATGCTGGGGCCTGTAATCGAGCAGCCATTTTTCTGAACATAAGCAGCTCGCATTTAGAACTCTCCCGCTCATCTGTCTTCATTTGAAGACTGGGTTAAAAAATAAAATTAATGATCGCTATCAGAGAGAAGATGAGCAGCGTCTTCAGTGAAAAGTAGATCTGCCACGTTTGGCCAAGGCTAACATCTTTCACTGGCTGGAAATAGCTGGATATACTTGTAAACATTATTAAAAATAATAACTTAATGTTTCCTTCCTGTGACTTGCTAGCATTAGCAAGGTATTTTCAATTAGCATTTCTTCCTAGCAATGTAGGTCTTTTACCCTGTTTTATTTAAAAGGGGATTTGTTTTCTAATTTTTACTTCTGCTGTTGTCAATAAGAAGACACCCCGTGGAATGACTACCCCCTCTCTTCCATCACTTACAGTTTGCAAAGCCACCGAAAAGGAATATGCCTCTTTGATTTTATTTGCTTTAGCTGGGCTTGCTCAATGAGAGTAGAGACGCATTTACATTTCAGGGCCATGGGACTGCATCTCTCAGAGTTTGAAAATACAAGGAAAACACATCAAGAAGTTCAATCAGGACATGGTATTTTGAATGGGAAGGCAATGAGAAATTAACATGGAAGGTTTGAAACTGTTTCCCTCCCCTCCAGAAGCGACCCTCTCACCCCCTCCTTATATAAACCAAACAGAAGCATCTCAGCACCTCCAGTAAGCCTTTAGCATCTCCCGATGGAACTAGTTGCATCGGTTGGGGCCTTTCAGCCTTCCTAGCAAGTTTCTCTTTAATAGACTAATCATGCTTTATTAAAGTCAAAATACGTTTTAAATGCTAAGTAAAGATATATTATTTCAAAATTCAAAGCTGAATGATGGGCTTGGCAGCCTCAAGGTAATAATTTTTCCCAATTTCAACACAAAATTGTTGAATATTTCAATTGATTATGTTGGGCAATCCACTAGTCATTTAATCATATTAACATATAACTTGCATATTCAACCTTATCTTTCTTGCTGGCTTATCTTATGCTACAGAAAGCACAGCAAAGCAACAGTCACTTTCAAAAAAAGGGAGAGAAAAGGTTCGCTCTCTGCATTACACTTTTAACTGAAGTCCTATTTAATGCTGAAGCCAGTGCGTACTGCTTGTGTGAATTGACGTAACGGAACTTTTTAATAGCATAACAGAGCAAATCATTATGCAGAAGTTAGGAGGCATTATTTACAACATTAATTAAGTCCAGGGGAAAAAATTCACTTCATTTTATTGTAAGTGCTTTCACTCAGGAGCTCATGTTTTTGCTCTCCCACTTACTTTGCAATTCAGGTAGAATAGAGAAGGCTGAACTTTTTAAATATTTCATGTGTGGTGTGTGTGTATGTGTGTGCATGTGGTTTTAACATGGCAACACTATTCAGGTGCCAATAGTTTACAAGTATGGCAAAAAAAAACCCCCAAATTCCAACAACACTAAGCAGTAGATTTCTAAAATCTGGCCTGATAGGAAAGGTTTCTTAGAATGTAGTAGGTGAAGAGACAGCTGGTCCTAACAAGATGGGAGATTGCCAGCAAGTGATGGAACCCCATCTTGCAAAAGGAGAATGGCCCTTTCACCCAGGTGTATAATGTCTATCCCTTATTGCATGGCCATCTATTACCAATCATAGAACACATCTGACTTTCTGCAGAAGTCGAACTATTCTGTGGCAAACAGCCAACCTCTTCAAATTATTTCCCTGGCAAATGCTAAAATATCTGTCAACATCGTGTAAACAGGCTGGCAGAGGAGGCTGAAGAAGGGAAAAGAAAGCTGCCATTTACTCAGTGCCTGACACCATTTAAACATTTTTCCGTCGTTAAATGTTGGATTGCTTTTTGAAATTTTGAATCATTCATCACTGTGACATGAGGTGGTTTACGTGCCCTTATAATTCAAACAGATCAATCGTTCCCCAGATTACCTACTAAAAAGCAATCAGAAACTTTGGAGGGACAGAGGTAGGATTGGGAAGGCCCCTCCACAGGGGCAAAGAAAAGAGACCAACCCACACATCTTCTATTCTGAACAGGAAAACAGTCGGAGCCAACCTGCCTCTCATCCTCACAGTGGCAAAGTTCAGGACAACTCTGGGCTTGTCTGATTTAGACCAATTAATGCTTTTCTTGGGGGCCATCTGAGGTTAATCAAGTTGCTTTGGAATTGTTGGGACTTGTCGGGAAGCTTACATCAGGGTGAGAGAGCTGGGTGCTCTTCATCAAATCCCATTGGGTTAGCAGTAACTCACTTCAGCAAGATCGTCAAACCTCATGAATCCGGACCTCCCTAATTCACAGTTTGTCATAATTCAGACAGCAGCTGGGTTGTTTACCACGGCTTTCTCCATATTTCCTTAGTGATATAATGGGGGAGGAAGGACCATTTAAAATAGTTTAAAAAGTTGAGAACTAGAAGTGATTTGGCCTTAGAGTCAGGGAGACCGAGGTACAACTTCTGCCAAGATAGATATCGAGGTAATTAGAGATAGATTAATAGGTAGGTAGATGGCTAGATAGAGAGACAGATAGACAGAGGGATAGATGGAAAACTTTGTGGCCATGGACAAGTCATTTAGCCTCTCAGTGGAGCAAGCAAACTCTTTAAGAATTTAGGTTATAAAGGCATTATCCTCAGACAGTTCGGAAGCATTTACTGGAAGGGAATTTAGTGAAAGAACAATAACACCACAATTAGGAGACTTATGTTCAAATGTTACCTCTTAGATTTACTACCTGGGCAAGTTATTTAACTTTCTTGGGTCTTAGTCTCCTAACCTGTAAAGCATAGGGGTACAGTAGACAACCTGTAAGGGACAATCTATCTCTAAATCTATGATCAATAGTCAGTGATTGGGGTTCTTTTTTATTTTTTTTGTTTTGTTTTGTTTTGGGGGGGGGTAGAAAGGCCTAGATCTGTGATTTAATTGTTATAGGGAATTTCTAGCATGGAAACTGCATTGATCCAGATCAACTATTCATTGTCTACTTGCAGCTTTAAAAAAATTATCCAGGAAATTGAGATGTTAAATGAATTGTTTGTGGTCATCTAAGTCTCATGTGTAAGAGGAAGGATTTGAACCTATATCATCTTGACTTTCAGACTAGCACTATATTTACTCAGTCACTATCACTTATCTACAACTGACAGGCTAACTAGAAAATTCTAACATATTCACTCAAGAAGTTTCCCTAAAGATAAGCACTTAACAACACTTGATTAGTCAAATTCTGATCTCTGAATGTCTCTGAAATGATAAAATAGAATTTCTTTTCTAAATTTCTAATCTAAACATCTCACTCATTCAGATTAGTCTACTCTAATTAGCTACCATCAATGAAGCCTCTAGCAATACTTGGCCAAATCCCCCACCCAGATAAAACCATACCAACATGGAACCTACGTGGTCAATCTGGAAGATGGGGCTAATGATGCCAACTGTTGGTGGCAGGCTCCCTGAACCACAGGTTCAAGGATGGGAAATTGGAGAGACTCAAATTTCAGTCTAGAGAGAAGATGACAAAGAGATCGCCTATGAACACATCCTGCTGTTCTCAGTGATTTCTCGGGTGCCTCAGTGTTTGTTCTGTGACAAGTTGGACTTTGGTACAAGGTCAGCTCCTGAATCTTGATGATGTGTTTTCCCCCTTGAGCCAGGAGACATTGATCTGTACATCTAGTTTACCTTGTTTTCTTAGCCATTTGTGACACAGTACAACAGTTCCCATCGAAAAAAGTGTCATGTAAATAAATTACAACTTAGGACGTATACATTAAATAATTTTATAAATGAACTTTAAAAATGAAGAAATAAAAAATGCCAGGCAGGGCTTGTATAGCTGCGGTGATTATTCTGATCATGCTGTCATGTGTAATGAAGCACAGGCCCATCATTAATCAAAAGAACCAATCAGATAACTAATTTAGGCAATATTCTTTACCACAGGACATGTCGGTCAGTAAAAATGCATTAAAATAGCAAAAGATCAATAGCAGACACTGGGGACTGTGTTTACAAACCGGTCTTAAACTTTAGGGTATTAAATCCTCAGTCATATTGGGTATCTGTTTGGTAAAGATAAAGGAAAACTTCAGATAAATGAAAGTTTTTTAGTTAATAGTGCAGTTGTAATGTCCACTGTTATAAATGTATGAAATGTTGCATTATTTCATGATGAATGGGAAATGCGTCTCTGGCTCCCTTCGGAAGCGCTATCAGGTCTCAGAAAAAAGGACAATGGAATAGGCTGGGATTGACGAATTGGTCAGGAAATGGCATTGTGCAATAGGTGAGACCCAGATTTTTAGAAGCAATTTATGCTTTCAAGCAGCTTCTTTCTGAGCTCAGCACTGCTGCCAGGCCTGGCAAACATGGAGCACGATTTATGGGGTGCCTTTGGTCTCTCTGCATTTTACATAGTCAATATCTCTCCCAAATGGCAGGTGAAGCCTTCCCTCAGTGGGCACCATCGGCAACAGCTTTAGCACGGCTGCTTTTTTTGTCATGAGATGCCAATTTTGCCAGTCCCATGAGTACACATCTTATGAAAGTGGAAAATGCACCTATCCATTTTTAATGTCCCAGGCGAATCAAGCTAGCAAGTGTCCTTTATTCGATAAGGAGTACACAGACACATCATTTTGTGCTCTAGAGACACACTATTTTTTTTTCCTTTAGAAGACTGGCATGTGTAATGGACTTCTTTTCATTTTCACTGGAGTGAGGACCTACTGTGTCATTGCTAAAAAGGAAGGAAAAGAAGGAGGGAGAAAGGGTCAAAGGAAGAAGAGAGGGAAGGAAAGAAGGAAGAAGGAAAAAAGGGAGGAGGAAAGCAGAAAGGAAGGAAGCAAAGAAGGAAGGAGAAAAAAGGAGGGAGGAAAGAAGGAAGGAAAGAAAGAAGAAAGGAAAGAAGCATTTATGAAGTGCCTACTAATTGCTAGGCCCTGTTCTAAGTACTTTACAAATATTATCTCATTTGAGCCTTTCAACATGTGAGGTAGGTGTTATTATTATTCCCATTTTACTCTTTTTTTTTAAACCCTTACCTTCCAACTTAGAATCAATACTGTGCATTGGTTTTAAGGTAGAAGAGTGGTAAAGGCTAGACAATGGAGGTTAAATGATTTGCCCAAGGTCACGGCTAGGAAGTGTTTGAGACCAGATTTGAACCCAGGACCTCCCATCTCTGGGCCTGGCTCTCAACTCTACCTCCCAAATTTTACTCTTGGGGAAACTGAGGCAGACAGAGGTTAGGTAACTTGCCTAGGGTAGCACAACTAAGAAGTATCTGAGACAGATTTGAAGTCAGATCTTCCTTACTCCAACATCCTTACTACTACATCCTTCTTTACATTCTTCTTTACTACTACATCCAGCTCTACCCAGAGATGGATGGGAAGTGTCTAAGCCTGGATTTGGATTTGGGTCTTCCTGACTCCAGGCCCAGTGCTCCCAGTGTGCCACCTAGCTGTCTCCAAGAAGATCACAGAATCGGAGCTGGGAGGAATCTCAGACACCATATGGACTAGCGCTCGTTTTTCAGATGAAGAAGTCCTCATCCTGAGAGGGAAAATCAACGATTTGCCCCAGACAGTGTCAGAAGTGGGATTTGACCTCAGGTCCTCTGACACCAGAGCTAGAGCTCCTTCCACTGTATCCTGATACTTTTTCTTTTGTACCAATATTCCCTCATTACCAATACTTTCTTTTCAGTTTAGGGGAAAGTCAGCTTTCAAAAGTTTAGGCCAAGTTGCCCTGGTCAACAGAGAGGAGATGATAACTTGCCTCCTCATTCCCCCTTCCATCAGATCTACTTGTGATAGGGGAACTCTGAAGATGGATCACAGGCAGGGATCGAGATGGTCACAACCAGACTTGATGGTCTCTTGAGGTCCCTTTCCATTCTGAGCTTTTGTGATTTTATACGTTACTCTGGACAAATTCTTGGCAGATTTAGGCAGAATCTCTGCCCCCCCTCTTCCCTCCAACACTCACGCCTATCTCAAGCACTTCCTGCAGTACAGGTAAAAGGGATGGACTCGGGAAGGTGCTACTGCCTATGGACATGATCAGTATTGTTATAGTGACCTGGCGGTTATTGCAAACCTTATAGGTTATTGTAGTCATGCCATGATCCTTATTAAGGGTCAGAGTTGACCCAGCTTGTATGTGGTCCACAAAAGCATGTTTATGGTGGCAAACAAAGCACCTCAAATCCAATAGTCCATGAAGCTTGACAACTTTTAGACCCCTCTTTTTGTCCACTGGTAACATCTGACTGCAACACTCTTCATTTCTGATTGAAAAATTCACAGAACAAAACCTATAGGTAAAAAGTTAAGCTAGAAAGCAAATAATCCATTTTCCTGCAAGGTTCAGCCTTGTAGCCAGGAAGCAACTGAATTTCCTGAAGTGAGAATAGATTATTACTCACGTTCATTTTTAGCATACAGTTCACATGGGGAAAAGTAGAAGAAATGTGTATGCATTTGATATTTTCAGGGCAAAAATTAGATAGACAGCTTCCATTTGCCTGGGAAAACCTAGATGGCTGATGAAGATCAAGCATACACTATTGATGGGATATTCTATATGTTTCAAGCCAAATCCCAAAGCCCTTATGTACTCAATTCCCATTGACTTGAGTGAGTGTTATATATGAGCTGCAGAATCAGGCCTGGATTTCCAGGTCAAAGCTCCGTGGCCCTTTGGGTGCCTCATTTCAGAGTTTGTGAAGGTGTGTTTGCACTCCAGGAAGAAGAACCTCAGGAGACCCTAAGCGAGATTGTGCAGCTTTCAGAAAATGTAGCTCTTTTTGGCCCTTATTCAGAAATGAAATTTCAAGATAGGAGTCAAAGGAGTTGAATGAACTCAGGCAAAATCTCCCAGAATTAAAGATATCTGACTGTCTGGTATTTTGGTTCTTAGAATTCCATCTCCAGTCCTCACTTAATCTTGCCCTGACTGTGGTGGGAGTTTGTAAGCCAATGTGAAAATAATAATGATAATAATAATAAACAAGGATTCAGGATTTGCAAAATTAATATTAACGGTTGCATCAGCATCCTCTTCTGGGAGCAAGATGTTTATTTCAATACAAAGCAACTTGCAGATGTTCTCATAAAATGAATTTACTAACTAAGATATGGAGAGGAGTAGGAAGCTTAAAGCTACAAAACTAAGGTATGCCCAGACAGCCCTACTTATTTTATACTTTCTTTGATTTATGATGAACAGTAACTAGCATTTATATCATGCTTTAGAGTTGCAAAGTTCATTATAAATACACATTTTAATCTTCACATCAAGCCTGAAAGGTAAATGCTAGTATTACCCTCATTTTACAAATGAGGAAACTAAGGCATGTAGAAATTAAGTGATTTGCCTGGTTGCTAAGTGTCTGAGGCTCGAGATTTTCTGACTCCAGATTTCTGTACAACATCAATCATCTAGCTGTCCTGACTAATTTAGGGCAGGGGTTCTTAATCTGGCATCTAAGAACTTGGTTTAAAAACATTTGATAACTTTGTTTCAGTATAATTGATTTCCTTTGTAATTCTATCTATTTTAATTTATAAATTTTAAAAGTATTTTTTTAAAGGGGTTGATAGGTTTCACCAAACTGCCAAAGGGATCCAGGATAGAGAAAAACATTAAAATTTCTTGCTACAAAGAACAACTACTATTAACTATTCAATTATCTGACTTTTACCTCAACAGGAAGTAAAACTTTATGGTGACAGAAAATCCTCTGACTCACTGGGTTTGTGGGGGGAGGATGACTCAAGTTTTTTTGTTTTTTTGTTTTTGTTTTTGTTTGCCACAGACTGTCTGCTCATTCTGCTCTAGCCTTCTCCCTATGTTCCTCGACTTCCACCTGGAAACCTCTAGTCCCCCAGCTAATTGGCTCCTATCTCTCTGCCTGTAGCACTGAAGGTGGGAAAAGCCAAATGGACCTGAATGACAGACTATTGCTCTCCTCCCTATAAGATACCAGAATCTCTTGTGTTGAATAACCCAGGCTTGCCTGCACTAACTTGAGAAGACACAGTAGTATCTGGTATGATCTGAGTTTATCAATCCCTGGGGAGCTTCTCTCAGGCTCATTGATCCCTTCTTCCTCACATCATGGCCTCAAGATCATCTGAAGGCCAGAACTCCCCCAAGAGAGAAGTTAAGGACAAATTCCAAACTTTTCAGGGACTGATTTTTATCATGTCTCTCCTTGATCCTGATACATCCTTGCTCTTTCTTCCCTTGCCCACCCCCATTCCTTCATGCCTCTGAATAGCTCAGAATTGTCATACCTCTGACATTTACTATCTGTGTAACCTGCAGCAGATCATTTAACCTTTCTAGGTCTCTGTTTTCTCATTTATTAAATGAGAGAGCTAGACTAGTAGACCTCTGTGAATCCTTTCACTTGGTCAGATAATAAATCATTTATTAAAAGCCTACTATGTGAAAAAAAAAGCCTACTATGTGCCAGGCACTGTGCTAACACTGGAAACAAAGAGCTTTAAGTAAATGGTTCTATGGAAAACCAAAAGGTCATTCCTCATATAAACTAAAAGATACCTCTTTCACTATCATTGGATGATTTGATTCTTCTGTGGAAATCTGTAAATTGAAGCTCTGAATTGGTATGGCCATTTTGTAAAGAAATTTGGAACTCTGCCTCCAAAGACTCTACATTTTGTGTATCCTTCCTTAATCACTAAAAGGCATATATCATAATGAGGTCAAAAACAGCAGGAGTTGTTGCACATATACCATAGTATTTATTTTTTAAAATTGAAAAAAGTTATTTAATTTATTTAGAATATTTTCCCATGGTTACATGATTCATGTTCTTTCCTTCACCTCCTCCCTCCCCCCTAGACAACAAGCAATTCCACTAGGTTTTATATGAGTCATTGATCAAGACCTATTTCCATATTATTAATATTTGCACTAGGGTGATCGTTTAGAGTCTACATCCCCAATCATATCCTCATCAACCCATGTGACCAAGCAATTGCTTTTCTTCTGTGTTTCTGCTGCCACAGTTCTTTCTCTGGGTGTAGATAGAGTTCTTTCTTATAAGTCCCTCAGAATTACCCTGGATCATTGGATTGCTGCTAGTAGAGGAGTCCATTACATTCTATTGTACCACAGTGCATCAGTCTCTTGAGTATAAAGTTCTCCTGGTTCTGGTCCTTTCTCTCTGCATCAATTCCTGGAGGTCATTCCAGTTCATATATACCACAGTATTTAAAGCAACATTTGTCACACTAACATTGAACAGGAAACAAAACAGAACAGGGAAAAGCTAGAGAAATTATGGTAGAGGGATGATTCGAATGCAATAATAGAGAGCCTTAAGAAATAATGATTTGATTGATTTAGAGATAATCCAGAAGACTTCTCTGAACTGATGCAAAGTAAGCAGAACAAGATTAATTGTATACAAGGTAAAACAAAACATCCTTTAAACATTAAGAACTCTGACCAGTGTAATGAGAAGTCCTGACTTGCGAAGTGAGCAAAACAAGCAGAATGATATATACAATGTTTAAGACAAAAGAACCTTTAAACATTTAAGTACTCTGACCAAGGCAATAAGAAATCATGACTAGAAGATTGATGATGGGATATGCTTTCCACCTCTTCATAGAGAAGTTGCAAAGTTGCTCTGCAAAGCATTCTGGAGGAGGGATTATAGGTAGAGAGGAAACATTTACAGACATGGCCAAGATGTGAATCTTTTTCCTTGATTATACGTATTTGCCACAAGGGAGGGCTTTTGGAGGAGTACAAGGAAGTCAGTGAATAATAATAGTGATGCAAATATAAAAGAAGAGAAAATAGAAAACAGCATCAATAATAGATTCAAAATGCAGAGAAGGGAGAGAAGTTCAGAAAGAGACATGAAAAAGCAGTGAACTTTGGCACCAGCATGTTAAATTCATAGTTTTAAGGGAGCCATATGCAATAGAAGCTTCTCAATTTCAAATGCAATCCCCTTTTCTGTTTTTGTATGCTGGAGTGTTTAGGTTTGGTGATTTTTATTAATGTTTGTTAAGTTAATGATAAAAAAGATAATTATTTTTAAATATCAGTTAATCAACCAGCATTTTTTAAGCACTTGTCAAGCAAAGCACTATGATAAGGGGAGAGATACCAAAAGAAAAGAATTTGCAAAAACAGTTGCTACCCTCCAGGTACGTACATTCTAATGGAGCAGACAACATCTATAATCAGTACTTCCAGGACAAATACAGAGGAGATGGAAGGAAATCTTAGAGGGTGGAAAATTGTCTCCCAAAAGAACTGTGATAAACTAGAACAATCAAAACCAAGAAAAGGGGGGAATTGAAGAATCTGATAAGAAATGTATAGGGAAATAAAAACTTCCTGCTTTCAACTTTATCATCTAAGAAGGGCTGAATTATATAACAGGCTTGAAGGTATAGGCACAGAACACAGCTGAGAAACTAAAGGCACCGTACAGTATACCCTAAATATCCAAATGCCATTTATTAATAAAGCTATTGACATGTTTTAATATTTATAGTTATTTATCTTGCAAAGTAACTGAATCCAAGAGAGTACAGAGATCAAGTCACTACAGAAAAGGAGTGTTTGCCTATGCTAATAGCTTCCCTTTAAGGCCTGGGCAAATAAGAGCAGAGACAAAGGGAGACTTAAAGGGAGCACTTGCAAATGGCACTGGAGATGCTCAGAATAGACCAGACCGCAGCCTATGTATGCCACCACAACAACAAAAGTAACTTTCTTCTGGAACCAGAGCATTTATTAAGTACCTACAACGTACCATTATTGCATCATCCTCATCACTGTGGGGTCACAAGACATGAAAGTACAATAAACTGAGATAAAATAATCTTGACATAAAGAGGTATACAGTTGGTAAAGATGAGAGCAAGCAGAGGATTATCAGACAAATCAATCAATTATGTACAAGTGCATATATATGTGTTTATGTACATATGGACTATATATATGCTATATAGACATACAAATACAAACCCCCACACTCATGTACACATACCTACATAATAGATTTCAGATACTGTTAGATTCTGAAGCCATATCTGTTTTTAAGATTATATTCTAGAGGGGGAATCAATGATCCATATATAAAAATATACAAAGTTGTTCATCTTTCATTTCAAATAGAACTAACAAAATTACAGGGTAGAGTCTTGACTTGAGAATGGATTAGATTGAAATAAGGCAAAGGTACCCAGGTGTCAGCCCCACTCTCTCTTCCATAGTTATTGAAGTCCATTGTGGGTTGAAGTCCAGTGAAATGATGACCTAGGCATCTTGGGTGTCTGACCAGATGACCAGATTCCGCAGGGCCTGCTTCAGCTACTTTCATGGCCACTACAACAAATTGTTTTCATCTACCCATATTGCCAGGAAAGTCTTCAAATACTTAGAGTAGACATCCCTCTGATGTGATCAGGGAAGACTAACACCTCTAGGGTGAGAGCTTGCTTAGCCCTCCATCTTTCATTGGATTCTCACTTGTGACTCCAAAATACTGTAGTATGCAGTGACTATACTCCAGTAATCTGTCTTGGCAGGTGGAATTAAATCAAATTGAGGGTAATTGATACTGAAAGTACATACAAAGTGTATATAAGATAATTTGGCCAAAGGAAGCATTAGTGGTGGGTGGAAAGAGAGGGAGATCAAATTGAGCTGAGCTTTGAAGAAAGTAGGGATTCTAAGAAATACTAGTGAGGAGAAGACATTCTAGGGAGAAGAGACAACACGTACAAAGGCAAATATATGGAAAATGGAACATCATGGGGGGGAAAAAGAAAGAAGCTGATTTTGGCTAGATCACTGGTCTCTAAACCTTTCAGGTCATGCACACCATATGAGAAAAAATTAGTACCTACTCCCATATATATTTACTTATTTATAATTTTATTTATATTAATTTTATTTATTATAAAAGAACACAAAACAGAAATAAAAAAGAATTAGATGAAGTAATGTTTGATACAAGTGCCAATAGGTTGCTATTAGAATTTATTGATTACTGAAGTGATATGATCATATCTGCACTTAATAAAAATCACTAGCAGAAGGTAGAAGATATGTGATATCTTGGGATAGCAAGTAGAATGGGATAAAGAAAGACCCAAGGCAGAGAGACCAATTAAGAGGCTTTTAGAGTAATTCAAGCAACAGGTGGTAAAGACCTGAGTTATGTCAGTGATTTTATACATAGAAGCAAAGGGACACATGCAAGAGATGTTGTGGAGGTAGCAATGGGAAAAATTGACAACTGATTGTATAAGTGGGATGTGATGGAGAGCAGAGAGTTAATAGAAAAAACTTTAGATGTACAAATGAGAGACTAGAAGGATGGTGGTACCCTGGAAGGAAATAGGTAATTCAATCAGGCAACAAAGCATTTAATCAGCATCAACTATTTCCTAGGCATTTTGCTGAGTTCTGAGAATCAAAGGAAAGTTTTAAAAAAGAGTCCCTGTTCTGAAAGAACTCACACTCTAATGGAAGAGACAATATGCAAACAGATATGTACAAACAAATTATATGGAGGATAAACTGGAAATCTCTACAGAGAGAAGACCAAAGTTAAAGAAAGAGTGGGAATAGATTTTTGCAGAAGGGAAGATTCTATCTGAGACCTAAAAGATGATAGTAAAACCAAGAAGAGAAATTCTAATAGTGGAAAATAACCTATAGAGGAGGATTCATTCATAACTAGAGTAGATGGCAAGGCCCAGTCCCCCCCCCCCCAGAACCTTAAGGTTCAGGAACAGTGAAGATAGCAAGGCCCAAACATTAAAATAGTCTTCATCCAAGTCAATCAATAAATATTTATGGGGATAGCTGGGTGACTCATGGATTGAAAGTCAGGTCTAGAGATGGGAGGTCCTGGGTTCAAATACGGCCTCAGACACTTTCTAGCTACGTGAACCTGGGAAAGTCACTTAACCCCCATTCCCTACCCCTTACCATTGTTCTTTCTTAGAATCAATATGATAAGGGTTTAAAAAAAATGTTAAGTGCCTCCTATGTGCCAAGCACTATACTAAGTGCTGCAGATATAATTACAAAGAATTAAATGATTTCTATAGTCACAATAAATTTATATTACAGTGGGTCCAAATTACAATAAATGAGAAACTCCAGTAACTACAGGTCTATCACAAAGTCTTATAATTTTTTTCCTTTAAAATATATCTTAGTCTGGGTTCAATTCTGATCCAGATAATTCCTACCTGTGTGACCCTGCGTAAGTCACTTAATCCAAATTGCCTAGTCCTCATTACTTATTCTCCAGCCTTGGAACCAATACTTAGTTATCGATTCTAAGACAGAAGGTAAAGCTTTTAAAAAATAAAATGAAATATTTCTTGGAGCCCTCCTTTTCTCTTTTCGTACTAGCACCAACATAATCCAGGATCTAGATATAGCCTAGCTGCTTTCTTGCAGTAGTCAGATAGTTGGTCTTCCTACCTGAAAGTAGCCTCAGCCCTCCAATCTAGCTTGTACATCATTACCAGGTTAAGGAACTCAAGATAATTGTTTTCTCTATGTCACTCTTCTATATATAGACCTTTTTACAATGGCTTTCTATTACCTCAAGGATGAAACTCCTCTGCAGGACCAGGATGTAAACTGCCTTTATAACCTCATTTTTTTATCCCCCCTCCATTCGGGGCAATCTTCTTGCTGTTCCTGGAACAGACTATGCTTACTTCCTCTGTGCCTTCACTCAGGCTCTCTACTTCTGGAAACAGCCTACCCTTCGGGGTATGGTAAAGATGGCATGGTGTGCTGGAAGGAACACTGGGTGTGGAGTAAAGGGAGCCTCTTGGTTGCCCAGTTCTCCATTTTAGATCCAAAGGCTCATCTTCTCCCTCAAGTTGTATCTGCTTATTCCTGTCCTCAGTGATCTCACAGGGTCATAAGAATCATTGCAATGGAGTAGAATGTATTCTGAGCTCTGAATCAGGACAGGACTGTGTTTTAGTCTCACCAGGGATGTTTATCTGTATCACCCATGTATGTCACTTAACTCCTTTGAAACCCCATTTGCTCAGAGCACAGTAAGGACCAGACCTGAAGGCAAAGACCCTACATTCAAACCTTAGATCTTTCACTTCCTAAGTATACGAGTTAGAGAGTCACTCATAACCCAAGAAAGGGCTTCTGTCTGGGTTTGCCTTTAAAAAGACTACTAATAAGGCTCTTTTAAAACAAAACAAAACAAAAAAACCTACCTTCCATCTTGGAATCAATATTGTGTTTTGGTTCCAAAGCAGATGAGCAAGCAATAAGGGCTAGATGATCAATGGGTGTAAAGTGACTTGACCAGGGTCACACAGCTAGAAAGGGACTGTGACATGTTTCAGTATATGAAACTGCATCCAGATTATAAATAAAAGGAAAAGAAAACTTATGCTGAAATTATTGAAGAGTTTTATTCAATTCGCTGAAACTTCTCACACTGCCTCCTTTATTTCTTCATCAAGAGCTGTTGTTGATGAACTCAATGGAATGTATTTCTACATATTCATGTGTAATGAAAAAATTAGTCATAATTAAATGAGTACCATGAAAAAAAGCCACTTAACTGCCACCTCATAAGGTCCTTATTAGAAAAAAAGTGCTTAATGTACAAAGTAAATAGGAGATATGGGACAATTATGTATTTCCCCCTCCACAAAGAATTGCTAAAAACACAAACATCTCATAAGTCTGAATAAATAAGTATTTAAAACATAAGACAATAAGCCATCACTTCCATCATGTTGTGGAGATGAACAATAAAGGCTCTTTGGGGAATCGATGAATAGATATTTCCCTTTTTCTTCAATCTGTGCTGTTGGAAGGATCCACAAGGTCCAGGACTTCTGGCAAGTCAGGACATGGCTTGGACTTTCTTATTCCTTTTACTGAAGCATCTTCCTGGGGATGGTTATTTCTGAGACATAGTATAAAGAAGTACTTTCTGCTGGGCATCCAGCTCCAATGCAGAAACCCAGGAGCTCCCAAATTAGGACCAAAGAAGGAAATGCCCATCTCTCAAGATCCCACTTTGGTGATGTGCTCAGGGAGAGAAACAAAGCTGAAGAGGAAGCCAGGAACTTCGAGATTCAGTCTGAGACTCCCCTAGAGGCAGAAAGGAAGTACAGAGAGGTGTGGACATAGAAACATCTGAATTCACAACTGGCCTTTGATATTACTATATGACTCTGGGTAAGTCACTTAACCACTGTCTGCTTCAGTTCCTCAACTGTAAAATGGAGGCACTAATAGTACCTACATGTGGTCTCACAGTGGATAGACCACTAGACCTGGAGTTGGGAAGATCTGGGTTCAAATTTGACCTCAGACATTTCTTAGCCATGTGACCTTGAGCAAGTTACTTAAACCCAACTGCCTAGCCTTTATCTCTCTTCTGTCATAGAACTGATTCTGAGACAGAAGATAAGGGTTAAAAAAATACTTACATGCCAGGGTTATTGTGAGCATTAAATAAGAGGCTATAAAAGGACTTAGCACACACTAAGTGCTTAATAAATGATGATTTTCTTCCTTCCCTAGTTAAACATCTTTTCTTATAAACCCATCAGGGGTTTTCGTGGCAAAGATACTAGAGTGGTTCATCAGTTAAATGACTTGCTCAGGGTCACACAGTTAGGGTCTGAGGCTAGATTTGAACTCATAAAGATAAGTCTTTCTGATTCAAAGCCTGGAGTTTTAATCCACTGCACCATCTTACTGCCCATTCCTATGTAGTCTTCAGTGAGTAACTTCATGTAATGGGGCCTCAGTTTCCTTATCTGTAAAAGAATGAGATTGGGTTGGATAACCTTGAAAGTCCCTCCCTGCTCTAAATCCTATGGTCATGAAAAATAATATCTGTAAGGCCTTTTGTCAACCTCAAAACACTATATAAATGTCAGCTCATATTATAGGTTCTTCCTTTTCTTTGAAAGCCCTAAGCTGCTTGTAATAATACTCATTGACATTTATACAGTGCTTTACAGTTTACATGGTATTTTACAGATATTAAACCATTTGAGCCTTACCTCAACCTATGAGACTGTCATGACAGATTTTACTGTCCCCATTTTAAAGATGAGGAAACTGAGGCTTAAAGAGTAGTCCAGATGCCCTTTTCCCAATTTTGCATGTCAGATGTACCACTTGAATCTAGGATTTATTTGACTCCAAGTTCAGCACTCTCACTAAAGTCCACTGCCATCCCATAGACTAGCAGTTGATAATATATTAGGTTGGATTATTTGCTCCTGAGAAGCAGCCATGGAATCATGAGAAGAGCATTGGAATAGGAATCAACGAATTTCAGTTTCTTGCAAGAACTCAGGGGAAAGGATTTCCAGCTAGGTGGCTTATTGGATAGGACCTAGAGTTGGGAATTTATGAATTGAAACCCCTCCTCAGACACTTTACTAGCTTTGTGATCCTGAGCAAGTCACTTATCATTTCTCTGCCTCATTTTCTTCTTTGTAAAGTGAGGCTGTAAATAGTATTTACTTCCTATAGGTGTCATCAAGATAAAATGAAAACAGTTACAAAGTGCTTTGAAAACTTTAAAGCAGAATAAAAATGCTAGCTATTATTATTGCTCTCACTGGGCTTTAATTTCCTTTGTGAAATGGGGAGCTTGAACTACCATGATCTCTGATATCTTTCTGAGATCTTAAATTTTTTTATTCTATCTGTATTACTGGGGCAAGTAGGTGGTACAAGGGTGATAAACTCTGGGCTTGGAGCAAGAAGACTCATCTTCCTGAGTTCCAATCTGGCCTCAGACATGTCCTAGCTGTGTGATCCTGGGCAAGTCACTTTATTTGCCTCAGTTCTTCATTTATAAAATGAGCTAAAGAAGGAAATGACAAGCCATTCCAGTATGTTTTTTTGTTTTTCAGACCCTTATCTTCCATCTTAGAATCAATATTGTATATTGGTTCCAAAGCAGAAGAGCAGTAAGGACTAAGCAATAAGGGTCAAGTGACTTGCCCAGGGTCACACAGCTAGGACATATCTGAGGTCACATTTGAATCCAGGTCCTCCAGGCTCTGGATCTGACATTTTATCCACTGAACCACCTAGCTGCTCCCTACCCCCCACTCCATTTCTTTGCCAAGAAAACACCAAATGGAGTCAAGAAGAGTCAGACACAATTGAAAAATGACTGAACAACAAATGTGTATTATCCTTATCTCCCTAAGTGGACTGTTACACCTGTAACCTCCACATAGGCTGGGCACAGTGCTTGCTTTTGAGGACAGCTAAATTCAATCGATTGACATGGAAACTGGGAGAAGACATTCAGCTTTTCTGAATGTCTTCTTTCTTTCTGAAAAGGAACTGAAGTTTCAGGAGATATTGTGGTAAAAATAGACAAGCCAACCTGTCTTGGTCTTAGATTAGATCTGGATTCAAGTTCTGTCTCTAATACATCCTATTCCTGTGATTTTTGGAAACTCATTTCACACCTTTGTGCCTCAGGCAACACTTTATGAGTTTAATAGCACAACAGTCTTCTCTGCATTGATAGGAGTCCCTTTATTTCAAGTTCCCTAGACCAGTGAATTCACAGGTCCAGTCCTATGGCCTCTAATCAAAGCTCACGGAAGTATCCAAGGTGCTGATTAAGAACCTGGATGCTGAGCTGGAATAAGAAGGACACCTAGCATTTATTCATTGCTTAAAGTTTCCAAGTGCTTTTTATCAATCACCTTGGTTCAGTTTCACTACCACCTTTGAGACAGGCAAGGTTAACAGTATCAATATAATTTTGGGTCCTTCTGATTCTTCTGATGTGAGGCTTTAAATCAGCTAACAAACATTTATCAAGCACCTTCTGAATGCATAGCATATGTCTTTCTACTGTTTTTGTGATCTCATCAATGGAAGTCCTCTCTCCAACAATGCAAGCCTCAATTCTTTTAGGATTGCCCATTCTGGGTCATTTCTGGCCATGGCTTTCTCTCTATGTTCTCCACAGAATGACTATCTAAAGAGCTCGAGGTTCTTCTAGATATCTGGAAGTAGCATGCCTAAACAGTGGAACATATAGATTGTCCAGTCTCTTTCTGTCTCACTACTAGACCAGACTATCTTTTTTGTCAGTCTCGTTTTTCTTTGCTGAAGTCCTTTATGCTGCATCTCCTGCATAATTCTTGGTTTGTAAGTTGTAACAGTTTACTTATCCCTGCTATATGCCTCTTCATCAACCTCTGTGCAATCTTCAATGTTTATTACTAGGAAATAGCTCTCGACTATCTCTAAAAGAAAATAATTGCTAAAAAAAGAAAAGAAAAGCTGGGTCTTTGATTTAGGGAGAAGTTTGGGAAATAAAGTCACTGTCCAATTTTTCAAAAGTAATGCAAAACTTTCTGCTCAACTCTGAACTTGACTCATTGGTCATTTGTAATGTCTGTTCTTTATACATATACACCTACATGTCAATAGGCATATATAAAGTATACGTTTCAACATGTAAGTTAAAAAATTAAATAATAAGAATGTAAACAAATAAAAATATATGTACACATAAACATATCATATATATAAAAATGTGTACACATATGTGTACATGTGTGTATATCACATTCTCCAAATGTAAATGAGTTGGATAAATATATATTGTATGTATATATACACATATAAGTATATACACATATACACAGAGAGATAGAATGTATATGTGAATATACATATATACATACATATCTGTATGTATACAGATATGGAAAGAGACAGAGAGAAAGACAGAGAAATGGGGCAGCTCTATTCAACTATGTGTTGTCCAGTCAATTGCACCTCCTAGTCTGAATAATAGGTGCTCTCACTTCATTTCCTATTGTTTGTGTTCATAGGTAGTTTCTTTTGAGTGACTGAGAACTCACTGAACAAAAATCAAGTGGTGAATGATAACTATGCATTAAATTAAATAGAACATAGCAAATATGAGGGGAAAATAAGATTTTTCCCCTAGAAAGCGAATGGTTAAAATTACATCCTTAGGTCCACAAACAAAAATGCAGAAACCCTAACAGTACACAGTATTCTTGCTACTGGAGATCAGGTGATATTCAATATACCTATAAAGTTCTACATCACACCTTATCTTCTATTATCCTTATTTGTGTATGTCTTATTCCCTTTTTTCACTGTAGAATGTAAGCTTCTTAAAGGCAGGGGCTCTGCTATTTTTACATCTTTGTGACTCTAACACCTAGTGCAGTGCTTTGCACATAGTAGATACCTTAATAAATATTTGTGGAATAAATGACATTAAGACTAAGTGATTGGACCCTCCCAAGATAATAATATTCTTTTTAAAAAATAGATTCAAGGGGGCAGCTGGGTGGCTCAGTCAATTTAGAACCAGGCCTAGATACAGGAGGTCCTGTGTTCAAATTCAGCTTCAGAAACATCCTAGCTGTGTAACTCTGGGTAAGTCACTTAACCCCCATTGGCTAGCCCTTACTGCTCTTCTGCCTTGGAACAGATAATGGAAGGTAAAGGTTTAAAAAAAAAGATTCAGTACTAGGTATCTTAATCCCTAAAAGGGGGGAAGGGAATTTGAAAGAAATGAGAGAGAAATGCTTTCTTTAAAAAGAAAAAAAAGGATTCAAAGAATGGCTATGTGTCATTAATCATGGCATAATGAGTCAGAGGAAGATTAGAGGGAATCAACCCCAGAAAATGAGAGAAATGAAGACTGAAGAGATAGGAACAATGCCAAAGGTAACAATAGAGTTTAAGTAATTAGTATTAACCTTATTTTAAAGCTATGCATGTTTTCCTTGAAGGGTCTGAAATTGTGTATGCTTGTGTGCTTTTAAAATATTCACAAGCAAATACATCACAGGAATTAGAGTCAGAAGGGATTTTAGAGTCTAACCCTCTCCTTATATAGAAAAGAAACTGAGTCCCAGAGAAGGTAAAAGGCTGATTCAGTATCACACGGCTAGTAAGTAACAGAGCTAGAATTTGAATTCATATCCTTTGGTTGCATAAATATTGGTTTTCTTATTATTCTATGGTTTGAGTATCTTTTAGAAGGAAGATTGTAAAACAGGAGAAATATTCTTTTTAGTAGTGTATAAGTGAATGATTTAGTGCTCATAGAGTAGTTGGGATGAACCGTGAAGACAATTAACAATTTTCAATTAAATAAAAATTGGAAATGCAATAGCTTCCTGGTCTTCCTAGGTGCTAATGCTTCCTACAACTGCAAATATTTGCCATGTACCTAGTTATTTGCCCGTTTCCTTCTCTATTAGAATGTCAGTTCCTTGAAGGCAAGGAGTAATTTTAACTTCCTTTGTTTCTCCAAAGCTAGAACTGTGTTTGGCACATTGAAAGTGCTTAATAAATGGTGTTTGACTGATTGGAGTTGAGTGAAGCTTTACTAAAGCATTTGGTGGTTCCAGTCTTTATCATCTGACCAGAATCAGAGAAGCCCAAAATGTCAGTTCTGTCACTCACTAGACAGTGTTCGTGAAATGTAATAGACTCACCAACACAAGTAAAAATTCATAGTTATTTGATCCAACTGCAATGTTGACTAAAGTACCTACAAATGTACAGTGGACTGACCTATCCGAAAATCTTTCAATCACATCACTTGCTAAAATTCCTGCAGATACAGCCATGGGATATTATCTCTTTGTTCCTTCCCCTAATATGCCTACTAATAATAGCTAACATTTTAAAAGAATTTGCTATGCTAGGCTTTGTGCCAAGCACTTTGATTATCTCCTTTGATTCTCACAACAATCCTAGAAGGCAGTTGCTATGATTATTCCCATTTTTCAGATAAATGAACTGAGGCAAACAGAACTTAAGTGACTTGCCCAGGGTCACATAGCTAATAAGTATCTGAGGCAAGATTTGAATCCATTATGCCACTTGGTTGCCTAAATAAGCCAACACATCCATGTGTTTCATATACACCCCTATCCCAATGGATCTGCAATTCCGATGATTTATGTGTTCCTCATAGTGATACAGATCACATCCTATTTATTCCTTCACATCCTGTAAGAATCTTGATCATGTCTGCCCACAGGTTTATCCCAGGAGACAGCACCTTAAATGATGGCGGTCTTCCTTGGGTTCCCTTGGCATCTTGGAGATACTAATGGAGCATGAGGTCTGTTAATTGGTTATTCCTCACCCATATCAAGTAACCAGTTCACTTTCTCTTTTTCACTTTCTCTTTCATAAGCACATCTCTTTGATGATATACTTTACACCTCCATCTCCTTCATAAATTCCTTCTTTGTAATTTGCTGCAGCCTCATTCTCACCATCTGTCTACGTAATTCTCTTTGGGTGACCTTGACTTCATTTCTTCAGGGACTACAGCATTCATTGACTTGAAGTCATACACCATCACTGGAAGAATATTTATATGAAAAAGATTTGTTTCATGAAAATGATTAGGGTCATGAGAAGAACTTTGCAGGTGGTTTAGATGTTATTCAGTTAATCCTACTCAGGGTAGGTTGTGTTCTTTACTATCTTTAGTCAGAGTATACATTGAATAGGTCAGGAAAGAAATAAAATTCAATACTAGACCACTAGGACTATCTCCAGGAAAATGAGGAGAAAGGTATTCAGATAAATAAATCCCTTTCCAAATAACCACCCAAAGAATGATCTCTGAGGTCAAAAGTTTATAGAGGGCTTCTCCTTTGCCCATCCAAATACTATTTATTCTTCAGGACCCAACCATGGGCCCCTATTTTTCCTTAGTCAAACCTTTGGTGAATTTGGTGAATTTCAGCACTACAGATGAAAGTGATCAATCTCTCCCTTTTCTAACAGTCCTACAGCAATTATTGTCTTCACCAGTCATCTAGTACTTACGTTGACATTTGTCTCATTGCCTCTACTTTTTCTTTATCTCTTGTATTGTTGCCCAAGCAAAAGTATCAAGTGTTTTTTATCTTATTTTCAGCTCCTTAATAGAAAGGGGCTATGTATTTTTTTTCCTTTTTACAGTCCCTGAATCACCTAGCTAAAGGCCTAGCTCATAATAGGCAATCCAGAAATGTTTACTGCAGTTGTTGAATTCCAAATACACAAGAAAATTGCATAAAATTTTATGGAAAAACCACCAAGTACAGAAAATGGCTTATACACATTTGGCCACTGGACTAAGTTGCAGAGTAGACCAAGCCAACAGACAGAGATGAATGAGCTTCTCTCAAAAACCCATGGGGCATTTAACCCTCCTGGTTAACTGCAATTAAAACAAGGAATGATTAGAGAACTTGACAGGCGGGTTAGAGCCCAGTCCCCTGAGAAATATGTACCATATACCATGCCAGTATCTCAAAGAAATAGCTCCTGAAAGGATACTTGAGACTGATTAAGGGGTCATGGATTTTACTAGTGACTCTAGAAACTCCACAGGTCAACATCTATGTTTCTAGGTATAGGCAACTTGTCTATGTTTTCCTCAAAGAATACAGGAGCTTATTTTATTGGACATAATTCAATTACTTCCCCCCCTCCCTCTATACAATTAAAAAAAATCTCATTCAAATAAAACCAGGATTCCTTTCCTTTTCTGGCCTGTTTACAGCATCTTTTGTACCAGCTAAGCAATCTTCCTGGCGTTTGGCACTGGTCCTGCTCCAAGGGCAGGATTTAGAACAGATGCTGACTTCTTCATGTCAGGATGCTACCAACTTCTCTTTTGATTAGTAGGTTGCATAATTGGATATGACAATCTAGAAATTTCTGGCCACAAACCATTTCTAATGGGGAAAGCCTCTTTCCTTCTCTCAGAGGGCACCCTCTTCATGGAGTACATCCTGGAAGTTCCTCAGTTAACCCCATAATTCCTACAATATGTTTGGCCACTAGTTTGGGGTCTGGGGTTCAGTCTGGTTTTATTTATTAGCGTGAAACTGAGAACAAGGAGGCCAAGTCATTAATCAGTTTAACCTGGTATGATCTTTTCAGAAGGGCCCAGATTTACTACACTGGGGTCAGTGAAGCAAAAACATGTGTGTTGTCTATAAAATATTAATATCCTCTCATTACAATAATACCAAAAAATAGAAGCTTTGATTAGAAAGCAGTTCACTAAATCTATAAAATCAAGGGCTTAATTATATTCCTTGTTCGTACCACAAAGCAAGCGAACCTTTACCAAATCCCTTTTGATGACTACAAAACATTTACAGTGGAGCTGTGGAGCACATTTTCAACATAGAACATGTTTGTTATTGGCGGATATGGTGTCTGGTTATAAGAAATCTTCTGCATATTAATGATCATCCATCTGCTTCAATCTCCAGGATGTACATGAGCTGAAAACACCTCGCACTTTTATTCCCCCATGGAAATATACTTTGGTGCTGTTTTTGGGTGGGGCTCTTATAGATAAATCATTAGCTATAAAGGTCAAATAGAGAGTGAGTTAGGACAGGTACGTATAGGTGGGCCATGCCTATTTGTTTAGAGCACAGTAAAGAGGAGGCAATGGTGTATGCCCCAGTAGGTCAGTTACTTCTTCCTGTCTCTTATCAGGGATATCGTTCCTCAGATCCCATTCATCCTTTTCCCAAATGTGTTTTGTTGGTTACTGAGGGATTCTAGCAAGAACACATGAATGGATTTGCTCAATGAAAACCCTAATCTTGTCCTATCAACAGCCAACCAATCAATGGGTGCTTCCTTTGTGCTTTGCCTTGTGGGAGATATATTTGAGGTCCAGTCTTAGCCTTCAAGGAAATTGTAAGGTCAATTGCATTAAAAAGTTGTATATAAAAAAATTGAAAATGTCTATGTGGTATATGTCTTCTGTTTAAAATACAACTACGTATCAGGTATAGGACAGCTATTTATTCCACTGCTGCAAAAGTATTGCTTAAAACACAAGAAGCCTTATAAACCAAACTAAAAATATATAAGTGAAAAAAATTATTCATGATAGCAATAATGCTATGCAGATTTGCAAAGGCATTTTGTGGTACTCCTGAACATGAACAAATTTTACTTTCACCTCAGGACTATACTACTTAAGCAACTTACAATGTCCAGACTGTTGAGCAGTGGGGAAAGCACTAGACTTGGAGTTATGGGATATGCGTCCTTGTCCTGGTTTTGTCACTTGCTACCTTTAAAACTTAGGGTCCTTGCTCGAAAAATAAAAGTTTCAACTACATGACCACTGGGGTCCCTTCCAGCTCTAACAATAAAGAACTTTGAAAAAGAGAAGCAACCCCAGTTGAAGATTCCATTGGCATCCCTATGATGTCAAAAGAAAGTGCAGAAAGCACTGTGCAGAAATGCACAATGGATGCATTCCTTGAGACAAACTTCTAAGAGTACATGCACAAAGGTCACACAAGATGAGAAGGCATGGATGGGCTATGATATTCCTTGTTGGAAGGAGTATCCAAATCAGTGAGATCTCAGATCTATTTAAGTAGGATTCTATGACATGTGAAAAGACAGTGATAGGGATAGTGGTAAGACCTGTGATTTCATTGGAATAGGAACTTTCATAAGAGTAAACTCTCACTATCAATGCAGGTTGGCACTTTCATTGCAATTTATAGTCTTAGAGAGTTGCCTGAAGGCACTGAGAAATTAAGTAACTTGTCACTGTCACAAAGCCTAAATATGTCAGAAATAAGATTTGAACTCCTGGCTTGAAGGACAGCTCTATCCATGATGACACATAGAAAAGATAATACATAATCATTTATTCATATATTGCAAGAAAACACTTTGAGACTGAATTATCTTTATAATCATCTCATTTCTCCATTTTTCCTATTGCTCATGTTGACACAGCTAAAGAAAAGAATATTTAGAACCCCAAAGCATTTCCCACCTCTTTATACCCAGTATCAAAGAGGGAGTATTTTCCCAGAAAATGTCAACCTTAACAGGATCTCCTTAGCACTCCTAAGTTGAACATTCAGTTTTGCTCCAACTCTAAACCTTCCTAAGGAGGAAAAGGCTCCCTATCCACTACCCTACCTGGATTTTATCCAATAAGCATTCTTGGAGTATTTTCCCCTGATTTTGGAGCAAAAACTTGTAAGCGGGACAACAATATGGTGTTGTTTTATTGGAACCTGGCACACTTTCCACTCTGAAATCAATGAGTAATAAAATATCTAATTAGTAATGGGTAGCAGTGCTATTTTTATTCATCTATACATTTCTAATTAAAATTATGCCATTCTTGAAACTTGCAACAGAATCCACACAATTCCTTCATTTCATATGCAAAATACTGGGAAGTCTATAGCTGAGTGAGGTAGCAATTTCAAAAGAAATGGCAAAATAACAAAAGAAAAAAATGGGAAAGATAAGAGAGAAATTCCTTTTAAGAAAATGTATAGGTTACACTAATTTGAAAGAAAAGTGATTTTGAAATATAAAAGGAAACCTAGAAAAATGAACTGTTCTGTTCTTTAATTGCACAGTGCTCCTGATGATATTGTGTATGTGATTAAAGATACCTTCTTTGGTTGTTGGAAAAAAAAAATCAAACCCAGCTAAAATAGTTCTGCCCAAAGCCTAGCTCCATATATAGGTGGAAAGGATCTTGGTGTAACTAAGGGCTCTAGATCATTTGCATAAAACTTTTCTTATTGTTGGAGAGTGATTACTTGATGATCTATGCCTCCATGAGGGTTAGAATTGGAGAAAGCTCAAGAGAATAGAAATTCTAGTCTTCTGGCTTCCAGCTTCAAGAGAGAAAAGGCACATAATACCAGATTTTCTTCAGGGAAAAATCCTAGCAAGAAGAAAAAGCCTAGTAAGAAGCCAACATGTAGAGAAACCAGTACCTTGAACATGTCCCTATCCACAGATTTCTAGAATAAAGATTTTGGGGAATTTCCTCTTGGAAATTGGATGAGAAAGGGATTAATTTCTCTGTGTCTGTCTGTCTCTGTCTATCTCTGTCTCTCTCTCTCTCTCCCCTTCTCCTCCATAACCTTATCAACTTTGACCCTTCTGCAGGTATGGAAGATCAGTAATTATTTTCAGCCAATAAGGAGAATTTTTATAAACAGGGCTTGTCTCCTGTTTATACTGGGTTATAGAGTGAGACTTTAGAGGCCATTAAGTTAAAATAAGAGGCCCTTATTTTCTAGATTAAAAAATTCAGATATATTGGGGTTAAATGACTAGTTCAGAATGCACAGCTATTTAGTATCTAAAGAAATATTGGATCCTGGATCCAAATCCATTGTCCTAGCCATTTTACTATACTGCTTCTATGAGTGAGGAATGGCCTCTACTGGAATTTAAATCCTATCAACACAGAAAAGTTTTTTTTTTCAGAAAATGGAAAAAAAATATTTATCATTTTCAGGTATAGAAAACTTTGGGAACTTTAATGCATTACTCTGACTGAAAGCAATATGGTAGGGTCTAGCGGAAACAGCTATTTCTTGCACACATTTCAAACAATATTCAAATTAAAACTTTCATTTAGCCTCTAGGGTTTAGGGGACTTTTGTTCTTCTTGTGTTTTCATTTTTTGAATTCAGTTGTAGGAGAATTGGTCTCCTTTATATATCATATATACATACATATATATTCCACAGTACTTTCAGAGTAGAGAATATCAGAGTAGAAAAGCACATTAATCCAAAGAAGTGAGACCCTAATAATCATACATAGCATTATATCAACACCCTTTTAATATTCATATGCTGTGAGACTCCCTTTTTTCCCATTTGAATTAGTTTATTTAGTCAATTTAGAACATTATTCCTTGGTTATTTTAATCACATTATTTCCCTTCCTCCCCTCCACCCACCCTTCCTGCAGCCAACATGCAATTTCATTGGGTATTGTGTCCTTGATCAGAACATATTTCCATGTTGTTGATGTTTGCACTGGGATGTTCATTTAGAGTCTACATCTCCAGGCATATCCCCTTGAACCATGTAATCAAGCAGTTGTTTTCCTTTGGTGTTTTTACTCCCACAGTGTTTCCTCTGGATGTGGATAGTGGTTTTTCCCGTAGATTCCTCCAAGTTGTTCAGGGTCATTGCATTGCCACTAATGGAGAAGTCCATTACATTCGATTGTACCACAGTGTATCAGTCTCTGTGTACAATGTTTTCCTGGTTCTGCTCCTCTCACACTTCATCAATTCCTGGAGATTGTTCTCATGGAATTCCTCCACTTCATTATTCCTTTGAGCACAATAGTATTCCATCACCAACATATACCACAATTTGTTCAGTCCTTCCCCAATTGAAGGGCATCCCTTCATTTTCCAATTTTTGGCCACCACAAAGAGAGCAGTTATGAATATTTCTGTACGTGTCTTTTTGCATATTATCTCTTTCGGGTACAAACCCAGCAGAGCTATGGCTGGATCAAAGGGCAGACAGTCTTCTAGCGCCCTTTGGGCATAGTTCCAAATTGCCCTCCAGAATGGTTGGATCAATTCACAACTCCACCAGCAATGAATTAATGTCCCTACTTTGCCACATCCCTTCCAGCATTCATTACTTTCTGCTGCTGTCATGTTAGCCAATCAGATAGGTGTGAGGTGATACCTCAGAGTTGTTTTGATTTGCATCTCTCTGATTATAAGATATTTAGAACACTTTTCCATGTGCTTCTTGATAGTTTTGATTTCTTTAATTGAAAATTGCCTATTCATGTCCCTTGCCCATTTCTCAATTGGAGAATGGCTTGATTTTTTTGTACAATTGGTTTACCTCTTTATAAATTTGAGTAATTAGACCTTTGTCAGAGGTTTTTGTAATGAAGAATGTTTCCTAATTTGTTACTTCCCTTCTAATTTTGGATGCATTAGTTTTGTTTGTACAAAACCTTTTTAATTTGATGTAATCAAAATTATTGATTTTATATTTTGTGATTTTTTTCTAGCGCTTGCTTGGTTTTAAAGTCTTTCCTTTCCCAAAGATCTAACAAGTATACTATTCTGTGTTCACCTAATTTGCTTATAGTTTCCTTCTTTATATTCAGGTCATTCACCCATTCTGAGTTTATCTTGGCGTAGGGTATAAGATGTTGATCTAAACCTAATCTCTCCCATACTATCTTCCAATTTTCCCAGTAGTTTTTAATCAAATAGTGGATTTTGGTCCCCAAAACTAGGATCTTTGGGTTTATCATAGACTGTCTTGCTGAGGTAATTTACTCCAAGTCTATTCCACTGATACTCCTTTCTGTCTCTTAGCCAGTACCAAATTGTTTTGATGACTGCTGCTTTATAGAAGAGTTTGAGATCTGGTACTGCAAGTCCTCCTTCCTTTGCATTTTTTTTTTCATGATTTCTCTGGATATCCTTGATCTTTTGTTCTTCCAGATGAACTTTGTTATGGTTTTTGCTAATTCAGTAAAAAAATTTTTTGGTAGTTCAATGGGTATGGCACTAAATAAGTAAATTAATTTGGGTAGGATTGTCATTTTTATTATATTAGCTCTTCCCACCCATGAGCAATCAATGTTTTTCCAAATGTTTAGATCTAGTTTTAATTGTGTGAAGAGTGTTTTGTAGTTGTGTTCATATAGTTCCTGTGTTTGTCTCGGCAGATAAGATTCCTAAGTATTTTATATTGTCTAGGGTGATTTTAAATGGAATTTCTTTTTCTAATTCTTGCTGCTGAAATGGGTTGGAGATATATAGAAATGCTGATGACTTATTCGGGTTTATTTTGTATCCTGAAACTTTGCTAAAGTTGTTGATTATTTCAACTAGCTTTTTGGTTGATTCTCTAGGATTCTTTAAGTAGACCATCATATCATCTGCAAAGAGTGATAGCTTGGTCACCTCATTGCCCATTTTAATGCCTTCAATTTATTTTTCTTCTCTAATTGTTACTGCTAGTTTTTCTAATACAATGTGTTTTTAGTTCAATGTTAAATAATAGAGGTGATAATGGGCATCCTTGTTTCACTCCTGCGCTTAATGGGAAGGCTTCTAGTTTATCTCCATTGCAGATGATGTTTGCTGATGGTTTTAGATATATACTGTTTATTATTTTTAGGAAAGGCCCTTCTATTCCTATGCTTTCTAGTGCTTTCAGTATGAATGGATGTTATATTTTATCAAAGGCTTTTTCTGCATCTATTGAGATAATTAGGTGATTTTTGTTGGTTTGCTCATTAATATGGTCAATTATGTGGATGGTTTTCCTAATATTGTATTCCTGGTATGAATCCTACCTGGTCATAGTGAATAACCCTTGTGATGACTTGTTGGAGTCTTTTTGCTGGTATCCTATTTAAGATTTTTGCATCTATATTCATTGAGGAGATTGGTCTATAGTTTTCTTTCTCTGTTTTTGACCTATCTGGTTTCGGGATCAGTACCATATTTGTGTTGTAAAATGAATTTGGTAGAACTCCTTCTTTGCTTATTCTGTCAAATAGTTTGAATAATATTGGGATTAGTTGTTCTTTGAATGTTTGATAGAATTCATTTGTGAATCCATCTGGACCTGGGGATTTTTTCTTAGGTGGTTCTTTGATGGCTTGTTCAATTTCTTTTTCTGATATGGGGTTGTTTAGGTCACCTATTTTTTCCTCTGTTAGCCTAGGCAATTTATATTTTTGTAAGTATTCATCCATATGACCTAGATTCCCATATTTGTTGCCATATAATTGGGCATAATAGTTTTTAATGATTGCCTTAATTTCCTCTTCTTTAGAGGTGAGATCTCCTTTTTCATCTTGGATACTGACAATTTGTTTTTCTTCTTTCCTTTTTTTAATTAGACCGACCAGTACTTTGTCTATTTTATTTGTTTTTTCAAAGCACCAGTTTCTAGTCATATTTTGTTAAATCAATAATTCTTTGATTTTCAATTTTATTAATTTCTCCTTTGACTTTTAGGATCTCTAATTTAGTCTTCATCTGAGGATTTTTAATTTCTTCACTTTCTAGTTTTTTAATTTGCATGCCCAATTCATTGACCTCTGCCCTCCCTAATTTGTTAATATATGAACTCAAGGATATAAATTTCCCCTGAGTACTGCTTTGGCTGAATCCCATAGGTTTTAAAAGGATGTCTCATCATTGTCATTTTCTTCAATGAAATTATTACTTGTTTCTATTGATTTGTTCTCTGACTATTCAAATTTGGAGAATTGTCCTGTTTAATTTCCAATTAATTTTTGATTTACCTCTCCATGTACCCTTGCTAATTATTATTTTCATTGCATTCTGATCTGAGAAGGTTGCATTTATTAATTTTTCTCTTTTGCAATTGTTTGCAATGTTTTTATGCCCTAATACATGGTCAATTTTTGTGAATGTACCATGTGCTGCTGAAAAGAAGGTGTATACCTTTTTGTCCCTATTTATTTTTCTCCACATATCTACTAACTCTAATTTTACTAGGATTTCATTCACTTCTCTTACCTCTTTCTTATTTATTTTTTGGTTTGACTTATCTAGTTCTGATAGAGGAAGGTTCAGGTCTCCCACTAGTATAGTTTTTTTGTGTATTTCATCCTTGAGCTCCACTAGTTTTTTCATTTAGAAATTTGAATGCTATGCCATTTGGTGCATATATGTTGAGTACTGATAGTTCCTCATTGTCTATACTGCCTTTTATCAGGATGTAATTACGTTCCCTATCTCTTTTAACTAGATTTATTTTTACTTTGGCTTTGTCAGATATCATGATTGCGACTTCTGCCTTCTTTTTATCAGTTGATGCCCAATAGATTTGGCTCCATCCTCTTACTTTCACCCTATGCATATCTACCTTCCTCATGTGTGTTTCTTGTAGACAGCATATGGTAGGGTTTTGGATTCTAATCCACTCTGCTGTTTGCTTGTGTTTTATGGGTGAGTTCATTCCATTCATCTTCAGAGTTATGATTACTAGCTCTGTATTTCCCAACATTTGGATTTCTACTCCTTGTCCTGCCTTTTCTTCTTTCACTATTTCCTTCTACACCAATGTTTGTTTTTAATCAGTTCCCCTAGTTCCCACCCTTATTTTACTTCTCTTTCTACCCCCCTTCTTATTCCCCACTTATTTTCCCTGAAATCTTTCTAAAACTACCCCCACCCTCTCCCTCCCTTGTACTGCTTCCCTCCTCACTAGTCCATTTGTTATCCTTCTACTCCTCTATAGGGCACAAATCTATTCTCTGCCCCCAATGGATTGGATTGTTCTTCCCTCTTTGGGTCAATTTCAAAGCATGTAAGTGTTGAGTATTTCCTATCTCCCACCTCTTTACCCTACCAGTATATTGATGTTCTCCCCTCTCCTGCCATGAACTTCTTTGTGACATATAAATTTACCCCCTTTTGTTTCTTTTCCCTTTTCTTTTAGTATTAACCTCTTTTTTAGCTCTATTTGTATATATATATGTGCATATATACACATGTATATGTATTTATGCATACATATATCTATATACCTATTTATGTCTTGTCATTTCATCATATACAGTTTGTCACTATTCCCTCTAAGTGTAATTCTTCTCGCTGCCCAGGTGATAATAAAATTTTTTAAGAGTTACTAATGACCTCTTTTCTTATAGGGATACATAACATTTTAACTTATTTAGTCTCTTAAAAAGTTTTTTTTTGTTTTGTTTTGTTTTGTTTTTCTTTTCCCCCTCTTTTTAAATTACCTTTTGATGATTCTCTTGAGTTCTGTGCTTGGGCATCAAATTTTCTGTTCAGGTCTGGTCTTTTCTTTACAAATTCTTGAAATTCTTCTATTTTTGTTGAATGACCATACATTCCCCTGTAACAATATAGTCAGTTTTGCTGGGTAGTTGATTCTTGGTTGTAGTCCTAGTTCCCTTGCTTTCCGGAATATCATATTCCATGCCTTTCATTCCTTCAGTGTGGATGTAGGCAGATCCTACATTATCCTCACTGTGGTTCCATGGTATCTGAATGACTTCTTCTTGGGAGTTTGTAATATCTTTTCTTTGGTCTGATAGTTCTTGAATTTGGCTATAACATTCCTGGGTTGTCAGTTGTGGATTAAGTACAGGAGGTGATCTGTGGATCCCCTCAATCTCCACTTTTCCATCTTGTTCTAGAATATCAGGGCAGTTTTCTTGAATGATTTCTTTTAGTATTATGTCCAGGCTTTTTCTTTTGTCATGGTCTTCTGGTAGACCAATGATTCTTAAATTGTCTTTCCTCAAATGATCTTCTAAATCCTCTGTTTTGTGAATAAGATGCTTCATATTTTCCTCAATTTTTTCATTCTTTTGGTTTTGTTTTATAGTGCCCTTCTGCCTTGTAAGGTCACTTAATTCTAGTTGTTGTATTCTGGTTCTTAAAGACTGGATTTCATCCCTGGCTTTTTGGTCATCCTTATCCTTCTGGTCTGATTTTCTTTAGAGGTCAACTTTCAATTTTTTAACCTCATCTCTCATCTCCTTCACCTCATCTTTCATCTTCTTTGCCTCATCTTTCATCTCCTTTGCCTCATTTTCAAGCTGTTTGATTTGGGCTTTCAGAACACTATTTTCTCATTTTAATTCAAGTGCCTCTGTTTCCAGATGACTTATCTTAGTTTTTAAATCATTTTCCCAATTGTCTTCAGCCTCTCTTAATTGTTTTTTGAATTGTATTTTGAATTCTTCCAAAGCCTGTATCCAATTTGCTGGGATTGCTGCCTTATTGATTGCCTCCTCCTCTGTTCCATTTGCTCTTTGTTTGTTGCCTGTACAGAAGCTGTCAATTGTAATTTCTTTCTTCTTTTTCTGCTGTTTGCTCATATTTACCCCTTCTTTGCTCCCCGTATTTGTCCACTCATTTTCTTTGGTGTTGGGACTTTCTGTCAGTCTCCCCTCTTGGAGCTTTGTCAGATCTCTCAGTGCAGTCTGTGGGGGAGGGGTGTTGGAGTTTGAGCTTTCCTGTCCTCTGGAGGCTTTTGATTGGATTAAAGTCCAGCAGCCTGTGAGGGAGGGGTGTTGGAGCTTGTGCTTCCCTGAACTCTGAAGACTTTTGATGTGATTAAGCTCGGCTGGGTTGGGCTGGATGTGCTCTGAGGCCAAAACCTCCTGGAAGTCTGGAACAATTGGAGGGTCTCTGCTGCTCTGACTAGGCTTGCTGCTCTAAGCTCCCTCTCCTGCTCCGTCCCCATCGCCTGTGTTCAATGCTCTGAGCCTGGCACAGTCGTGCCCACGAGGTACACCCTCCAGACCAGTGCCTTTGCCTGCCCAGAGGTTCCTGCTGCCACTGGAGGCTTAGCGCTCTAGGTGGGGGGTGGGGGGGAAGGGTTCCTGGGACCTTCCTTCTGCCTTCCCCTTAAACCTGAGTGTTCTCAGATTCTGGCTTTTGGGGGGCATACCTTTTAAACTGAATCTAGCAGGAGGGTTCCTTGGCTCTGTCTTGTTGTTAGGTTTGATTTTCAGTTCCTTAGGAGCATTCAGTTTGTCATTGGTTAGGAAGGGTTTTCAGAGGTCTGAACTTTTGCTGCTTCTACGCCACCATCTTGACTCCACCTCCCGAGACTCCCTTTTTTAATTAATACACTTTTCAATTTAGACAAGTCTTTGAAAATATCTAGATTTCAAAAATCATGACCTTGATATAATTTTTTTTCTTGGATACTAGTTCTCCCTGTTTCACCCATGCTGCAAGCCAAATGGTTTTCATCTGCTCTATTTCCTACCAGAGCTTCTTCACTCCCCACCAAAGGCTTGACCTTATTAGTCATGGACACCCAATAGGGCTAATTATACTTCAGCTGAGGGCTCCTGAATTCAAGGATCCACTAGCCTCAATATGCCTGGCAACCACCAAGGCCAGCACCCATGGATGATATGATACTTGAGCCTCCTGACCTGTTAAAGACTTGGCTAGTACATATTTTCTTGAGAAACTTGATTCTCACATAGAACTCATATATATATATATATACATATATATATATGTATGTATATGTGTGTGTGTGTGTGTGTGTAATATATAATTAGAGATTATATGGTTTATATAATGTTAAACAATTTGCCAATTTTTAGTGCAAGTAAACAGATTCTTTTTTTGTGGGGGGGGGGGGTTGGGGAAAGCCTGGAGTTCCAGAAAGTTTTGAACAAATATATTCTGATTCTAATGCACCTACACATTCTAGGGTCATCCATAGAGTCATAAAGAGGTTGGGGTAATTGGCATTCTTCCCTAGGGCATCAAAGTTTAAAGACTGATATAATTTGTGCTGATTTAGTAATGTAGAAACAATTGACTCTGGGATCTAGTTAGTATAATTAAAATGAGGGATACCCTTCCTCCCTATAGCCATATCCCAGGTCTACTTAAGACCTATCTCATCTTTCTTTCTCCTTGGCAATGGACTCTCACCCAAAGAACCTTAACCAGTTTGATGTGACAAGGCTTCTTCCCCAGAGCATCAAAGTTTAGAGGATGCTAACATTATTTGTACTCCTTTAATAGTGTGGACCTTAGAACCTAGATACCATGAATAATTAAAATAGGAAACTACTACCTGGGAGTTTGTCCCATACACAGGTAATCTCTATTTAAATTCCTCCTTGCTCTTCTTTCTCCTTGGCAATCAATGGTATCCACTCCTCAGTTGTTTCTCTGGTCCTAGGATCTCTGCTTGCAATGGATGGTACTCTGGAATATTTCTCTGCCTTTATCTCTACCTCATAACTAAATTTGTTTTTAGAAAGTTAATCTGAGCGTATATTTTCTGCTGCATGTCCTGGGCTTCAAAATTTCTAGTTTAAATTCTAGTCAGAAAGGATCCTAAGCTGCATGGTCATATAAAGGGCTAAGGAAAAGGAAATGGAGAATAGAATCAACTCAACCTATTAGATGCTTCTACATCAATATGTATCCCATTTTGATATCATTTACAAACACATGATATACATACCCCAAACATATGTGAATGCATATGTGTCGGTATATGTGATACATAGAACATTTAATAACCCTGCTCTAGCTACAAATTAATTCAAATCTTGTACTCACATTAAAAATGAACTCTATTTTATGTTGATCATTAACTAAGAATATTTCACACTGGAGATTTGTCATATTAAGGAGAATTGAAACCACTTATATCAATTAAATGTACAGCATTATACTTAATCTCAACAGAGATTACCAAAATACTCTAAGCGTGATTTTAAAGAAATGTGAAATATAAATTAAGCAAAGGAATATTGGCTTCCACACACACACACGCCCCCTGCCCTCCTCCAGCTCCCATCTAAATATTACTGTTCTTTAGACTTGACGGGTATAGGGGCCGATAAGTAATATTTCAACATGAAATCCCTGCAGTCCAAAGCATCATAAAAATCAAGGCCAAAGTAATTGCTGGTGGGTATGGCAGAAAGTTTCCCACTCGCTGCCAGGGATTAAATTTTGATGGGGAGAGGACACAGCAGGCTGAGGGTACAAAAAATATTAGGGCAACTAGCAGTACCTGGCACCTTCATGGAAGAGAGGACACTAGTTGATTTCTCCCTAACTAACTCTATAAATGTATTTCTGGACCATGTATCTCTTCATACACTATAACAGAATGCAAGGCAACCTTTCTGTATAAGAGATGATTTCTTATAGCCAAGAATAAAACGTGCACACGCACACATACACAAACACACACACACACACACACACACAGCCCTGTTCCCTGGTGCTTGGGATCACTTCTAGAAAGAAAAATCTTCTCAATCTTTAGAGAAGACTAAGGAGGAAAATATCAGCACTCAGTGTGTGAGAGAATACAGATTTTCATTCACACTTAGCTACAGATGACTAACATCTAAGATATGGCAGGTGGAGTCTGAGTGGGAGAGAAAAGTGAGGAAGAACATGACATCATTCAGAGAGAAGGTATTAAGGAAGGAGGTGATGAGGTCCCACAGAGAAGGGGAGATGAGCTTAGAAAGGGTAAGCTAAGAACTCTGAGACAAGCAGTGCCAGCTTCACAGTTGCAAGGATGGGGTAGTCCTGGTCACCTTTAATGAATCTCGCTTTATGACTTATTCCAGAAGCCCCCTGACATTCTCTGAAGCAGGGGCCACTCTTTCCTGAACTTCTCCCTGGACCTCCAGGATATTGATATGCCCTTATTGATTGCTTCACTAACTTTGTCGTCAGGCAGAAAATAATTTACCATTGCTGCCTATGATATGCCAGTCCCCTGTGAGTCACTGTCCGGGAGACAAGAGGAGTTTAGGTATCTGCCCTTGGTGAGTTCCCTGTCTACTTGGGGAGACAAGTCTCACATAAGAGCAACAGAGAGAAATATAAGCACTTCAAAACTGGAGGGCAACTCCAGACTGGCTTCTGGAAGAGAAAATGTTTAAAAAACAAGGGTGAGAATCAAATACCACCAAGAGTAATAGGCTCTTAGGGGGGGAAAGGGCAAGAGCAAATGAGGGCTTCATTAGAAAAGAATACCTTCCAGGAACACAGAAATAGTACTACTACCCTTATATGCCCTGATTGAAGGTATTGTGATCAATTTTTTTCAAACCCTTTTTTGTCTTAGTAATAACTAATACAGAAGGTAAGGGCTAGGCAAATAGATTTAAGTGACTTACCCCATCACCTATTGTGTCTGAGACCAAATTTGAACCCTGATTCTCTGGTTTCCAAGCCTGATTCTCATCCACTGTTCTAACAATCTGCCCTTATTGTGATAATTTCTGAACATTATAGTTTAAGAAGAACATCAGTAAGTTGGAGAATGGCCAGAAGAAAACAATTAGGATGGTAAAGGGCCTTGAATCCATATCATATGAAGATCTTTTGAAGCAACCAAGGAGAAATTGGGTTTGTCCAGATTTAGAATGAAGAAAAGAAGACACAAAGGAGACAGAAAACTGTCCTTAAAGCATTTGAAGAGTTGTCATATAGGAAGAAGGATTAGATTTATTCTGCTTGACCCCAGAAGGTAGAAAGAGGATTGATGGGTGTAGGTTTCAGACAGGTGGATTTGGGATCCATGGGAAGAACAATGTTCTAACCATCAACACATAAACTCATTTGTCCTAACTCTACCCCTGGTCCTTTTTCCAAATATCCAGCTGTTTCACACATGCTTTGTTTTCACACTGTCCTAAAGTGTAAAGGGCTGCCTTTGGAGGCAAAGACTTACTTATCCCAGCGAGGTTCTCAATGTATGTTGGATGACCACTTGTCAAGAACCTTCTGGAGAGGATGCTGAGTCAGGACTAGCTTGTACTGGCCTCTTTGCTTGGACCAAGATCTCTTTAGCTTTGAGATTCTACAAATACTTGATTTGTATTTGATTATGCCACCTCCACTTATCCACTCACACCCTGAATGAGACCCCCCCAAATGCCACAAACAAAGAGTTATGACAAAGAAGCAGACCTCCCTCCAGCCCCAAAGGGGCTTCAAGTGACTATAGAAAATCTATAGCTCTCTTCATATATATATATATGTATATATATATTTAATAACTCAATTAATAGAGATAGTCACCGATCACAGACTGCATAGGCAGAAGAAGGCCTGATAACCTAATTTTGTTCAGAACAATACCGGGGGGTATAGTATGTGGTATGGCATTCCAGTTCAGGGTCTATAATTGTCGTCCAACTACAGAATCAGAAGCATCTATTCATCTGACAGCACTGAGATGCTGCATATTGCAGGCATGATATTTGGAAACAATAGTAATATGCGGTAACACTTGCATATGCATATTATCCTTAAACCTTTAAATCTGGGCTCTCTTTCCCCATTCCAATTCTTTCTGATAAAGCAGTAGCTGAAGTTTACATCACTCTATCTTAATTTTCTGTGCTAAGTAGGTAGCTTTTGAAACGATTTTTACTGAAAACATCTTGCTGTCATGAAATTACCACGATTTAATGCAAATCTGAGATAGACGTATTGAAGTGTTAGTATTTATACTTCTCTCCTCCTCTCACCTCCTCCCCCTTTACTTTTTTTGGGGGGGTGTAGAAATCCGAAGAAAATCATCAACCAACTCTTAGAGAAATACAAATTTGCAGGAACAATATCAGGTTATTATGTCATTTCTGGGCTTGTTTCTTTGAATCCATATCCTCAGTAATAAATGATGTTTGGGAACAAACAGGTGATTTCGGTAAGAGGAATCGACAGTATTTTTTGTGAGGCAGCGGTTTCTGTAGAAACCTTTCCTCTCTTTGTCCTCTCCTATCTGCAGGATATTGACAGCTCTGACAAGACTTTGATTATCTAGTCAGCAGGAGCCTGGGACTTGTCACTTGTCAGGTGTGAGCTGACAGTCCCACAGCTGATGAAACAATTGAAAGGAGATAGGCTGTACGTGAGAAGGACTAGGGTCAGCCGCCCAAAGTGTACGATGGCTGTGCGGGGAACCGGGAGAGCTTACACCCTCATTAATGTCTCCAAGAAGTCAGCAGAGAAACTGGGGAGGAGTAAAGGCAAATTCACACTGGGTGGGGATGGTGGGAAAAGTGAGGATTGTCAATATCTGTTTTGGCCACTGGGCTACACAATTAGTCAGTGGAACAGGGCAATGCTATGCTCCCAGGAAAGTACTCACTTGGGCAGTAATGAAGACCTTCAGGAGCTGGCCTCTTCTCTAACACAGAATACTTCCCCTAGGCCCCCCTTCCCATCAACAGAGGGACTGGATTATTTTCACATCATGTCTACAGACAATATTATATTTCATCTCGATGGGGAGGGGCCAAGAGAAGAAGTTGCCTTTTGTCTGTGAAAAGTAAAAAAGCAAGATTCAAGAGATGCAAACCGTAGTTTTCAGTTTGGGGCAAAAGACCGAGAAAGAGTCAGAGACAGACAGACGGACAAACAAAGAATCCAATGCAATCACACCCTCTAGCTGGATGCATGAAGAATTTAAAGTTCAGCCACTTAGTGATTTGCTTGTGTCCACAAGTATAAAAGGTTTTTTGAAGTAAGCTCTTATATACCCTCACACTGGAAGCAATAACCAAAATACATACCAGAAAACCTACATTCGTTCATGAAAACTATACTTTAGAATTTGACCATGCCCAGTGATGATTCACTACCTCCAAATGCAGTGTTATGGGACAGTGTGAAGATGAGGTGACAAAGAAGTAATTGTAACCGAATCTCTATCCTTTCAAATAATATCTAATTTGATCCTTATGATAATCCAAAGTAGAAACTCTATGTATCATTAGTCTTATTTTATGGTTGAAGAAAATGGTGGCTCAGTGATTCTAAGGGACCTACCTAGGGTCACACAACTAGACTGTCAAGCAGGATTAAAACCCAGTTTCTCCCTTAAGTTCTATGTCTGGAGTTTTCCCACTATACCAGAGATTCTTAAATGCTTTGTTTTATGTCATGGACCTTATTGGCAGTTTGGGAAAGCACAAGAACTCCTTTGGTAGTCTGAGGAAGCCTACAGACCCCTTCTCAAAATAATGCTTTTAAGTAGTTGAAGAAAATGCTAATTTTTCAGTTAGAACTTTATAAAAATAAAGATGCGTTTTTCCCCAACCAAATTCATTGACCCTCTGAAATTTATCCAAAAACAGGATCCAAAGTTAAGAATGCCTTTTAGGCTTGAAACTTTCTTTCTTTGTTCCATTCCTAGGTTGTTTATGTAGACAATACACAATCTTTAATCAACATTTATCATGAACTCTGATGGAGAATATTTACAGGATAAATGCAAAACTTTTAGAATAATAACACTAAGGACAATCATTGAAATATGAGAAAGGTAGTTTTAGGACAAATAAAATGAAAGTTGTTTCTGGTTCTAAGTCAATAGTCTTGGCTAATTGTTGAGAGTCATAGGGTGGAGATTTAGGTTTAATTTGACAAGGACCCATAATTTCTTAGTATGGGTAAGCAAGCTGATCAGAACCCTTTTACAACTTTGGAGAAATCTTCACAAATTGCTGTGACCAAAATATTTATCTCTCTGACGACGAGCCTCTCTGAGTTTCACTTAGGTCATCCTCAGGACAAAGATTCTCTGGACCTTTATTTGAAGTCTTTCTAACTTGGTAGCATCTTCCACAGCTTAAACTTATAACCATGTCCACCACTTTTCAAACCATGATGAGATAATTCAAGTTAATTCAATATTAAGATAAAAGAATTAGATCTTATTCAATAGTGCCTAGTAACTTAGTAGGTACATTTATTGAAATGCTTGTTGACTGACCAACTGATTGAACGACAATGGGATGAACTGCCTCAGGAAATAGCAAATTGCCTGTTAGTGGAGGTGTACAAACAGATATAGGAGATGATCTGTCAGGAAGACAACAGAAGGGACCCCTGCCTGAGATGAGAGTCTGGATTCGATGAAGTACCAGCTCAGAGGTTCTGTTATTGTGTTACCTTTCCATATAGTTATGCCACATGGCACTAAGGTGCTATATGAAGAAACATGATAAAAACATATGACAATCCCTTTTTCAGTATCAGACTTGCCTCATTAGTGTTAGCAAGGCTATCACAGCAGAAGAATTTGGACTGTGCCACTTCCTCGGCCTCATCCTGAAACTGCTTGTTCCAGATATCTTTGAACACAGCCAAGATGCTCAGTCCTGTTGTTTCAAGTTGGCTTTTATTTCTAGAGGACTGGTTATCAAAGTTCCTCTAATCTTTGGGTATTGACTGGTCAGATGTCTAGGATAAGAATGGATTAACTAAGCCTAATTATACATTAAGTTAATGCTGCTGTTAGGTCAGACTACACCAAAAATCCACTAAAATTGGGCCCGTACTATCCAGTACTAAAAATGGGGTTAAAATGGGGGATTGAGTGTTTTCTTTAATGAAACTATTGATGTGTGTGACTTGGAGCATACTAGTAACAATGTTTATATGATACTTTAAGGTTACAGTTCATTCTCACTGCAACCTTGTGAGTTGATTGATATTATGATCCCCATTTTATAAATGAGAAAACTAAGAAAAGTTAAGTCTGGCCTCAAACCCAAGAAGAATCAGAGTTCAAGTCCGTTTGATTCCAGGACAAACTCTTGATCCTTTTGTATCTCATAGCTGTCTATGATGCATACAGTGATGATGAGAAATGATGTTCCCTCTGACTTCAGAGCCTCTAGTGTTTTTTTGCTGAAAAGATATATTATGAATTTTATTTTGTTGAACATAGGAACACCAGAAGTGTTCCCCAGGACAGTCCCAAATTCTACCTAGTTCAGAATTCTGTCCTTGACCAAGGTACCTAACGATGGTTTGTGGTTATTCTACTCAAAGCTGAAAGATATCCCTCAAAACACCATAATTCATTTAATTATAAAGTTGTCATTAAAAACAGTTTTGTAATTATTTATATGTAACAGTGACTACTCTGTTCCCCGCTGCCTGGAGGCCAGGTATATACTACATTTCCCTGCTATATTAGAGTTCTCTCCCCTCCTTAAGGGCATTTGGGAGCTCTCTGCTACTGTTTCTAGCCCCCATTGATCGTTCCCCCAGTTGTAGGAGGGTTTCCTGCATATCAGTTCCATTAAATCACTTAATAGTCAGACTAGCTTTTTACAAGAGAATATTTACTCCAAATTTATAGCAAGAATACATACAAACATTCCCTCAAGTACCTATAGATATAATCCCCCCCAAAGTCCTTTGAGTAGAATAACCACAAACAAAAGTTCACCATCGATGATCCCAGAGGACCAATGATGAAACAGGCCACCCACTTCCTTACCAAGAGGTGATGAACTTAGCACGCAGATAAGGGTATTTTGTAGATGCCTACAGTGCAATGATTGCTTTTGCTTGACTATGCACATTTATTACAAGACATTTATTTTTGCTTTTTGTTTTCCTTTTCATTTATAGGGGAAAGAGGAGGGAAAGAAAAGAGGATTTGTTCATTAAATAAAATCAATTAGAGCAAAACCACTAAACCAAAATTCAGGTCTCCTAACTCCAGATCCAGAGCTCTACTCACCTATTGTTCCTTCCATAATGAGAAAACAAAAACAAAACAAACAGAAAAGGACTGAGTAGTATAGGGAATCAGGGATCTAGCCTGTAATCTGAGAAGGGCTAAGCTGTAGTCTATATACCCTCCATTCTAAGGGGGTGCAGGGGATAGGGGTGATAGGAAGGATGGGTATACACTCATCCATACATTTCCATCCCTTACTCCTTCCCATTCACATACACTCACACTAAGAATAATAACAGATAGAGAGAACTGAAATGGCAACCAGTTAGAGAAGATAGAAAATCCATCCACACAATGAAAGTCTTCTGAAATGAGCTGAGGGTAAAATGAATGAAAGACAGACAGCCTCTTCTCACTTTCTAGCTTTGGCTATAGAAGCTTCTCTCTATATGTAGTTATCAATCTGCTTTTATTTTTACTCTTAAGTATGTATTGCTCTAGAATAGAGACCAGAATGAATGCATTTCCCTTTCCTCTTTCCTCTCCCACTAGAAGTAAGGCAAGTGAGACTACTTGAACCAAGGTGGGTAGGGTGCAACCAGTTCAAGCCCTAAGCAGGCCTATGACTCTTCTTCCATAGCCAAACCTTTACATGGAGGTAGAGTGGTGGTAGGGAGAACCTTGAACCCAGTCCTCTGGAGGGAGAAAAGGAGAGAAAGTGTGAACAACTGTGAATGGAGTAAAAGGTAATCTTAGCAGTGAATAACCTAGTTTGGGACCTAAGTGGGGTGGGCAGAGAGGCAGACCATATACATTTCTTAGACTCAGTTTTTTCTTATCTTAGGTAAGTCCCTTCCCTTCAGTGGAACCCTTTGTAAAATGAGGGGGTGATAATTGATAAGCTTTATGATATTTTTCAGCTCCAAATCTAGTAATGATAATTTTTCTAGGTCTTCCTACACTGAAAAATATATAATTAAGATAACTCTCTGGATGATTCTGCTTTTAAAACAGAGTAGTTTAGTTTTCCTTTTGACCTGAGATACACATAGATTTGAAGCAACCAGGTGGTACAATGGATACAGTGCCAGTCCTAGAATAAGGAAGATGTTTTTTCCTGCATTTAAATTAGGTCCCAGAGACTTACTAGCCATGTGACCATAAGCAAATCACTTAACCCTGTTTGCCTCAGTTTCCACATCTATAAAATGATCTAGAGAAGGAAATGGCAAAACCACTTCAGTATTCTTGCCAAGAAAGCCACAACGTGGACATGAGGAGACAGATATGCCTGAACCAACAACATATAAAAATGATTTTAATATCATTAATTCACTAAATGAATGAAATAGGAGGTTTAAATTGGACAGTCTTAGTCATCAGGAGAAGTAAGATGTTTTTGAAGACTAACAAATCAGGGAGTCTGAGCAGGTAGAATAATAGCAGAAGCTGAACATCATGAACTGGAGGGAAGTTGGGCAAGAGAGGGCATGAGTCCAAGCAGCGAGGAGCCCTAATAGAAGACTAACTGATCAGAAGACAAGAAGGTCAACAGGAAGAATAGGGGGAAAAGCTCAGGCTTGAAGCAGTTTTTTTTTTTTAAGTTTTAAAACTCATGGAGAAAGGAGAAATGAATAAATAAACCAATGAGCTCTGGTCCTGAATCTGATCATAGAAAACCTTTCCTTTGGCAGGAATAGCCATTGTTTTCATTTTAATAATTTAATCTAAATTGCCCTAAATGCAGAATAGGCATCAGTGTTTCTAAGACTCTTATGAAGCATTAAGAGTGGAAGCTTTTTTAAAGTGATTTTTTTTATGCTATGCTGGTTTTATTGGAAAATAACTTTAAAAGTCTCCTCCAAATTCATTAAAAATTACCTATAGCATATCTATCTGTAATATCATAAATCACAGGGAAGTCTTGCACATTGATATGCATGGGAGCCCACACCAAGGCACTGGGCTCTCCATTATACTGCCAAGGGTTTAGGACCAGCAGACTTCCAGCCAAGTCACCCACATAGAGTAAACACACACACACACACACACACACACACACACACACACACACACACACACACACACACCTCTCTCTCATTGGTCCCTTTTTTCTGTCCCTTCTACCTTTAGATACCCTTATTTTAGTCTTGGCAACTTGCCAACTTGACTGTTATCTCATTTGGGGATTTAGTTTTCTTAGGGAAATAGTAAAAGAAGAATGGTTTAGTTGGGCAAATAATTTTTATTCATATACTAGTTCTATCTCCTTGAGGGTAAGGGCCCTATCTTACTTGTGCTGGTTCCAGATAAAGGATATACTTGATAGTTGTATAACCTTTACACACTTGAAAATTTTTGAGGAACCCTCAAGAGCTTTTGCCTATGTGAATTATACTTATCAATATTTTGTGATTGTTTAAGTCGTTTTCAGTCATGTCTGACCCTATTTGGAATTTCCTTGGCAAAGATACTTGAAATGTTTGCCATTTCCTTCTCCCACGCATTTTTTAGATGAGGAAAACTAGGCAAACTAAGTTAAGTGACTTAACCAGGGTCACATAGTAGTATGCATCTGAGACCAGATTTGAATTCAGGAATATGAGTTCTTCTGATTCCCAAGCTCTATCCACTGTGACACCAAGCTGCTCCTGTATTATCACTATTTACTATTCCAGAAATTAGAATGTATTAGTATGCCTTATTATGTCAACGACATTACCTTAGATAAATAATTTCACTGTAGTCTTAATTTCCTCCTCTGTAGAAACATAAATGAGGATTTTAATATTGAGGCATTGCAGGGAAATGTCAAGGTTAAAATATTTTGCAAATAAGAAATAGTTACAGAAATGTGTTTTTATTGTTGTTGGTGGTGGAAAATTTTGAGATCAGGTATGTTGTATTTTTGTCTTTGTAACTCTAGTGCCTAGGACAGTGTCTGACACATGATGGAATGATTGGTTGTTTTTTTTCTTCCTCAGGGCCTAGACACTTAGAAGTTGTCCAATAATGTTCCCAAACAGACCAGAATGTTTGCTTCAGGGTGATGGGGAGAAAAGCAGCCATAAAAGAGATAGGACTGACCAATTAAAGGGAAACACTAAAATATGGTGGAGGATTAAAACATTTCCTGACCAAATTGGTATTAAAAAAAAAAGTCTGGGTTTTTTTTTTTTTTGCTCTTTGCAGATAGCTCATCTTCATCTGTGATCAGTCTTTCATATTTGTTTTCAGGTACCCTTCAAATGTTTCCATATATTGTGGAGAGGACAGACAGATGAGCTTTCCATGGCCCAGTAGAATCATTTTTATCATTGTGGAAAATTCCTTCATTCATCCGGCAGCTGTGCTTTCAGAGTCTATTGTGTGCACAGCACTTCTCATCCCTCCTCTTTGGTCCCAGTCCTTTGTTGTCACCATTTTAGGACTGGAATAAAGTCTGAAAAAACTATTCCTCAATGAGGCCAAAGAGGGGTCAGGGACCCCTGTTTTCAAGAATGTTAAATCCTCCAGATAATGTAAAATAATTGTGGAAATGGTTGGCAAATTAAAGATGGTTGTTATTGATTCCAAAAATACTTTTGCTTTCAGCAAAATACATTTTTAATTACTTTCCTACTAGCTGTCATTTTTCATAAACCAGTCTAGACTATTCGTGCCAAATCATGCAAAAACTGTTTTCAATGAAATGTCTTCTCTTAATATCAAAGATCAGAGCATTTCCCCCCTATTTTTTACATATGTGAAGTTTAACAAACAATGGTCTAACGAACACATCACTTGTGCAGCATTTGTGAAACCCCAAGTTCCAATTATAACAAACTGACCGAGAAAACCTAATTTATGATTCTCCCTTTACCTGTTTCCTGTTCTGCTGCAGACTCCTCTGTGTGAGAGTCTGCTTACAAACCTATGGAAATAGAAATGCAAATAAAATGCAGTTTATTTTTGCATTTTTCCTTTGTTGATAATTTGTTATCCATGGATTCAAATTCCCTTTTCCCCAAGCAGTTTAATACAAAGATCAAGACCATGTAATCTGCATACCAGAGATGTAGAAAATGTGTGATTCTGTAAGAATTCTTTTCTCCTTATTTATTTGGAGCTTACTGAAATGGAGAGAAGGAAAGGGAATAATTTGAACATTTTTCCCCTTATAATTTTGATTGGAAATGACTAAACCAAGTGGAAGTGCCAGGGAAAAAATGTATATGTTCTAGCAGGAATGTAGATTTTGCTTTAAGCATCAGAATCAATGTCCAAATCTAAAATTGATATAATTGACTATTAATTAATTCCCTTGATATTTTCATTAACGCTTCCAAGCAACAAGTATTCTGTTTGGCACCTCTGAATTATTCAGGAGGTATTCAGATTACTCTAACTAAGGTACCATGTGACTAGTGCCATGCTGGAAAATAAACTTAGACCCAAGGTCAGCTTCTATTTGACTCATTTTACTGGAAGGGAGGTGGGGTGAGGGGCCAGAATGTCCCACAGAAATGAGCTCTGTTGGGTATAATGCTGCAAGTATCCAGACTTATGAAGAGAAACTCTTGGTACTTTTGTTATTGGAAATACAATTCACTGACTCCATATTACTGTGAACATGGCATTTCATTAGCATGGAAGCACCAAGAGAAGATGTTTAAGTCCAGTGGAGCCTTGAGTAAGGTAGCAAGGTACTTCGCAAACCTGATGAGACTTCCTATAGACATTTCATCCATTTCAGACATTGCAGTGGTAGCTTTTAAAATCTCAGTATATAATTAAAGTCATCATAACTTAAAAAGAAATAGGCTACGTGGGGGAGAGACAGAGTGAAATACATGCAGTCATTGCCTCAATGACTATTTTTATGTACCTATCATGAGTGTAGAGAGTAGAAAAAGTATTGGGTTAGCAGTCAGAGAACCTGAGATCCAATTCTGCCTCTGCTTACTCACAACCTTTGTCACCCTAAATCTCTCTGTGCCTCTGTTTCCTTATCAGAAAAATAAGCAGACTGAACTCAAACTCAAAAGACCCTTCTAGCTCTTAACCAATAATCTTGTGTGCAGGGTCCTGTTATAAGCCCTGGACTAAATACAAAGGTCATTGAGATAAGAAGCTGGTACTTAAACTCTAGTGGAGGCATATAATACCTACATGAATGTGCAAAATTGAGTTCAAAATAAAATAAATAATGGTATGATGTCATGGGGCAGCTCATGAAAGGATTTCTTTTTAGCTAGTGGCATCAGGGAAGGTTTCCTGGAGGAGAAGAGAGGAAAGATTGGACTTAAAAGTTAGGTAGAATTTCAAGAGTCAGAGGTGAGAATTGAAGGTGAAGGATTCTAGGGATAGAGAAAATCCAAAGCAAAGGAACAAAGATAGGGAGATTCAGGCTGAGTACAAGGAAATGAAAATTTTCTACAGAAGCCAAGTAAAGGTCAAGCCAAGCTTGCTGTGGGTTGTGTCAGATTTGGAAGTCATAGGTTTATAGATGTAGAGTAGCAGAGATCTCAGTGGCCATTGAGTACAATAGCCTGATTTTACAGATGAAGAAACTGAGACTCAGAGAGGCGAATGTCTCTCTCAGTCATATAATTAGAAAGTATCTGAATTAAGACTTGAGCTCAGGTCTCCCTGATACAAAGTCCAAAACACTATAGTTTAGCAAACTGTGCTTTCCATACACCCTTGCTAGGAATATGCCTTTTTTTAGTGCCTGTTGGACCTTTTCTTTTTTTTAAACTCTACCTTCCATCTTAGAATCAATACTGTATATTGGTTCTAAAGAAGAAGAGTGGTAAATATTAGGCAATGGGAGATAAGTGACTTGCCCATGGTCACACAGCTGGGAAGTGTCTGAGGCCAGATTGTTGGACCTATTTTCTACACCAAAAAGTTAATGGTACATTTTATCAGTATTATTTCATTGTCTGAACATCACCCCTCCTACAAGTATTTATCATGATGGTTTTGTGGTAGTGTTATTTATCTCCCTTCCTCTTGGTTTTGGGTTCCTCTTTGAAAGCTGGAATCTCTCATACCAGCCCAGCACTGTGCCCGATCCAAGGACATGTAACAAGTAACAATATTTGTGAAAAATATTTAATTTTTCACAAAATCACAAAAAATTTTTTTCACAAAAAATAATTGTGAAAAAATGAATGCATTGTGCCTTAAGAAATGATGAAATTGATGATTTCAGAGAAAACTGGGAAAATTTTCATGAACTGCTGCAAAATTAAGTGAGTAGAAAGAGGGGAAATCATTTAAATAATAAAAACATTATACAAACAACATTGAAAGTCTTAAAAACTTTGATAAAGCAATGACCAACTGTGATTCTGTGCAACCACTGATGAATATACTTTATATATCCTGGCAGAGAGGTGATACACTATGGTCTAAATGAGACATATATTTTTGGCTATAGCCAATGTGAGAATTTATTTTGCTTGAGTACAACCCCCCCACACACACACACATTTATTACAAGAATTTTGCTTTTCCTTTCCTTTTTTCTCAGTGAGGATGAGGTAGGAGAGAAAAACTAAATAATTTTTAAATGAAAAAAATAGTCTAAAAAAAGATTAATCAATTATAATGCTGTTGCTATATAATTTTTTCTTTTCACTTCCATTTCATATGAAATATTCCCCCTTTCCTTCCCCTACTTAGTTTTTCTATTCCTGAAGTCTATAAGCTCTTTAAGAGTAAGGAACAGTCTTTGTCCAGCTGGGAGGTCCAATAATGTTGGACATATATATAACAGGCACTCAACAAAAACTTACTATTTGATTGCTTACTGATGAATTTACAAAATAAGGATCTTCCAATTCAAAAATCTCAGTGTGACAATGATCAGGTTGAAGTAGGTCCTTGAGGCGATAGAGTTGCTACTTCAATTGATCATTGAGGCCCTAAATGAGAAGGAATTGTGATATGAGGTGAAAGTGTAAGCCAGGAGTTGAATTCTGGCAACAGAGGCCAATGTGAACCTCTGCAGGAGGGTTGATTTTCACAGAATCATTGATTCTCAGAGTAGGAAGGGATCTCAGAGGCCATTTCATCTAACCATTCATTTTTACTTTTAAATTTCATAACATTGACTTCTTTTTAACACAAGACACTCCATCTCTTGATGCTGGGCATTGTCACTGGCTAGTCCCCATACCTGGAAGACTCACTTTTTCTCTTCAACTCTGCCTCCTGGTTTCCGTGGCTTCTTTCAAGTTCCAGTCAAAATCCTATCTTCTATGAGAAACTATTCCTGATCCTCTTTAATGCTAAGGCCTTCTCTGTATTGACTATCTTCAATTTATCCTGGATATATTTTGTTTGTATATAGTTCTTTTGTGGGTTTTCCTACAAGAGATTGAGTTCCTTCAAAGCAAGGACTGTCTTCTGTCTTTCTTTGAACCCCCAGTTCTTAACCACAGTGCTTGGCACATAGCGGGTGTCTAATAAATGTTTGTTGACTTACTGAGTGACTGTAAGGCCTAGCATGATGCTTCCTGGGGGATCTTTAGTAGATGTTTGCCCGGGGTCCTGCTATGATCCTCTATTATGTATGTACACTGATCTAGAGATTTTTGATTTTCAAATTAAATGATCAGTTCTGCTTCTAGGGTTTCACTAAACTTTGCAGTACCCAAGTCCCTCTACTTCACTCATTCTCTTTCCTTAATTTTTTTTAATGTTGTGAGGTGCTAAGTGACAGAAATCCCATATATCTTGCCATTTCAAAAGAAGAGGCTCTGGAGGATGGGGTTAGCAACTGATGGATGCACTGTCTTTAATGCACTGGCTTCTCTTTGAAGGGGTTCTCATTTTGAATTTAGGACGGAGAGAATGAGCTGATCTTTGAGGGATGGCAGTAAGAGTTCATAAGGAAATGGGGTTTTTGTTTGTTTTTATTACCTTTAGTCCAATTTATTGTCCTATTATCATGTGATAGTCTATTGTCCATTAACTCTTTTGCCTGATTCCTTGGAATAACAGGAAAACTGAACAAGGGGGCCTAGAACTCTATTCATGACTTTTGAGCAGCAATGAATGGGGCAATGGGGTAGGGAAAGAGCATTGGGGATATTTCTGAGATAAAAATCACCATGCTGTGTACTTCCAGCAATTTGGTAGAACTTAAAAAAATAAATATATAAGCAGAAGAAAAGTGCATCCCAAATTAAAGACTATTTTGGTCCTTCCCCTGGAAGTTCTGGTAAGTTAACATCATAAAATCTTCCTTGACAAGTGATTTTCAATCAAACTGGCAGCTCCATCAATGGCCTCAGGATGGTGGCCTGATTGACAGCTAGCAGATGGGGGACGAATAAGGTTGTCACTACTGCTGCTGATCGCCCCTGAGTTGTTTGTAATGACAGCTAACAAAGAATGGCTGCCTAGAGTGATCTCTTGTTTTACAAGCTGGAAATTAGGAGGACCACCCCCCCCCCCCGACTTGTAGGTCTACATGTTAGAGTCCAGTCTCTGTGGGATTTTCTGCCGGCTAGACTGCATTCTGATTGGAACATAGCCCTTCTTTGGGGACTTAATGCATTGCATAGTCTATTACACTGCAGTGATTTGTCATCTGTCATCTAGCTACCAATAAATACAATGTGAAATCTGATGATTCTCCCCCCACACTACCACCCCAATAATTTGCTGCCCTTTCTATTCAGAGAACCCCTCTCTTATTGTTGCCTTGGAACATTTTCCAATCATGTTCTGTATTTGATCTTGATTGTCTTAAAAAATTAATCAGACACATGTTCACTATGTTTTTTATCCAAATGTCTCCAGAATGTTTTTTGACAATTTAGAAAAATGTTTTGAAAAATAGTAAAGGGAAATATTTAAGTAATTATGATCCTCATATTGCAAGGCCAAGTGAAGTAAAATAATGTAATGCAAACATGTTTTACAGATTTGTTTAATTATTTGTAAGTACAATAAAATCATATTGCACTAAGTGGAAGATTTAAAATTTGCTATGTTTCTAACATTCCTCTCGTCTGGTTTGCCTTCCTCACCAAAGTAGAGATGTAATTTTTAAATCCATAGATGCATTATCAAATAACTGATTAGCCACTCACTGGGACCATTTTTTGAAATTATTTGTTATAACATTCAATAACTATGAAGACAAGATTTGCAGAGGATTAGAGGCATCTCAATGTCACCTGGCATGTTATGATGAAAAAAATCACTGAGTTTGGAGTCAGACTTCATGAGTTCAAATCCTAGCTCTGGTATTTGCCACCTGTGTGATTGAGCAATTCACTTAATCTGAGACTGTTTCCTAATTTAAAAAAAATGGGGGGGGGGATTTTAGATTTGTATGCTCCCTCCCACCTCTAAATCCTACCCTAGTGTGATCCTAGAAGTAGGCATCTTTCAGAGGGTCAAATCCAACATCCTTAGAAATAACATAGATGGAGGAAGGTCATTAGTACTCAGTACCTGCCTAAGGAGACATAATTGTGATGTTCCTAAACACAGGGCATCTCATGAGACACATGGTGTCACAAGATTATGTGGAAAAAGCAAAGGATCACTTAGTTCATATTATGCCAGTTATAGTTTGCATTTTCTAGCACACTAATGTTGATTAAGTGCTTCCTTGATAGTAACCCTGGAAGGTGGGTGATCTAAGTTCTATTATCTTCATAGTACAAATGAGGAAAGTGAGGTTGAGAGGTAAAGCAAATTGCCTGCGTTTAAGCCACTATTGAGTGTCAAAACCTGAACAGAAACTCTGTTGAGGACTCTCTCTCCTACATCAAAGGTCTGTGATTTCATGGGCTTCCTGGAAAGAATCTACCTGGAAAGAAAAGATGACTACCCTACTTAGTAGTAGTGAAATTAATGCTTATCAAAACCCATCAATCAGTTCTTTACTGAGTACCTATGATGTATTCAAACTCTTTGCTAGTTAGGATGAGAAAGGAAGAGAAGGTATTATTCATATACTTACAATATGACTATAGAGGCTATATTCCATGTCTAAAGTTAAAAGATGACCATAAAGGAAGAAAGGGCATTGTCTCTGTTGTCAGAAGGCCTGGGTTTGAATCTTGCCTTTGATATTTAATGTCTGGATAACCTTTGGCAAGCCATTTAATTTTCCAAGGCCTCATTTTCCTTATTTGATAGATAAGAGACTTGAAACAAGATTATTTCTCGTATGAGATCTATAATCCAGAGTCTGGTCAGTGTGGTCCACACCCATTGTCTTCAAAAGTTTTTGGTTTGTTTTTGCATGGGAGCAGGAGGTTGTTGACTGCTCTGAAGGGCAGGGCTTATCCTTCAAAGGATGCCTGCCAAAGCCTCTAGATAACCCGAGGAACAAGAGGTGAGTATTCTGGGGATGGGAGGTGGGGAGCATTTCCCCAATTCCCAGGTAATATTTGGATTATAAATTTTCTTGAAGGACCAATGGCCAGGACAGAAAGAAGAAGCTGGAAACTTGCAAGGAGGGAGGCCCGCAAAAGGGAGTGGAGAAATGGACAAGCATTAGGAAATAATGAATTAAGGATAGTTCTGGTTGTGATAGAGACAAGCCCCACAGATGGGCTACTTCAGGAAGGATGCAATTTGATCAATCTTCCTACCCTCATGAACTTCCCACCAAGTAACACCTGCCCTTACTTTGGAGACAACTGGTCTAAATGAAGTGTTAGTGGAGTTCTGAGAAAGGGTGGCTCTTCTTATTCTGCAAGCTTCTAAAATAAGCTTCCAAATCTATCCAGATATTCTAAATCATTTTTCCTGTTCTTAATACCTGCTAGCATTTCCCCCCTTAATTCCCATGAAAAGTGGTCATGAACCTGAACACAAGAAAACTCTTCTGTTTTCTGCTTCTAATCTAACTCCTGAAAGAGACTGTCTTCTATAAACACTGATTAAAAGCTTAGCTCTATAGGGTAGTATTAGGAGCAGTTGGAAAGAGTGGGAGATGTCAAGACAGAAGATGGTGATGCTCTCAACAATTAAAATCTTAATGTTTTTTTGATAAAGAAAAAATCCATGTGGGTGGGACCAAAAATCCTCTTCTCAGGGTACAGAGGGGGATCTTCTTGTTTTGTTTGGTCCCAGAGTAACTATTAGTATTTGTGACTCCTTGGAGCTCAGAACTAGGGCTCCTAAAACCCAGGAATCTTTGATGATAATGAACTACTCTATTCCTTACTGGGATTATCTGTTCTCTTCAGAATACCTCAGAGTCTTGTTCAGAAAGGATCTCAACCAACTCATGCATGGGCAAGAATCTCCTTTATAACATTTCTGACAAGGGGTTATCTAGTCTTAGTATTGTAGAAAAACATAATGGGTCAATGGAAAGAGGCGTGGATTTGGAGACAGAGAACTTAGGTTCAAATCATGGTTTTGCCATGTAATACTTGAATAACTTTGGGAAAGTCATTTTGCCTCTTGGGGCCCAAGTTTCCTCACCTATAAGGGATGAAGTACCCTTTAAGATCTCTTCCAGTTCTAAATCTATGATCCCATGATCCTGTTTAAGAGACCAGCCATGGTAGGAATATCATGACCTCTTTAGATTGCCCATTTCATTTGAACCCATATGTTGACATTTCTGAGCTCTGAACTTCAGTTTCTTTGTTTATAAAAAAAGTAATGAGTTAGAAAGTTTCTGTTTTATCCAACTGAAAGCTGTCGATCTGTAAATCCACCTGTACACATCCACCTCTCCTAGTTCTGTCCAGTGGAACCAAGCAGAATACTTCCTGCTGAAATCCTTAAAGGCAGTTATCATATCCCCAGTTCACCCTTTTTCTAGGCTAAGTATCAAGTTTAATCCCAATAATAGGCTATGTATGTTTAATACTCTTTAAGGGAGTTTTATAGATCAAAGCCTTATGAGCAGCTGGGGAGAGAGGGGGAATCTTCACTTTAAAATATGGGAAAAAACCAAGACCCCCTTCTGTGGAGACAGGGTGTACATCTGCCCAGTCTCTCAGAGCTGCCATTCATTTTAATGTAAATGATTAAAAAAAATTTCAAGGAGAAAAAAAGAATATTCTTCCTGTTTAAATTTTTTCATTTTATTTCTGACATTTCTATAAGCTTTGAGCCATGGCCTGGAAGGGATCCTCCTTGGTGTGCTTTCTGCTTACAATTAGGGGACAGGTCTCCATAAAGTTCTAAGAAGCTTCAAGAGAATTACAATCAATTTCTAAAGCAAAGCCTTCCCTGCCACCAACATGCAGCCAGTGTCCTGTGTGGAGGCAGAAGTCTTGTTTACCACATGAGCTTTTGTTTGGTCTGCTGTCTGCATTATGGATGTCTGTATCTTGTTAGGCAGGCTTTCTTCATTTTTAGGGAACATCAGCTCTGGCTGGTGGGGTGGATCCGATTTCTTTGCTATTTGTCTCTTTTGGTTTTGTTTTCTCTCTCTCCCTCCATCCTATTTGTGTGATTGAATAAATTCTACAAGACACCTCTTTTCTGTTTGGGGAAAGAGTGAGTGACTCAGGAAGTAGAGTAGAGAGTGGGAAAGTCACTCCCTGAGTGTACTGATACTGCCTCTGATTAGATACAAGCTATTATCCTTGTTCTATTTATAATTTCCTAAGTTGAATGTATTGCCCTGCTATGTAGTAAAATTTTCCTATTTGGAAGTCTTCAAATTAAATAAAGATGAATTATTTATCAAAGATAGGAAGGAAAGAAGGAAGGAAGGAAGGAAGGAAGGAAGGAAGGAAGGAAGGAAGGAAGGAAGGAAGGAAGGAAGGAAGGAAGGAGAAAAGAACATCTTTTGTTCATATTTACTTTCACTGCCTCCTGTTAGTCTTCTCTCTTTGCTTTGTCAGAGGCCCCGAAGGATATTAGTTTTGCTGATGTTTCTCAGGATAAGAAGGTAGGATCCATTAGGTCCCTAAAATGAATGACACTGAATGAGACTGAATCCAAGTTCTACCTTTAACAGTTTAACAAAAATATAAAGTTCAACAAAATAATTCAACAGTTAACTGCCAATTGTGTTTAGTCCTGCATTGAGTACTATGTTTTTATGCATTTAGTGAGCCCGAGAACATTATGGAGCCTCTTCAATGAAATTTCATTCAGAGGATGCCAGAATTGCAATTCACATTATAAGTACAGAATGGATAAGATTATTCTATGTGATTGTAAATAAATTAGTCAATCAATATATATAACCAGAAAATCAAGACAAGGGAGCTATAGAATATTTAGAAGAGGTCTCAAAACCTGCCTAATAGGATTAAAAAGGATGAAAGTGTCTGTTGTAGTATATGGTTTTAAATTCAGAAAGTCAAGAACAGGGCTGGGAGGGAGATGAGGACTAGCTTGGGCCTATTCTACAAAACAGAGGCCCAGAGAAGAATTCACCAGTGGAGGAAGGGGGATTAACAGAGGGATATTTCAGATTGAGATGGCCCAAGATGATTGGATGGCCAAGAGTGAGGAGGCTACAAGTGCTGAAGGAAGTTTCAGTATGATACAGTGACAGAGACTTGGTTATGAAGTTCAGAAATCATGAATAGGATGAAGAATGGAATTAAATGAATTAGACTTCTTATGCATTATTTCAAAAGGGATTAATAATGGATAGAAGTTTTAAGAATCCAGGTTTCTGCTCAATATGAGGAAAATTTTATACTTCAGGACAATGACCTTATATCAGATACCTTCATCCCCTACTCCTTTTCAATTATTTTTGCATGTCGTCTTGCCCCCATTAGAATGTAAGCTCATTGAGAGTAGAGGCTGTCTTTCTTTTTGTTTGCATTTGCCCGCCCAAGATTTAGCACAGTGAATGGCAATATAGTAAACACTTGATAAATGTTTGCATCTTTGTATTTTTACTGCTTCTTTCCTCTCTCTTTTCCTCCTTCCTTCCTTCCTTATGAAAATTTGTCAGTTATTTTGAGACTATATCATAATACTTCTTTAAATCTTCTCCAGTATAGAATTCTTCATTCCTTCTATTTATTTGGTTCTCATTTGGCATGGTTTCAATGGGGGAAGAATATGGAGGATAATTCAGTAAAGAAGATCAAGATGAAACAGTATAATAAGTAGAAAGAAAACCTAAGAGTAGTGTCATGAAAACCCAAGGAGGATAAAGTACATAGGGAAAGGGGTATCCACTGCGAAGAGGTCAAAATTAATGAGAAGTGGGAATAAAAAGGCCACTAGATTTTGCCATCAGAGATCAATGACAACCTCAATAGAGACTCACTATTTCCTTGAAAAAATTAACTGGCATAAGTCATTTTCCACTATAAAGGGACCAAAAAACCCCCTAGGAACCAACTCAACAAGCTCTCCTGGGTCAAATGGAAATATATGGTAGGCAAGGGGCAATGCTCATTTAAAGTATAAACTGGCTTATAAAACTTAACAAAGAAAGATGATGAGAGATGATGAGCAATAATCCTTCATAAAACCATCAAAAAAGTCTAGGGAAAAACAAGTTTACAAAAAGCTTGCAGTAAAAACCCAACTTATCCAAATCATCTCAAAGGCATCTAAGGATTAAATTAGAAGGGGGACCAAGAATAGATGAAAAATAGGAGAAGACAAAATATATTTCCATAGTAAATTCATTTACCCATCAATGACAGTGAAACTATTATTTATGGATTCTAATATCATTTATTCTGGTAAAGTACAGTACACAAGGAAGTACAATTTGTACTGAAAGAAAGAATAAATGGACTAGACCAAGTATAAAGAGGAGGGCTGTGCTGAAAGTGGCATAGTTTTGAGGGCATAAAGGGATTAAGTTTCAGAATATTTCCATGTGGCAAGAATCCTAATCCTTTAGGGGGAAAATCCCAGACTTTATTGTTACCCCCAAAACGAGATTAAAAAATATGTCATTAACCTTCCCCTTTATTTTCTTTCTTTCCCATCTCTATGAAATCGTGATGAGAATCATTTCCCCCTTTATCTATGGCACTCTTTAAAAAAAATATCCTTACCTTCCATCTTAGAATCAATACTGTATATTGGTTCCAAGGCAGAAGAGCAGTAAGGGATTTGCTTTAAAGGATTTGGGGGTAAGAGATTTGCCCAGAGTCCCCCAGTTGGGAAGTTTCTGAGACCAGATTTGAACCCACAATCTTCCATCTCTAGACCTGGCTTTCAATTCACTGAGCCACCTAGCTGCTCCCTAGAGTATTCTTAATGAGAGTTTGAGGAAGCAAAGGCAGGTCACTACAAATGAACTTCCTTATATAGCAGGATATATCATTAACAGCCACGTAATTGACTGCAAGGTGAAGAGAAAACAAGACCTCATACTGCTTACTGTTTATCAGCCATAAAATATTTGATTCATCAGTAAAGCAAAATGGCAACTTTACAGGCTCTCCTCTATCATACATAACAAGATTCTTTAAAAGATGAGATAAGAGAGAGAACTTTTTTTTGATAACTCACTTGAAAATTAATATTAAGAAAAGCACAAAACAAGGAAACATGCTTGCTAAATCTGACACCATAAGAAGTTCAGAGAAACCCCCCTTGAAAAACAATGAAGAACACTCTCTCTACTAGATCTGTCTCCAGCTCCCACAGCCATGGTGGGGGGAGGTGAGGAAGGGATGAGCTACCTTGTGAGGCTGTTTCTCCTCTCTCAGTGGGAAGCCTTGTGTTCTGTTTGGCACAGACCCACAGAGGCACCACCACACCCTCCCAGGGGCAATACGCCCAAAACACAGCTGGGTCAGGCCACCCCTGACAGGCAGACAGCAGCTGAAACAGATGATACTCAGCCAGGCTGAGGAAGATGAAAATGTGGGGGAAGATTTATTCTCTTTTTCAAAAAGGAATTAAATGGAACAGTTTGATCTAGCAAGGAGGTGGTTCCTGGCTCAGAGTTCCTGAGCTCTCTGAATGGCTTGGTGCAGCACGTGGCATTGCAAAATTCACTGACCTTTCTCAGATATCATCAATCTTGACCTCTTTGCAATGGTCAAAAGAGCTTTGAATTTGGGATCAGGAGACTAACTTTTAGACCTGACTGTGATACTGACAATTTGTGCAACTTGGGACAAATCATAGTCTCCCCCAGGAGTCAGTCCCTTCTTCTGTAAAATGAGAGAGCTAAACTAGATGGGTGCTAAGATGCTTTCCACATTAAGTATGAGATAGAGAGGTTAAAAGTTTTTTTTTTTAATTAAAGTGATATGTATCTTATTAGAAAAAGTGCTAACAAAATCACTAAAGTTAGGACAAGAGGTTTTAATGGAAAACTTTTATGCCTCATCTTATGCATGTTAATGATGGGGAGGAGGTAAAGAGGTATCATTGAATGATAGAATGAGTGGTTTAGAGCTAGAAGGAACCTCAGAAGCCATTTAGTCCAAACCATTCATTTCATAGATGAGGAAACTTGGGCCTGGGAATGCCAAGTCCATTGCTCAAGGTACAAAAGTAGCATCAGAGGCAGAATTTGAACTCAAGTCTTCTGAATCCAAAGCCAGTGCTCTTTTCTTTAATCCCAACTCTTATAAAAGGGGGGAAAAGAAGGACCTTATTTTCTAAGAATTAAAAAATTAGTGGGGAAGACAAGATTCATGGGTAAAATAACTGGGAATATGAGACAATACTTATGAAAAAAACTAGCTCCAGACACAAAAGACTTGACCTCAAACCCTGCCTCTAATACTACCTTGGTACCTTTGGCCAAGTCATCTAATATTCCCAGGCCTTGGTTTCCTCATCTGTAACATGAAAGGATTTGACTATATATTCTCTAAGGTCCCTTCCAGCTCTAGATCTGTAAACTTATGATGCACCAAATTATAGTGCATGAAAAACCCAATCTAATTCTACAAGAGATGAGGAAGAAGAGAGGCCAGCCTCTGCTAGATAAGTTAGGGAAGGGTTAATGGAAAGGAGGGTTGTAGCTTAGTACAGAAGTTGGTTAGAATTTAGTAGGGCAAGGAGGATTAGAGAAAGATCCAAGAAAAGCATCAATGTGGAAAGCAATGCTGTGGTCAGATTCCAGGTGGTCTGGCCTCTTTCTAACTCAAAATGAACAAACGTCTGCCCCTTTTTTGGGAATTAATATTCAATTGGCTGAAAATGGGTGAAATGACTAGTGATTAAATCAGGTAAAATTCTTGGTATTTGGCACTAAGATAAAGCTAGAGGAAGATCTTGCTTATTCAGACCCAAATCTTGACTAAAAAAATTCAGGATACAGGTAAGAAATCCAAAATGCTTGCATCTAACTCTGGAACACATGACATGTGTGGAAGACTAGAGGAAGAAAACCAGTTGTACCCTAACTACCTGACATGACTAGCAGATAGAGCACCAGATGCTTTAAAGGGTCTCTAGTGCAGTACAGCTACATGTCCCACTAGGCCAAATAACTTCCTCATATCCTATAATTCCAGCTATTATAGAAACTCCATTTGTCTAAGTTATTCTGTCTCCTGATGGCCTCTGGGAAATTCTACATATCCTGTCTGGAAGGTTAAGTCATGAGAATGCAAAAACACATTAGCAGAGATTAGCTAGCTATCACCTAGAAAAGCAAAGTTCAGGACCATGAGGGAATGGGATCTAGGACAGATGCATTGGGGTTTATAATAAAACCATAGAATCACAGAATTAGAAGGGACCTTAGTGGCCACCCAACCCAACCACTTCCTGAAGCAGAAATCCCTTTTAGAACATCTCTGACAGGTGGCCATCAAGTTTTCTATGGTTCCTTCAAAGAAAAGAAACTCATATGATCTCAGGTAGCCCATTTCACTTGAGGCAGCACTCATTATTGGGAAATTTTCTTTTTTTTGTTTGTTTGCAGTTTTTTTTTTGGTTGGGGCATTTGGGACATGAAATTTTTCCCCCTTATATTGAGTTGAGTTCTGTCTCTTTCCAACTTTCTGTCCATTCTAAATTTGCCTGTAATGGACAAATGGAACAAGTCTGATCTCTACATGATAGCTCTCCAAATACAGGAATAGAGATGATACATTTCCCAAGTCTTCTTTTCTCCAAATGTCCCCATTTATGCCAGGAGTGGGGGACAGAAAAGCAAAGGGAGTAGGGAAGAGATGGTTTCTTTAAGGTAGAAATGGGAGGTAGAAAGGGCTGAGGCACAGAACCTGAAGGAGGGGTAGGGAAAAAGACAAACCACCTTCTTCCTGAGTTCACCTAAAGCCAGCCCTCAGCATGGCATATCAAATAGAATCTTTTGAAAGGAAAAGTAAAGCTATGCTTTCCTGATGTTGGACTGAGTACTGATTTTTAGACCAAAAAATTTTTGTGTGTACATCTATGTTAGTCTACTTCAGCAAAAACAAGTAGAATACCTAAGGGGGGAAACAGCCTCAAATATGCCTTTGCTTATTAAGTTGGAAAAAACCCCAGCACAAACAAACACAGAAACCAACTCACCAACAAGTTCCCTAAACCCAGAATATCAAAACTTTCAGATATCCTACAGTGGAGAACAGAAACTCAAAGACAGGATGTTACTGCCCAAGGTCACAGAGCATGTGGGTGTCAGGGTCTAGCCCCAAATATCCGGACTCCTAGGCCAATGTTCTTTCCATCAGAGGTTATTTGACCCTTGTCTCCTGTCTTCTGTAGACAAAGAAGCTGCCTCCTAAAATTTACTGTCCCTGAACCCCTCTTGGTCCCAACCTCTTTCAGTGAGCTTTTGGAGTCTTAGCTCCATTTTGCTGCACCAGGGTAAAATCTGGGAGTATCAAGTTGCCCCTATGATACACATGGATCCATATAACCAGCACATCCAGCTTCCCATCTGTGTTCCCTGATAGTGTCCTGTCTGCACTGATGGAAAGGTTCTTGGCACTTTGACTGCCTCTTATGCCGTAGTCACAGCAGGAATACATCTGGTTGGTCTGAACTCTCTTCATCAGCAAATATTTACCAAAAGCCCTCTCTGGACACCAACTAGAGCAGAGGAATTTGACACATGCAAAGAAGGCAGTGGGTGGCTGGTATGGTAGATGCCCAAAGAAAATGACCACCTGGACTTAACCCTGGAGACATCCTACCACACTCCTTCCTTTGTCTTATGGGATGACTGACGAATCAAATGAGAGAGAGAGAGAGAGAGAGAGAGAGAGAGAGAGAGAGAGAGAGAGAGAGAGAGAGAGAGAGAGAGAGAGAGAGAATTATTGGGGGTTAGGGTATGGAAAAGAAGGAGAAAAGGACACAAAATGCTTTGTAAGCACATATGGGATGCTCTGCAAGTCTAAACTGTTGATGGATTGTTTGCCAATAAAGAAAGTCCCACAACATAATAACAATCAGATGGCTCCTTGGCTGGGGTCTGTGTTTGTGTTCCACGCAACTGTCTGGGCTGGTGTTTGCAAGACCTGGTTTGGAGGGATGGGGGAGGGGTTGCAACAGAGGATGGGAGAAGAGCTGGTCTCACACACAAGTCCTCAATTTGGTTAACTCTTTGGCAGATTTCATTCTACTCACCATTTTGAGAGAGAGAGAGAGAGAGAGAGAGAGAGAGAGAGAGAGAGTCATTTTCTTTCCTTTCCTTTTTTTTTGTCTAAAAACATGAACTCAGGTTCCACTATCTCCAGGATGTCTTCTATAATGCCTGGAATCCTTCTCTATTTCCTATTGCACTCATCATCAATATGCCACAATTAGCACCTTAAAGTCTCTATTGATTTAAATTCTGCCTCTCTCGGTCTCCCTATTCTAGATCTGCCCTGTGTAGTCAAGTGGGACAAGTCTGTTGCCTCTTCCACATGACAGCCCTTCAAATTTTAGAAGATAGATCATATCCCTCTTAAGTCTTTTTTTTCTCCAGGCTAAATATTTCCATTCAGACCAACAGGGACAGCAAAGCAAAGGTATGTCATGTGGGGAGCTAGAAAGGGAAGGCTAGCTCAGGTAGAGGTGAGGGTGAGGGATAGAAGCTCTTTTCAGAGCTTCATTATATATGCCCTCGGGGGGCAGAAATAGGAGCAATGGGAATAAGTTGAAAGCAGACAGATTTCAATTTCATATAAGGAGAAATAATTAAATCTCTAATTACTAGAGCTGTCCAAAAGCAAAACAAGCTGCCTCCTACAGTAATGACTTCCTTGGCAGTGGATATCTTCAAGTGAAAGTTGCATGATTACTTGACAGTAATTTTGAAGAAGAAATTCTCTGCAGGTAGAGGTTAGACTAGCTGCTCACTGAGGTCTTTTCCAACTCAGAGAATAAGACAGTAGACTAAAAATACAGGATTATTTCATGAGTGTTAGACAAGTCTCTTTAACTGTTAGCTCCTCTAAAAATATTTTATTCTGCTAAATGCTTGCAATAGTTTCTAGCTAGCTCTGCAAAGCATATAGTCTAATAATCTCTTTCCACAAATTCTGTTATGTTTATTTATCTGTATCTATATTACTTACCCCTACCCTTTATAGAATGGAAACTTTCTAAAACAGAGACTATCTTAGTATCCTTAGCACCTAAATTTGTACTTAGTGATTAATAAATGTCTGTTAACTTTAAGTGAATAGTAGCTAAATTAATTCACAAATACATATTGAGTAGCTATCTCTAATTCTTTTATCTGGATATGAGGGATAGATCTCTAAGAGGAAAATGAGAGAAACGCTAGAGCTTGCCACTCTTTTGGATTATTTTTAATTAAACTGTATTATCTAAAGAATAATACTCAGCTATAGTAGAAGACATTCCAGAGCTCTCTTTAAACAGTGCTCTGCATCAAGGTAAGACCTTCTTTAAGCTATGTGGGGCCATAGGTGTCATATCAAGTCAACAAGTATTTCCTTGAAGCATATTATACTACCCCCTTGATGCTGCCTCTTTCTATGGAGAGCTGGCCCTAGAGAAAGAGAACAGCTTTGTCCTATAGACTTGAAAACAGAAGCAGCTTGGAAGGTTGGTGTCAAGACACCATGACATTTTCAAATGCAAATAAATCCCAGAAAGGGTGCTATTCCGTTATATTTCCCCTATCATATTTGATGAGACAGTAGGAGGCATCCTATGATTCCATTAGCAGGAAAGGAGCTGAACTCTGGGATATGATCAGCAAACTCTTCGAACTGCTTTGCAAATAAACGTGTGGGGTTTGGTGAAACCCAAAATGCACTTTGCCAAATGTGTTTTTGTCCCTCCTCTTCATTTTGAAACCCATGTGGATTCCAAGGGAAATTGAATCCATATGTTTCTGATTCATTTACACTGAACTCATCAAAATGCAATTTTGCAACAGCTAGTTGACGTCCAGGATGACTTTAGAAGCCTCATTATTATGCCTTCTTATAAGCCCCTCTCCCTTGGAGACAGGAAGCTCAGCTTTGCTAAGAGTGGGTGGAATTGGAGACACTAGGGGAATCTGGGAAGAAGAGCCAGAAGATGGAGTGTTTTCTAACTTTGATCGTCCATACTATGGACAATCTCTCAGCTCTAGGAGGGAAGCACTGAGATGCTGAGGGAGAATCCCAGTGGGCCACCCCTGGGATAGTGGACTTTGGGGGAGTCAAATCTAAATCTCAGGGCAGAGCTAAATTACATTAGGGGTCTACTGAACCCATGTTTGTGCTTCTCTATTTAATATTTGTTGGTTTTCCATTAAATCTGCCCTGCTCTATCCTTAAAGTTCATATCAGCCAGCAAACAATTATTAAATATCTATTATCTGCCAGGTACTGTGCCAAGCACTGGAGATAGAAAGACAAAAGTGAACCAGCCTCAACTTTATTTACCCTGAATTACCAGCATGATTCTGCTCCTGTTTTCTGGTCTTTTTTTTTGAACCCCTGAATATACCACAGCCATTCCAACCCCTTCACCTTTGCTCAGACTGCTTTGGTTATCTGAAAGTATTCCCCTCTTTTCTTTGTCATCTCCAAACTCTTCCCACCCCTAAAAACTTAATTCAAGGCAAGCCTCCGTAATCATCCCTTCTCTGAAGTCATGTAGCCTCAATGAAGTATAGAGGCACAGTGGGTACTAGATGGGGCACCGAAAAGTCAGGAAGACCTGCATTCATATCCTACCATGGGCACTTACTAACTGTGAGATCCTGGGCTAGTTGTTTAGTCTTTCTCTGCCTCTCTGGGTCCTCATTTGCAAAATGGGGTGAATTGAATCAGTAACCTTAAAGGTCCCTTAAAGTTCTAGTTATATGATCCTGTGACCTAAAAGGAGGAAAACACAAATTTAAAAAAAAACATTTATTAGGCATTTACTATTTGTCAGTCACTGGTAGGGAATACAAACATTATAACAGAGAGTGGGGGAGAATCAAGAGTGAAGGGGGAAAGAAAAAATAAGAAAGGGGAAGAAGAGAGAGAGAAAGAAAACAAGAGAGAGAAGGAAGAAGAGGAGAAGGAGAGAAATAAGGATAAAAGGAGAAAAGAGGGGAGAGAGAGAGAGAGAAAGAGAGAGAGAGAGAGAGAGAGAGAGAGAGAGAGAGAGAGAGAGAGAGAGAGAGAGAGAGAGAGAAAGAAATACTGTCCTTAAGAAGTTTGCACTATGAAAGACAATAGGGAAATGGTGGACAAGGAAGGAAGTTTGGGGGAAGCAGAAAGGCACTCTGCCAGGGAGACATTGAAGTGACCTGTGAGGATGCTGAATGGGATAGGATGCTAAAGAATGGCCTGGTATCTAAAGCTAGGCAATGAAATAGTGGACTAGTTTCTAAATCTTTAGTCCCCAATTAACTGAGTTAGGCCATGGGGCATATCCCTAAACTTTCTCAAGCTCAGTCCTTCCATCTATAAAATGGGGATAAAAATATCACCTAACTTGCAGCTTTGTAGTGAGGTTTTATTGAGATAATTTAGAACACTTTTCAAACCTTAAAGCACTATGTATGACCTAACATGTAAAAATTTCTTTCTTTTAGCAAGCATATTTATTACAATTTAAGAACTTGAATTCACCTCCATGGACACTGACGAAGCACTGGAAAAAAGACTTTAACAAAAACTATTGTTGTTAAAACTATTGTTATCATTGTTGTTAACAGCAACAATAATACATTTTTGAAAACTTATGGATAGTTTTATAGGCTTAAAAGATCTCTATTGAGCACATACTGAATATTCATTTCTATATTCTTTTATGTTGTAAAGATTGTGAATATGTATGACAGGGCCTTTACTCACAAAACTCACACACAAAACAATTAAAAATCAATTTGCCATACCATATAACCAAGCACACAACGGTATGGGCTAGCCATGCCACTGAAATTAAGTCCTAAGGATGCTGAGTGATCAATGGATTTTGAGACAGAAGACTGGTGGGAGTCATAGCTCTGCTTCTTATAGTGTGACTTTAGTTACATCCTTTTATTTTTGTGGTCCTCTTTTCCTCATCTATAAAAAATGAGAATTTTGAATTATTAAGTCCTAAAAGACACTTCTCATAATAATAGCTAAAATTCATATAGTGCTTTTTTTTAAACCTTGTTTCTTTATATGTACAATATGATATAGGATAAAATAATACATAATACATATGATTTCTTCTAAATACCACACCAGAAAATCACATATCCTTCAAGCATAAATAATATAAGGGAGATCATAGGGGTCCACTCATGGAATGTAAGCATGTCCACTGATATGGTATTGAATTAATTTTTAAAACTGGAGCTATCCCCTTCCCAGATGTTTGACCACCTGAAATCTCATTCTGGTAACCTATAAAACCAAATGTGAAACACTTAGATATGAACTATAGCTAATATTCATTTGGGATATTTTCCCAAAATAAAGTTCTAAGATGGGGCAACAAGCCCTTTGCATTCAGGGTCCTAGAACCAAACCATTCTACATGAACCTAATTTTTGGTTGATCCTCAAGTAATAACAATAATAAAAAATAATCCACACTTATATAGTCACTCAAACTTTACAAAATCTTTTACTATTAACAATTCTATAAAAAGGCAGTTCTAGAATACTGTTACTATTTTGCATGTGAGGATATAAAATCTGATAGAGATAAAGTGATTTATCCACTGTTATATAACTTGAAAATTAGGAGTCTAACTGTAAGATTCCTAGGGCTCTGATAATTTTTTGTACGATGCTAAGGACTGAGGTGCTAATGGTCATAGAGGTGATATAATATCAGGGTTCAAATTCTGCCTCAGACACTAACTGGCAAGTATACCAGGCCAAGTCACATAATCTTGCTTGGCCTTAGATACTCATCTGTAAAATGAATAGGATGGTCTAGATGGCTTCTCAGCACCCATCCACTCCTAAAACACAATCTCTGCCCTCTAGGAACTTGTGATGTTCCTGGGGAGAAAAGAATCACACACTGGAAGCAATTAAAGAATCAGAAGCTATGGAATGAGGTATTAATTGTGTGGTCCAGACAGTCAGTGGGAAAGGAAACAGAGAAGAGAGAGGTCAATATAGGAAACTCTGGGGAAATGGTGACACTGAAAACAGGAGTGTTCAGGAAGCCCAGGTTTATGGGGACCCTGGGAGATGGGCTTCCATTCCAGGTGGGATAGAGAGAAATCTGCTCAATGCCAGCCCTACTGCTCTGCTTGAGTTCTGCACAGATCCTCAGCAATACACCAAGCAGGGCATCTGCTGGGCAACATAAGGCTGTGGAGTAATCTGAAGACTTAGAAGGCAACAGGATGAAGGAAGCACACGCTACTAATAAAAATAACCAAGAAACCTCCCAGGGTGAGTGGCTGGGTTCCTTCTTCCTCAGCTGTTAAAGATTCCACAATGAGTGGGAGGAAGAAAAGGAGCAGATGCTTTTGGAGTGTGAACCCAGAAAGGAAGGATTCCCTGTGGTGTAGAGGTCCAATGAAGAGGAAGAAAAAGGAAAAGTCTAAGGGATCATGCTGATCAATGGCCCTGTCTCCTGCCATTCCTTGAAACAAAGACCAAGATTTTCAGTTTTGTTGTTGCTTAGTCATTTCAGTCACATCTGACTCTACCCCATTTGGATTTTTGTTTTTGTTTTTGGCAAAGATACTGGAGTGGTTCACTATTTCCTTCTCCAACTCCTTTTACAGATAAGGCAACTGAGGCAAAAGGGTTAAGCAACTTACCTAGGGCCACACAACTAGTAAGAGTTGGAAGCTAGACTTTAATTCAGGAAAATGAGTCTCCCTGACTTCAGGCCAGGCCTTCTATCCACTGCTCCACCTAGCTGCCCAGGATTTTCAGTAGCAAAATTTTAGAAAATGGAATAATGGTACACACACACACACACACACACACACACACACACACACACACACACACACACACACTCCTACCCCACCCCTTACACCTTAGATCTGGAAGAGAGATAAAAAAGGAATAGACAAGAGAGTGAGAGAGAAGGGAGAGAAGGGAAGGGAAGGGAGAAAGGAAGGGAAAGGCATTGTCTCTCTTCTTTCATTAGAAAGTAGGCAGCAAGAAAAAGACAGCTGAATGGAAAGGAGGTGTTCTGTCCAGATTAGAACCTTTAGAATGAATTCCATGAGAACTGGAACAACCTCCAGAAATTGATGCAGAGTGAAAGGAGCAGAACCAGGAGAACATTGTGCACAGAGACTGATACATTATGGCACAATCGAATGCAACGGACTTCTCCATTAGTGGCAATGCAGTGTTACTGAACAACTTGGAGGGATCTACGAGAAAAAACACTATCCACATTCAATGGAAAAACTGTGAAAGTAGAAACACCAAAGAAAAACAACTGCTTGATCACTTGGGTCCATGGAGATATGATTGGGAATGTAGACTCTAAATGAACATCTCAGTGCAAACATCAACAGCATGGAAATAGGTTTTGATCAAGGACACATGTAATACCCAGTGAAATTGCATGTCCGCTGCAGGAAGGGTGGGTGGAGGGGAGGGAGGGAAATAATATGATTCTTGTAATCAAGGAATAATGTTCTAAATTGACTAAATAAATTAACTTAAATTTAAAAAAAAAAGAACCTTTAGAATGCATCCTCAGTTCCAGTGAAACAACCAATCAAAGATTCTCTTATTCATGGCATATCAGTTGATCAAAATCAATTACAAAATATCTATACCTGTCCCCAAATCCAAAAAGGACTCACATCACATCAACTCAGTGCACTGTGTATGCCCATAGCAATTGAGGTCATCGACTGGTCCTCTGTTACCCAGCCTACTAAGGAACACACTCTGACTGGTGGTCAGAGAAGTGGTTGTTGGTCTATTCAGTCACAACGCCTGGGAAGGTAGACATGGTACAATAGATTGTTACCCTCTTTCTAGGAACAGTGGTGCTATTTGATCCCCTTTTTTTGCATAAGGAATGGAAATTTGGGGGATGCAGCATACAATGGGACCCTCATCCCTGCCTCTCCAGCCATGATGGGCAAACTCTTTAAATCTCATCTTCTGCCACTCTGAGATGGGGGCCAATGATACCCAACATGTTCTCCGGAAAGGGGGACTTGCAATCCCATCTGCTGTCAGCTAGGGAGAATTGCAGGAGAAGTGAGAACAAGGACTCTGCTGCAAGCCACACCTGGTTTTCATAGGTAAATACCCCGTGATGAGGAGTAGCAGCCTCTGCTCAGATCCTCATCTATTGAGTGGCTATAGGAAAGTGAGACCATACAGATCTAGAAGAGAGCTTTGTTCATTGATAGGCATCAACATTTTCCATGAGCTTTATATGAAATATATTTATTCTCTTGACCTTTAAATAACTTTTTTTTTTCTCTCTTGACCTTTGAAAATTGTGTTTCCACATTGGGCATTCCCAGACTTTCTGGTAGGCTCTGTTGGTCAGAGAGGTAAGAAATCCCCCTAACTAGACCCAGGTCCTTTTCATCATGCCTTCCACAATGGGGTTGCATTCAGTCACGCAACTTAGACATGTGCTTTGGTAGGAAGACAGGACTTGTAGTTAGTTAAAAGGCATAAGCTCTAGCCCGACTCTGCTTTCACCAGCTGTGTGATCTTAGAGATGCCACAACTTCTCTGGCTCTTGGTATCTCCATCTGTAAAATGTATCAGTTAGAGTTGGTGATGTCTAATATCCCTTCTAATGTTAACATTTCATGTTCTATTATCCCTTCTAGCTTTGACGTGGTATGAGTCAATAGCCAGATCATCATATATTCTAGAATGGGGAATTTGGCCGGCGATATATGTATTACGCAAACATGTATTCATGCCTACAAATGCATACGTAGGCATACATTTGTATATATATATATGTATATATAGGTATGTATTCACCTCTATTTCTACTCTCTTACACCCACAATGTTATTTTTATCTTCTCCATAGTCCTACGAGTTGGTCATAGCAGAGATTGCTATCCTTGTTTAACAGATGAGGAAACTGAGAGTAAATGACTTGGCCAAGGTCACCGAGTGAGTGAGTGGGGGAGCTAAGGCTAGGGCCCCAGGGCTCCTGGCTTCTAGCCCAGTTCTCATTAGCAGGGTGAGAATATGTGTGTCTCGCAGCCTAACTGCAACAGCTGCTGCTGCCTGACGCCTTGAGATTTTCTCGGACATCTCTGAAATAATGGAAAGAAATCCATTTGGTCTCTGACCAGGTTCAACTTCCGGGGCCAGACAGGATTCTGAGGTGTTACATTATCAGTGTGCTCTATGGCTCCATAACAGGTTAATGGCCCATTTAAAAGTAAAATTTTGACCAGTTAATAAGGCCTCCTGTCTCTGAATCCAGTATAAACACAAATACAAATGCACCAAGTGTAGAGGTCACTTCAGGGTCAGGGTGTTTAAGGCAGATAAGTGGGAAATTTGGATTCTGGTCCCGAGTACGCCAGAAAGTAGCTTCCTAAAATACCGGCTCTAATTAATTAGAACATCTTTTCTGGCTCACTCCTCAACAATTACCCAGACAGAGAAAAATAGCATGTAATCAAAGGGTTTAAAAAGGTCTCCATATATTTTACATTGGTCATCAAATGCACAGAGTGTCTGGAAATTTGTGACCACAGGCCTCGGGCCGGCAGGCCTGGGGCTGAATGCAGGATACTGGTCAGGGGAGCGCGGTCAATTCTCCGATGGAAAGGAGCCAGAAAGTTCATCTGCCTAGTCCCTACATGGGAGTGGGGAGGAATTGTGGAGAGACCGGGAGAAGCAGCTGGGCAGAGACACAGAGAGAGAGACCAACTAGAGAGAAGCAGGGGACTGAACACCGAGGAATGCCAGATCATCTGAAACATTACGCTGCTTTATGGAACATATATCCATGATAGGTGCTTAATAAATGCTTACTAAAGACTACTAGGAGGCTCTGAGATTGCATTCATGTGAGTACGCTTTCCCCTAATACAAGTTGCAACTGCTTCATATCTCTGGAAATGAGCCTCATTATGGTCAAAAAATTCATCCTCTGATGACCAACTTTTGGGCAGTCACCCTTTCTGCTCTGTGGCAAGCTGGTCTGGTCCTGGGCTAGCTTTCTTATTTTCTTCTGTTATCTTTTGTCTTAGAATAGATGCTAAAGTAGAAGAATGGAAAGGGCTAGACAACTGGAATTAAGTGACCTGCCCAGGGTCACACAGCTAAGAAGTAACTGAGACCATATTTGAACCCAGGTCCTTCCAGCTCCAGGTCTGGCACTATCCAATAGGCTAGCTAGCTAGTTGCCCCTTAGATAGCTTTCATGGGGCCCAATAGAACTTACCAGAGGAACAGCCACTTTGGAAGCAGAGCCCTCAAGAAGCCAGGGTCACCACCAAGAGAGACATTGAAAGGAAGGCCTTAATGAAGATTAGACTACCCAAATGCCCCTATGCTTGCTCATCCTATTCAATGTTTGTCTGTTACACAGTAATAGATTTTGTATCCGTAAATGCAGAGATGGAGATAAAAGCAGGAACATCGATGAAGAGGGTAAAGCTAGAGGTGAGCTAGTATGGTATTGAGGAGAGAAAACTAGTGTCAGAGGCAGGAAGACCAGGGTTCAAAGCTTGCCTTTGACATGTACTAACTATAATTCAGCCCAAGTCATTTAAAGTCTCAGAGTTCCCAGGGAACCCTCTGAGATTATATTTTGCAGAGGACACATTGATCTCCACTGGTAGAAGGAATTATTCTTCTGGTGGTCCTCACACCAATGAAGTCATGGATCTGGTTCCTTCTCCCCTCAAATACACACAGATGTAGTCATAGATATAGAATCCCTCTCTGTGTATACAAATCGATGAATAGATGGTGACTAATAATCTTAGGGATTTATGTGTAGACAATGAAAAATTTATTTGATCATTGTCCTCCAATCACATGTGCCGGAGGCAGGTCCCAATTCCATCTAAGGTTAGCACTCTATCCACTATTATCACAGTCTCTTTATTCAATATGGAAGCACAGGCACAAAAATTAAAACCTAATAGAGCAATCTGTATATTAATAATCTTACCCAGATTACAAAGCATTTTCCTTATAACCTTGTTGGATAGCCCAGAATCAGAGAATCTTTGAGTTGGAGGAAGTCTTGGCAGTCAACTATCCAGCCTGCATCCGATTTCCTGGATAAATTGTCACTGAGCCTCGACCTGGAGATTTCTAGGAATGAAGAACTCACTTCCTACTCAGATAGTCTGTTCCACTTTTAAACAGCACTAATTATTAGAAAGTTGTTCTTTTTCAAAAACTGGCTCCTCAGCAACTTCTACAGATTATTCCCAGTCACAGCCCCTGGGGCTGAGAGGAATAAGTTCCCTTTCCATATGACAGCCCTTCAAGCACTTGAAGGAAGTTATGATTTTCCTTTTACTCTTCAGACAAAATATTTGTAATTCCTTCAGTTGATGCTGAAAGTTTCTAGACCTCCCTCATTATCCTAGCAATCCTCCATCAGACAGATTACTTTGTGAACATACTTCCTAAAATGTGCCACCAAGAACTGAACCCAGTGGTCCAGATCTAATCACACTAGGGCAGAATACAGTGGAATCATTACTTTCCTCATTCTAGACACAATGTCAATGCTTCTATGGATCTGAGATATCATAAAAACAGACACTCCTTTCAATGTTACAAATCTCCTCCCATCTATTCCTTTTAACCTGTTCAGTTTTTAGTTATAGTTATACATACATATATAACTGCAGTAGAATACTCTCTGGAATATTGTAAATACTTAAAGACTAGTGAGCTAATTGATTGAATCATGGAAAAAGTAATTCTTCAATTGTTAGGCTTTTCAATGTGGATTAAAAAAAAAAAAACCTCTTACCTTCATTCTTGGAATCCATTCTGGGTGTGTTGGTTCCAAGACAGAGTGGTAAGAAATAGGCAATGAGGGTTAAGTAACTTGCCCAGGATCACATAGCAAGGTCTGATTTGATGCCAAATTTTAATCCAGAATCCCAGGCCTGACTCTCAATCCACTGAGCCACCTAGCTGTCCCCATTCCGTGTGGATTATTAGGCTGAGTTTGGTGAGCTGTTATCTCATAAAGGAGGTTCTGGTACTTGATACCAGGTCCTTCATCAGCAAGAGTTTCAGAGGATCACACTTAGGGAATTCTTCTTCTACATTTACTTTGCACAAGATGTCTTTTGTATGAAACAACATTGACAAGCATACTTTTCCATATTTCATTCCTTGCTTAATATTGATAATAAAACATTATAGAAAAAGTAATATCTTCAACTGTATATATTTAGGAATGTTATTTTAAATATGAATGGGAGACATAATCTTTCTCATATTTCTATCAAGGAAACCCTTGACATATAGGTAACTCATTCTCATAAAGATTTATATACAAGTAAATTATCTATTGAATGGAGCCAAGAAGGCAGAACATAGGCAGCAACCCAGTTGAACTCTCCTAACATTCCTCATCTAACAACTTTTAAATAAAATTTCTGAGCAGCAAAGAAAACCAAGGGTCAGAGTGAGACATTTTCCAACATAAGACAAATTAGGGAATTAGCAGGAATGGTCTGTGACACTGAGAGGGATCCAGTCCAGAGGTTAGCAATGGACCCTGAGGAAGGCTATGACAGGGTCAGTAGTCTCAGCAGCTTAAAGAGCTCTTAGAAATAGTATGGGGATCAGAAAATTGATCAGAAAAGATTATAGGGGATATACTGATGGCCCTGGTTGCAGCTGGCCCTGATTGACAACTCTATTGTCCATAAGCCAATTTAGGTGACAGTTCCAGGACAGAGAAGAACACTAGAGCTTGTGTCTTCAGAGGAGTAGGGACCTTTCCTGGGTAAAGACTAGAGCACAGACCAGGAGAGCAATGACCACACATCTCCAGGGACAATTCCACCTTGGCAGTCCAATAAACTTGCAGACTTCCCCCAAAGTGGCTCTTAAAATAATAATACAAAAAAGTCTGAAGCTTGACACATTGCCTCCCCACCTCCAGATGAGCAAAGCTCAACTTTAACAAAAAAGTGCAGTCAAGAAATAGGCAGGAAAAGTAAGAAAATGACAAAAAAAACCACAATAATGTGACCATAAAAATCTACTGTGGTGTCAGGGAAAATCAAGATATGAACTTAGAAGAGGACAACATGTGAAAACAATTACAAGAAAAAACTCAAAAAAAATACTAAATGGACACAGGACCCCATGAGAATTCCTAGAAGAGTTAAAGAAAGAGATAAAGGTAGTAGAGGAAAAATTGGGGAAAAAAAGAAATGAGAATGATGCAAAAATTTTGTGAAAATAATTAATAGCTTGGCAAAAGAAGCACAAAATATACTAAAGAAAACAGAATGTTAAAAAAAGGACAAATGGAAAGGGAAGTATAATAATTGAAGAAAAGAACTCAAAAAACTGACTACAAAAGCTCATTGAAGAAAATAATTCCTTACAAATTAGAATTGGGCAAGTGGAAATTAATGACTCCATGGGACATATCTCACTGAAAAAATACCTGATATAGAAAAGAGATTGAAGACAGATAATTTAAGAATTTGTTGAATTATCTGAAATCTTTGATAAAAAAGAGAGACTACACATTACAATTCAATAACTTAAAAAGGAAAGCTGCCTTAATATTTAAAATCACTATGAATAAACTCCTAAAAGAGATCCCAAAATGAAAACTCCCAAGAATGTTATAGAAAAATTCCAGATATCCCTGAAGGCACAGGAGCAAGAATTACAACTAAAAATTAATTACTCAGTAAAGCTGAGTATAATACTTCAGGGAGAAAAAATGATATTTAGTGAAATAGAAGACTTTTAAGCATTTCTAATGAAAAGATCAGGGCCAAACAGAAAACTTGACATTCAAGCACAACACACAAGAGAAACATAAAAAATGTAAACATGAAAGTGTTTATCATAAGGGATTCTAAACTATTTCCATTCATATATGGGAAGGTGATACATGTAACTTCTAAGAACTTTATCACTATTCAGGCAATTAGAAGGAGTCAACATTAAAGAGGACATGAGTGCAAGTTGATTATGTTAGAATAATCTCAAAAATGTGAAGGGATCATAAAGAGGGTTGCATTGGGAGAAGACAAAAGGAAGATGTAAAAAGGGGAAATTTTTCTCACATAAAAGAACACAAGGAAGAGCTTTTATAATGGGAGGGGAAATGGGGGTGCTTGAGCAATGCTTGAACTTAACTTTCATCAGAATTGACTCAAAGAGGGAATATATATATATATATATGTTTTATACACACACACACACACACACACACACACTTAGTTGTATATAGAGATCTATGTTAACCAATAGAAAAATAAGAGGGGTAAAATACTAAAGATATAAAGAAGAAGGGGATAACAAATAGATAGAAAGATTAAGGAAGTCAGTGGTTAAAGTAAAGCACAATTTTGAGGAAGGACTGAATAAAAAGATAGAAGAATAAATAGAATAAAATAGAATGGACAGATATACATAGTTAGTAATCATAATTGTTACTGTGAATGGGATGAATTCACCCATAAAATGGAATGGAATAGCAGAATGAATTAGAAATCAGATTCCAACAATGTGTTCTTACAAGAGACGTGCTTGACACAGAAAGGCACACACAGAGTTAAAATAAAGGGTTAGAATAAAATTTGTTGTGCTTCAGATGAAGGAAAAAAGGCAGGGTTGCAATCATGGTTTTAGACAAAGTGAAAGAAAAACTAGATCTAATTAAAAGAGATAATCAGGGAAAACAGCACATTTTTTCTTATAAAGACCTTATTTCTAAAATATTTAGGGAATTGAGTCAAATTTATAAAAATAAGCACCATTCCCTAAATGATAAATGGATATGAACAGTTTTCTGAAGAAGAAATCAAAGCCACCTATAAGTTATATAATTTTTACGAAAGGCAAATCAAAACAATACTGAGCTACCACATCACACCCATCAGAAGTGACAAGTGCTGGAGAATGTGAGAGAAATGGTACCCTAAAAACCCATTGGTGGAGTGGTAAATTAGTCCAATCATTTTAAAGGATAATTTGGAACTATACCCAAAGGTCAATAAAACTATATATATATATATATATATATATATATATATATATATATATATATCATTTGACTCAGTAATACCACTATAAGGTCTCTTTATCCAAAGAAATCAAATTAAAAAGCAAAGTACTTAGATGTACAAAAAATATTTATAAAAGCTCTTTTTTTTGTGGTGGCAAAGAATTAGAAATTGAAGGGATGCTCGTCAATTGGAGAATGACTGAAGGCATTGTGGCATATGATTGTGATAGGGTATTAAAATACTATAAGAAATGACAAGGGAGTTGTTTCAGAAAAAAACTTGTGAAGTGAGAAGAACCAGGAGACCACTATACATAGTATACATAGTAACAACAATGTTATAATATTGATAATTTGTGAAATATATAGTTATTCTGACCAAAATAGTGATCCAAGGTCATTCCAGAGGATTTAGGATGGAAAAAAAATGTTATTCACCTTTGAAGAACTCTGAGTAAAAATTGAAGTATACATTTCTTGATTTATTTTTTCTTTTTGTTGTGATATAGCTAAAATGGAAATGTTTTGCATGATTTCACAAGTACAATTGACAACATTTTTCTTGCTTTCTCAATGGTTAGGGGCAGGGATAGGGGAGAGAGAGTTTGGAACTCACAAATTTTTTAAAACCACTAAAATAAATAATCAAATATTTTTTAAAAATACTTTTTTGAGATGAGAAAGTTGCCATGTAAAGAGGTGCTCACTGACTTCATCTCAATAACTTTTTTGAAGGTACTAATTTATTCTAATTTCTTCCCCAACATATCAGTAGCTTCTTCTCTTCTAGATATTATGAAAATTGATTCCATAATGCTTTCAAAAATAGTCACTTCTGGTATGGATTTCTTCCATTAGTGGTTGGCCTAGTCTAATTGTTTTTCTTTCCATTTCCTTTGACACTTCATCCTATAGTGCACAAGGAACTAAGGTGGTGAGAATACAAATACAATGGTATGCTTTCATCATTGATGAAAATAATTTACTATTTCATTGATACATGTTCTTGGATGGATTAGTTAGGCATCACACAAAGTTTTCTATTGTTCTTCATTGTTTGGTGGATATTGCTTATGGCATCCTAGTAGTCTCCTGTATAATATTTTACAAATGAGTTTGTATTCTAAATTGGTAGTATATCTGCCATCCATACCTTTCTACATAGCTTAGAGAGAAAATGTTTGTTGGATTAGGCAGTTTCTAAGGTCTTTTTTCCTTCTTTTGTGAAATTTTCTTTACATTGGTTAAGCTTTTATAGAAAATATGAGAACCATATCATTATCTTTCCTTTATCTATTTTCCATTTTTAGCAATGGTTTGTTTAAATAGCTTATGCTTTCTTGGAATTTGATATTGAATTTAACCTCTATTCCATGTTATAAATGATCTGATTATACAGAGAGAGCCCATTTGGAAATGATTCGTACATCAGTAAATCTTCAGTTGAGTTCTGCTAAAAAAAAAAAAAACAAATCCATCTACATTGTACAAGGCACTGGGAGATGAAAATAAAAGAATCCCTGCCCTCAAAGAGTTTACATTTTTATTGGGGAAGTGGCACAAGAAGAGTGTTCAGAAAATAAATGTTAATAATTTTCATTAGTTAAAGCATGTATGAGAATCCTAACATCTAGGTGGCATCAGGAAAGGACTGATAGCATCTTGTAGGAGATAGCATCTGATTTTATTTTTGAATAAAACTAAATATGAGGGGAAAGTTAGGAAAGAGAGCCTTTTAAGCATGAGGGACCACCTATGCACAATCAGAGATGGAAGATGGAGTCTTCTGAAGGGGGAATAGCAGATAGGCAAAATCTAAAACAAAAAGGGTGTTAGAGGAATTAAATTGGCATGAGTACAGAAAGATAGGTGAGGGGAAGACTGATTCTACAAGGCTGTAAATATCAAAGAGACAAGTTTCTATTTATAACAAGAAGTCACAGGCATTTCTTAAATGAGAGAGTGTCATGGTCATATCTGTATTTTAGAAATCATAATATGGCACCTGTATGAGTGGTGAATTGACGTAGAGGATCGGTTGAAGCTGAAAGATGAATTCAGATTGTTAACAAAAGTCTAAGCAATGGGCATTAAATATCTGTATGAATGATGGGTGGCATTCATATGAGTGGAGATAATTAGACAGATACAACAGATGTTATAGGGTTAGGTTCATGATGATTAACAACTGAATATAAAAGGAGGGACAAGAAAGTGATAGATATGATTTCCTGACTGTCACAATGATCAATTTCCTTTTTATGATGTTCAGAATGTATCATATCTAATACCTTCTTTAAGAGATGGATTTTACACAGATGATGATCAAAGTCTGATCCAGGACTTTACTTATTCTGCCTGACTTTGATAGTGATCTTCTTTCTGGATCTAAGACCCTCCAATCATCAATGCTTCTTCTTCTTCCTTTAAAGATCTGACTGCTAGTCATGAACTACAATTATTTATTTGGGAAAGGAAAACAAGGTAGAGAACTAGGAAAGAGGTTACACAGGGGCTCCCTAGGCTAAAAGCTCAGACTGAAGATGGTTCCTTCAGCTTTGTCCAACAGCCGGGATCAGTCTAGAAAATTTATCTGTCTTCTAGTTATTCTATGCTGGCACCTAATTTAGTATTCACGAAACAGCAAATGTCATTAAGTATAGCTGGCACAGAGGAAGATGTTTCTGTCTTCAGGACTGACTCAGCCAGCCCTCCAGGGCAAACCCTCTCAGGCAGCTGAATGTCCAGTCAGTCCACAAAGGTCTTGAGATATAAAAAAATAGAATCATTGCACAGGCAATGTGGGCATAGGATATGATTGGGGAAATCTTCAGGAATGGTGGATTTCAAATTCTGAGATAGGAAAGGGAGCTGTGTTCAGTCCAAGGTTAAGAGCTGAACTCCCCATCCGCTGACTGTTTTCCCAGCAGCCTCTCTTCCCAACATTCCAACTGTCCTGCGTGTCACTCTTGCTTCTCCATCATTCCATTTTAACTCTATATAAAATCCTTCTCTAACACTTCTGACTTTCTTCTTGAAGAAAGCATTCATATTATACAGTCTAATACTGTTGACTAGTGTCTAAGCCTTTGATCTCTAACTTTTCTCAATCTCAAACAATAATTCTCAATATAATTTTGTGATTCCTCTTACTTGTAAAATTTAGATTACTCCACCCTACTTAGATCTTACTTTATGGAGAAGATGAAATTGTAATCTTCTGATTGAACAATGAAGGTACTTAGTTTTATTTATAAATTTATAGTGAAGCTAGAACTTTAAGCTGTCTATTTTAAGATCTTAATACAAAAAGGTGTTAAGTAACTATAACAGGTAAATTAATCACAGAAATGTTAAGTAAGTAACTAACAAAAGGTAAACTTAACAAAGAAGTGTTAAGTAACTCAAAAGATACAATCTAATGAAAGAAGATGAGAACTAAAGAATGGGAAGTCCTGGAAAAAAATCTCTGATGTGATTGGTAGACATTAAAATTGAGAGGAGGGGACACAAGAGTAAAAGGTCTATATATTTTGCGTCACTTCCTCTCTCTGGTACCTTTGGAGGCAGAGAGGTAGCTGGTGGCAGTGTGCTGGGCCTTTCGGCATCTTGGTGTGACTACAGCTATTGTCTGGTTTGGTCATGAGTTTCTGGCTGAGTTTTCCCTCTTTTGCTTTCTAAACTTCATCCTCTTAGAAGCCTCTAGTCTCCTTCAGAGACCTAGTGGCGGAGATCTTGAACTCCCCCTGGCACAGGCAAAGTGGGAGAAATCCTATACCCTCTTCCCTCTTTCTCCTTAAAATCCTTCACTCTATGTTAATTAAAATTACCATAAAATTCCAGACTGACTTGGGTATTTTGGGGGGCATTTTTTCCCTGGTGACCAATTAATTTAGATTTTAAGTCACAACCCTAAAATTATCTTTACATCCTCCAACTACTTTTGCTTTGAATAGTCACCAAGTATCAATGGATGTGTAAATGTAATTTGAAGAATTTTGTTAAAATATTTCATAAGATTTCTTTACCTTTTTATAATCTGAAACAAATATTGGTACTGTAATAAGAAGAGGAAGATTGCAAAAGGGCTTTGCAATGTGAACTTCCAATTGATTGACAGAGACATGTGATGGTGAGTCACATGGGAGTCTGGGTCAAGATCTGGGTGAAGATTCCAAGGTCCCAACTGTAAAATTCACTCTTTCCTGAAGAGGGTTTTGAAAAAATTGAAGGTTTTCCATCTATCTACTAGATTTCTGGCCTTTGGGAGATACCAGCTTCAGTGAGAGGGATCCTGCTTGGTTGGACATTTTCTTCTGAAGATCTGGCTCATATACTGGACTCTTTGTGAGATTGTGTTTGGGGGAATTTAATGTATTCATCTTAGATACGTTAGTTAATTATATAGTTTTATAGGGATTAGGTTTTGGGAGTAATTATATATAATATCCTTCCCTTACCCTCTTACCCTCCATTCCTCTCAACCTTCCAAATAATAATCCTAATTATTTATATGTTTCCTTCTTTTTCTTTCCCCTAAAAAATCCCACTATAACAGTACATAAGCTAAAATTGTCTTTATGGTGGTCTCTTTTGTTTATTGTTATCTCAAGCACCTCAAGGAAAGATGACCAATTGTTCTATGAGATCATGTTTCTTGTCTTTGGACTCACAATGAAACAATCTTTACTAACTCCTGTAATTGTCTCTACCCAGAGAAACTCTTAACCATTTTTCCATTTAGTCACAACTTCCAATTGACTTCTGGTTTTATTTATGATGAAAATACCAATAATGATATCAAGTCAATATCAAGTCAACTAGGTGATATGTGTTATGGTGGGCAAGAGTGGTGGCATCAGGAAGCTCAAAGTTTATGTCCTGCTTCAAATACATAGCAAATCTCAAAGTGCTATATAAATATTGTTGTTGTTTTATGTGTGTATATATATGTATGTATATATAATATGTGTGTATGTATGTGTGTGTCACTTCTGCAGTGATGATAGTAAAGTTGTAGAAAAGGGAGCAAATGATGCAAAGATTCACACATTCGTTAGACTATCTATAAATAAGAGTTTAACTTCATATAACTAATTCATATGTGAGATCTTTCTCATCCAACTACAAATGAGTAGATTTACTACTGAAGGAAATTTGGTATTCATAATGATAAAGCAGCAATGGCAACATTTATATAGCACCCTAATGTTTGCAAAGGACTGTACATGTTATCTCATTTGACTCTCTCTTCAACTCTGTGAGCGAGATATCATTATTATTATCCACATTTTACAGGTAAAGAAACTGAGGCTCAAAAGAAATTAAATGATTTACCCAGAATCACACAGATAGTAAATATCAGAGGCAGAATATAAACTCAGAGCTTCCTGAGAAAACTTAAAGAAAGCAAGTGTAAGAGTGAGCCTAGTGCAGTGGAAACATTTCTGGGCTTTGATGTAGAACACATGGGTTCAAATCCAGTTCTGCCATTTAGCAATTATATGATTATAAACAAACAAAGCCAGTTTCTTTTTCTATGAAAGGAAGGTTTGACTATATAATTTCTATGTTTTCTTTAGCCCAAGATGCTAAGGAGAGATGGAGAGGTATAATATGACGGTCAAGATCCAAAAAGAGCTTTTGACAGGCCAAATCCAATAAATTGGGATTTCCTTAATCAGGACAAGATTCCTACATTTGGATTTTTAAAAAGTCAACTGCACAAGGATAAGATGAAAGTGGTATAGCTAGACAATAGTTCTTATGAAAAAGATTTGAAGATTTCAGTGGACTGCAAGCCCAGTATGAGGCAATATTGTGAATGATGTCCAAAAAAAAAAATCCTAACCTGAACTAGACTAGAGCACTCATCAACATGGGAGTTTGAGTTCTCAAAGGCCATGCCAGCAGATCATAAACTCTGACAGGTTTCCCCAGGTTGGAAAGTTATGGTCTTAGTAAAAGACTGTGTCTGCTACCCAAGGACCACAATGACCAAGTATGAGACCCTCATATCTATTATGTTGATCACTAAATGTTATGTGGCCAAAGAAACAAAGAAAAATATAGATCTATATTATTTACATATTCTATGTATGTATATATATATATGTATGGCTATCGTGGGACTTTATTTGCTCATAATCATATAGTTATTAAAGGGCAGAAGTGGATTTTAACCTGTCTCCTGAATCCAAAATTCAGAAATATTTCCCCTATACTATGCTGTTTCTCACACTTGCTTTCTTTTATTTCTCTCACTTTGTTATTAAAATCTGGGTAATTCTTTTAGCAACTCTCAGCTCATTGACTGCAAAAAGTGACCCAGTGAGTACTGAGTGGCTGCATCAGTGGGTCAGCACAACTTGGAAATGAAATCTTAGCACCTATCAATGAGAATTCATTTAACATCAACTACGTTAGATCTATAGTAGTTAGGGACTACAAAGTCAGAAACTCTGCAGGCATAAAGACAAAAATGAAATATCCCTACTTTCAAGGAGCTTATGTTTTATCAAGGCAAACTTCATATTTACTTACAAACATACAGAAATCAATAGATAAATGCATAAATATGTAAACAGAAAGAAAAATAAATAAACGGATGAATAGCTAGATAAACATGCATAAATAGCATTTATATAACACTTTGAGGTTTGCAAAGTACTTTATAAATTTTCTCATTTTCTCTTCAGAACAACCTTGGGAAATTGATGCTATTATTATCCCTTTTTTACAAATGAGAGAACTGAGATAGAGAAGTTCAATTATTTGTGAAGTATAATACAAGTAAGAATAAGAAGAGTCTGAGACTGGATTTGTACTCAGGTCTACCTGATTCTTGGTGTTCCACTCTATTTCCCACACCACCACGCTGCCTACCAAATATGGAATATAGACAAAACAAATATGTCCATTTGGGAGTGAAGGACCAGCTAAGAGTGGAGCAGGAGCAGGAAGGTCCTCATGTGAGATGGAGCTTTTGGGCTGAGCCTCTGGTAGTCTAGCCACAAAGCACATGATTCAGACTTAGAGAATGCAAAGAATGTGAGAAAGAGAATCATCTGAATAGGCTTTGGGGGGCTGGTCCAATTTAATTCCCTAGTCTCTGCAGTGAAAATGTCTACCTTCTAGCATCCACTTCACCATGTTTCTCTTCCTAGCTCAAACCAATTTACCAGTCACCCAGGAAAGGAAGATGCCTCTTCAGGACCAAAGGGAGGAGAGTCAGACTAACTTGTAGGGAAAGAGGAGGAACTGCAGGTGTGAACACTGCCAGAAGGGCTAGGAAGGGCTCTCCAGGGGCAATCTGTCAGAACAGGACAAGGAAACCCTTTGTTAGAGCTGTGAGGACACCCCAGAGGACCTGGTACTCTGCCTTTGCTGTAATCACCAGCACTTGTGGATTCCTGCCTCACTCCAGGGAACAGCCCATACCTGCCAGGCTTTATCTGTCCATGAAACAGGGATGTTGCTCAAAACCAGGAAAGAGGACAATAAAGCTTCTATCTTGCAATCAAGTCATGACTTCAGTATTCTTTTTTTTTCAAACCCTAACTTTCTGTCTTAAAATCAATACTGTGTATTGGTCTCAAGACAGAAGAGCAGTAAGGGTTAGGCAGTGGGGGTTAAGTGACTTGTCCAGGGTCACACAGGTAGGGAGTGTCTGAGGCCATATTTGAACCCCAAACCTCCTGTCTCTAGATCTGACTCTATCCACTGAGCCACCCAGTTTCCCCTGTGATTTCATTATTCTTGCAGTTGTGGAGACATACTTGCTTTTAGGTAGTTCACTGAAAACAAAGTCTGATCTAGAACCAGAAAGCTGTCAGTTTGAATTTGTCTCAGACACTAGCTATGTGAACCTAAATCACTCAAATTCTTCTACCTTAGATTCTCCATCTGTAAAATAAGGATAATAACAAGACCAACCTATCAGGGTTGTTGTGAACATAAAAAAAACATTAAAAGCATTTGTAAATATCAAAGTGTTAGATCAATGTTAGCTATTATTATGATTTCAGATACTTTTCCTAGGATTCCAGTAAGAATCTGCTCCTTGACTTGAATCCTAATCATGCTCCAGCCGGCCAATGCCTTAAAAGATTAGCTTTTCCTTCTGCTTCTGCTTCCTTTCTGAAGTAGAGCCCTGGAAACCTACCCATCCCTCAGTCACCAAATCCCAGAATCAATTTCTGAATGCTAACCCTGACTCACCTGCTCTGATTCCCACTTGGCTCACATTGGCCATTCTTGCTTGACATCCCCAACTCTGAATTATACCTTGTTCTTAGGACCTGAGGTATCTGCTTTGACCTACCAGCCTTGCCTTGCTACCAGGCAGAGCCCTTCTTGGCTGTCACTATCCCCTGGTGATTACAAGTCCAGCCCATATTTTCTGAGCCAAGTTTTCCAGCTGGAGACATTAAAGAGTAGAGGATTGTATGGAAATTTTGACTTGGAGGATTATGTTCTAAAAAGATTCTGACTTGAGTCTAAAGATTTGGGTTGGCCAGTGACAACTGAGTCATGAACTGGCTCAAATTTGCAACCCACCTATCAAAATTTGATTATTCATCAGTAAAATGAGGATGAGATGACTTGTACTGATTATATCACAGGGTTACTTTACTTTATTTTATTTTTAAACCTTCCATCTTAGAATCAATACTGTGTATTGGCTCCAAGGCAGAAGAGTGGTAAGGACTAGGCAATGGGGGTCAAGTGACTTGCCCAGGGTCACACAGCTGGGAAATGTCTGAGGGCAGATTTGAACCCAGGACCTCCCTTCTCTGGGCCTGACTATCCATCCACTGAGCCACCCAGCTGCCCCATTCACAGGTATACTTTAAGCAGTAAATGAGACAATAGATATAAAACAAGTATTTTGTAACTCTTAAAGTGTTATGTAAATATTATCTGTTATAATTGCTACTACCCTATGATGCTTTTGCAAGGTTAATGCATCAATGCTTTGGGCATCCTGCTGTTAGGTAGCAGCAGCATTTATAGATTTAGATTTAGAGCTAGAAAATGACTCCTAGGGAAGTTAAGCGACTTGCCCAGGTTCACAATCTTCTAAATTTGAAACAAAAGATATCAAGAGGTAATATTCTATGTGAGGCAGCATGATGTGTAAGGAAGAAAGTCCTATACTTTGAGTCAGAAAGACTTGTGTTCAGATTCTGCTTTAGAGATGCGTAGTAGCTTTGTGACCTTGAGGAAGTGGCTTAATTTTCCTAGACCACAGTTTCCTCATCTGTAAAATGAGGAAGTTGGCTTTGATGGTCTCTAAAGTCCTTTCCAGCTCGAAATCTAGGATATTGTGATTCTATACCTATCAGGTGGGTACTAGAGGTTGCTTACATGGTTTGTCCTGGAGTCTAGAAGACAGAAGTAGTGCCTATTTTGTCCCTTGGGAGACTTAAACTCAAGTTTCTGGATGAAGAAAGCAAATTCAGCTACTCTGATGCTCTCTGTTCTGCCCTCCTTCAATCAGCACATTTCATTAACTTAATGCCCATTTTTCCCTTCTAGAAATTTAGTGCATAAAAGGAACTAAATTAGTCCAATTGCTGGTCCTTGTGGCATGGCAGGACCCTATGAGACAGGTTGCTTCTACAGAGAGAAGAGGTATTAGTCAGGAATGGAGCAGAGGCCAAAGTTATTTTGAATTAACTACTAATGGATAGGATTTCTATAGCTATTTTTTAATACCTGTACAATTTGATGAAAATCAGCCACAAGAGGAACTCAATTTTGTTTTTCATTAATATTCACTTTGTGAACATGAACAGATGATTTCTGGAAGCTCTCATTGCCCTTTTAATTTGTCTCTGTATAATGCGCCAGAGATATCCGCCATTATTAAACTGATTAGCAAGTTTTAAGAATCTTTTCTTGTCGATTTCTTCATTATTACTTATGCAGGACAATGTGTTTGGATTTTATGAACCAGACGGGCAGAGGGTGGGAGGCAGGAGGGAGGAAGGGAAGGGCTTGGTTTATTAGATTCCAAATAAGTCCTAAATAACAGCCAACCTGTGGTGAAATCACACACCCTAAATTCCTTAAATCATTAGCTAATAATAACAAGAATGCTTAATCAGAAATGTTCTGCATTCTATGGATAGTAAAATCCATCTTTTGGAGGGGAGAGAATTCTTAAGATCTCACTAATCTAGCAGTCAATAGTCAAATAAAAAATGTTTATCAAGTGCTTTCTATGTGCCAGGCACTGTGCCAAGCTTTGGGAAGACAAAGGAAATAGCCAGTCCCTGCCCTCAAGGAGCTTATAATCTAATGGCAGAACCAATATTTCCACTCCAAGTTAGAAAAAGCTCATAAAACTATAGATTTAGAATTGTAAGAGATCATCACTATCTTTAAGTCCAGGTTATGATCGGTCATGCAATCCTCAAGATACTAAGAACAGTGTCAACTGAGTCAGACTCAGATTAGAGGACTTCTTAGTGATGCACTGAGTAGACCTCTGGGTCTAGAATCAAGAAGTCTTGAATTCAAATACAGCTTTAGACACTTATGAGCTGTGTGACTCTAGGGAAGTCAATTAACCTCTGTTCTGCCTATTTTTTCAGTTGAGGAGACAGGCCAAGAGCAGTGAAATGCCTGACTCAAGGTCAAACGGGTACTATAAATCACAGAGCCAGTATTTGAACCCCAAACCTCTGACTTCATCCATCCATCTCTAGCTTTAGGTAGTTGTCAACAGCCAGGTTTTAGAAAGCGTCTCCTGCATCATAGAGGAGACATTTCATTCTCTCTCTGTCTCTATTATGCCCCAAAGACCTCATTTCATCTCTCTGATATTCATGTTATTCATCTATAAACTGAGGAGTTTGAATTGTGTGATTTCTGAGATCTAGAGAAAGCTAAATGGTTTCCTAAGGCAAGATGCGACATAAGTAGCAAAAGCCAAAATGTAGTTAAGTGTTGTTTTAACTAAACAACACTGTTTCCATTTAACATGCTCTCTTTGTTTCATAAAGTCCTATCTACAATAACTGGATTTAGATCCCTAGAAAATATGGCTCTGATCTCAGACTCATTATATTTTAGAAGGAGATTAGGAGCAGTGAAGTAGCTCAGTAGATAGAGAAGCAAGGCTTGAAGATGAAAGTCCTGAGTTCAGATTTGGCCTCAGAAACTTCCTAGCTGTATGACCTTAGGCAAGTCACTTAAATCCAACTTTCTAGCCCTTTCCACTCTTCCACCTTGGAAGTGATGCTTAAAATCAATCCTAAAGCAGGAGGTAAGGGTTTTTTTTTTTTATTTTAAAAAAAAAGAAAGAAAAAGATTTGCCTCTTCTCCTTCTCATGCAAATGAATAAAGAATTGGGGAAAGAATTCCACATTAGGATTCAGAAGGAGAAAAGCATTTATCCAGTGCCTACCCTATGCAAGACCCTATGTTAAGCACTCTACAGTTGAACTCTCATTTTAATTTCACAAAAACCCTGGGAGGTAGGAGATGTTTTTAGACTTGCTTTATAGTGGAGGAAACTGAGGCAGAAGTCAATTGATTTCCCCAGCATCACACAGCTGGTAAGTGTCTGAAAGCTGGATTTGAATGGAAGACTTCTTGATTCCAGACCCAGAGCTCTACCAGGTACAGGACAAAAAAGATCCTCTGACTCGATCCTGACTCAATTTATACTTACTGTTCTCAGCAGCGTGAAGATTACAGGATCTGTACCTCAGGGAATCACCACTTCCAAATCTTCTACTTTCCAGCAGTTTTAAAGTTTATCAGCAGAAGCCCAAAACTCCTTGAACTGAAAATTTTTCTAGACCCCTGAAAATAGATTATAGGATCATAGATTCGAAAGATTAGGCTAAGGACTAGATTTGTGATTTCATTGAGATAGGGAATTCCTGGATGAAGAAACTCCTTCTACCGATGCAGATTGACATCTTCTCTGTAATGTGGTATTAGAAGGCTGCCCAGAACAGTAAGAGGTTAAGTGACTTGCTCAGCCCCATAGCCAGTGTATGTCACAAGCAGAACGCGGAGCCAAGAAGATTGGCTCCCGATCTACTATGTCATGCTGCCCCTCTAGGACTTACAGATAGAGGCAAATGTATAAGTTCCATAGTCCAATTATCTTAATTTTAGAGAGGAGGAAAGTAAGCCCCAGAGATGGGAAGTGACTTGCCTAAATTTGTACAATTACCAAGTGTCAGAGCTAGGGTTTAAACCCAATCTTATGACAACAAATTCAGTGCTCTTTGGCTTTGCCTAGGGATTAAATTTATGTCCTCCCTCCCTTATTTTATCAGAGCATGAGATAGGAGACACACAGATATACGACAAGCAGTTGGATGGGCAATCTATTGAATTAGTCCATCAGTTTATACATCTTAGACAAGCCTTAGCTGATCCTAGTATTAAATAGGAGGAAGAAAATAGGTCAGATTTTATTTAGCAAACTACTTTTCATGACACACTCACGCAACTTCATCTTAGATCACTGTCATTCATGGAATACCACAATCTCCAAAGGAATCAAAACTGTGGGTGACCCCAAGTCAGTCAGTCAAAAAAAGAAGTTTATTAAGCACCTACTATGTGCTAGGCACTGTCATAAGTCCTAGGGATAAAAATAGAGGCAAAAAAGCCACTCCTTGCCCTCAAGGAGCTCACAATCTATTGTGGGCAACCCCAACAAACCTTTGTTCAAGCAAGCTGTAGACATCAAATATAAAACATAATTAACAAAAGCAAGTCACTAGAATTCAGAGGAATTAGGAAAGACTTCCTCCAGCTGAAATTCTAGTTGAGATGAAGGAAGCCAGGGAAACCATCAGGCAGAGATGAGGGGGGAGAGAATTCTAGGCAGTAGGGACAGCTAGAGAAAATGCCCAGAGCTGAGAGGTGGAGTGTCTTCTTTGAGGGATAGGAAACAGGCACACACAAGAGACCCTCAGGCAGATTTCAAGGCTCTTTATTTAACCACGTTCTCTGCCTCAAACCCATCCACCAACCCACATATATTCCCATTGGGAAATCCTCCAGATTTCCCTAATATAGGCTGGGGCAAGTATGTCCAGTTAAATCCAACTGTGCCCGTGACAACTAGAGCCAGACCACAAACTACTTTCAAGCCTCAGTTAGCCTCAAGGAAGCACATAGAAGGGGTAGGTCAGAACTGGTTAAAAATTTCCAGCATTCCAGTTACTTTACCCAATTCTCTCTTTTCCCTTACACTCTATTTTCCAAAGGGTTCCATGCACACATTGATATGCTGGTAAATATTTAACAATTGACTTTCAAGGGGAAGGAATATACCCACGAAGTGTTTTTAAATTTGATCTGAATTATTAACATTTTCCCCATCACTTTCCTAAATCTAGACAATCAATAAAACAAATCAGGTCCCAACTGGCAGCATTAGGAATTTCCAACATATAAATATTCACACTAAAAATTTAACCCCTGACTCTTTTAAGTCAGTTCAAGTTAGCCCCAGCACACTTTTGCAAGAATGCTACCCCAGATACAGAGGCCCACATGTAAGTTCATTGTAATAAATATTACATAAAAAATTGCATGCAATAGCAAAGAGGTTGTTTGCAATATATAAAATTAAAATTTGGAATTACAGAGAAAAAGAGATATTATGCATGCTTCACTTGCATGTGATATCTAGTCACATGTCATTTCTTTACCTATTATTCATAGAGCCTACACCATCATTGGCAAGCTAATTCTGGCATGTATGGACTTCTTACCAGTTCTACAACCTTGATATTCTAAGATCCACTGGCCAGTCTAGGCCCAGATGATGCCCCAACCTGGATACTATTGTCTGCAGCCCCTGTTGAGTCAGTTTCTCTAGGTAGACTTGGCTCTTTTGGAGAACCCATGGAAGGAATATAAAGTAGACAAAGGGTGGCCACTAGACTCATCCCTCCTTCCCTTTCTAGGGAGAGGTCTCTATTAGGCCATCACAGGCATGGCAGGCTTCCCTAACCACCAAGAAAATCACAGCTTACAGTTTCTTTTTCATTCCAATACTGATCCATATTTTCTGCATAGATGGTGGGCAATCCCTTCTAAAAGCTTGATCACCTCACTCTCCACCATGCCTGTCCTGCTTGTCAGAATTCTATTAATTCCCCAGAGGGCAGAAGGTAGCCATGACATATGGTCTTTATGGGCCCCAGATCATTCTCCAGGGCTATTTTGGAGTCTGGCAGATTGCCCATTCTTTGCACTACCTCATGTTTTCCCTGTAAAACAAAGATTTTGTAGCAGAATTCTATCCACTACCTAGAGATATAACGGCAAAACGAACAACATACTCTAGCTCGTATGTCCTTGAGCTACTCTGGGCAGAGGTTATAGATAGGCGATCAGGGCCCCCTTCAACCAATCTCTTGGTCAACTGAGTTCTAGTGATGCAATGTCTACATTACTTCTGTCTTATGATGACACCAAAGCTAACAGATCAAAAGGAAAACATGACTTTTGCCCCCAAATCAGTGAGTACAGGTTAAATCCCAGGCTGGTGGGCTGTTACTATGTGTCATCTCTTGGAACACTGGAAACATTTTTAAATGTGTGTTGATTAAATTAATGATTGATTAGTAGAATTCTAGGCATAGACCAAAAATGTCATATTCTGACTCAGGCTATGAAGCATGTTTAATAGTATTGATTTAAACACTCTAATGTGGGGTCAGATAGGTAGGCAGCACAGTGGATAGAGCTCTAGGCCTGGAGTCAGGAGGTCTTGGGCTCAAATCTGGACTTAGATGCTTCCTAGCTATGTGACCTTAGGCAAGTCGCTTAACCCCAGTTGCCTAGCCCTTATCACGCTTCTGCCTTGGAATCAATACTTATTTTCAATTCTAAGACAGCAGGTAAGGGTCTAAAACAAAACAAAGCACTCTGGGGTGGATCTGCCAGAGATTGGTGCATTGCATTTTCCTTCCATGGTTAGCATCTCCCTGATTAGCACCTCAGTCCACACTGGTCTTCCCTGATTGGTACTGTATCCTGAACACATAGTTGCCTAGCAGCACTACCCATCCCTTGCTGGCAGCACCCAACTTTAGTGCTGCTCAAAATATAAAGTCAGCGTTGCTGACCATTCCATGTTTAGAATTGATTTTTATATATATTGTCTCAGAAGTTAACAGCTATATCTCATTTTTAAGTAAAAAAACTGAAACTCAAATATAGGATAACTAACCTCATTGCCAGTGAATCCCCTGTTGACAAAGGCAGTGGGCTGCTAGTGATCAGCTCTTATCTTGTATCAAACTTCTCATAAGCCCTCTGTTTTCACTTTAGTGTATAATTACCACCTTCATCATCCCCACCATTATCTAACACTTATGTGATACCTAAAGGACTTTGCATAAGTTAGCTATTTTTATCCTTGCAAGAGCATTGTGGAATAGCTACCTATCTTTCAGATTAAGAAACTAAGGCTGAGCTTAAGTGACTTGCCCAGGTCCCATAGCTAATAAATGTCTGAGACAGAATTTGAATCCAATTCTTTTCTATTCTATATCTCTCATTCTATCCACTACACAGTTCATAGTAGCTATTAATACAAAGGGCTTGTTTGGACCTACCACAGTGGTACATGTGTGAGGCAATTGAAGTCCTTAAAAGTCTCCCCATATTTCTAAATAACTCCAAATAATGCCTAAGGGATAATAGGACTCAGTGACAATACTGTAGACCAGAGCCATGGCCTATACCACTAATTCTGGCATTTGGGAAGGATGTGTCTTTTCTTCTCTGTAGAGGCATAGAAATTGTTATGTCAGAACTCCATCATCTTCCAAGTTCATATGTCCCAGCATGGGTTGGGGAAAAGCAGTCCTGGAAGAGAAGAAGGGAGGCAGATCAATAGAAATAGAGGCTGAGAGGTAGAAGAGAGCAGAAGGGATGTTTTCTCTTTTCTGAGACTCCAGCTTTGAAAATCCTCTACTTTCCTATATGCCCCAATATCTGTATCTCTCTAATACTATTCTATTCAGCCCTATTTCTCCCAAATCTGTATTCTCCTTTGCCCTCCATTCACTGTACCCTTTGGAAACACCTGTACTTAAAAAAAAAACCAACTCCATTCATTCTAGGCGTATTCCTTTCATATTCCTTTTACCTACTGGTTCTTTCTGAAATCTATCTTTCTCCTTAAGAAATCATAACTCTTGGTACCATCTCCAAGTCTTGATATTCTTTCATTCATATCTCCTGACAAATATGCAAGGTCAGGAGGCAAAGGGGACACAGTTCCACAGTTTTGCTTTCAAACTCTCGAGGTAACTGGTCATAATCCCTCTACTCCAAGAATAGCCTTAAATGTCATTCATTATCTCCCACCAGCTGCACTGATATACATAGCAATGCTTAGGTAAGAGTTTGTCTCATGGATAAAGCCAATGTCTATATAGATAGCAATTCATTGTCCAAAGAGAAGAGCATTGCACTGGGTCATTGAGTACTAGGGAGAGAACTCTTGTCAGAAATCTTTTTATATTATTTTTAACCTATGCTGTTCTCAATATGAAGGCTTTAAATTCAATCACCTGATAATCAGTGGGGAGGTCTGGGAGTCAATTCTAAGTTCCTGTTCTTATGAGCTATCTCTTTGGGAATGTTGGAATTCCACAAAGACACAAGAAGCTTATAAAAATATAGCAGCTGAACCACTGCTCTTCTTGAATTGTTGGCTCAGTATTCTCTATCTTCCCAAAGGATCTATAGTATTGGCATAACATCCCTTCAATATTTTTATCACCACAACAACTAAAATACCTCAATAAGATTCTAATACTACCACTGAATACCATTTCTATAGTTGGATGATCATTGTGGCAATGCTATTTTTTGGAGACAAAACAAATATAATTTGAGTATGATTATACACTGATTCCATGAACCAGTGTACCTACATATCTGATAGGTCCTCTCTGGGAGAGGGGGTAGAGAAGGGAGTGGAAACTGCTACAGAAATACATAATAGACCCCTCAAGAAAAATTCTATGCATGTAGCTTTCACTTGAGTAAAAGCATTCAATATTTTATTTATATACTCCATTATAAATCCTGGCAATTAAAAAATAGTTCCATGTAACTCTGTAGCTGCTCTTTAGCCCTCCTTCAAAACCCAAGAGGGTTTGGGGTATCTATATGCAAAAAGGCACAAATACCCAACCAATGAATTCTCTACCAATAAATAAGGAATCATAATTCAAATAGTGAAACTTGCAATTAGGATACAATAACAAAGTAAACAATAAAATAAATTCCTTATACAAAGGAATGTAATTTCTCTCAGATTCACATCCTATCAATAGACAAGGGAACTCTTTCCCAACTAGTCAGGCTCCATGGGTTGTGTCCTGGTTAGAGCAGCTCTCATAGCTCCATCTTATCTCAGAAAATAAGTATACTGCATGGCCATTCCATCCTGCTTCCCCAGTTGCCATTTGATGATGCTTCTTTAATGAGTTCTTACCACCAATTACTTGAATGGTCTTCAGTTTTCAAGACTTCTTCCTTAAAGGGAATATTACAGCTCTGTGTGTGTATGTATGTGTATATGCGAGAGACAGATAGGCAGAAAGATAGACAGAGAACTCATCTAGCATGTATGCTAATAATAAACTTTTAGCTGATTTGTTAATCATGGCCATAGTCATGACTAGCCAGCATATGGAAGAACATTCAGGCAGCTCTCAAGACTTCCTTTTCTCATCTATATTTGTCCCCATTCACTTCCTTTCAATAGCAAGTCTTTCTTTTGGTGGGAGGGGTAAATTATAGGTTGGGGCAAGTAAATTCTTTTCAAATCCCATCATGACTCTACAAGCTAGCATCAGAAACACGTAAAATGCTATGAAGCTTCCTTCAATGAAGAACAATAAAAATAAAAGGAGTGGGGGCAGCTGACAACTTTTGTCCCATATTCTAGTCCTTATGCCTATGTCTCTGTCACCTTACATGAAAATATTCCCATGTTTCAATATTGTTGTGTATTCATTCTACAGCTAAGTAATCTTCTTTGTGCTTTGTACATGTTAAGTGCTTAAAAATGCTTATAGAATTTGCCTCAAGGTCTTTTACGATTTCACCCCCAATTTAAACAAAGGATTGAGAGAAGCATTTGTTAACATGATCTGTCCAAGTGAACTGCATGTGGGTTGGGTAGAAGAATCATTGCAATTATATGATAGAAAAGATTGCACAGGAGTGAAATAAGCAGAACTGGGAGAATATTGTACACAATAACAGCAATAGTGAATGATTATTATCTGTGAAAACTTGGCTACTCTCAACAATGCAATGATCTGGGACAATCCTGAAAGACTTATGACTGGGAATGCTATCCACTTCCAGAGAAAGAACAATTGAAGCTGTCTTTCCCATTAGTGTATTTATGACTTTATTTTGGGGTTTGGGTTCTGTACAAGTTTGATTTTACAATAATGACCAATATGGAGGTATGTTTTGCATAACAATAAAAATTAAAATTAAAAATTTAATTAAAAAAGAGAAAAGATTTCTCTTGGATGAAAAGAATGAGTCAGAGTAAAATAAAATGTGGAGTTATTTTTCTTCTTCTCTGTTCATCTTTTTCTCCCCTTTCTTTGGATTTTTTGGTTTCCTATCCATTATGGAATGAGAGGAATAAAATCAGTTTTCTAGGAGTTGTGATTCATATCAGTGTAATATTTTCTAAAGTCAGGAGTCTTCCTATTTCCTGATACTTCATGTCTTTAATGGCATTCTCCAGATTTTTTTGTATTTAATGCACTTATAATGTAATATGGCATATTATAGTAGTCTATATGTGCAATTTTCCTGCCTACTAAACTATTAAATTTTTATGGGTAGGAACAGTCTCTTAACTAAATTTAATATATTCCCAAATATCTAGCATAGCTCTACTCACAGTAGTTGTTTAATAGTTATCAGTTGGTAAAATGAATAAATGAATGTTCCAAGATATTTTCATCTTCAAATATACCTATGTGTCTATTTTTTCATAGAATGGCCTTTAGAGAGTAAAAAAAATTGCTATCATTTTGGAAAATCAGAATCAAGTTCTTTCCTCAATTTCTTTTTTCCTGGGACAAAGAGGGGAAAAAATATTGAAGAAGTCTCACCCTAACCCTACTCCCTTGGATCTGAGTGTGGTACAAAATACAGTGAACAAAGTGATAGGTCTAACTATCCATCTGACACTTACTATCTATGAAAGCTAGTTTTGGTGAGATATGATAGGCATGGTCAGTTGTGAACAGGTCTCTTAATCTCTCTACACCTCAGTTTCCTAGTCTGTAAAATACAGTAAGGCTTAAAATTTTTTTAAAAATCACTCAAGTGTTTTTTAAGTGCTTACCTTTTCCTAGCACTATGCTGAACACTGGAGTTACAAAATGAAAACAGCATCTCCCTTCAAGGGGCTTACATTTTACATCAGATCAGACAATATGCACATGTATAAGTATATTGAGGATATGGACAAATTAACAAAAAGTTGGTTTGGGAGAGCCATAGTTTGAGGAGGGTCTAGTAATCAGTAAAAGATTCCTATAGAAAGAAAAGCAAGATTTGGGTTTTGAAGAAAACCAGGGATTCAAAGAGGTTAAGATGAGGAGGGAACATTCTAAGCATGGAGGACAAGTGAAAATGCATTAAAAAAATAGAAAGTAATGTGGGAGGTATAGCAAGGAAATTAGTACACATAGACCATAAGAACTCGAATACAAGGAAGGGAATAAGGCAGGATTGTGAAGAGACTGAAATGTCAGACAAAAGACTTTCTAATTTTCTTTTTTCTTTTTTTACTTTTTTTTAACTTATTAAGTATCTAACGCACTATTTGAACTTGGATCTTCCTGATTCCAAGTCTTTTGCCCTGTCCCCTGTAGCCTATATCATTACAATATTCTGAGCAAGAGGTGATAAGTCTGAACTCAGGTTGGTAGCTGAGTAAGTAGAGAAAAGAGGATATGGACAAGAGATGTTTTGGAGAAAGAAGCAACAAAATTTGGCACCTGATTGAATATACAGAATGAGTGACCACGAGGAACTGACTGGTGCCCAGGCTGTGAGCAAGTATGGCTGGAAGAATGGTGGTGTCCTCAACAGTTGCCTCAAATGAAATAACTAGCATAAAGTACTGCCCAAGTCTAAAAGTGCTATGTAGAAACCAGCTATAATAATAATTATTATTGTTGTTATTATTATTAGCTGTTTGTTGCATGAATTTATAAATTAGGTGTTAATATTTTTCAGCATCTATTTAACACTTAACAATTTAGCAAAATCTTTCTATCAGTCCACATGGCAATTCCAGGAAGTAAGTTAGAACTAAGCCTCTCACTGCAGAAGTGAAGATCTTCCCACTAATTCACAGAATGATGATATTGGAGAAATTACTTCAACTGACTATGCCTTAGTTTCTTCATTTGTCAAAAGGGGATAAAAATTCCTGACCTATGGTGTAAGAATGTCAAGAAGACTTAGGAAATGTGTTTTTAAAACAGTCTTTGAAACAATAAATTGTTATCTAAGAACAAGTCATCATTTAAAAATTACTTTTTTTCAAAGAAGCACAGAAATCCTCCAGTTTAAGTTCATAGTTTCAGAGGATCAAAGATTTGGAGTTGGAGAAGTCCTTAAGAGACCAATGAGTGCCTTCTTTTCATTTCACAGATAAGTAAACTGAGACACAGAGGAGTTAAGTGACTTGATCAGACTCAGACAACTAGTAAATATTTGATGTGGAATTTTAACCCAGTTCATCTGGACACCAAATTTGGTGTCATGTGCGCCAGATGGCATAATATACCAGGCTGTGGAGTTACATATTGGCAAATGGCATTAAATCCATGAAGAGAAACAGCAAGAATGTAATTAGCCATCTTTGCTATTTTATTCCCATTTGGAGATGCTGTCCCTGGTCCTTGCTTCTCATCCACTTTTGACTTTTGAGGGATTCTAAATGGTTTGTTGCCATCTTTTGTACTCAAAAAGAACCTAAATGACATCATTGATGATGCCTTTTGACTCACACATAAATTGGATTTAAGTGAGACAGAGTTGTACAAAGTTGTACTCATCCTCTAGTGGCAAAACTCAGGACAATTGATGATAGCCCAGGATGCAGTGGATGACCTTGGCATCTTTAATGTCTCACCAAGTTCAAAGCACTCCTTAGCTCCTGCTTCTACTACTTTCATGACTGTTGGAACAAATTGTTCTCATCTATCCTTTTCTGCTAGTGACAGTCTTCACGTACTGGAGTAGACACTCTGCTAACTCACCTACAGTTTGAACCCCATCAGTTACCCTCAACCCGGTTTATAGTTTGCCAGGTGTGGCCACTGCAATGCTATAGTTTCTTGGAGACACATGTGAAATATGGGTGGTAGGTGGACACCAAAGGAGGAAAGAAGCTCTGAAAAGGGCTCAAGAAGCCCTTGAACCAGAGATACTGGTCTTCCCTTTATACATCAAACACCCTACCATGCTTCATCCAAGCTGGTGAGATGAGATACTTTTCTCATTTCCCACTTCTAGAATAATTTTATTTTAATCCTTTGATATTGGTCACAACTATATTTAGGGAATAGAGGGGGATCCTTTGGCATAGAGGCTTGTCTGACCTTGGCAAGACATCTTATTATATACAGCATGGGGTCCCCTTTGGAATATGTCAAGGATACTGCTAAATAAACTGAAGGCTTTGCAGATTTATTGCAACCACAAAGATAATTTTATTAAGATAAGGGAGACTGGAGAAGGGGAGGGACATGAATTTGCCAAATAAAAGTCTTGCCTTTGTGGTCACATTTGATGAAGAAAAGCTTTCTGAAGTTGGGTGGAACATTTATACAATCAATTGTTCACAGAAAATATTTAAAGATGGTCTCATGAATAAGAAAACTATGTTTTAGGGGAGTTATTTACACCATTCTAGCTCTAGGCTACTCTTAACAGTCACCATTTGGATCTTAATTTGTTATTCTAATATATATAGTGCTGAACAAAATGGAATCTTCTTTATGGACAAGGCTGCTGTTCACAGAAAGAATCCACTCTATTTGAAGGACCAGTGGCAGACTCATCTTCTGTCCACATGGACCTCCAAAGACCTCAGATTAGGGCTGAATCATTGGACAACACAAAGGGTGTTACCACTGTAAAGAAGTCCATGCATGTAGAAAACCAAAGAGAGTGGAAATAATCAGCGACTATCTTAGTGGTAGTACATGAGGACTTTCCCAGGGAGGAAGACAAAGGCAATGAAGAAACAATAGTCCAGGTATCAGTCTACTGCTTGACAGCCGAGGGCTGGGAACAGGCTATTATGGGCTTTTAGAAGGATTGGCTATGAACCACAGAGCTTATGATTTCCATCTAATTCACTCTTTACTCATTTACAAGATAAATAATTTTGAGATGTAACTAAAATTATTTTACAATCTTTTAATCACTAAAAATTGTGTATAATTATTATACCTGCACTCCAGTGCCAAGAACTGCTGTGAAACACTGGGCTGCTCCAAATGTAGAGAGAAAATGCTTCAATTCTGCATTAATTAAAGAATTTTTTTTCAATTCCTGTCCATTAGCAGCCACCATGCTATGGCTATGAATGGTCATTATTACAGACAGAAATAGGAACATAAATTTACTGCTAATGAAAATGTCAGTTGGAGGTGCAGTCTATCATATCAGCTACTGATATGGGGAGACGTTTCCCCCTTTGCTACATCCCATCTTTCTAGAGTTTCTAAAAGACCAATGCATAAGGTTAAGCATCTATCATGTATCTTGCAATATCAATCATGTATCAATAACCGAGAGGCACCTTTACAATATTTTGAGGTTGATGCTCAGTTCGCCAGTAAAAATTCTATTGATTTTTTTTTAATTGACCCAGTACTTATCAGGCATTGCAGGGTCTTGGCCCATGGCATCTCTTTGACCTTTGCCCCTGCCTACAAGGCCATCTGTTGTCAGGTAGGAAACAAATGCATTTGGTGAATTCGAGGCTTTGCTCCCTCAGGTCCTTCTCTGACTCTTTAGAAGTTAGGTCTGTGCTCTCCCTCCTCTCTATGCATAGAATCTCAAGAACTGTCTCCCACCACAGTCCGTGGCACTCAATCCGTCACGGTTTTTAAATCTCTCTCAAAAACGTACCTTTCTGATTTAGCTTTTATTGCTTAATGAATTTAGTGTTTGGGTTATGAGCTCCAGTGGTGGCTCCTCTGTTGATCAGTTTTATTAGGAGAAGTGCCTTGTGCTGGTGCTTTGTAGCCTGACGGGCACTGGCGACCACCCTCCTTAAGTGCTGCCATTTTTATGGCAGTGAGCTGCGAGCAAGCACGTCTGCTTTGAAGGAAGTCTCTGATTGTGGAGACTCAAACTGAAGCCAAACTTTTCAAGACAATGAGTTTGCTTTTTAAACCATAGGGGACAATGTGCTACAATGGAAAGGGTATTAAATTTGGGCTCAAAGGGGGCTTGCATTGAATTCTAGAATGTACAATTTAATATTGAGACCTTACACAAATCATTTAACTGGATCTCCATTTCTTCATGTGTAAAATGAAGAGATTGGCCCAGATGGCCCCTAAGGTTCTAAACCTATTGTTCTATGATCCTTCCAACATATTCTCAACCTACCCATATGCCTTTTGGTTGTTCCATCTTAGACTGCTGTCCTTCAAGAGAGAACTGAGTGGGAAATACATTTTTTTAAGCCCTCACCTTCTGTCTTGTAATCAATACTGTGTATTGGTTCCAAGGCAGAAGAGTGGTAAGCGCTAGGCAATGGGGGGTTAAGTGACTTGCCTAGGGTCACAGAACTGGGAAGTGTCTGAGGTCAAATTTGAAACCAGGACCTCCCGTCTCTAGTCTTGGCTCTCAATCCACTGAGCTACCCAGTTGCCCCCAGAAATACATTTTTTAAAAGCAAAGTATATGGGAAAATATATGAATAAATAGCAAGTTTCTATTGTGAGAATTAAAATTAATATATAATAACTCAATTATTATATTTATAAGATTTACTAATAACAATTTGAAATAAAAAGCTAGAGTAAAAACTTGCCTAACTGGAGCAGGATCTCGATAAGTAAGAAAGAAAGAAAGGGTGGAGCCCCAGAAAGTTATAAACAATAATGTAGTAATGCAAATGTGAGGACACAAGGAAAGGGATGCTGGGATATACAAAATTAATTCTGGGGAATCTAGTCCAAAGTTAGAAAATTTCTACTTATACACTGTTAAGGATTTACTGAATGTCAGGCATCAATCTAGGCAAATCTATGGCTGCATCTGCCAGAACAAGCTTTATCTTCTTTTCTCAATAGCTATATGTATTTCTCCATTTAATATGTGTGCTATATATGTTTAAATATGCACTAGGAAGCTGGTGACACAATGGATAGTGTTCAAATCCAGCCTCAGACAGTTGTGTGATCCTGGAGTAAATCATTTGACTTCTGTCTGCCTCAATTTCTTCAACTGTAAAATGGGAATAATGGTAAAATGGCACATGCTTGCCGGGTCTATTCTGAAGATCAAATGGGATATTTATAATGTACTTAGCACAATGCCTGGCACATAATATGTACTTAATATTATGCCCATTTTCTTTTCTTTCTCGCCTTCCTTCCTTTCTTCCCTTCTTCTTTCCTCCCCCATTAGATTGTAAGCTCATTATAAATTAGAATTGTTTTGTATGTGCTTATATCTCTAGAGCCTAGCACACAAAATAGGCACTTAATAAGTATTTATTGATCGATTGACTAAAAGGTTCATCTCTTAGAGATACCATGTCTGCTTTGGGCAACAATTAATATCTAATGTGACCAATTCTGAACATGGCACATTTAAAAATATATATAACATTTTATTTTTTCTCCAATTACATGTAACACAATTTTAACAGTTTTCTTTTTTAAACATTTAAAATTTTGAGTTCTGACTTCTTTCACTCCTTCCTTCTTCCTTTCCCCTCTATGAGAGGGTAAGCAATTTGACCTATGTTATATATGTGTCATAATGCAAATATTTCCACACTGTTCATGTTGTGGAAGAAGACTAAGCATTGCACTTTAAAACCACATCTCACATAGGACCATGTAGGCAGGTAAGATAGAGTAAATAGAGCACCCAGCCCAAAGTATGGAAGGTCTGAGTTCAAATGTGGCCATAGGAACTTGCTAGCTGTGTGACTTTGGGCAAGTCACTTGACCCCATTACCTTAGTTCCTTGTCTGTACAATGATATAGAGAAGGAAATGGAAAATCACTCCTATATCTTTGCCAAGAAAAGCCCAAAAGCCACAAAGAGTCAGGCAAGATTGAATATGACTAAAGAATGACAACAAATTCTTCATTGTAGAAAATTCCCTTTACCAATTTAATTTTCTAGGACTTAATAGATAAGTCCTACAGAGTTGCTTGAGCCACATACCTCCAAATTGTATAGATACCTTTCACAGGGTCACAGGTATCCAACCTCAGATGAATAATTTAAGTACAGTTCTTTCTGACTCTCAAACCCAGCACTCTTATCCATCACACTACACATTCTTTTTTTTAAACCCTTGCCTTTCATCTTAGAATCAATATTGTTTATTGGTTTCAAGACAGAAGAGTCTAGGCAATGAGGGTTAAGTGATTTGTCCAACATCAAACAACTAGGAAGTGTCTGAAACCAGATTTGAACCCAGGAACTCCTGTCTCTACATCTGGCTTTCTATGTAGTGAACCATCTTGCTGCCCCCACACACTACACATTCTTTCTAGCCTAATAAAATTTCTCATAATGAACTCTTTCTGTCCTTACAAATCTCTGAGTTACGTAGGGTGGGTATTGGTGCCCCCACTCTAAAAAGGAGGAAATGGGCTTTAAGACATTACACAAGATCACAAAGGTAATGAGTAGCCAAGCCTGATTCTTTGAACTTTGAGGCCAGGACTCTTTCTACTTCCCATGCTCGTTAATGCAGATGTAAATGGTTAAAATGAAGACCTGGGGTACTGGACACTTGATTGGGACCACTAGGTATATTATAGATGCTCAATAAATATTTGTTGACTGAAACCTAGGGGATGTCACTCAGGCAAAGAAGAGGCAAGTGCAGAGAAAGGAGATTTATGAAGAATTATTATTATTTAGCTCTTGGTGATGGGTGAGCTTGCTGGCCTGAATATCAATAGGATTCCCAAAATACTGCTGTGCTATTTTTCCGTTTTTCCTCCAAGAAAGAACTTCCTGACAGGCTGTGTTGAATGACTTTATTTTAGAAATAATATGTCAATATATTAAAATGACTGTCAGCAACTAACACACAAGACTGAATTCAGTTAAAAAAAAGACAATTGAATTCAGTCAAATAACTACATGCTATTCAATAATGAGTTTGACTAAATTTTTCACTTTCTGACCAGTTATAAATGGTCCAACTCATGTAATATGGTTCTGGAAGGGACCTCAGATTCCACTTATTCTAGCACTCTAATTTTTATATGGAGTAAATGACATTTAGAGAGGGGAAGAAACTTAGTAGTAGTCTCAAGATCCACTGTATTCAAGAGATGGAGGAAGGAGAAATGTTACCCAATCATATATCTACATATCAAAGGACTGGCACTATCATAATTTTTCTTGGACCCCAAGAAAAATGTCTGTAAAGCTACTTTGGCAAGAAAGAAGTGAAGTCAGTTCAAAGGTATTGAGAGAACAGAAGCTCACTCTGGAAGGTACTAAATAGTGGTTGTTGTTCAGTCATATCAGTTGTATCTGACTCTTCATGATCCCATTTGAGGTTTTCTTGGCAAAGATACTGGCATGGTTTGTCATTTCCCTTCCCCACTCATTTGATGAATGAGGAAACTGAGGCAAGCAGGATGAAGCAACTTGCCCAAACTCACACAGCTAGTAAATGTCTGAGGCCAGATTTGAATTCAGATGAGTCTTCCTGATTCCAGACCTAATGCTTTATCCACTGTACCACCTAGCTGCCCATTAAGTGCCCACTAAGTGGTGGCTCACTTGTGAAGATTAAATTTAACTCTTCCCTGGTTGTGAAAATTAAATTAATTAACTCTCCACTGATGATGAAAATTAAATTAACTCCCCTGCCCATTTTTAGATTTAATCACCAAAAGTATAAACACCCTACTTAAAGTTGAGTAGGGAGATCTGCCCACTTTAAAATCTAATCACCAAAAGTGTAAACATCCCACTTAATCATTTAGTGGGAAGGTCTGTGACTTATGTGTGCAATAGTGGGTGATGAATCAGAATCTACTGACTGCCTCCTGGGCAGTCCTTAACAAGACTTTAGACTATGATTTATTCATGTAAAAAGTGGAGGAAGGTACAGGAAGTGACACAAAATAAAGTGTCTTTAAAAGGAATTACAACTTCCTCTGAGACTCAGTTCTTCATTCTTTGGAGTTGAGACTGGAGAAGAATCTGCTGACTGGACCTGGTGAGGCTGTTCTTAAATCTCTTCCTTTGGACTGACATGTGGTGAGTGAAAAGGCTGACTCCTTTTCAGGATTTTCTGAAGAACCTAGCCTAAGAAAAGACCTCCTCTTGAGAGAGACTTCCCCAGGTCATTGACTTTGCCAAGGCCTTTCTGGCTAAGGACTAACTCTCCCTACCCAGGTTGAGCCAGGGGCTGAAAGTAAATTACTTAGTGCTTAGGCTAGATATCTTACCCTATCCTCTCTCTGATTTTCTTACTTCACTCTCTATATTTTGTAAATACATTGTAAATAAATCTCTTTGGAATAAATTAAATTCCTGGCTACCCTATTTTAAATATAATCCAGTCCAACCTTTTTTATTAAAAAAAACCCTTTTCCCCTTTACAACACCTAAATGTGTTTTGTGTGCCTTAATCTAAAAAGAGGAGAAATTAGTAGAGAATAAAGCAAAGTCTGACCCCCAAAGCAAGACTAAGGCTCCAAGTCATGAAGTTGGTTCCCTCAGGCTTACCTCCACCTAGGTGACTCCCATTCTGGGCTTCAAGGGGTTGTCTGTCTTCCTCTTACATTCTTTATTCTCCTCTCAGTCCTATTTCTGACTTTGGGTCTTCAAAATGTTTCCGTGTTCCAGCTACCTTCTCCTATTTCCTTTTCATCTCCCTTTGGTATATTATCTTCTCCCATTAGCTCCTCAAGGGCAGAGATTGCCTTTCTTTTTTATTTTATCTGAATCCCTTGAACCTAGCACAGTGACTGGAAGCACTGTGTTAGTGAATATAGTAAATGCTTGCTAAATACTTTTTTTTTCTTTCCTTCCTTTCTCTCCTTTCTTTTCTCTCAAAGCCCAGTCCTACATGTCCTGCCTCCCTCCTGCAGTAAAAGACAAAGACAATCTAGACACTTCCATTCCTTCTAAGTTATAAATAACTAATCAAATCAACAAATATTTACTGAGGGACCCTATGTGCCCAGCCCTACAACAGGCCCCCCAGTTTTGCAATTGTTAAGAAGATTCAATGATCAAGCCTTCACTGAGTTTGAGGTATAAATATGAAAAATGAGATAATAAATCCTAGATTGAAATAACAGTCGAAAGTTATATAATTAATGTTAGAAAAAGGGAACTTTACAGTCATTAGATCACTAGGGAGAGAAATAATCAGAGAAAACTTTTGGAGGACATAGGACTGGAATTGTGTCTTGAAGGAAGGGTAAAACTGAAAGTGGGAAAGATATTAATTGTTTAATTGGTTCCTCCTCCCAAATCAGTGTTTAGTCAAAGAGAAAATAGAATTATAGGCATTATACACTCATTTGGGGAGGATTTCAAGATTCAGGATTTGACTAGACCTATGGATCAGGTCAACTCTTTCTAGCAGTGATGCTTGACATTACAATGTGCCCAAGAGATCATTGGAAGTGGAACTCTTATTCTAACTAGCATGTTTTGTTTTGTCTGAACAGACATCTTGTGGAAGGTAGGGAGGTATCTAGGCTTTGTTCCCCTGGAGTGAACAATAGAGATTTGTTTTAAATCTGATCAATACATTTATTTATAGGGCTTAGATTGATTTATTCAGTCGTCTTTGTATGTGGACAATTGTCAGGACTGTCAGATGGTCTCATACCACAACCAGGGCAGCAGATAGGGGAGGCAGTAAGCAGACAGGAAATCCCAATAGGATGTCAGTGTATGGAACAGAATTATCTTTCATGGGGGCCCCCTGCTGCTTATGCCAAACTCTTGCCTATTTTGCTATTTAAAAGGGGTAAGGTCCAATTTATTCCTGTATCAATTCTGTACATCATTTACCTCAGCACTGATTGTATCATTTGCAAATTAGCATTAGGCAGCAATTTCTGGTTCAGTATAAAACTATTTAGAAATCTAACCAGGAAATTGAAAGATGTAGTAAAACACCAACATCAGGGCCGAACTTAATTCACTTCCTTATCTTCTTGTTACATATTGACGTATTTCAGGCAATTCAAAAACATCTAACTTGTCTTCCACGTGTGCAAATCAGATTATTGACAATGAAAGCAATTTCACAGGTTATTTAAATGCTAGGGGTAATATCATGGTGGGATCTGTTTTTTTTTTTACTTACATTTGCCAGGATATTTGGCTTTTGTTTGCCAGAAATAGAGATGCTTCCTATTTATAACCTAAGAGATTTCACTCTGATTTCAATGGCACCTCTTCTCATCCTGGCAGCCCAAGCAGTCGTTGCTCTGCCTACCTTGTTTCTTGATGCCTTCTTTCTGGGTCCCCTGTCCACATTCCCCGACTGCCCCCAAAGTAGGTGATTGTGGCAATTAGATCTTCCTGGCATGGCAATATCCAAAGAAATATCTGTTCATGGCCTTCTATATTTGACCCCAGGTACTCCCAATCACCCATAACAGCTTTTTCTCAAGAGGCTTATGAAGAAGCATCTTTAAAACATTTAAAATCCATTTGAGTTCTACTCTTTTTGCCCAAATTGTCATTCTTAGTGCACATCCATTTGCAGCAGTTTTCTACCCTCCTTTAAACATCACATTTCAAAACAGCATGATTACTCTGAATGCTGCTTGTCTTAGTCACTCCCTTGTTCAGTTTTTCTGGCTCAAGTCCCAATACCCCTTAGAGAGGGGTACTTGCTCTCTTCCCTTAATCGTCACAGTTCCATATTTTATCCTTCCAGCTGATTCCTTCATTGCCTCAATCCTATTTCGAAAGCAGGCCTCCCCTGCAGATGTCCTACACATTTAATCCCCAGACTACCCTCCTGCTCTCCAAGCTTCTCTTTTCTCAAACTCCAGCACCTCCCAGCCCTCACCTTCCACCGTCCACTCTGTAGCTTCAGAATTTCTGGAAAGTTCACAAGTTATCTTTAACCTCTTTCTTTATCAAAGGGAGTTGTGCTTGTATTTTTTTTAAACTTTCCATGTATATCTTCTTCTTGTTTACCTCAACACCCTGAAAATGGCACTGTCTTTAGTTAGTTAATCTTTTCCTCTATTAAGCAAACCTGGCCGGTGGAAGCCCATCTTCCTAGATATCTTCTATTTTGGAAACTCAGCAGATTTTCACCTCATTCCCCCATCACTGTCCTTCAGATTCAATGCTGGCCACAAGCCACTCCCTCCTCATCACTGTACCAGCTGGTTTGGCTTTCGACATCCTGGTATTCTGCTCCTTTCAAGCTCTCTCCTACTTTCCTGGAGACATTTTGCTTTGCTTTTCCAAGGGTAATGACCCCTCCCACCAGGATTCCAAGTATGGAAGATGAAACCTCTGATTTCTCCCCCCTCCCCTCAACCCTCACTCCCTTCCTTAATAAAATTATAACATAAAACCATCACTCCAAACTGTGCTCTGAGTTTGCCCTTCCCAGCCCCCATCACTGGGAGGCAAATACTCTAGCTGTTTTTCAATTCTATTGGTCTAACTGTTCCATAAGGCAATAAAAAAAAGAGAGAGAGAGAGAGAGAGAGAGAGAGATTGTGTATCCAGTTGGCAGTATCCAGAAATAACATGTATAAAAAAACGGAATTAAGAACAGTTTGATGAGCTGGACTCTGTTATAGAGACAGCCTCCATATATTCTGTGGTTTTTAATTTCTTCTCTACTTCCTCCAATCTCTTTCCCCTATTCCAGGCTGAATCATCATATCATCTAAAATATGCCCCGTGGGTACGGTATAGGTCACCCAGACACTTATGGGCTACAAGTGGAAATGCAGATGTGACCTGTAAGTGGGAGAGTTAAAGGCATTTTCCTTTTGTCTTTAGGTTCTAAGAGGACTCCTAAGATTTAAAATTGAATGGCTCTGTGGCAGACCATTGTGTTGACACACTTCGACCAATAAAGAACATGGTTCACTTTTATCCTAGGTTGCTTTAAGATGGCAAGTTCATTGTAATGTGTGCCCATCTCTTCCATCTCATTATTACAGGAGCTATCACAATCTCAATCCAACAAGAACCATGACTCAGAGCCAAGTCCCACCTGGGCATTGACCCAGTCAATCAGTCATTGAGGCTTCCCCTTGCAAAGACTCTACATGGGTATTTAGCTAGACCCTAAGGAATTTGTTTCCAATGGCCTATCCCTAACTTACTATGTAATCATGGCTGAGTGTCTTTTTTGATTTGTGCTCCCATTTCTCTATTTCTAAAATTGAAGGATTGAGGGACTACTGAATGTCTCAGGACACATTCAACTCCAAAATTTTCTGATTCAGTGACTGGTTCTGTGACTCTTTCTCCTTACATTGCTTCTCACTTATAAGAATTATTTAAAAGACACAATGAATCACAGAATCAGTCTCAGAGCTGAAAATAAACTCATTATCCATGCCCAAGAAAGGACCCTAACAACATCCCCTGAGAAGAGGTCATCTCTTCCTTCTCTCCTTGAAATCAGCTCCCAACCTAAAATTGGCCATACTAACACTCTTTGGGCCAGCCCTCTGATCCTTCTACCTTAATATTCTTAATATTAGGGGGAAGGCAAAGTTATCACCATTAAGTTAGGGATATCCCCCAAGTTTACCTCTTCCACTGGATTTATCTAACTCCCCATTATTTAAAAAAAGCAACAGCAATACAACAATTAAAAAAAATAACAATGTTTGGGAGGAAATCAGGTCCAAATGTTAACTTCTCATTTGTCCTTAAAAGGCACTAATGAGAGAGTACAGCTAGGTGGCTCGGTGGATTAAGAACCAGACCTAAGGACAGGAGTCCTGGATTCAAAACTGGCCTTAGATACTTCCTAACTGTGTGACCCTGGACAAGTCATTTAATCCTCAAGGATTTTTTTTATTCTTTTTTTTAGTTTTTTTTTTAGGCACTGTTGGGAGATAAATGCTATTATTGTCCCAATTTTACTTAGGCAAACAGGTTAAGTAACTTGCTAAGAGTCATACAGGTAGTATCTGAGGTCAGATTTGAATTCAAGTCTTCCTGACTCTAGGGTGCCATTCTATTCATTGTACCATGTACTTGCCTCAGCTTGTGTTGTACTTCATCCACTTTCCTCATTCCCTTCTCTTAAAAGCTTAGACTCAGCCCCTGAAACCCTGGGCTCTAGTTGATGAGATTCTGGCTTACCTTGATTGGATTCAGGATCCCACATCCCTTCTCAATCACTTCCAAATCCTACCTGTATTCATGTATCCTCTCTCCTTCTATCTTCCCTTTATGTAATTATATCTTACCCATTATGATAGAAGCTGCTTGAGAGCAGGCACTCATTCTATTTATTGCATTCTTATCCTCAGTGATGAGCACAGAGATTGGCCCATAGCAAGTGTTTATGACTTTTCATTCATTCTCCTTGAAAGTAATTGTAATGATTATAATGATGGAATGGAATAAGAGAATAATGAACTAGAGAAACTCAAAATGTGACTAGAGAAGCTCATAATGATCACTTAGTGCCCTAATCTTCTCATTTTACAGATGGGCAAACTGAGACTCAGAGAAAGAAAGTCCTTTCTCAAGCTTGAATAGTGAGTTATGAAATTCTCAGTTTATAATATTTAGCAAATGCACATTCTGAGGAGGTAGAAAAAGATGTCATTTCTTCATTTTGCAGATTTTTAAAAAAGGCTTAGGCAGACTAAGAGACCTTCATGCAGTAATTTAATGATCAAGGGTCAGAGGGGCCAGAGCTTGAATCCACATCTTATGATTACATGTCCAAGGAACTTTCCACTCTGTATTACTGTTTTATTCATATCTCTTATGAAGACTAAAGAAAGTAGACACTATTTCTCCATTTTACTGGTGGAACAACTGAGGCATGAAGAGGTAACTGAAGACTTCTCAGGTCTGTGGCACTATTAAGATGAAAGCCCCTGGCCCTTTCTATGGGATTTGGCAGACTCAATTAGCAAACAGTCTAAGGGCAGTGGCCAGCATTTCATCTTGTAATGAACTACACTGTGGGTGAGTAATCACTGATCCCATGGAGCCTGTTCTGCTTACACAGCCCTCCCCGCCAGCCCCTGGTTCATTATTTTGCAGAGTTGTTTAGGAAACAAATGAGTAGCACTATATCAAAAACAATCACTGGGTCCTCTATTCACTTTGTGGTTTAGCCTTAGAATTTGAACCCTGAGTACATGGGTAGAGGGGAGAAATATGGTATCTGGCCATTTCAAGTTGACTGGTTCTTAAATATTCTCCTACTTCATAGGGCACATTCTTCTCAGAAAGCTGGGCACATACATAAACAGATGTTATTTCTGTAACCTCCCCAATTATTACCTTGCCCACATCCTCCTACTAGCCAAATTGGACTACCACAACTCCCCAAATACACCTTATGTTTGTGACTTACACCAAGATTTCTGTCTCCCAACATCTCCATAGCTCAAAATCCTCCCTATCTTGCTAAGCCCAGTTCAAAGACCATTTTCAAATTCCATGGGCTTCAGGTTCCTTGGCTGCAAAATGGGAGAACTGTACTAAATGAACTTCAAGGTCCTTTCCATCATAATATTGCTGCTGCTGCTGCTGCTAGTGATGGTGATGGAGATGAAGATAATGGAGAGGTGATAATGATGAAGATAATGATGGTGTTGATGATGTGGTTGATAGCTCATAATTGTGTAGACCTTTAAGGTTCATAATTCCCTTTCCATACAATCTCCATGATATAGTAGATAGAGTCCTTGACTTGGAGTCAAGACCTTGATCCAAATTCTGTCTTAGATACTTCCTTAGCTGTGTAAAACCTAGGGGTCTCAGGTTTCTCACTCCAAAATGAGAGTGTTACACTAGATGACCTCTAAGTTACTTTCCAACTTTGAATCTCTGATCCTATAAACCCTTTGAGATAATTGGTGCCTATTATATTGTATTATTAAACTTATTTTACAAATGAGTAAACTGAGGCTCAGAAAAGGTATGCAACTTGCCCAGGGTCATTCTCTCATTTCCCTGAAGGGAATTCTCATTCCTCTGAATGATTATAGTTCTTTGCTTGACCTACAAACTCACCATATCCTAGCTAGCATCATTCTTTGCATACATGTCTTCTCTATTCTAGACTGGAACTCTATGATGTCAAGGACCATATAGTATTCATTTATGTATGCTGTTAAAGTAGTATAATTCTTGTTCATGAATTTGTTAAATGAATCAATGGCATGAAATTTAATATAGTTTTCTCTACATGTCTCCAAAAAGCCATTTAAAATCTAGGATTAGCTGTTCATGGAAGTTCCTCTCAGGGCATCTAGGTGGCACAGTAGCTAGAGCACTGGGACTTCAGAGCAGAATCACCTTCATGAGTTCAAATGCAGCCTTAGATACTTAATAGCTGTGTGACCTTAGACAAGTCATTTAACCCTATTTGCCCCCATTCCTCATCTATAAAATGACCTGGAGAAGAAAGCAGCAAACAACTCTAGTATCTTTGCCAAGAAAACCCCAAAATGGGGTTACAAAGAGTCGGACACTACTGAAAAATGACTGAACAATGAGTAGCCTCTCAGAACTTTCCCAGAGATGGAGATACATGAAAGTCAGACATACAACCTTATGATTGAAAATGTGAGCTCATTAATGAGCCAAAAAGGGAGAAAATTCTTAGCCTCTCAGTCTCTTTTTTTCTTCTAATACTTTCTCCACTATTATTCATCTTGTTCTCTAACACAAGAGGAACAAAAACTCATAACAAAATCCTTTCAGCATTATCACCACATGGAACAGCCCAAACAACTTATCAATAAACATTTATTTAGTGCTTATTATATACTGAGAATGGTGCTAAGCAAAAGGTATAGGGAGACAACAATGAAATAATCCTTGTCCTCATGGAACTTCTTTTCTACCACAGAAAGAAATATACACAAACCAGACCACCAGAATCTCACTAGGTTTGGTAGAAAGGAAACCCAAATTCCAGGCTTTGGTCCATCTTTAGCTAGGACTATGGGCAGGGACTTTAGGGACATTTGAGGCCATTCTCCACCTGATATAATTTTCCTTATCAGGGAGCACCCAGAGAAGACAATTATTGGAGTGCATTTAAAGCCTTCTTCTGCATCTGTTTCAAGGATGACTATTCATGAATCAGCAAACATTTATTAAGCACCTACTACATGTACTAGATTTTGTGGTTAGAGAGAAAAAGATGAAATAGCCCCTGAATTCAAGGAACTTATATTCAATCGGAGGAAATATGTGCATGTATAAGATTTAAACTATATGTAAAGTAGAAGTCACATAATCCCAAGGAAAGAGATGTAGGTTTGGGAAAAGTGGACCTAAGTTCAAGTGTTGGGCCATGCACTTCCAAATGAGCAAGTTACTTGATCTCTCTACACTTCAGTTACCTCATTGGTAAGATGAAGGCCTTAGACTTGACCTCAAACATCCCTTCCATTTCTTTAATCTGAAATAAAGATAGGGACTATTGGACAAGTGATTTTATTGATATAGGGGAAGTAACTCCCAGATGAGGCCTTCTCTCTACCAATAAAGACTGACACCTTTCCTACAACTTACAATCTTATGAGAGTTCATGAGAGCACTGAGAGTTTAAGGGACATAGGTGCTAAGTGTTAGAGCCAAAAAAGCTTCATGTAGAAAGAAGAATTAAGCAATGTGTTCACCTCTAGGGACCTCAGTTTCTTCTTATGTAAAACCAGAAGATTCACAGAGGGATTCTCTAAGACCTCTTTTTGGCCTTAACATTAAATGGTTCTATGACTTTTCTGCTCAGAGAATATTTGATGATTGGGAGCTGGCCTTTGTTGAAATAAAAAGAAGGAAATTCTGGGGAAAAGGCCATGGATTTTTCAAAAGGAGGCCATGGCTCACCTGGAATCATCCCCTGCTTGATTAACCTGCATTGGCTTATATATCACTTGACTGTTCTATTAACAAGATTCTTTTTGGGGGAATGAGAAGTTTGGGGGAAAATAATCTCTTTTTCTGACAGACTAATTCCGAAAACATGGTTGACCTTCAACCTAGGTGTGAGGAAGGGGCAGATTTTTTTAAACCTTTACCTTACATCTTAGAATCCATACTGTGTTTTGGGTCCAAAGAAGAAAAGTGATAAAGGCTAAGCAATGGGAGTTAAGTGACTTTCCCAGGGTCACACAGGTAGGAAGTATCTGAGTTCAGATTTGAATCTAGGACCTTCCAACCCTAGGCTTAGCTTTCAATCCACTGAGTCACATAGCTGCCTCCAGGAGAAGATTTCGATGCCCAAGAACAGGGAGTATGAACATGCTTGTGCGTGCCCTCGTGCACATATGTCTTGTGCTCGTGCATGCCCTCGTGCACATCTGCTGGCTTCTACATTAAAGCCTTCAGACGCAACCCTTACTGTGACAAACCCAATAATGAAACAGAGCTCTCAGGCAATTTTCCTTCAAATTAAGAAAAAACAAATATTTCTGTGAGGAAGAAAATCCGAGGAGCAAAGCAGAAAGTATGTGGTTAAGTCCTTCTTACCAATTTACAATATAAAAACATCTCATGCATATAAAAGTGAGTTTTTGTATCAGCGGAATCGTATACAGTACTGGGTGCTTCTATAGACTCAGGTTGGTACATATTTACGCGTAGAATGCACACAGGATTATGCTAGGGCCAAATACTGAAAGAAAACATGCGGTAAATGGTTGCTTTAATAAGTCCTGTTCCATTGAAAGGAAATAAAACCTGAGTATTAATGAGATATAATTATATATTTAAAATCTTTTCCCTTGTGCAGTATATAGAATTAATGCCAGTAAACTCACAAACTGCAACATTCTACTCCATTACATCTGCAATGATTAGAGATAGTTTGAACATCTGGCATATAATCTGTGATAGAAAACAGCATTCTGCACTTTAATGGACGTCTGGAGGCTACACATATCTGATTTTATTTCTTTCTGTTAACTCTTTCCTAGGAGATAAAGGTTGGATGTAAGAGGCCTCTCTCTTCCTCCCTCCCTCATTCCCTCTCTGTCTCTCTGTCTCTCTGTCTCTCCGTCTCTCTGTCTCTCTCTGTCTGTTTCTCTCTCTCTCTCTGTGTCTCTCTCTCTCTCCCTCTCCTTTTCTGTCTCTTTTTTTCTCTCTTTCTCTCTTTTTCTCATGTCTGAAATCCTATTCCCCACACCAGGTCTCACTTCTGATTCACCACTTGCTGAATATTTTGAAGTGTGAAACAAAAATGGAAGCCACTTGGATTTGTCAGAAGTTATTTATAAACGACACAATTGAGCAGCATTAATATTCAGATTTAAAAACCTTTAAGAACCTCTACCAATGAAAATGAGGACAATTTCCTCATTATCAGTGAAATCAAAAACATTAAAATGAAGCAGTCCTCACGGTTTCTTCAATATTTCAAAGGCAGTCTGCAGATTCTCTCTTAATTTGGCTTCCTTTCATACTCTTGAACATGATAACTTGCCTGTCGAGGCTAAGGATTTCAATATTTGTACATTTTTGATGTCTCTTAAGTGTGAGTATGCAAGAATCTCTTTGACGGACATTGGCTTTCATTGAAAAAATTAGGTTATTTCTCTGCCTGGTATAGGGTGTGTTTAGCCCCAAGCTAAACATGTTAGGTTTTAGCCCTTCTGCCATTCTATGGGGAAAAGATAGATTCTTGCTCGAAAAGGAAGAGAGTAAAGACAATATCTTTTGCTGTATTTATTGGAATATTAGCTAATACCAATAGCTAAGGAAACCTTGAAATTGGACTCTATGAACAGTAATTAAGAATCTTTGAAGAATAGTCTCCATAAAGATCTATGTCACTGCTGAGAGGCTTTAGCTCATCAGATGACCTGAAATATGAGCTCTCCAACAGATCAGTTTGGTATGAGAACATGTATGGAAAAATGCCAGTGGTAAGTGGATTTGGGGGGTGGAGGGGAATAATCACTTGTATGTCCTAGATTTAATGGGCTCCTTACTGCATGAGGCAATAAAGGCAATAGTTATTGAACATCCCTGCTTGAGAAGTGATCATAACTACAGGTGTAATAAGAAGAAGGATCAGGCCTTCAGACCCTTCCAGCAATAATTCATATGGGAATTAAGATATCTTAATGACTAAATTCTTCACTTGGGGCCTTAGAAATAGAGTTCATAGAACAGAAGAAAGTAGAGATGACCCACTGAAATTAAAAATGGGAAAAGATATAAGGGCAGCTATGGACAATTCATTCACTTATTCATTCATTCTCCATTCAAAAAACATTTATTAAAGTATCTTCTATCTGTAGAGTAGTTTGCTAGGGGCAATGGGACATGCAAAATTTGGATAAGGCAGCCCTTACCCTCACTGAGCTTATAGTCTAGTAAAGGGATGCATTAGAACTCTTCCTTCCAATGTTTCCTTGGTTTGAGGATTCCTGGATCCTCCACTGACTCTCTACCTTGTCTCTTTCAAGACACTGTGTCCAGGTGCACTGGAAAAGGAGGAGAGCTATGAATCCATGAATGCTTTTTAGCTTAAGTGTATCCCCCAAACCTTGCCAACTTACAGATGGAGAGACGAAGCTGATTCTGGAGCCAGTGTGGAAATAGACCACAGGACATCTGGTCTCTAGTATAGTAAGCTCTGTGGGCATTGCTGAATTCACTTAAGAGAAGTGGGGGTGGGAGAAGGAAGGAGAACCAACTAGAAATTTTTCAGTAATTTTACACTCCTATGGATATAAAATTCTTAAAATGCTTATTACAAAGCATCCTGACTAATTCATTAAAGAACATTCAGTTTACCAAATTGTAAAGTTCTTTAGAATAGGACTTATTTGATTTTTTATCACTATCTTTAGTGTTAAGCACAATAATCATATTAGGTACTTAATAAATGTTTAAGTTTAATTCACCTCAATTTGTCAACCTTTTTAAAAAACTCTTACCTTCTGTCTTAGAATCAATATTTTGTATTAGTTTTAAGGTAGGAAAATGGCAAGAACTAGGCAATGGTGATTACTTGCCCAGAGTCATGTAGCTAGGAAATGTTTAAGATTACATTTGAACCCAGGACCTCCATCTCCAGACCTGGCTCTCTATCAACTGAGGCACCTGGTTGTCCCCCAGCTCTTTTGTTTAAATTCAGCATCTCAAATTATTTTATTTAACAATCAGATTGTATTTATAGAATACTTAGTCATGGGGATAAAAAATTTTAAAACAGCTTGATTTTGTGAATTGAGAACCACATTCTGAGTCAGTAAACTTAAATCACTTGACTATGCATATTTTGAAAGGATTTTGTTCTTTTTTTAGTCTTGGGGGGCAGTAAAAATGGAGGAAGAAAAAATAAATGTGTGTTAGTTGAAAAAATAAAATTTAATTCAAAAAGGAAAGTTTTAATAATAGAAGAAAAAAGTCACAACTGTTTAGGGCCTCAGGCAACTCTCATACTTAAATGGCAGAACAGGTGCCCATATGCATTGGTGGAGGGAATCCCTCACCTGGGGTTCCCTATTCCAGTCAAACCTCAGGTATTATTAAAAATGAATGTAACAGCAGCATCAACAACAAAAAAAAAACCTTTCCCCCCATTAACAAATTAAAATGAAACAGACTCTTTTAATCCCAGAATTCAGAGTAGACATAACCTTTGGCAGTCTGAGGTATGGAAGTATTATTATATTATTCTCTGCCTACATTCTTCATTTTAAACTTACTGTTACGAAAGGCAGTAAGCTTTTCTGAGGACAGAAATAGTGCTTCATACTTTCTTTGTATCATTCACAGATCCTATCACTGTTTTAACTTTATGGTATGGGTACTGACCCCATATCTAATGACACAGATTGAGTTATTCTGATACAGTGCTAGAATAAATGGCCTAAGATGGAATAGGAAACTGAAGAATTCCAAAAAAAGAAAAGATGCTCATGTCACCTACCTGAAAGCAAGAGATTTGTTGTTGCCTAGTAGCTGGTAAGAGGTGGTTGAGGACCAGGCATCAGCCAAACTGTGAAGATGATCTTTGATGCTGCCCAGAACCCCATTTTAATGTTCTTTGCACTTTCTTCTCTTCCTCTCTCTCACAATTCTTGCTTAAACCTCTCTAAGAATGCTATCCTGTTCTCCCCTCAGATTAACTCCCACTACAGTGAATATGCAGATAAATATGTGAACCCTCTCAGAAATATTTCCATTCCATCAAGTCAAGGCTACATACATTTAAGCACTGGGGATTGAAACAGAACCAAAAAGAAAGACAGTCATGCCTTTGAAGAACTTAAATTATAAGAGAAGACAATATGTAATAGAATGTTTAAAGGGGATTGATGAAAGGCTCCTACAGGGCACATAAAAGTATGAAATCTAGAGAGTTCAGATCTTGATTAAGAGTAGGCTTGGATTGCCAGAATTAATATGACTGACCTGAGGGCTCTTCCTTAACAGAGAGGTTCCTGGAGGGAACAGCTAATCAGAGGAAAGGGCTGCTGGAGTGGAGGGATCTTCTGTGAGAAAACAAAAATTCATCCCCAATAGACTGATGGAGAAAATGTTCTTAGTGGGCATAATTGTCTGTAGTTCTCAAAGCACATCCTTCTCCTTACTCTTTGGAAGACTAGCAAACTGCATGGTAGTTTTTTCTCCAAAGCTTTTCTAGGCTTCACTTTATTTATTGCAGAATTAGAGTATTATCACCACCACCCCTGCAGTTTGGCGTAGGGAGAAAAGAAATGCTGCATTTATTTTCTCCTTAACCTGGTCCCCCTCTTTTCCTTCCCCTTTGTAATTTCCTCCAAATTCTATTGTTCAAAAACAACTAGCAAAATGATTTATTCAGGGAAATGTAGGAAGATTTATATCAACTGACACAGAGTAAAGTAGGTAGAACCAGAAAATTAATAGGCACAATTTTTACAATAATACAGATGAAGAGAAAAATTGAGTTCTGGTAGTTGAAACTCAAAATGATTGTAATGACCCAACCCAATCCTAGAATACTGATCATTGAACACACTTCCCTACTCTTAGTGGATAGTGGAGGAGTACAGTTATGGTATACAATGTCGCATGGCAAACATAAATCATTGTGCTCAATTTTAAGGAAAGGAACCATGAGGAAGGAGCATGTATTGAAACATTAAAAGGAAAGGAAAAGATTCATGGGAAGGATCATGTTTTGAAAAATTTCTATTAAAAAAAAGAAAAGGCATGAACAAAACAGCCCTCCTCAGTTCATTACAAACATAGTGACTGATTCTAAATCAAATATAGTTAGGCACAGTGGTTGGAGCACAAATATAGGTGGCACAGTGGATAGAACACTGAGTCTAGAAGCAAGAAAATCTGAATTTAAATCCAGCTTCAGACACTGGCTGAAGTAAGTTACTTAACATGTTTGCCTCAGTTCTTTTTATCTGTAAAAGGAAGATAATAATAATGCCTACCTCCCAGGGTTGTGAATGAGATAATATTTGTAAAGCACTTAGCAGAGTGCCTGAGACGTAGTAAGCACTATACAATTCTTAGATATTATTAGTTTACTAGAGAAGAAAATGGCAAGCTACACCAATATCTTTGCCAAGAATACTCCAAGGACTTCATGGTCCATGGTGTTGAGGAGAGTTGGACATGACTAAATGACTGAACAACGACAAGATATTAGTTTAGAAATAATGAAGATAGAACCAGCCTCAATGGTCCTGGGTGATAGAGTAAATAGTTTCTACCTGGACCAGATTTTCAGTGGAATCTTTTCTCCCACCCTTGTGTCTGCCATTTCAGTTAATCAGATGCAGCATAAGAAGTGTCACACCTTGATTTTGGTAGTTTACCAAGATGACAAAGATCCTCCAACCGTCTGCTCTTTATTTCCAATTAAGCTGCCCAGCTTTTCTTTTTCTTTCATTCTTATTCAGACAGTTATGAAATGTTGATCTAGAGCCAGTAAAAGCAAATCCTTCTAAGTGTCTGGGGTTGAACCAGGGAAAAAAGTGAAAATGATCAAATGGAGGTAGGAAGAAAATGTGATTGTTCTGTTTCTTGGGACAGCAGCCTGACTTTAGCATTGATGAAGAGGATGATACCAAACCTGAAGGGTAAATTTGTTTTTCTAAAATGATTATCTCAGCTGGGTGTGGCAGAATTGGATATGAGAATTCATCACAGGCACTTGGGTTCAACAAAACACTTATTTCCTTACTACGTGCAAGATGAGAAACACAACTGATATGTTGGGTACAATCAATGGCTTTTATTAGTTGTTCCACTATGGGCACATCACTTACTGAGCCCCCAGGAAACTCTCTCTCAAGACTAAAAACTTCAGAACATATAATATCTAGAGGTGAGAAGGACCTCAGAGGTCATTTAGTGTAATTCTCTCATTTTAAATACAAAAGGATTGAGGCCAAGGAATGTTTGACTTGCCTTTTGTCTTGTAGGTATTGAATATTAAAGAGAAGATCTGAACTCAGATCTGATTTCAAGAATCCACAATTATTTTACTCTACCATACTATGAAAGGTTTAGCCACATTGGAAAGAATTTTCATTCCAATTTCATTCATCCATTCTCTATGCTCTTGAAATCAAATCTAGATATTATTCTCCAAAAATATACATGTCATGGTACTTAGTGATGGCATACAACTATAGATATGATCCAAACCCTGTTCTCAAGGAATTTATAATATAATGGTAGAAGTCATGAGTACTTAAGTAACTATGGCTAAATACATAGCTATGTTACAATACACACACACAAGGGTGAAGTAATTATGAAGGAGATTTCTAGGCAAAATATATTGAGAACTATGATTGAAAAGATTGTTTCCATTTAGGAGTGGGGGACAGTGGAGGAGGATATTAGGAAATGTGTCAAGGAGGATGTGACATCTAGTTGAACCTTGAGTAAGGGAAGGATTTCAATAGATGTAAATAGAGGAGTCTTTTCCAGGCTTGAGAAACTATGTGAGCAGACACAGAGACCACAGAGGATAAGAGAATGAATGGAGTGACAATTTGATTATTAAAAAGGTCGGAGAAGAGGTTTCCAATCATTTGTGGAGGACATGAATCACATATTCATACAGTATTTGTTAGACTAATAAAAATTTGTGATAGAGGAATAATATGAGTGAAATAGCAAACTATGCCTTAGGAAGACAATTAGCCTTCAAGATGGAGAATAGATCAATTGGTTGGTTGTTGTCTTTCATACCTAAAGAGGACCAAAATGAAATCACTGATGATGTCTTCTGACTCGCATATGAATTGTATTTAAGGGAGGCAGAATTGGTCAGTCATTCATCTCACTCTCTCCTTTAGAGTCATCAAAGTCCAGGGTCAAACAAAGTCAAGATGGCTGGTGATGCCTCAGGATGAAATGGAAGACCTTGGCTTCTTCAGTGTCTGACGAAGTTTTAAATATTCCTTAGCATCTGCTTCCACCATCTTTATAGCCATTGGAACATGTTGTCCTCATTTGCCCCTTCTAGTAGGGGAAGCTTTCACATGTCGGTGGTAGATGCCCCCTAATCAATGAAGCCTTTATTAATGATGGGTTTGAGGCCTGTCAGAAGAAGTAGATGGGAAGCAGAAGACTAGTTAGCAGTTAAGATCACAACGACTGAGGTCAACTTTTGCTTCCCTTAGCTACTTCTGGTTTCTCTGAAAAATAAGTGCTAAGTTCCATGATAGTGACTTTGATTTGATTTCCGGTCAGTGATCATCACCATCATGATTGGTACCATCCCTTACATTCTGGTTTTTCTACCTATTAGCTTGCTTGATCCTCTAAAGGACCCTGTAAGTTAGATTTCACTAGATATATTGTCCCACTTTTTGAGATGAGTTGATTAAGAACCAAAAGTTTAAGAACTCTTGGTTAGGTGGTAAATGAATGCTAGAATGGAACATTTAAGAATGTCATTTCCCAGGCTTTTCCCCTCTCCGTGGGGAATTGAGATCCCTAGGAGAGGAGCTCTGGAATTCATGTTAAGTCAAAAGTTACTTACAGAGTCCGTATTAACTGCAAAGCACTCTTGGTACTGGGATTTATAAACAAAATTCTGTAAAAATGTCTACCCTCAAGGATCTTATATTCTAAAAGGAGGGAAACAAAGTAAAGTAAATGCAAGATATGAGACGTAGCATGGGTAATAGATAGAGAAACTAGGCTCAGGAGTCAGAAAGACATGAGTTCAAATCAGACTTCTGACACAAAGTGGCCATATGATACTGGGCAAATCACTCAAAAATTTAGGGCTTCCAGATAACCCTTTAAGTCTAAGAAGAGTTGCCCATTTGTATTAGTAAGGGGAGTTCCCTTACTCTTGTTCTCATACCAAAGGAATCATGGGTTTAGAACCCCCACAAAAATATAAAGGATGTTTTTGTTTGTTTCTTTCCCAGGGGAGAATATAATCCAGGGATTCTGTGAGGTAAAGGGGATGAGGGAGAGAATTTCAGGTGTGGAGGTCAGCTTACATAAAGGCAAGAAGGCACAAGGTGGAAGAGATGTTTGTGCTGAAATGAGAAAGAGAATGAGATGTTCTCAGTGGCGGTGTTCCTAGAAGGAAGGAGGCAGCATGCTGTATGTAGTAAAAAGGCAGTACAGAAGAGTTGTAAAAAGAATATTGGAATGGCTAAAAAAAATTATGGCATATGACTGTGATGGAATACTACTGTGCTATATGAAATGACCAGCAGGTTAATTTTTAAAAAAGAACATGTAAAGACCTTTATGAAATTATGAAGAGTGAAATGAGCATAAGTAAGTGAACATTATATAGGGCAACTGAAATATTGTTTGAAGAATGACTTGAATATATCCACCTCCTGAGAAAGAACTAACAAATGGAAACAAGTAAGACATAGTTTCGTATATCCATATATCTTTTTGTCAAATAATGCTTTCTCCAATGGGAAGGGGAAAGGGAGGGAGTTAACTGGGGGTTGGGGGGAGGCTAATGTAATAAATAAATTAACAAATTCATTTTTACAAAAGAGTATAAAGGAAAAAAAAGAGAAAGAAAGAGTACTGGATCTGGAATCAGGACAGACAGAACTGGGTTTAAATCCTGCTTCTGACATTTACCACCTGTGTTAATGGTGATTTATTTCATTTTTATGAATCTACATTTCCTCATTTGTAAAATGGAGGTGATGGTAACTATAGTATCTACTTCAAGGGGTAGCTGTAAGTCAAATGAGATAATCAATTAATAAGCATTTGTTAAGTGCTTCAGGAGCCATTCTCTGTGTTAGACACAAAGTGTGCAAACAGGAAAAATGCAACGTGAAAATTATATTCTAGTAGAAGAAAAATAAAATAAGAGAGGAATGGTCAAAGAAGGGTATTTGTTTTGAGGAAGTCACAGAGATGACAAATAGATCATCAGAGAGTCAAACAGTATAGCCTTTCCCCGACCAATAATAGTATTTGTTTGATTTAGCAAGAGATGGAAAAGGGGAAAAGAAGGTAAATGGCTGCTAGTAAGGTAGATGTCAAGGAGGTGGTGGGGCTGGGCATCAAAGGGCATCAAACATGGTCTTAGGTCTGTTGCAGGCTGGATATATGCATTGGGCCATGCATGTTTGTGGTGACATTCTCTCCAATCAGGACAAGTGTCTCCAGGGCATCCTGGGATCCACTGGGAACAGCAATAGGAGAAAGAATGAAGAAATGGTTAGTGTGGATGATCAGAAGAAATGTGAAATATATACATTCAAGAATATAAAAATATAGATATGCATACCCACATATACATCCATTTATGACTATATTATTCAACAGGGATTTATGTATATCCATATATATGTTTATATAGATATGTGCATGCATACATAGCATACATAAATGCTTGCCAAATTACATATAGACATGTATATCTTGGTATATATACATATGTATGCATAAATGTATGCATGCATGTATAAATAGTACATTTATAAATTCCAATTGGATAACAATATAGGAACAAATACATATTTTATGTTATAGGTTCTTCTAGTCATGTATACATGTTTGTGTGCATGTATGTACATGTACTTAAATGTGTTGCTTAGCTATGCACACACATATATGTATTTTTGTGGATATCTGCAGTGTGTCAGTAAATTTATATGTGTGTATATATGTATATATATGCATATATATATATATGTTTGTGTGTGTGTTTAATAGAGTAATTTTAGGGAGAGAGTACCAGTCCCTGGGAGGATTATATGTGTGGAGATATGTTTCAATATATGTACCCATGTGTATGCATCCATGTATGTTATAACAAGAGGGAGAAGTCGCTAGAATCTAAAAGATTAGTTAAGATTTTGTAAAGATGGTGGTACTTGAGCTAAATTTTGAAGGAAAACATGGAATTCCAAAAGGCAGGAATGACTCTAGAGTGTGTTCCAAACATGGAAGATTGCCTTGGTGAAATCATAAAGACGGGAGATGTTACTTGAGGAGCATTAAGTAGTCAATTTAAGCTGAATCACTAACTAGGGAAAGGGAAGTAATGGATTAGGTTGGAAAGGTAGACTGGAATCAGGTAGTAAAGGACTTCAAATGCCAAAGAAGTGTTCATATTTCATTTTCAGGGTAAATAAGGTACCATTGGAGTCTGAGAAAAGGAGCAATATGGTCACATCTAAGCTTTAGGAAACATCACATCAGCAGCAATGTGCTGGTGTTCTAGAGTGCTTTGTAAACCTCAAATAACCCTATAAATATCAACTATTATTAAGCAATATCAAATAAGACCACTGCTAATTTAATCCCATATATAAGATATAAATCAGCCTATACACACACATACATATCACATGCATATATATATGTGTATATATATATATATATATATATATATAGGCATATAGGCATATAGGCATATAGGCATATAGGCATATAGGCATGGGCTGACATTCAAAAATAGGTACAAATTCTTATAGTGCAGGTTTACCTATGAATAAATGGTCATTTTTCAGCTTTGACCTAAGAACTTTTTTGGTCCTTTTTTGGTCCTATTCGCAAGCTTCCCATCATGCATCATTTCTTCATTTCCCAATAAAGTAGTTACGAGAAGTAGAGAACATTAATATTTCCTACTATCCAACTGGAGCCATATTTCTGTACATCTGGCCCTTTAAAGAGCAAAGTTCTCCACTCTGGACTAGATTGCTGGACTGGGCTGGGGACTATAGCTTTGTTCCTACATATTATCTATTCATCTGTCCTGGGAACCTCCATTGTGGTCACTGGAAGTTCCACATATGGAGCAGCTATCACGTCCACGGGCTGCTGCAATCTGTCGTGAGGATACAATGGGATTTGGAATGTGGATTAGTGAGAAATGGATGTGTGCCCCCGCCCCAGTCATTAATGTCCTGTGAGTGCTTTCTGCCAGCTGGACAACTTTTTTTTTTTCCCCAGCTTTCCAGACCATGCTCTATGATCAGTTTCCCCACATGTCCCTGACTGTTACAAAAATCCACTGATGTTTGGAGGAGTGGTTCAATCAAGACCCAAACAAACATTCATTCCTTTGTCTGTAGCATCTTTCAGAGGTCAGTGTCCAGTTGAATAAGACTAAGAAAGCAGTGACCCTCCTATCAAATAAAATCTCTGCAAAGGACTCACACTTATTTGACCCACCTATTTTTGGATAGGACAATATAAGGACAAATAAGGGAAAGGAAAATTTCATGGTGGTTTTTGCCTCTTTTTTGTATTTAAAATAGTGGCCCCAATCCAGTGCTTTCTCATTCTCTGCAAGCCTGTACTTCCACACCTTGGAATGCCTTTCTTTCCAGAAGCTGGAGTGGTGTTTGATGGGAATCAATTCTGAGAAGGTTGTGGGGGCCATCTGGTGTCAGACTCAGACAGGTCGCTCTGAGAGATGAATTTGAGAGAAAAAAGGACAAAGTGAAAGCAAGGAGTGGAATTCAGACCCACCTCTCTGGGGAAGATGCCACTTTTTTCCCTCAACAGAAAAAAAAAGCCCATGAAGGATGGGGTAAAGGAGAACTAACATCTTATAGGAGAAAAAAGAGGGGGAAATGTTTCTTGAGGAAGGGACGAGACAAAAGCACTGTTAATGGAAAGCCTAGGTGAATAGCTCCCTAGTTGGGCTGAAGTCCCTGAAGTGCATAATTAATTTTCCTATATTTAGAGACCTTCAAAGAAATAGCTGCTCTTTTTCCTTGCACCAGCAGGCTAGGGCTTGAGACAACAAGAGATGCTCAAATGGTGTATGTCCTCACCCAGTCTTCATAGTTTACTGAAACATACAGTCTCCTTCATTGGTTTTCCATGCAGAGCTGAAATAATTCATCAAATATTTGGAATGTGTAATTAAATATCTAATGCCAATTAGCAAATTACTAATGAAATAATCAGGGGCTTTTATGGTTTATAGTTTGGCTCTCATTTTAATTTTAAATGGTTATTGATTCTAAATAGAGTAGGATGTGAGTCACAAAAAATTAGGTGTATATATATATGAAAATGAGAAAGAGAATGAAGGTTACAGCGTGGTAGTCACACGTGGCCTGTGTTCATCATCTTAATGTATAGGCAATAGATGCAGAGGGAGCAATGATGGAGTAATATGTCATGTGTCCCTTGCCAATCACTGATAATGTAATCCAGCAAAGAGACAAGACAGCTTTCACGAAGGAATGGCTGAGGTTGTTAGGATATGCTTCCCTCTGTAAGGTTTTATTGGTCATCCCTTTAGGATGGAACACAGTGCCACACACCAGGACATCCTAATAGGGTTTAACTGCCAGAGCCCAACACAAGAATCCCAGGCAGGAATTTCCTGTGGAAAAAAAAAAAAGATGCCATATGTAAAATACAGTAGGAATAGGTAAGGTAGTGTAATTTAGAGAGGAGGAAGTCTTTTAAGAATAATTTTGGCCAGCAGTACAGCCAAATCTCACTGAGCTGAGCTTTGGAAATTTAGGAATTATGATTAGTGGGACAGAGCTGATACTTACTCTGTACTATTTATGGTGGGGAGGAAGGATTTCTTGGTAAATTAATAGTGCAAACAAGACTAAGAATATAAGGGAGTATTTGATGCACTTAGCAAAATAGGCTATTTTCTACACTCATATACTTTAGAAGAGACTGCTTGCTTGAAAATTATATGTATGCTAATTATAATCATTTTGATCTATTGCTCAAACTTTATATGTCAATACTTCGTTAGTAGTTAGTTCAAGTGACTGTCTACTTGAAAAGAAATAAATTTTATTTCTTTAATGAAAATATATCCTCCTACAATTTGGGCATTTATCAGCCTAGACTCTTCCTTTTCCTACCTCCTGTGTGACTGTGGCCAAGTTGCTTACCCTTTCTGGGTCTGTTTTCTCATCTTTTAAATGATTGAACAAAATGATTTCTTCCACTTCCAAATATGATTACCCTGTAATCTTACCCCCATATTCTTCTTTAAATAAGGTTTATTTCTTCTCTGAACAATAAAGCTGGTAGTTTATAGGTCAATGCTCCAGTCCTCACAGAGTATCTCAAAGATTGAGGTGTACAGAGTACTCAGAGAAGAATAGCACCTCTGATGTAGGGACTTGCTAAGTCTTTTTCAAGGTTGCTTTCCTCCTTTGGTGTCTACCCGGCACCCTGCTCTCATCTGTGGTTTTGAGAAGCTGTTGCATGCTCAGCAGCACACCCTGGAAAACCTTCATGGGAGATGGTCTAAACAAGGTTGAGGGTAACCAATGGGCTTCAGATCCATTGGTGAGTTAAAGGAGTGTCTATCCCAGGCACGCAAAGACTCCCTCCAGTGGAAGAGGTAAATAAAAACAATCTCTTGCAATGGCCATGAAGGTGACTGAAGTAAGCCCTGTGGAACGCTTAGAGTTTGGTCAGACATTGAAGAGGCCAAGGTCACCCACTGCAATCTGGGCCATCACCATTTGTCCTGATGTTTGTCTTGCCACTGGATTTCGATGACTGGAAGGAGAGGTAGGCTGAGGATTTTGTGCAACTCTGCCTTACTTAAATGTAATTTATACTCAAGTCAAAAGACATGGGCAATGATATCACTTTGGTCCTCTTTTGAGTATAAAGAACAACAACCCACCAACCAATTCCAAAGGTTTCTTGGAGCAGAGAGATTGGAGATCATGTCTCTAGTCACAATAGAGAATATGAGTGAACATTTCTGAACTCATGAAAATCCTAGCAGGGCATACATTTACATTCCATTTGGAGGAGAGTGAAAGACAGATATGAGAAAAGGACATATTGGAGCACAGCTTCAACAGGTTTGTTGTTGTTCAATAGTTCAGTTGTTTCGGATTCTTCATGACCCAATTTATGGTTTTCTTGGCAGAGGTACTAGAGTGGGTTGCCATTTCTTTCTCAAGCTCATTTTACAGATGAAGAACCTGAGGCAAATAGGGTTAAGTGACTTGCCCAAGGTCATACAACTAGTAAGTATTTGAGGCCACATTTAAACTCAAGTCTTCCTGACTTCAAGTCAATGATATATCCATTGCACCATCTAGCTGCTGCTTCAGCAGGTACATGATGAAAGTATGTGAACTATAGCAGAGGTCAACATTTAGGTCACAAAGGAGGCACCATAGAATAGAATAAGAACTTTCTGCAATGACATTGATGTTTCCTAGTGTTAAAGCATTTGGTCTTTTAATTATGTTATGTCTAAAGCCTTCAACTAGGCTCACCAGCTATACAGTGAAGAGGAGTGACTATAATCTTAACCAGGTTAAGGAAAAAAGGAATCTGTCCCTGGTGACACAGACATGGCCATAGGGGTTATAGGTCCATACTGTGAAGATCTAAGAATATGGGTTAAGGACTCTTACTGTGTCAAAGTATCCCAGCAAACCATATTACATTTGCCACTATGGCTTTGAGGGTCTGGGGACATCAGAGGCAGAATCATACAGTGATAAATTTAGAGAAAGGAACCATGAGTCCTCCTTATTCTACAGATGAAGCAATGGATGAAGCCCTGAGATGTTCAGACTTATCCAAAAATATTTAGATAACAAGTGGCGGAGTCAGGATTAAAACCAATCTCCTAAATCCATATCAGGTGCCATTCCCATTATACCATATATACATGGTCTCTTCTGCTTCAGAATCCTGAGTATCTCCTATATAAACAAAAGCTAGGAAGATGAGTTTGGGTATGAGAACCATAGATGATCTAAAATCTTTAGAACTCTGTGGAAGGGAATGAACTTGTTCCAGGCTTAGAGTCAGGAAGATCTGAGTTCAAATGTGGCCTCAGAAACTTAAGAGCTGTATAACCATGGGCAAGTTACTTAACTCCATTTGCTGCATTTTCCTCTTCTGTACAATAATATGAAGAAGAAAATTAAAAATTATTTCAGTATCTTTGTCAATAAAACTCCACAAGATGTCACAAAAAGTCAAACACAATTAAAAAGTACTAAACAATAACAATATGAATATGGAAGCCAAGATCAGAGCAGAGAGCATTGAGGCACTTTGCTTTTATGTATCTGGGTCTAGTGCAGTATTTCAAGTCTTCCTACTACCTTTTCTAGCTCCAACTAGCCTTGAACCTCTCCCACAGTGAAAGGAAGTCTAGGGGTAGTGCAATAGGGTCTGAGGACCCTATAACATTAACAAGTCTGTCATTCCTGAGAGACAGGAGATAGAGGTATCATCCTAAACTCTCCTTCCTAATTGCAGTAAGTTCCCATTGTCTTCCATGTCATAGTATCCCAAGATCATAGTTTTAGACCTGAAGAGACCTTAGAATCTACTAAGTCCTTATTTTAAAGATGATGAAACGGAAGTCCAGAGAAGTAAATTGTCTTTCCTATGGTTACAGCACTGGTACTGGCCCTTTATCCATTGTAATTAGTTTCAAAAGAATAGGAGAAAGAGACTGGCCCCAGTGATTCACTAGTGGATTGGAGGGGATAGAGTGGTCTTACGTTACCCAGTGCAGATGTTTCCCTATGCTATAACCCTTTCTTAACACATATGTGTTATGTCAGTGTAAGGAGAGGGAAGGAAAGTAGAGAAGGGACATTGAGAACACTTGGATACTTAGTTTCTTGGCTTGGGTCTTAGAATAGGAAAGTCCTAATTTTTGCTCCCACTATCTTTATATCTCCCTTGAAGATCCTTGCCCTTTAATACTCTATATCTAGCTTTCAGCATCATCCACTATCAGAATTTGCCAGGGGTTTGCATCTGCTTTGGACGGGAATGATGATGTTGGTGGAAAGAGGATCAATTCTTCTTTTATACCTGCTATGTTGAGTCCCTTGGAAAAATCACACATAGTCTCACTAGAATTAGCAAATTCAAATAATTGGTTTATATAGGAAACTAGCTTTATAAGGCTCTTCTTCATTTCAATGGCAAACACCTAGAAAAGACCATCTACTCTTTGTTTTGACTTTTCTCTCTTTCTATTCACTTCTCAAATCCACCCAATCTGGCTTTCAGCCTTACCACTAAATTTAAATTACCCTCTCAAATTTGTAATGGCAAAACTAAAATGCTAGAATAATCAAAGGCACAAAGTAGTTACCTAGTACACACTTGTTGAATTGAATTGATTAGCATTTTCTCCATTCTCATCCTTCTTGACCTTTCTGTAACTTTTGACATTGTTGACCACCAATTTCTCCATATATTTTCTCCACCTCAGGTTTTGAGATTCTGATCATTTTCAGTTCTGGCCAAACCATTTTCAGTGTCCTTTCCTGAGTCATCATTCATATATTACCCCATGAACATGAATGCACTCCTAGGGGTAGTCTTTTATTCTCTCTTAATATCTCTCCTTTATCTTACTAACTACCATGGGTTTAGTCTTTATATCTCTGCAAATGAATCCTTCATGTGTGTACTAGCATATGTATGTGTGCAGGTGTGCATATGCATATGTATGTGTGTGTGAACCTCTTTTTAGTCATATTTCCATATCAACTACCTTTTGGAAATTTGTATATAAACATGCACATGCATATATGCACACATGTCCCATTGGCAATTCAAGCCCAACATGTACAAAGCAAGATTCATTACTGTCTCTCCCTAAATCATTTCTTCTGCTCAAGGTAGTAACACTTTTTCAATTATCTGGATTCATAACTTCAAAGTCACCTATGACTTTTTTCTTCTTTTCTGTAATTTTATTGAGTGTTTCTCCTCATCTTGTATATCTACCTCTTTTTTAGTCATATAAGAACCATCATTCCCTCTTGCTTGAACTATTAAAATTAGTCTCCTGATTATATTCCTAGCTGCCAGGCTTTCCCCTTCCTAAGTTATATATTTTACATCGCTTCCAAAATAGTCTTCCTAAAACCCCAGTCTGACTAAGACATACCCTTACTTGAGAACTTTCTATGGTTATCTATTTTCTTTCGGATAAAGTACAAAGTCTTCAGTTTAGTATTTGAAGCATTTCACAATTTGGGTCTATTCTATTTCTTCTCTGCAAAGCACATCTCCCATAATGGTTGCCAAATTGATATTCCTAAGACATAGATCTAACTATTTGACCTCCTACTCCCCCCTCTAAAACCTTCAATGGTTCCCCATTGCTTCACATACAACAAACTCTTTATTCTTCTTCTAAAGCCTTCAATAATCTGGCTCCTTTCTACCTTTCTAATGTTATTTCATATCATTCCCCTCACCTACTCCCTTCATTTAATCCAAACTGGCCTACTTATAGTTTTGTATACATGACATTTCATCTCCTGGCTTTGTACAAGTAGTTCTCAGTGTTGGAAATATATTCTCTTCTCATCTCCATTTCATAATATACCTTAACTTAACTTCCTTCAAAGGACAACTTACATGCCACATAATGATTTTTTCTAATCTATCCCTCCACTAAATTAATATTGTCTCCCTCTTAAAATTAATTCTTATTATATTGCATCTGGGCAGCTAGATGGTACAGAGAATAGTGTCAGGTTTAGAGTCAAGAAGACTTATCTTCCTGAATTGGCATATGGCCTTAGATACTAGCTAAGGGACCCTGGGCAAGTCACTTGACCCTGTTTGCCTCAGTTTCCTTATCTGTAAAAATGATCTGGAGAAGGAAATGGCAAACCAATCAATTATCTTTGCCAAGAAAACTCCAAATGGGATCATGAAGAGTTGGACACTACTGAACAGCAATTTTGCATCCATCTTGTATTCACTTACTTATGAGTCTGTTATAGGTACCCCATTAGGGTATAAATTCCTTAAGGTTGCAGACTATTTTATTTGACTAATTAATTTGGCTTTACATGCTCAAGAACTAACAGAGGACTTTGCATATGATAGATTTTTAATAAATTAATTTTTGTAAATAATAATTAAATTAAATTTTGTTTAATTCTGAGTTACTATTCCCATTTTACAGTTGAGAAAACTGAAGTTTTAGGTGTAAATAACATACCTATAGACATATGGTTTATAAATTTCAGTCAGGATACTGATGGTCTTTCTTGGAATAGTTCTCTTTGATTATAGCCAAGCATTGAGATTTCAAATTAAATTATGGTCAATCCCCCCACCCACCCCACCCTTAGCTTTACCTGTCCCTAAATGGACAATATCAAGACCCATTCTTGAGGCAGAAAGGCAGACTCTTCCTTCCCACTGATTCACATAGTGTTTAGGAGTAGGAGAAAAGAAGATGCTCACATACAGCTCAGGAGTGATTTAAATACTCCTCCTGCTCAAAAGGGAATCTTGGATTTCATTAATTAATACATCAATAGAAGCCAATGGAGAAAAACATGTCTTGTTATCTGGTTTCTCAGATGCTAGACACTGGCTCATTAGCCTTAAGCATATCAACCCGATAACACTATTTATTCCATATAGAATAATGATCTACTTTCAGGGAATACTACACTGAGCAAAAGGAATGAATCCATCCATTATTACTGCTTAAACACACACGAACACACACCCACACACACATGCACACTCACACATTTCTTCCTGATGGAGGAAATCACGATCAAGAGAGGCACAATGATCAACTTCATAGAATAAAGCCTCGAAATTATCACACAAATGGACTGGAGTTAACGTCCATCAAACTCAGAATCTACCAACTGCCTATTTCTGTCCATCATCCATAAGCAAATTAGACTATAACGTGACTCTTGGCCTGTTTATTCTCAACATCACAGACAAATTATCTCCAGAAAAGATTTGACATATTTAAAAAAAGGTTACTTCATTATACTTGTGTTTGCTGGTATCCAAAGTTAGTAGGTGAATTTTAAAAATGTATTTAAATCAGCAAATTATGAGGTAGAAAGAAGCAATGATATACTGATCCACAAGGGGTGTTACCCATGTAGGATATACCTAGTCATAAGTATTATTCTTATAATACAGGTATAATAATTTTAGGATCGTCTGTGCTTGTGTGTCCTTTCTTTCCACAAAAAAATAATAAACCATGAAATGAATGTATTATTCAGGTTTATACTCCAATATTTCAGTTGATTTTGGAGTCTTAGTGATGTTAGGTATTCCCTCCAGTCATATAGATCACAATCCCTTCATGTATCCATGCTTGTTTATCCTGGGAAAATCTTATCCATGCTTTTTTGTTTTTCCTTTACATTGTGTAGATACTAATGGAATATGTGGCCTGTGCCATCTAGATCATCTATGTATTACAATGCAATATAGCCACATACACATATATAATAATATATATTTATATCAGCTATCTATCTGGAGAAATAAGAGAAAAAGGAGGAGGAGGGGGAGGAGAAAAGAGAATGAGAAAAGAGTAAGTCATCTCTAATCTCAGGCAGTAGCATCCCGCTTGCTTGTTAAGTTGTACAGTTGACCACTTGGGACCTCAGAGCTGGGCTGCTGCCCTCATCAAAGTCTTTGTGGGCAATGTGGCCCTTCAGGAACAGACAGAGTAGTTAACAGTGTAAGGAGAGGTCATGGTGGTGGGCAGCAACTAAAGACAAGGAAAGGAAATAAGAGGAAGGCTAAGGAATAAGCAAAGTAGTAAAATGGGGTTGGATGGACAGAATTGGTCCAGGCTCTGGAAGACCTTATAAAGCTAGCCAAGAGTTTAGCCTTGCCACACAAGGTGAAAGGGAGCCATTGCAGGTTCTTGTTCATTAAAGGTATGTGATAGATGTGATGTGTTACAAGGCCTGCTCACACAGAAGCATTGGGATATACCCTATTCATTCCAATGTTCCCTACTGAATAGTTTAGAGAAAAGGAGCAAATATCTAAGCGGAAAGGGGCGTTTTTGTCTTTGGAATAGGCCTCTGATAGTACTGTCAGTTCTGTCTAGAGAAACACAAGTTTTTTTAGACAATACTGAAAGTACCACATATTTTCCAGTGAATTACTCTCCAAAGGTATGAGTCACTCATTCATTTACAGCCTTCTCTGAAAATACCATGTTGCTTAATTGAAATGGCATTATATTGGCACTCTGTCCACAGCACTCAGTCAGTACTTTGGTACTGACCAAAGAATGTCTTCAAACAAGGTGCCATTCCAGGACCAGTGGCCATTGGGGAGAGTCTCATGAAGCAGACATTAAAAGAATTTTTTTTCAAGTTAACCAAAAGCAACAAATCACACTTAATACTAACCACTTGTAACAATGGATTTTCTAAAGATGAAGTAATTTAGGAAACAATTGATCAAAAGAAAAAAATATATAAAACACAATGGAGAGAAAGAGCATGAGGGTAAGTCTCTGGGGTTACTCGTCATTAGCAGCCATGCTGATGCATTGGACATAATCAAATCAGAAATGGAATTTTGCATATTACCAACCAAGGAACTCCAAAGAGTTGAAGTGGTGGGGGCACAAGTAGGTGCTCAGTGGACTGAGAGTCAGATCTAGAGGTCCTGGGTTCAAATCTATTCTCAGATACTTCCTAGCTGTATAACCCTGAGCAAGTCACTTAACTCCTATTATCTAGCCCTTATCATTCTTCTGCCTTAAAACCAAAACAGAGTATTAATTCTAAGATCAAATGCAAAGGTTTAAAAAAAGTGTCAAGAAGGGTGGAGATGTCTGTTGTCTATTCCTGTCTCACTAGCCTCCTGGTCAGATCAGAGAGGGCGAGTGCCACACCAGGGGCTAGAGATTTTTTGGAAAAATAACAGGCTGATTTTATTTCAAAGGTATTTGATGTTTTTTTTTTTCCCCCTTGGTCTCTCTGGAGTGGTTTCTTCTATAGTTTGAAGCAATGAAGTCAGCATCTTCAGGGAAAGATAAAGCCACTGAGATAAAGTGGGAAAAGGTTGTGATTTTAGAGTCAAAGTACCTACATTCAGATTTGTAATGTAATGACAGGAAATGAGTGGGCTCCTGGGTAATGTAGTTCAAAGGTATAAGATTTCTAATTACACAGATTCCAACTCTATTCTTTACTATATGTGATATTATATAAGTGAAAACCTCTGTGAGCTTTGATTTCTTACTCTGTAAAATGAGAGTTAGACTAGGTCTCAGCAATTTACTAGACATGTGACTGTAGGTAAGTCATTTAACCTCTGTTTGCCTCAGTTTTCAAAACTATAAAATGGAGATAATAACAGCAGCAGTCTCTCAATTTATTGTTGGGATAAATTGAGATAATATTTGCAAGCACTTAGCATAGTGCCCAGAACATAGTAGTCACTATATAAATACTTATTCATTTCTCTTACCTCTTTCCTTCACTCTCTAACTATATAATGTTTGACAGAATGGTACTATCCAGTTTGGAAATATGTCCATCTCAATCCACTCTCCATACTATAAACCATTAATTCTAAATGTTTTTTTTTTGTCTTAGATTCCTTTTTTACCTTTAAAAATCATCGATGACCTGTCAAAGAGCTTTTGTTTATGTGGGTTATATTTTTGATATTTACTGTATCAGAAATGAAATTCTTAGTATTATTATGAATATTGTTTTGACCTAGTGAACTCCACAAAAGGGTCTCAGGGACTTCTGGGGTCCTCATACCACACTGAGAAAATCACTGCTCTGTGCTCCCCCTTAGTTGGAGGGGTGGGACTGAATGGCACAACCTCTATGGTTCATTTACTTGACATGATAATGAGAGGAAGGGCATGAGTCCTCCTGTCCTCATTTAAGTTAAGCCCTCAGTGGAAAGGGTCCCACCACCTTATTTTTTATGTATTCAACAATTCCCAGGATTTAATACAGCTCTATTTTCTTCTCCTATGAATACTGAAAAGGAGTGTTAATCTGCTCTCACCCAGATTAATATTGTACTATTGAGAAGTGGGGGGTAAATGTTCTGGAATCTGGAGAAAGGTAGATCTCAATCTTGCCCTGACGTACTTATTAGCTCTATGATGATGGTCAAATCATTTAATTTCACACAACTTCAGCCATCTTCAAAGGGGAAAGAAATATTTTTGGTACCTACCATCTCCTAAAGCTATTGACTCTCATGTTCTCAAACAAGATCATGTACAGAATTCCCTAAAAGTATTAATGCAGAAAACTTCATCAAGATGTTTGAGATGCCTCATATATGAAGCAAAATATTTTCTAAACTTTCAAGCACAATATGAATGTTGACTGGTGCTATTATGATTATTATCCATCTATACTCCATCTCCCATCCCATTTGGGAGAGGTCAATCTCCTCACCATCCTCTAGCTGGACCATATTCATTGGCAACTCCCAACACTTGCTCATGCTGTTTCTTTTGTCCAATATAGTCTTTCATCTCTACTATCCATCCTTCAAGATCAAATGCAGTCCAATGTCTCCATTTCCAGGAAGCCTTCCCTGATTATTCTGTCCAGCACCATTTTCTTTTTTTTTTCCTGAATCCCCACCACACTCCTTTACTGTGCCATTCCTGTGGTATTTAGTGCCTGTCAGTAAGTTACATGATTCATTTTTTTCTGGAAAGTCCAAGGAAACAGACATCCCTTATGTAGTTCTCATTGTGTGCCTCCCTTTCTTCATACATGTTGAATTCTAGACTTTCAGAAGTTCAGCCCCACAAGAGATATTCATAGTTTTCCAGATCTGGCCTTTCTTCCCTTTCAAAATAAAACATTTTGACTAACTCCCTAACATCCCTTTCAATTCCAAATTCTATGCTACTTTGAACTATCTCAGAAGGAAAAGGAGGCAGCATGGAGTAATGGAAAGGGTTTTAGATTTGGTGACAGAATTTTGGTTAGAATCCCACCTCTGCCACTTGCTTACATGCGTGCAAATGAGTAAGCCACTAAGATCTTTGGATCTCATTTTCTTTATCTGTAAATTATCTATAAATCTGCTAATTATTTTAAAAGTCAAGATATCCTCTAAGATCCATTTCAACCCTACATTTCTGTTTCTATATCTTGACTAGATTCACACAGTGATTTAATAACAGGATGGTGCCTAGGACTCATGCCCACTAATTCCCAATCTGATACTCTTCCCCCGTGGTATATTACAGGTGCAAAATGATTAAATGAATCCTTCTCCTTTCTTTCTCCTAAAAAAACCAGGAGAGTAATTTTATTATTATTATTATTACTACTACTTAAACCCCATACCTTCCATCTTAGAATCAATACAACATATTGATTCCAAGGCATAATAGCAGGAACAGCTAGGCAATGGGGGTTAAATGATTTGCCCAGAGACACAGTTAGGAAGTGTCTGAGGCCATATTTGAACCCTCTTCTTCTGCTGCTTTTTTTTTTTAAACTCTTACCTTCCATCTTAGAATAAAGGCTATGTATTGGTTCCAAGGCAGAAGAGAGGTAAGGGCTAGGCAATGGGGGTTAAGTGACTTGCCCAGGGTCACACCTCCCATCTCTTAGCCTGACTCCCAATCCACTGAGATACCCAGCTTCCCCCTCCTTTTTTTTTTTAATAACCAGTGATTTTGAACTCTAGCTGTCATTATGTGTTAACCCTCTTTACAACTTAAGTTCAATTACATTTTATTAAGCACCTACTATGTTCTAAGCATAGGGTTTCTAGATGACTGGAACATCAGTCCTGGAGTCAAGAGGACCTGAATTCAATACCAGCCGCAGACACGTTAGCGATGTCATGTTGGGCAAGTCACTTACTATTGTTTGCCTCTATTTCCCTCTGTAAATGAGCTGGAGAAGGAAGTGGCAAATCACTCCAGTATCTTTGTAGGAAAACCCCAAATGGGGTCATGAAGATTCAGACACGACTGAAATGACTAAAAACTTGTTCCAGGTACTATCGTGGGTGATGCGGTACAGTGTAAAAATGAAGCAGTCTGCCCTCCAAGAACTTACATTTCATCAGGGGAGACGCACACAGAGCGTACTTAAAATACACATACAGCCTACAGTGTAATGCGTGGGCGAAGGGAGGCCACCAGAGCTGGAAGGTGAGGAAAGGGCTCATTTAGAAGATGTCGCCTGGGCAGAGTTTTGAAGGAAAAAAGGCGTCGATTCTAAGAGATGGAGGTGAGGCAACGGGAGGCAGCCTGGCCATCGGGAAAGAGAAGAGACGAATGGCACAAGCAGAGATTTCTACCACTTTGCCTGCCACTCCCTCCCTTACTGAATCCATCTCATCCTTGTTCTATTCTGAGATTCTCCCAGCCATCCCTGCTGAGCCAGGCTTGTTGTTTTCCATTGTTAGGCAGTGTCTGAATTACTTCTTCCAATGTTCCAGAGGCCCCTTCTGTTTCCACCTTCAGGTATGTGATGTTCCCCAATTCAAAGCAGGGGGAAAGGGGGAGGGAAATGCATATGGATGTCCCACTATTTGTATTTATCATCTTCCACTCCAACTCCTGAATATTCTCATCTTGAGGCTTAGTCATCTGTTTTTGTACATGGCCCTGGCTTAAAGCACAGAATGTGTCACTGTCACTCCAGTTTTCTTTTTCTTTTCTTTTCTTTTTTTTTAAGAACGGACATTTGATTTCATCAAGAGAGAGGAACTCCCAGAGAGGAAGCTCCCTCCACCAAGGCAGACTGGAATCTGTAATACATCTCTTAGCTTAAAGAAGTGCCTGAGGTCACTGACAGGTTAAAGGGATTTGCTTAGAGTCACACAGCTAGTATTTGTCAGTATTAGTATTTGGTGACTTGAATTGCAGTTTCCCTGCTTCCAGGGCCAGCACTTTCCATGCTGCTGAGACTGCTTATCCTAAAGAGGGGAAATAATTACTATTCTTTTATGAATAAGACTAACATCCATATGGTGCTTTATAGTTTACAAATTGCTTTTCATACACACATGGTTTCAAATTAAATCTTCTTTAAAATAAAGTTATTTTTATTAAATTTATTATTAATTTATGATTTATTAATATCTTTTGTTTAAACAGTTCTTATTTGATCCCCACCATTGTCCTGCAAAGTATGGAGTAGGAAAGTTATTAACTTCTCTGAACCTCATCATTCCCATTTTGCAGATGAGAAAATTAAGTGATTTAGGCAGGACTGTGCAAGTCATTCTTATGGGAAAAACTCAAGTCCAAACCCAAGGTTTCTCACTATATACAATGCTTTTTAGACTCCACTATATTTTACAACTGTTTAATCTGAGAACATATTATTAAATTGATCATATAAGATTTTCCCAAAACTGTCAGATATTAGGAGCAGAGATATAGATCTGGTCAGAGTATAGCAAAGACCAAATGGCTAAAGAATAATTATTGCCCAGATTTTAATGTGCATCTGAATGGACATCATATAGAACTTTTGCTCCAATATGTATGTCTGGGACAGAAAATACAGAGGGATAATAAACTGGTCCGAAAGAAAAGAAAGAATAGCAGGGTGTCACAGTGGTCAGAGTGCTGGGTCTGGAGTCAGAAAGATCTGAGTTCAAATTTTATCTGACACCTACTAGTCATGTGGGCAAGTCAGCTCACCCCTGTCTGCCTCAGTTTCCTTGACTGTACAATAGAGATAACAATAGGGAAAAATTCACAGGGATATTGCGTGACTCAAATAAGATAATATTTGTAAAGTATTTAAAACATAGAACACATTTATTTCCTTCCCTTTATTCCTCATTCACAGTCTTACAATACTCTCCTTCCTCGCCTCTGCCATCTTGCTTGTCAAACTCAGTTCATATCTTATCTTCTTCAGAAGATAACACTTTCCCAAGTGCCCTCTCCATTCCATTCCCATTACTAGTGCCTTCCCTCTGAAATTTTTCTTCCCTTTAAAAATATATATTATGTATTATAATAATATTTAACATGTTACATTGTCACCCATTTAAAAAGTTAAATTACACATGCTTATACATATATGTTTATTTCAAGTGTAATTTTTTTTGTTTGCTGTCTCCCCTCTTTAGAAAATTAGTTCCTTGAATGCAGGATTCATATTTTCTCCTTCCTTTATCCCTAGTACTGAGTATATAGTGTCTGGCACACCGTAAACACTACATAAATGATTAGTGATTGACTGATCACCAGAGCAGTTCAGTAAGTCATCTAGAATTTATCAAAGACCTACTAAGCATTGAAGATACAAAGAAAGACAAATGCAATGAACCAAAACAACTAAAAAACCCAGTCCTTGGTGTCAAGGCACTCATGGTCCAATAGCAGACACATGCTAACAGAGGTGTCCAAACAAGATCCAGATAGGCTAAACTGGAGGTTATCTGGGAAAGGGCATTAAGAGCAAGGAGGACTTCGAAAGGCTTCTTGCAGAAGTTGGTACATGAGAAGGGAGAGCTTTTATGAATCATGGGACAACCAGTGAAAATGCTGAGAATGGGGATGATGGAGCGCTGTGTTTGAGGAAGTGCAAGAGGTCCAGTGATGCTGGATCCCAGAGTATGTAGAGGGGAGTAGGGACTAAGAAGACCAGAAAGGTAAGGAGCTATGAAGAACTTTGAAAGCCAAACTGAGGATTTTATCTTTAATCCAAGAGGTAATAGGGAGCCACCTGAGTTTATCGAATGGGGAAGAGGAGTAAGATGGTGAGATCTATGCTTTTGGAAGATCAATTTGATAACCGAATAGAGAATGGATTGGAGAGGGGGAAATTTGAGGCAGAGACCAATCAGCAAGCATGCGTACCCCCACAAGCCTGCACACACACACACACATACACACACACACACACACACACACACATGCATGCATGCAAGCACACATGCATGCACACTCAGAGGCTGATAAAAATAGGACTAAAATTCCAATCTGAGGCAGGGTGGATGCAATGTCAGAAAAGCATATATGAGAGATATTCCCAAAGTAGAATTGCAGGACTTGACAACTGATTGACTTTATTGGTAACCTCCCAATGCTGAGAGAAAGAAAGAAATTAAGGCCTCTAGTGGGTTCAAAGGAGTCCAATTTTGAAGAAAGCAGAGAAGAAAATTGGGTTGAATGAGCAGATATGGACAAGTTACATTCTTCAATATAGGAAGAAAGTCCTTAAGTGTTGAAATCACCCACCTATTTGACTACTTGAGGGACCTTAAAAAAAACATCTAGTCCACAGCTGTGTGGCTTTGGATAAGCCATTTAAACCTCACTGCCTAGCTCTTACCACCCTTCTGCCTTGAAATCAATACACAATATTGATTCTAAGACAGAAGGTTAGAGTTTGTTTTGTTTATTTAAGCATCTAGTTTAATACTCTCATTCTTCAGAAAAGAAACTGAGGCCCAGAGAGGTTAAGTGAATTGTTCAAGATAACACAGACAGGAAATTAAGTCTGTATTTGAACCTATGTCCACTTATTCATAAACATTTATACTGATTTTATATATTCTCTGTATATGCTTATATCTGTATGTGTTTGCATCATTGAGGTATATATAAGGTGCTTGAGGGCAAATACTTTCAGATGCTGCATAATTTCTGGGACATTGCAGGCATTTATTAGAAACTTGTGGATTGATTGATTGAGGATAAACACCTCCAGTCAGTCCCCCACACCTTTCCATATATGGCATGCCTTCCATCTCTAAAATTAAGGAATAGAAGAGAGGAAGTGTCAAACTAGATGTTCTCAAAAGGTACTTTCAGCTCCCAAATTCTATGATTTCATGATTCCAGTGCATATTCAGATTTTTATAGAATTTTTTTAAGATACTCTTAACTGGAATTTAGTCCTCTCTCCCTCTCTCCCTCCCTCCCTCCCTCTCTCCCTCTCTCTCTGTCTCTCTCTCTGTCTCTCTCTCTCTCCCTCTCTCCCTCCCTCCCTCCCTCTCTCCCTCTCTCTCTGTCTCTCTCTCTCTCTGTCTCTCTCTCTGTCTCTCTCTGTCTCTCTCTCTCTGTCTCTCTCTCTGTCTCTCTCTCTCTGTCTCTCTCTCTGTCTCTCTCTCTGTCTCTCTCTCTCTGTCTCTCTCTCTCTCTCTCTCTCTCTCTCTCTGTCTCTCTCTCTCTCTCTCTCTCTCCATATCTCTATCTGTGTGTGAGTCTGAAGGGTGGCCCTGGAAAAGAGTTGAGAGGGAAAAATAAGTAGGCTTAGGTCTGGACAGCCATAACAAACATCACAGCCCTCAAGAGAAGGCAATTAGGGCATGCGAGTATATTCGATTAGAAATGGTCATTCCTAACAAATGCTCTATGCACTGTAGTCATTGTCAGCCAAGGCTCCACATGGTGTCTGCTGGACCAGATGTGGAATCATTTCCATTTCTTTCTTCAAGTTATTGGGAATCTAAGTGCCGAGGGTCTTTGGAAAGGGACATGATTCACACACCAGCAAAAAAGGCTCCAAGCCACCTGCTCCCACCACCCTGCCTAGCCTATGGTGCAGAGCCATGACCTTAAGAGGATAGTGTCTCCCTGGGTGGATCTATTACATGCATTAAAATAATTTACACCCAGTCCTATAAAGTGCTTAACTCGTCATGGCATCATCTATTCTAAAAGCATTCCTCTTCATCATGAATTATTTTTGAAGTATTTATGTGGACCTCACTGAAAATCACCCCAGTCAGCAAACTGAGAAATGAAAAGTCATTAAGAGAAGGTGGTGACCCCAAGGTCATGGGCACGAATCTGACATGGGTCAGGAAGGCTGAAGGACAAGGAATGTGGGATGGCTGCCATGTGGAGAGGTGGGAGGGTCTGACTGTGGCCTGTCCTCACTGAGCTGCCCTCTTATATCATTAATCAACCTCTTTGAGAAGAGTAGGATCCCAACTAGAAGTCCAGGTGACTTTGGTCTTCCTAAGATCCTTATCCTACCCATTCTACAGAGATGCTGGTATTAGAAGTCATTTAACTGGCACCTTTCTTGAGTCTCCTCAAATACAAGTTATGTATTCACTTACTGAAAGAATAACTCAAATTTTCTAGGAAATCTGAAATTAGGATCAGATTCTCTCCCTCTACTTCCAGGCATGGCTGCCCTTTCACAATTCAGACAGGTTCTCCAATTTACTTGAAATTCTCTTTACGGTCTCTATATGGGCTTTGCTTTCATAGCTATTTGGCCTCCCGACAGCTATGGCACTAAAGATGTGAGTGTATATTGCCTCAGTTTACTCTAAAATAGCATTTCTCTTTAAATTATAGTTTTTGGGTTTTTTTCAATTTTATTTCATTTTGTCATGGTGGAGAGGGATTAGGGAAAGGGGAAGAGTTCTCTTACATTAGTTTGTTTTCTTTCTTGGTCTTGCAACATTCTCAATGGTTTCCAAACTTTAAGGTCAAGCTCTCACCCTACCTCTTCCTTGAAACTGTCCAGGATTATTCTGTCCTACCCTCATTTCTTCCTTCCCTGGACCCCTAGTCAGTCCCATCTCTCTACTACTTATAATATCTCAAAATGCCTCAGTAGTGATAATTTACACAATGGATGACAGCAACCAGATACAAAAAGGTCTTGCCAAATTGGAGTATTAAACTGAATCTAAAGAGATCAAATTTAAGAGAAATAAATGTCATTTTATTCTTGGGATTTTTTTTAAAAAGAGGTAAGATAATGAGGTATGGGATAGGAGGGATATGGTTAGGTTAGCAGTTCATGTGAAAATATTTTGGGAGAGGGGATTATAGACCACATATGAGACAGCAGTATAAGATGGCATTGGAAAAAAAATTATGCACTTATGCCCCAGTTATCACACATCTGGAGTACTGTGGTCAGTTCTAGGCTCCACAATTTAAGAAGCATACAGCTAAATTGGAAATGAGTACCACTGATAGAAGAAACAAGAGATATTTAGCTTGGAGAATTAAAAAAACAACCATGATCATTGCCTTCTAGTATTTGAAGGGTTCTAATGGAAGGAGAGAAGAACCATTTAGGTACTGTGCTAAGCACTTTACAAAGACTATCTCATTTGATCCTCACAATAGGTCAGGTAGGTACAATTATCCCTTTTTTTTCAGTTGAAGAAAAGCAAGTAGGTTAAGTTATTTGCCCAGAATTATACAGTACTTTGTGTCTGAGGCCTGATTTAAATTTAGTTCATACTGTCTCCAGACCTAGAACTTTGCCCATGGTGCCACCTAGATGCCTCTAGGTGCTGGGAGAGGGAATAGATATACTCCATAGGACCTCGTAAATGGAAGTTGCAAAGAGACAAATGTAGTCCTTATATCAAGAGAAAAAAAAATCCCTAAAAATGTGAGCCATTCCAACATGAAATAAGCCTTTTAGTGGTTCTCCCTTAGTAGAGTTCTTCAAGCCCAGGATGGATGATGACCTGTCCAGTATGTTATGATGGAAGATTAGGAATTGGCTGAGATGAATACTAAGTTCTTCTCCAACCCCTTGGCCCGTGATTCTTCTGGTAGCTTGAAATCTTTCTCTGTAGCAAAGATTGTGCCTCGTCTTATATCCTCTGTGGGACCCAGTGTAGCACCAAGCATGCAGTGGGTGTTGAGCAAATCCTTTTTGACTAACTTGAACAAGTTCAGCTTTCCTGAGTCCTAGTTTCTGCATGGATATTGACACACTGAATGACAGGATCTGGGTAGGATGAACCAGATAATCTTCAAAGTCAATTTAAAACCTATTATCCTAACAATCAACCAACAAATATTATTATTGGAGATACAAAGACAAAGCAAAAATGACCCCTTCCTACAAGGAGCTTACATTCTCATTATGGAGACAACATATATGTAAACCAGCACATAGTAGCAGATTAGGTGGAAGGTAGTCTTAAAGGGAAGACAGTAACAGCTAGGGAGATTGAAGAAGACTTGGTTCAGGAGGCAGAAGTCGAGAGGAGTTTTGAAGGAGGCCAAGCATTTTCTGAGTCTGAAGTTAGGAAGGAAAGTACACCATGGACCTATTAATTGAGCATGGTAATAATGGTAATTGCTGACACAAGTAGAATTGTTTACCAGTCTACAATGTCCTTCCTCTTTTTTTTCTTTACAAGTCCATGATGCAGATACTATAAGAATTATGTGCTCCATTTTATAGATAAGGAAACTGAGGCTTGGAGCAGCTCAGTGACTCTCCCAGAATCACACAGTGAATTGTGTCAGAGGCAGGATTCTCACTCAATTTTCCCAGTATTCATTTCCCTTATACCTCATGGAAGAGGCAAATGTGATTTGGAATCAGATTTTAAATATAATTAACACTTTGTGGGATAATCGTAGGGGGCCAAAGAAAGCAAATTACTCCCCCTCTCCCTTCTGTCATGAAAGGAGACTCTTATGGTTTAATTTTCTACAGCTATTTTTCTCCCGAAGTGCTGCATATTTCCATCACTTGGATTATTGGCATTTAACCCTGTAATGATTCAAAGATAGGACATCTGTCCTCATTCCCATTAATGGAGTTCATAGCACATTTCAAGGGGGTGGTGGTGTGGCCTTCACAGAAAAGCCTCTAAAGCTATCATAATTCATGAATATTTTTTGACTTTTTTTAGCGAAGACAAATGCGTGATGACTAATGTGTTTGGAAGATTTTAGCCTGAGAGGTTATTTTTCCCGTCGTGGCTAACTGTGACACTTTTCTGTTTTCCTTCATCTCACCCACCAAAGAATGAACTTTTTCAGAGGATAAAACAAATAGCACATTTCCCCAGGAATAATAAATAACACCCACAAATCAGCGTTAAGTAACAAAACAAAGGACAGAAGCAGGATAACCTGAACAGGAGGCAAAGATCTCTCAGCAAGGCAGGCCTGTCTGTGTTTGCAGGCACTCCTTTACAGGCGCCTTTCACTCTCTTGAAAATCCATTAGTTTTGGACTCGCATAATTATATCAGTGCCTGTAGCATACCTCTTGTCTTTATATTGCTTTATTTAAGAAAAAGATGTACTCTTAAGAAAAGAACTTAGAGAACTCTTTGAAATCCAAACAGAAAGAAAAATAATGTGTTGTTTTTTTTCCCTTCTCTTTATCAGGTTTCCAATGCATAAACCTGTCTCATTTCTTTATCCCTTTTCCCAACCCATGGAAGAACTAAAGCACAGGAACTCTCTTTTGGGGGGACTTCATGAGGAATAATGAAGTCACCAAAGAAAGGTTATATGTTTTAGGCCACCATCACCATTTTGCAAAGAACTAATAGATGAAGTCAGATCTTTGAGATCTTCCTCTGACTTTGTCTAAAACTTTGCATCTCCTGTGGTCTTCTCATTCTGATGTGTGCACGTATATGAGTGTGTATATACACATATTTATACATATGCATATTGTGTTCACATGTGAGTAAAACTGGGCACAATAGACATGTGCATATTACATTAGGTATAGGTGCTTACGTGTGAGTATGCACGTAGATTCACACATACTCATATTTACATATGGGCACTATAAATGGAATTGGATTTATCATTATCATACAGTTAGACAGTCATATAATATCAATATCATTTCTTACCTGGCCCAGATAGACTGCAAATTCCATGAAGGCAGGCCCAGCACCTAAATTACTTTCATCTTTTCCCCAGGGCCAAGCTCAGGTCTCTCCACTGAGAAGGTGTTGCTTAATTGTTTAGGAATGAATCAACAAAATGTAGCTGTTTTCCTTGATTTCCTAGTATAAAGACCTGAGGACACAGAGATTCTCCAAATGCATTTTCCCTTCCCTTTAGTTTACAAAGACATCTTAAAGAAAAAGTTTCCTTCTTGTGAAGATAACTTTTAAAAAGTAGAATGAAGATGAGATATGATCCATGTGCACTGATAGAAATTTGCCGGTATAAAACAGAGTTTAGCATTAGAACTGCAGGCAAAAGAATAAAGCTAAGAAATGTTTTAAGAAAACCCTTGTATTTTTTTAATATGTAATATGTGTGTATGTGTGTGTATGTGAGGAAGAGAGAGAGAGAGAGAGAGAGAGAGAGAGAGAGAGAGAGAGAGAGAGAGAGAGAGAGAGAGAGAGAGAAAGAAAGAATGTTGGGGGAAAATTATGTTTATACTTTTTACTAAAACTCAAAAATTGGAGCCATCCTTTGGAAACTAAGCTGGACCTTTTTGACACAGCCTTTGATTCCCTTCACATCTTCTCTTTACAGAGGAATAGAAATTCAGTTCATAAACTGAGTAAAAGAAACACACAAATACATACACACACATATACTTCCCCTTCCTACCCCCAAACCCCCCCAAAAAAAGATGAACCCACCCGAATGGTCCCTTGGAATCTCCTTGCTTTGTTGGCATCTTTGCAGAGTCTGAGCTCATATTTTAAACTTCAGGTGGGTTGATTCTCTCCTCCCTTGCTGGTTTCAGTGTGAGATGAAGATCTGGGAAGCAAATCCACCCCTAGAACTTTCTGCTCTGGTCACATTTGCCTTTGGAAATTTCCTCTGCTCACATCAGGGACATTCCATGCCACCAAGTAAACCAATTGATCTGGACATTTTCCCTTGCCTTTCCATGGGCAACTTGCAGAGCTGGGATGCATAAATAATCACGTGTTATATAAATAGCCTCGGGTGAGAGGCTGTAAAATACGGAAGATATATTTGCACTTTTATGTACGGGGAATATTTTCTAAAATGATTGCTTTATTTGGTGTGTATTTTTCTTATATGTGGAACGGGGCTCCTACATGCGCAACATTTTCCAAAGTTTTCCCCCGCCCCCCTCCCCCCTCTTCAGGTCAGACTAGCATTATAGTTAGCAAATTGATAAGGTTCCACGGGTAAGCTTTATTACTTCTGACACGAGCCTATGACACTTTATAAAAAGAAGTAATCCAGAACAATCTCTAGGTAATTAACACCTAGATAAACAAACATAAATTTCTATATTGCATTTATTTGGACTACCACTCAAATATGCGTGAACCATGCTTTTTTAATTAAAAGATAAATCTATGTGACACTTAGCCTCAAACTTAATTATTCAGCATAGTATAATAAAAAATAGGGCCCATTAAATGTGTCTTGCACTGTATTTCTGTATTAACAGCAAAACAGTTCAGTCTGGGATCATTTAAATTTTCTCGTTCCTCTTTTCCTATGATTTCCCTGTTCACCAAGGGCCCCTTCTTCCACTTACTCTCTTCTTTCCCTCTCTCTTTTCTCCTCTCCTAACACCAACAGGTGAAGAGATAGAGAACTTTAGCCGATAATCCCTTAGTGTGTTCAGCTCTGCTACATTTAATATTGCATGACATGACACTGCCCTATATTTTTTTTCCTTCCTCTCTTGGCGGCCTTCCTCACGGAAACAGCCCTCCCCTTTGGAGGAACGTGCCCAGCTTGGGTATCCTGAAATGAAGAGCACAGCACTGAACAATAATTTCCCTGAGATCTTGTTTACAATACACCAGGTGAGTTTTTTTTTTTATACTATACTATTACAATACAGATGTTAAACAGAGAGGGGAAATACTCAAATCCCAAATTACAAGAGACGGTGAGGTTATAGCCCTTATAAAAGTTTCAACAAGAAAGCATCAGAAGGCTGAGCGAGGATCAGTAGCTAGTATCTTGTGCCACGTATTTCCCATCTACATTGGAAGGCCTCAGAAAGATGATTGGGGCCAGGCTAGATCCTCAGGAAGGGGCTTTTCCAGGATTCAGTCAGACACATCCTTCTTCCTGAAGAAGAACACCCCAAGCCATGACTATATGGCCTTGGAACAGCATTCAGGGCATGTCTCTCAGAAGAGAGGACATAAATATTCAGACATTCCTACTTTTGATCTCTTTGGGCCTGTACCAGATGATGTTTCAAAAATGTTGGCAAGTTACTTTGGGCACTTTGATTGGCTTTTCATTCTCCTTGGTAACAAGAACAGTAAAGACTGGGAAAAATGTAAAAAACTGACCAAAAATGATTTCGGCTTAATCAATGGGCTTTCACTCAAGCCTCAAATATTTACACACTTGTGCACACCAAATAATCTAGCTTAGGGCTGCCCTTCTGCTTTCCAATCCACCTTCTGGTAAGAATGGGTACTATGAAGCATCAGAAGAAAAGACAGAATAATGGCAGAAGGAAGAAAAAAGAGGTGAAGTACAAGAAAGGGACAAGAGGGCACTTCTACAGTTGTAAGAACATATAGTTCAGGAATCAGAAAACATGCGTTCAAATCCTGTCCTGGAGTCTGACTACCTGTATGACCTTGGGCTAACTGGACCTGGAATTGGTTTAAATCCAATATCAAGCATTTACTATCTAGGTAATCCAGGGCAAGTTAGTTAGACTCTATCTGCCTCAGTTTCTTCAACTGTAAAGTAGGGATGATAAAAATAGCACCTATTTGTGAAAAACAAATCAAATCATATTTATAAAACATTTAGCACAATTCCTGGCACATGGCAGATCTTAATAAATCCTTTTTTCCTTCCTTCTTAATCTAGATCTGGATAATTTATAATAACTCCAAAGCCTCAGGAGCTGCTTGATGAAAGGGCTGTGAAGCAGAGAAAGGACTTAGAAACTCCGCAAAGATGGCTTCATCAACAGTGTTGTGGTATAGAAAACCCAGTGCTAGCTAGTCCAGGGTCACTTCTCTCCTCATCTTAGGCAGGGGCCCTTTGGCATGAATATTCTTCAAGATTATAAGATCATAGAGCTAGAAGTAGAAAGAATGTTAATAATTCATCTTTTTCTACCATTATCATTTCACCTGAAAGGAAAGGGAAGCCTAAAGAAGTTAAATGACTTGCCCAAGGTCCTGAGCATTAGAGGCAGGGCTAGGATCCAAATGCAAATTAAGCCCCATTTCTCCCACACTTCTTAGCTTCACTAGCACAATGGTGAATGTTTTTAGTATGGATTCACCTTAGATGTACTCCAGTGTTATTATTATTATTATTCCACTTGGGGGTTGGAGGAGGAGAGAATCAGCATTTATACAGCACCTACTATGTACCAGGCATTGTGTTCAGTGTTTTACAAATATATCATTAATCTTAAGAACAACTCTGGGAGTTGGGTGGTATTTTTATCCCCATTTTACAAATAAAGAAACTGAGGTAGACATAGATTAAGTGATTTATCCAGAGTCACACAGTTGAAGCTATATTTGAACTCAGGTCTTCCTAACTCCAAATCCAGGCATATATCCACTGAGCCAGCACTCCCTGCATTTAGCAAGAACAATGTATTCATGGAAGTGTATTTGCATCTGTTAGCTCATTTAAGCTTTGAATATAGGAGGGATACATAATCATTATTCTCTTTTAATAGTACAGGTTCTTTACTTTTTTGTTTCCTGGACCCCTTTTGCTGTCTGGTGAAGCCTATGAACTCCTTCTCAAAGGGATGCTTTTAAATCTATCTTTAACATGAAATCTTTACTATTTCAAAGGAAACCAATTATACTGAAATGCCTTTATCAAAATATCTAAGAACAAATTCATGAACAGAAAGTTAAACCTTATTTTATGCCTTATTTTAAAGGGAGGCATCATCATATATTGCAAAGATGATTGATTTGGTATCCGAAGAGTGACAGGACCAGACCAGATGTCTTCTTGGTTTCTTTTCAACTCCAGAATTCTATAACCCTGGATCCTAGACAGGGAAATGGAGATATTTAGCTAAATGAATTATCCAAGGTCACACAGCGAGGAAGAATTAAGACCAGGGTTCAGGTCTCCAGAATCAGTGTGGTATAAAGAATAGAACTGAATCCTTTCTCCACTCTCCTCCAGCACCCATCAAATGTTACCCCAGTCTTTTCTCAGCCAAACCCAGTCTTTTATGAGTGACTGTGATAACCTTCCATCTTGGTCCTCCTCATCTAGGAGCTAAGGTTCTATGTAAATGTAAATGTAAAGATGTATGTAAAAAGACCAAATGAGGAGTCCAGTGTCTTGATGTCAAGCAAAAGTTACCATTACAAGTTCATAAATGGCCATGATTCATTTTCCTTCTATTCCCCCTTTCTCCTCCAAAAATGTGGTAGCTCACCTATGTTGTTATTCAATTTTGTCTGACTCTTCGTGACCCCATTTGGGGTTTTCTTCACAAAAGGACTGGAGTGGTTTGTCATTTCCTTCTCCAGCTCATTTTACAGATGAGAAAAATGGAGCAAATAGTAACCCAGGATCACATAACTGGCATCTCAAGCCAGATTTGAACTCAGGAAGCGGAGTCTTTCTGATTTCAAGTCCAATGCTTTATCCACTGCACCACCTGGCTACACACACACACATGCACACATACACACACACACATGCACACACACGCACACACACCTCTGGGCAGGAAGGCTAAAGGGTAGACTAGAGAGAAGCATTTTGAATTCCTTTAAAATGGAGATAAGTAGCTTTGTTTCAGGGTACCAGGACAAAGACCCATAGTCTGAGGACCTTCTATTGGCATATGTGTACACTCTACAACGAACACATTTTTATGAGAGAGATGTGACTTTATGCTTCCATATTTCACAAACTTCAAAATTCTTGCCAAGGCAGTTTCCTTAGCAGATTTGGATACTATGAATGCAGTACAGAATCACCCCTATAGAAAATGAGTACCAATACATGATAAAACACATTTTGATGGTCTTTTAATCAAACCCAATGATATAGGTAAGGGCAGTTGGGTGGCATAGTGAATAGAGTGCTGGGCCTGGATGTTAGGAAGACCCGAGTTCAAATCTGATCCAAGACACTTACTAGCTGTGTGACCCTAAGCAAGTCACTTAACTCTGTTGACCTCAGTCTCCTCATCTGTAAAATGAGCTGGAGAAGGAGACAGCAAGGCACTCCAGCTTCTTTGCCAAGAAAACTTCAAAAGAGGTCACAAAGAATCAGACATGGATGAAAACAGCTAAACAACAAATAGAGCTTTACATTGTAGAGAGTTGTATATGGTGTATAATTAGGCTAAGGAATATCCCACCCATCCCAGCACATGTGCCACCGAAATATATAAATGTGTCCACTTGGTGCTATATTGACCAGCATCAACATCAAGGTAATCTAACAAAGGTTCAGAAATGGATTTAACTGTTTCTAATAAAGAGACACAAATAGGAAAAGTGGGTTTTTTGTTTTTGTTTTTGTTTTTTTCCAGAGGTAGAGGTTTTATTGCGTAAAACACTGGATAAGACTTTACTGCTTCAGAGACATTTTATTCTAACAGGAGAAAGAAAACAGTCATTGCTGAAAAAAACAACTTTTAATACTTTCTATACCAGAATAAAGTTCTGTCAACTGATGTATTATAATAATAAATAATGACCAAGAATAAACTTTAAATACAAAGTTTTCTACTTGTTACAAGCATAGCAACACAATCCTCTACTCTATTGATCTCAGATTTCCTCCAAGAGAGAATTTTTTTTTTAATTTTTCTTTGTGTAGGAATGTAGACAGTATTATGACCAGTACCACAGACTACAGAAGTTACAGAGAAAAAACTTGACATGTTTAGATATGAGAAGCTGATGATATTCAGAAACTGACAATGCATCACTGTCGCTGTCACTTGTGTGTTTTACAAGTTACAAATGTTCTGGAAAAAAGGCCCATGTCAGAGGGGGGAAAAGGGACAGTAGCACTGGACCAAATGGAGTCAACACACACGTCACAAAGAAGGGGAGAGGTTCCCAATGTCACAAACAGAATTATTGCCTGTCGCATCTGAAACTGCTCAGAAGACACAAAGAATACTGAAGGATCTCCTTGGTATAGGAGATGGAATGTGGCTTTCTTTTTTTTCTTAATTTTTTTCTTTTTTTTTCTTTTTTTGTTCCTTTTTTGTTCTTTATTTCTTTCTTTTTTTTCTATTTTCTATTTTCTCTTTTTTTCTTTTTCTTTTCTTTTTTTTCTTTTTTTTCTTTTTGCTAAGATACTGAAGGCGGGCGCAAACACACAGAAAGCAAGCGACTGACACAGTCACCAAACACGGTAGTGCAGTTAAAATTCTAAAGCTTACTACAGTCAGAAAGTTTTCAATAACATTTCAATCCCTTCTCTAGGATCATAGAAACAGTTGCATTAAGTTTATCAACTCGATTTAAGTAAGGCAGTGAGAACTATACTAGAAAAACAAGAAAGCAGCCTGCTCTATGCCAGATGGGTCCAAGTTGCACAGCGAACTCATTTAAACTGAAACTTCAGTTGGATGACACCCTTTCGACAGCATATGCAAACCGTATTCCTTATTAGCCTGAGATTTTTTTCCAGTCTCAGGATAGCATTAAGAATTTTATTTACATTGATTGCAGTTTAGTATTTTTGTAAACTGCTTTAGGCAGAGCTGAAATTTTAAGGCCCTGGGGTTTTATTCTGTGCTCCCAGCCTGCAAGGAAATATTGACTTTTTATTTATTTTTATTTTTTAGGTTCTGGTTGATTTTGTTTTAGACTTAGTTAATACTTCTCTACCATCGCAATCCACAGCACCTGTGTCTGAAAAAGAAAATACTTTAAAAGGCTGAAATTTTAAGCCATTCAAGCAGATTTAAGACTAAGCCTTTCACTAGTCTCTTGCATGGTTTGGGGTTAAGCATCTTGATAGCATCCCTCAAAAGCTCCTTCTGTGGTGAAGGAAGAACTTAATGTGGAGGATCTAAATAGTAGAAAACCTAGCATCATTGGCCAAAAAAGGGAGGGAAAAGAACACATTTATTTCATTTTTTAAAAATTACAACAAAAATTATCACTCAAACACTTTCTCATTAGAGACAAAGCACAGGATGTTGGGGTTCATATTTTAGCTCAAGCTGCTTCAGAAGAGCCCGTTCTAGAAGATAGTCCTGCCCTGTGTCTGTCACAGTTATAAAAACTAACAGATGAAAAACTTAACCAGGACTAGAAAATCCTTCATTCAAGTAAAAAAAAATTGAAATTAAAAGAAAGAATTTTTAAACCCTTTATTTGAACATAAAATTCAGTTTCTTACCAGTACCTTCTACAGATGAGGCTGACTAGTTTGGCTAAACAAAAATGATATATCCTATACCCCTAGATTTTTATTTTAGTGGCCACCTATTTCTTCATCCAAAAAAAAGAAAAAGAAAAAGAAAAAGAAAAAGGACCCAGAATAAAAGCATTTCCCTCAATACTGCCATTTGAGCTGAAAAAAGCAATCACTCATCAAATCTGCAATGGACATGTGTCTGCACATCCTTCCTGACCATTGATTCACTTGACTGTGTATTTTTAAAAAATGAAAATGTAATATCTCAATCTTTTCCAATATCGGTCAGTTCTGACCCTCGTTAGGGGCCGGCTAAGATTTCTCCTCCAGTGCAGTTACAACACCACTCCCATTGATTTTCTCTGCAGTGACAGCCCCAGTCTGACTGGCACCATGGTAGCTAGCGTACCAAGCCATCTCATTGCTATGCTGGGCCAATGACAGCCGCCAGTATCATATTATAAAGGTGTTTTCAACAATGAAAACGCAGCCTCTCAATCTTTGGAGGCAACACTAAATCATGGAGATGGTATCATTTTTCGGTTAAGAGCGTTATTTTTGGACAAAGACCACTTTAGAGTTTGAAGTGCCCCCTGCTTTTTAGAGAACTAACGACCTCGTCGTCATCTTTTTGAAATCACTTTATTATCCCACCTGCGTTGTTTGGAAGCATTTGTTGCCAGGTAACAGTTTAGTAGCCATTTTCAAGGGCTGGGGAGAATTTTTTTAATATATAGATATATAGATATAGATATATTTTAAATGTTTTAAACATCCTGTACACTACTGGGTTGGGGATTTGGGGGGACTGTATACAACTCTCTTATTTATTTATTTTTTTTCCAGAATGCAGTTAGCAAACTCTCTTACCAAGTGCCTATCTAAAGAGTGTGTAAAATAATATTGCAATATACAGATAGACTTGTTCAGCTGTTACTCTTGGGCCTTGCTGCCCACCTCCGTTAGCTCTGCTGAGCTCCCGGGTCTGACAGCTGCAGGTTCCTCTAAATTCCCAGAAGCCTCGGAGTCAACTCTGGAGCGCTTGAACCTGCGATCGGGATACTGGCTGTTGTCAAAAGGCATGCGATGGACACAAAGAACATGGGTCTTCAGGTTTCCCTTCTGAGAGGCACTGTACGGGCAATATCTGCACTGGAAAGGCCTGTGACCTGAGGATAGACAAAAGTCCAGTTAGTAGGGTCAGGGGTTGTGAGGCTTTCTCCCAAGCACATTTAACGAATTGATTATTTTTTAAAATCCTGTTTAGGAACAAGTACTCATGAAAGCTACAGCAAAAGAAGGAGAAACAAAAAAGAAATAGATATGAGTCACACAGACAATAATTTGAAAGGAGAGCTTCCAAGGCAGCGAATTTAATCCATTTGCTTGGGGAGAAGAGAAAGCTAGATATCACCTGACCCTTCTATAAAATGATCATCAATCACTCAGTATGGGAGTCCAGCTCAGGCCAAACAGTTTAATAACTGGGCCTCCTTTATATTTGTTCATTAACTTTTTATTGGAGAAAGATGTAGACACGACCATGCATAGACTCTGTGCTAACCAAGGGTGGAGGGAGTGGAGGGGGGCAGGCAGAAGGGAGGGGGCGTCTCTGACCTTTGAATGGAGTAGAAAATATCCCTCCAACTCAGAGTTTCACATATTAAGGGGGGGGTGCGTGTCTGCATGTCTATACATACATATCAACATATTTCTGGGGGAAATGAGTGAGGACAGATGGGAAGGGATCGGGGGTCCGGCGACCTAGGCTTGTGTGCATTTTCTAGAAGTGCCTACACAAGTTAGATTTCGTTTCTGAGGTCTAATATTCAAAGACTTGCAATAAACCCATTTTGAATAGAAGATGGATGAGTGAAGAAAGAGCTCTGATCCCCATAGTCTCATTTCTTTGTTCAGACGCACCAGACACATATGCACATTTTTGCCATATTGAAAAACTAGTATAGCATCTGGTTTGGGAAGTTATATTGGAGCAATCACATTTCCTTCAATGCTGGGAAGTTGATGCACTGTTTCTGGAAGTTTATGGGCTTTTGTCTCTCCAACTAGCAGCATCAGAGGTCAAATACGCTTAGCTGGGTTTAATTTGCTCAGAAATATTCAGGAAGAAAATTAAGTGGGCCCAGACAGTAACGTTGCCCCTCCACCCCACCCTTCTCCATCCCAACACACATGCACATGTCCATGCCTGGAGAGCACTTTCAGTGTTCCCAGGCTGGACGTTCCTAAGAGAAAGCAAACCATGATCCCTTTGGCTTTCCATGAGAGCTAGCTATTCTCCAGAAAAGCTGTGGGCAAAGCATCTTTCTTTTGTGAAATTAAACCATGTTTTCCCAGCAACTTATATGATCAAGTCGGAGCCATGTTGTCTCTCCCGAATTGCTTTTAATTTGCCACTCAGGAGCTCCTAATGCCTTCATTTATTTTCTCTGATCCCTGGCCCCCTAACCCCCAGCCTCTCTGCAAACAACTGCGAACGTACCCAGGGGGACTCCTAGTGAAGTAATGCTCTTTAAAGGCACCCTTTAATGTAAATAATCGTCTCTGCTTTATTACTTTGTAAACTTATGTATGAAAACCTTAATATACAAAAATTCAGAACCAGCTGCCAAGAAAAGGGGGAACTTGATCAGTTCCCTAATGGAACAAGGTGTCTTAACAAAGGACCCCCCTCCCCCACTTGGCCAACCCCCCCCCCCAAGGTCTGCACAAGCAGGACTTCAAGCATTTGGAAAACTGTCTACTTTTCTATACACAAAGATTTCTTCCCACCATTCTCAGCCTTTAAGAAATCAAGGCGGAGAGGATTTCCCCTCCTGTACCCATTTCAGTATCTAGTAACAATCCTAACGATGCCAAGCAACACAACAAATTTATATAACATGAAATAAATTATTTCAAGTTTGCAAAAAAAAAAAAGATTTTCTTTTACATTTATTTATTTATTTATTTATTTGCTTTTAAAATCCTTACCTTCTGTCTTAGAATTAATACTTTGTATTGGTTCCAAGGCAGAAGAGCAGTAAGGGTTAGGCAATGGGAGTTAAGTGACTTGCCCAGAGTCACACAGCTGGGAAGTGTCTGAGGCCAGATTTGAACCCAGGACCTCCAATCTCTAGGCCTGACTCTCAATCCGCTGATGCCTCCTGCAAAATTATTTTCTAACAACATGCTGTGAAATAACCATGGCAAGTATTATTGCCTCAGGTACCATCAACTAAGGCAAAGCAAATGGGACTTTTCCAAAAGCACCCAAGAAATCTCATACGATTCTTTAAGTTCCTTAAAGGAGAAAAAACAGTCTTTATATATATATATATGTATTAGGATAGTGCCTGTATTTCTGATTTCTGGGGTTTTTGTTTTGTTTTGTTTTCCTCTTTGCTTTTACGAATCTCTGCACCTCATTGTTCAGACTGCCGCTGCCTCCGTCTGCTGCCTAGTTACTGGCATGCTCTCTCTTCCTCAGTACCTAGGTGCAACTCCTTTTCCACCAGAAAGACTGGCAGCTCTGTCTGGTGGGAGGGGTCTCTGCACTTTGAGACCATCATTCTCGTGCCAGCTCTGAGCAGGTCACCTTCGCCTGTCTGAGACTCCGTGGCCTCATCTGTGATCAAGGAGTCCTTTTTGTACTACCTACTTTTCAGGGCGATCTGTGAGGAAATGCTGGCAAAATCCTGGCTCAACCACTAGTGACTTTGGGCAAGAGTTTGAACTTCATCGGGCTTTGGCTTCCTGATGACTACCAGGTTTTTTCTAGCTCTCAATCACATCTCTTCAAAGATTTAAAGGGATGGAGAAATAGGAGGGATTCCTTTTTCAGCCTTCCCCAATCTTCTCTGCAGTCTTCCCACACTTCTATTCTAGGTAGGTGATATATTCCTGTGCCATATATAATCTATGGTGTGTATAGATGCACATATAGTACATATATTCCTCATGTGCTCTCCTATGCTAATAGTATATTGCCAACTGCCCAGGTCATCACTGACTCCAAGAGGCTAGGTTTTGTCTCCACAATCAGAAGAGAAGATCCTCAAGAGCTTAGACCTTCCTTTGTTTTGTTTTGTTTTTAACCTCCCTAATATTGGAAGAACAAAGTATTATAGAGTTAGAACTGGAAGGGACTCAGAGGCTACACAAGCCGATGCTTCATTTTACAGATAAAGAAACAGAGGCACAGAAAGACTGAGTAATTAGGTCTAATTGTGATTCCAACTCAGGTTCTGGTGCTGCCAAGTCAGTCCTATTTCCCAGACACCACGTAGACAGTAAGAAATTCTTACTATGGGGCAGCTGGGTGGCTCAGTGGATTGAGAGCCAGGCCTAGAGAAGGGAAGTCGTAGGTTCAAATCTGGCCTCAGACACTTCCCAGCTGTGTGACCCTGGGCACGTCACTTAACCCCCATTGCCCTGCCCTGACCACTCCTCTGCCTTAGAACCAATACACAGTATTGACTCCAAGATGGAAGGTAAGGGTTTAAAAAGACTTGAATTCAAATCCAGCATCTGATATTTATTATCTGTGTGACCCAGGCAAGTCACTTGACCTCCATTGCCTAGTCCTTACTACTTTTCTACTTTGGAACCAATACCCAGTATTGACTCCAAGATGGAAAGTAAGAGTTTAACAACAAAAAAAAGAAATTCTTACTAGAATAATTTATTTTCCCAGTTGGAAAGGTAGATTGAGAATTTTGGGATGGAGAAATTTGAAATTTCATTTTTCTAATTCTGGTTTTCAAAATACAAGCCAAATCCAAGTGCTTGTTCTTGAATAACTAAGATACTACAAAACATCTGTTTTTAATCTTTTGTAGTTTTTAGCAGAGAAGGAATAGATAAGATAACACAATTCCCAGCTATTGATAGATCAAGGGGGTGGCTTCCCCTCCTGTTCCCACTAACATCTCAGGATCTAATAGCAATTACAACAACACATTTAAAGAACACTTTTTTGAGTTTACAAAATTATTTCCTAACAACATTCAGTGAAATAGGTATGGCAAGTACTATTGTCCCAAGTGCCATAACTAAGGTGAAGCAAGTGGCAAAAGAGCACCCAAATTGATAGGGTTGCTAACAAAACTTATGTCCCCCTGGCAGTATAGAAATAAATGAAATTAGTGCCCAGTTAAGAAAAAAAATTCTTAAAAGAGGAAGCTACCTGAACCCATATTTTCAGAAACTGATTAAACATACCTTGTCTCTAGCAGTTATGGCCCCAATTTTCATCATTTTACATGGGTAAGGGGGAGGAGAGAGAAGAATGGGGGAAGGGACATCTCTCACCAGAATAGGCCTGAGAATATGCCTCTCTCTGGATGCAGTATTTCATTTCAATCCCCAACTATACAGAGAATAAAAATGAGGCTCCTTCAGATAGACTGACTTGCTTACGGTCATGTAAGCCAGTAAGAATCACAGCATGAGAAGCAGGAGAGCTGGGTTTGAAACCCACTTCTGTGTCCAGGGCCTTTCCCGCTCTACCACGGTGGCCCATTTTCATTGCATACCATTCCAATATGGTAATCCAGTGACATATTCCATGGGAAAGAAACTTTAATGGTCATACTGAATTTTTAGAGTTGTTCAAGGATGTAATTCGTTGAATTTCTTCCTGTTCATCATTAGCATATATAATTGTGATTCATTTACTATATACAAAATACCATGAAAATGTATATAATTCAAAAAATACAACTATGAAAATAAAGACTTATTATGCACATAGATTCATTTAGATAGTGCCTAAGGTAGAAATGGGTTGGATAACTGAGGCCCACAAAAATGTGACCCGGATTATGTACCAATCCATATGTACATATCTAGACCTATCTGTAATTTATAAAAATAAATGTATATAAATGTTTGGCACATATTGGAATATATTTATAATATATTGTGTTTCTGCTGGTTCAATAAAGCCTTATACTGATATAGAGCTTATTATAAAATAATAATACCCTATTTTCATGTCACATCACAGTGACATAGTAAGTTCTCACATAAGCTAGAATCTTAGAACTAGATGGGACCTTAGAGATCTGGAACTCCATTCTGATCATTTGAAAAATGAAGAAAGGGGGAAGCTAGGTAGCTCAGTAGATAGAGAACCAGGCCTAGAGATGGGAGGTCCTGGGTTCAAATCTGGCCTCAGATACCTCCCAACTGTGTGACCCTGGGCAAGTCACTTAACCCCCTCTGCCTAGCCCTTAACCCTCTTCTGCCTTGGAACCAATACACAGTATTGATTCCAAGACAGAAGGTAAGAGTTTTTAAAAAATGAAGAAACTTGGGCCCAGATTAGGGAAGTGATTTAGGCAGGGTCATGCACTACAGAAACAGGATTAAAATCCAGGGTTTTAAATCCAGTTCAATGTTCTATATTAGGGATCAGAAAACAGTAGTCTATACCCAAATAAGTCCACAGTGCCTCCTGTTTTCAAATAGCTAAAATGGCTTAAAAATATTTTTAAAAAACATTGACTTGATTTAATTAATTTTTAAAAATATTTATCTTATTTTTATTTCCACAACAGAATCACCAACGTGTTAGGAAGGTACTATCCAGACAAGAAAACTAAGATTTAGATAAATGTACTGACTTATATGACATCAGTTTTTTCAAAAAATCAGATCTATGATTTCATCATTCTAAGAAGTTCCTAGTGAGAAACTTCTTCCCATGCACATCAGTAATTTTTCTCAAACTTATAGTCTTAAAGAGGTAACTCTCATCCTTCCCAATCTATCTCATTTAAGTGAGGGTAAATGAGATAACAAAAACCATAATAAATGTAATCATAATAAATATTTATGTGGTTCTTTAAGGTCTGGAAGGCATTTTACAAGCATTCACTCATATGGCTTCAAGAAACTTTATGTAGTGAGTTGCAATTATCCCCATTTTACAGATGAGACATGTAGGGCTCAGAGGGTTCAAGTTACTTTCTCAGAATCACAAAACTGATTGATAGCAGGGTCAGAACTAGAATCCACATACAAATTCCTTTCCCCTTCTGTTCTCTTTTGTTTTCTTCTCTTCTCTCACTCATCTCTATCCTGAGCTGTTTTGCTTCCAATCTCATCACTCAACTAAAACAACTCTTTCCTAAATTACTGGTGATCTTGCCAAATATGGTGATTTTTTTCTCAGTCCTAACTTGTGGGATCTATCTGACGTATTTGACACTATGAATCTCCTTCACCTCCTCAATAATTTCTCCTCCTCTGACCTTTTGTGACACGGTTCTTTCCTGCTTCTCCTGCCTATCTAATTACTCTTTCTCAGTCTTCTTTGCTGGCTCAGCATCCAAATTATGTCCCCTAACTGTAGGTATTCCCCAATACTGTCTTGCCTCCTAGACTCTCTCCTTTCTTGGTGACTTGATCACTTCCTATTGGTTCAATTATCTCCATTCCATTGACTCCCAGATCTGGTGGTTCCCCAAGCTTCCATCCTTAATTACTAGTTGCTTATTTGATGTGGAGACATCTCAAACCTAATATGTACAAAGTAGAACTCATTATCTTCCTCTCCCAAACCCATCACTTTCATTAGTTTTCTTATTTCTGTTAAATCTTCCAGCCTTCCTGGTTTACTTTGCTGTTATCTTTGTTATCTCTTCATTTGTTCTCCCTCACCTTACATATCAAATCAATGGCTAAATATCTCTATTAATTCAGCCTCCACTTTAATTTAATCCTTAGTCATCTCTCACCTAGATCATTGCAACAGCCTCTTATATGGTCTCCCTACTTCAAAAACCTCACTACTTCAAGCCATTGTAAGACTTTCTTTAAAAAAAAAATATTCTTTAAGAATAGAGCAGGTAGACTACTCTCAACTGTGCAAAGTTCTGGAATAATTCTAAAAGACAATGATGGAGAATGCTATCCATCTCCAGAGAAAGAACTGTTGGAATTATCTTTCACATCAGTGTATTTATGGTTTTATTTGGGGATTTTGATTATGTATGAGTGTGTTTTGACAACAATGACCAATATGGAAATGTATTTTGAATGAAAATAAAAATTTCAAATAAAAAAAAAGAATAGACCAGGTAGTTTGATATAGCATTGAACGTACAAATTAATCTGGGTGGTAATATAATTTTAGAAATATTGGCTCAACCCACCCATGAGCAATTAATATTTTTCAATTGTTTAGGTCTGGTTTTATTCCTATAAGTAGTTGTTTATAGTTGTATCTATGTAGTCCTTGTATGTAACCATGGAAGTTAGACTCCCAAGTATTTTATATATTCTATCATGATTTTAAATGGATGTCCCTTTCTAGCTCTTCTTGTTCAGTTTTACAAGAATTATATAGAAATGCTGAGGATTTATGTGTATTTATTTTCTATTGTACATATAATTTTACTAAAGTTATCATTGTTTCAATTAATTTTAGTTGACTCTTTGGGGTTCTTTAAGTACACAATCATCTCATTCAGAAAAGTGATGATTTTGCTTCTTCTTTACCCCTGGTTATTCCCTAAATTTCTTTTTCTTGTCTTATTGCTATAGCCAGCATTTCTAGTATTATTTCATGAGACATGTTTCTGTATATAGTCATTGAGGGAATTTGTTTTGTTTGACTATGCATATTTGTTACAATAAATTTGTTTTTCTTTTCTTAGGAGGGTTGGTACACATTGGAAAGGAGAGAAAACCGATCTCTCTTCATTTAAAAAAATAGAAAAATCAGTGTACTACAAATGTGAAAGATTGCATGCATTTTCAGATGAGGTCGCTGTATTATTAGTTTTGCTTATCTGTTTTATTTTATTAAAAGAGATCTCTTACACAGCAGGAGTCAAATGTAAAACTTTTTGTGACACCAAAACAAAACAAGTCAATATTTTCTTTAAAGCACAGAAATGATCAGATTAGTCCCCTATTTGATTCCAGTGGCTCCCTATTACCCCCAGGATCAAATATAAACTCTGTTTCTTGTTTTTTTTTTAATTCCCCTTATATTTTAATTATTTATTTATATTTATTATTTGTTTCTCTTTATTTTGTATGTGCATATATATATATATATAAAGACTCCTCCATTTAAATGTAAATTCTTTGAGAACAGAGCTCATTTTATTCTTTATACTTTATCCCTTGCACTTGGCAGAGTGACTGGCACAGAGTAGGTGTTTTAATAAATATTTGTGGATAAATTAATTAACTCACCACCCAATGCTCTTTTAACCACCATATGATGCTACATAAGTGTGCTTAGTGTTGACTGAGAAACCATATTAAACTATACTTTGAAAGGAGTAAGCAATGCTCCTGCATTCTAAACTCATTTTCCAACCAACATATAGATGCCTGGGAGCTAGAGAGTTTTCCTCTATGCAATGATGGTATGTTGACCTCAGAGGGACAGATGAAGCCCAAGAGAATCTGCTGAAATCTTTGTCAGTCTCTTTCTGATATCTGATTCTGATATCATTGGCTAGAGAGAAGCAACATCTTCAAACGTCAATTTGCCATCAACATCTTCAGAAGAACAAAACAATGTATGTTGGTGTAGGCCTTCACTTCTTTGGCACTTTCCCATAAGACCTTCCCAGTATAATGGAGTAAAAGGCTTTCTAGAAGGCAGACCCCATCTGGCAAAGCTCAGATCCTCCAACTGGGAATTGAACTAATTAATGGTTTGGTTTGGGTTTTTTTTTTTTTAAGTATCTAGAAGTAATAAAGTTACTAATGAAAAACTACTTCTAAATAGTTGTCAAAAAGACTAAAAGGCATGAAAGAAAGTTTGACAAAAAGACATTTGTACTGGTTGAAATAAAACAAAATTATATAATCTTCTACTTTCAGATGACAGGGTATTTCAAATCAACATCTTCTCAAAGTCTATCCATTTGGGAAAGTTCAAAATTCCACTTTGGGGCAGGAAATACACCAAAGATAAATTTTCTTGATATTTTAATTCTGCCTGGAAGGCCTTCTTCTTCTGTACTATATAGGTTCTAGAATTGAAAAGGACCATAGACTATCAAAGGTGGGGGTTAGAAGATGCCTTAGAATTCACTTGCCCAATCCTTCCCCTGCCCACAAGTGAGAAAGCCAAGGCCCAGAGAATTTAAGTGACTTATCCAAGGTCACACCATTGGTTAATAGGAAATGTAGCCAGGATTCAAACTTATATCCTTTAACTCAAAATCTACAGCTCTTATGACACTGGTACACTGCCTCTTATAGACAGTCAACAAGCATAATGTTTACTATGCACGAACTAGGTGGCACTCTGGACCAGGATTTGGGAAGATTCATCTTCATGAGTTCAAATCTCACCTCAGACACTTACTAGCTGTAGGACCCTGGGCAAGTTACTTAGCCCTGTTGGCTTCAGTCTCTTCATCTGTAAAAATAAGCCAGAGAAGGAAATGGCAAGTCATGCTAGTATCTTTGCCAAGAAAATCCCAAATAGGATCCAAAAGAGTAGGATATGAGCAAACAACAACAATACTATATGACAGGCTATGCTTTGATTCCTCAGACCTGCTGAACTTTTCCCTTGATGAAATAATCACAAGTAAGTATAATAAGCTCCTTGAGGGCAGGTATTGTCTTGCTTTTATGCCTTTGTACCCCTACCACAGTGTATAATAAAAGCCTCTCACTAAATGAATCCTTGATTGGATGTTAGCTCGCATAAGTTTAAGGTATCATCCCATTCAGAATTCTCTCTCCTCTTTTTTTTTCTTAAGAGGGGTTGGGGATTAGAAATTGGACCTATGGTTTCATTGGTGTGAGGAAATCTCAGTGGGCTACTTCCACCAGTACAGAGCTTTAGCTTATTAATTTTCCACATCTGCAGACAGATTTTTTCCAGGGGGATGGGAGAAAGAGGAGGAAGGGGCTATCGACTGGAAGGCTGCATATCTTGTCAAGGATCACAGCCAATAAAGATCAGAGGTGAGACTTGAACCTAAGTCCCCCGACTCTCAAACCGTTTTACCACATATCTATGATAGTCACCCTGCCCTTTTCACATTTTACTGCTTGCATTTTAGTGGGAGGCATGGTATCTAGACAACTGAAACGTCATGGAGTTAGAGGCACCATGACAAGTTTGGGAGTACCTCCCTTTGTCCCCTACAAAAGAGTTGGCTACCTCCTCTGTTTAATAATGCTCATTCTGGTGACAACTTCCAAAGCGGCCAAAGAGATTTCATCCTGCACTGTTTCCCTTTTTCTATCATTTAGCATTTGAGGCCATCAAAATTTCCTATCCCTGCCATGTGAAAAGTAAGTACACAATAAGTTAATTTGTATTGTCACTGTGCAGTAGAACAGTGGTAAAGAGCACATTCATTTTTAATCCACTATGAATAATATATAAATATGTATACAGAGCAGAGGGTCAAGAAGAGTAAGGAGAAAGCTAGTGGTACATTGTTTACCGCAGAAGTAGCAAAACCAGGTATTTTTCTTACTTGCTAAGATGGAAATATCTGCAATTTGCTTGTACCTAAGGGGCGGAAGCAAAATGCCTGGTCCTCTAGGGGAACCCATCCATTAATTAGAGCTCAAAACCTGGCAAGGGCATCTGGCTCCAAAGAGAATGGAAAGCCTTCTTGATGGTTCAGAGCCCCTGCAATGCAGGACAACAAGGTTCAAGGTGGTTCAGGTAGAATTAGGGAATCCAGGAGTCTCAGGAGAGGGCAGAAATGTGTTAAGAATGGGGGAGATAGGCCAGTATGCCTCCCTCCCCTCTGTTTCTAAAGGAACTTCCCAGCCTTCGTGTGGCAGAGCCTTGGTGGGGGTACAGCTGCTAAAGAATGCCCAAAGGGGCTGTGGGGGGAGCTGGGTGGAAATCCTGACCACCTAACGGAGAATCTAGAGCAGGATAAACCAGTCTTTTCAGGACTTAATCCTACACCCTCATCTTAGAAAGATTAGCAAATATCATTACTAATATGCTTCATCAAGACATGAGAGTGGGGTCATAGGATTCAGAATTGGAAGGTATCTTTAGAGATCACTCCTATTTCACTCATGGGGAAACTGTGGCCCAAAGAAAAACAGAGGATCATTCTAAACAAGCTCTTCTAGCCCAAAATCCAGTGCTCTTACCTCTACACCCAACCAAAGTGTCTTTTTGACTCCTTTTTTCCCCACCATATACTCCAGTTTTTTTTTATTATTTTTACTCCCTTTTTTCCCTTAAAAAAAAAAAAGGTAAAAAATCCAGTAACATGCACACCTTTTCCCTCAACTACAGTCCCTTACTGTTGTTTTGGTTTTTTGTCATCTGTTTAATGGGTCACTGAGGGAAATGCTTCAGTGCTACTTTGCAGCATGATAATGTGTCTTGTATTCTACATGGGCATGAAACTTGGCAACTTTTCACCTTGGGATGATTGCATTATTCCAGTGATTCAACATGCTAGAACACATACCTTAAAATTCTACTACATCTGTCCTAATTGGGCAGAGGTGTCTGTATGTGTGTGAGTGTGTATCTGTGTGTGTGTGTGTGGACATGTGTGCAGTTCATATTCCTAGGAAAGATCACAATAAGAAGTATGGACAACTGTAGCATTAAGGATAGGGACAGGCTATAGCTATCTGGCTTGCAGGCTCTGAGGGAAAGGTGCCATACACATTTCTCTGAAGGTCGCCATGATGGTGGAATAGATGGAATATGAGACCAGAAGTCGAGTTCAGACTCCACAAGAACTTAGCTATGTGGGCAATTCAACCTCTCTGGGCCTTCATTTCTTCTTGGAAAAAATGGGACAGCATTAAATGGTCATTAAGATAGCTAGGTGGCATCATGAATAGGATGAAGGACTTAAAAATCAGAAAGATTTGAGTTCAAATCCTGCCTCAGACACTTTTTAGTTGAATAACTTTAAACAAGTCATTTAAGCTCTTTCAGACTCAGTTTCCTTATGTGTAAAATAATAATAAAACATACCTCTAAGAGTTATTGTAAGGAACAAATAAGAAAATATTTACAAAGCACTAGAGGTCTAGCTAAGGACAGATACTACTTGACTGGTTGCTCTCCTTCTTCATGTTCTCCTATATGCAGGCATCCCCTATGATTCTGTTCTTGGTCATCTTCTTTCCCTCTTTACTCTAGTCCTTGGCAACTTTATTGACACCTATGGCTTCAATTATCACTTCTCTGAAGATAATTCCCAAATCTATTTATCTGTCCCCATCTATACCTCTGGTTTTCTATTTCCAATGATCTGTAGGATATTTCTACCTGGTTATCTTGCCAATACTTCAAATTCTACAAATCCCAAACAGTATAAGAAAAGATCATGCCTATCCCCCCCAAACCTATCCCTCCTCCTAACTTCTGTATATTTGTTAATGGAACCAAAATTCTCCTGGATTGAAAGCACCAAGTCATCCTTACTTTCCCCTTCTTCAACCTCCAAATCCAATCAGTTGCCAAGTCTTATCAATTTTACTTCTACGATATCTTAGAAACTCCCTCGCTTTTTTCAATATTCACTGCCCTTATCTTAAATCAGGTTGCCATTACTCTAAGCTGGATGATCACCATAGGATTTGGCTATCTGACTGGTGGATCCTGAGGGAAAGACAGCCTACCAGCTGCTCCCTAAATGTGACATTCCATCTCCCGTCTCTGCCTTTGGATAAGCACTCTTTCCTCACTGCTGCTTCTCAGCATCATTATTTTCCTTCTAGGCTCAGCACAGGTGTCAAATCCTATGGGAAACCTCTCCTGAGCTGCCCACTTGTTAGCACTTCTTCTATTTTCTAATTGCCTTTTATTTACTTATCTTTGTATATCAGCTTCATAGAGTGCTGACATTGCAGTCAAGAATACGGTTCCAAATCCTGCCTTTGACATTTAAAAGTTATGTAACCCTGGGCGAATCTTTAAATTCTATGTGCCTTGTGAAGTTTTTTAGGACTTATCTACAGAATCACAAAAGTTTGTAATTTGCTTTGATGGAAGGAATTTCTTATGCTGAAATCATGGATACACATATGTAGACTCTAAATCAGGGGTTGCCAAACTTTTTACACAGGGGCCCAGTTCACTGTCCCTCAGACCATTGGAGGGCTGGACTATAAAAAAAAAAAAACTATGAACAAAGCCCTATGTACACTGCACATATCTTATTTTAAAGTAAAATAACAAAACGGTAACAAATACAATATTTAAAATAAAGAACAAGTAAATTTAAATCAACAAGCTGACCAGAATTTCAATGGGAACAACGGGCCTGCTTTCGGCTAATGAGATGATCAATGTTCGGTTCCATATTTGTCACTGCTAGCCATAACACGTGATGCAAGGGTGCATCAGTTAGTCTAGATTTTTTTTGGAGATTTCAAATGCTTCATTCTGGAAAATGTCTGTTCACAGACATAAGTACTGCCAAAGATGGTTGCCATTTTGAGTGCATGGTTCTTGAGATTAACCCTAACCCCCAGATCACCGCTCACCATGCTGAGGTCTTCCATTGTGCAGCCACATAATCCTTTGTGTGGCGCCTCGTTCTTGTTCAGTTACTCTCAGAACAAGGTGCCACCCAAAGGATTATGTCACCGGAAGTAGTACTGTACATGAGCTATGCTGCGCTTTGTGGTGCCACCACATACAGTGGTCCTCTCACTGACCACCAATGAAAGAGGTTCCCCTTCCTGAACCTCAGTGGGGGCCAGATAAATGGCCTCAGTGGGGCTGTAGTTTGGGGACCCCTGCTGTAACTCAATCTCAGAAGTGAAATGTAAGCTTCATGAGGATAAGGACTTCATTCCTCAGACACTGCCTGGGGCTGGCACTTTGTGTGCGTCTAGCACATAGTAGGTGCTTGATAAACATTCAGGATTTGAGCTGATGATATTTTAACACGTCTCACTCCCATATCCAATCACTTTCTAAGACCTGCTGGTTATGCCTTTGCACCATCTTTCCAATATGCCCCCCTTCTCTCCTCTGACACTGCCACCACTGCAGGGCATGCACTCATCACCTCACACCTGGATTATTGCAACAGCTGCTCCAGGTTCTGTCTGCTTCAAGTCTCTTCCTACTCCAATCCATTCTCTGTTCAGCCACTAAAATGATTTCCTAAAGCACAGATCTGGTCATGTGACTCCACAACTCAATAAACTCCAGTGGCTCTTTATCACTTCACGGGTCAAATACAAAATGCTCTGTTTAGCATCCAAAGCCCTTTATAACCTAGCCCTCTCCTATCTGTCCAGTCTTCTTACACCTGACTCCCATATACATACTCTTCGATCCAGTCACACTGGCCTCCTGGCTATTTCATGGACAAGACAATCCATCTCTCAGCTTCCAGCATTTTCTATGGCTGTCTCCCATGCTTAGAATGCTCTCCCTCCTCAACTCTGCCTACTAAGTTCTTTTACTTCCAACTAAAATCCTGTTTTTTACAGGAAATCTTGCTCAATCCCTCTTAATTCCAGTGAATTCTTTCTCTTAATTATTTCCTTTTTATCCTGTATATAATTTGTTTGTATATATTTCTTTGGATGTTGACATACCCATTAGATTGTGAGCTCCTTGAAGGCAGGGACTGTCCTTTGCATCTTTGTTTCCCCTGCCCTTATTACCATCCTGGACACATAGAAGGGGTTTAATAAATATTTATTAACTGAGTAAGATTTAAAATGGCAGATTCCCCAACTTCTCTTTAGTTCCAGAATCTATCCATTTGCCAACTCACAGACAAGCAGACTAATTTTTTGGATGTTTTTGCTTTATCATGTCACTTTCATGCTCAAAATTCATCAGTGTCTTCTTAGTGACTATACTATAAAATGTAGACTAATGACATACTCAAAGTTCTTTGCAATCTGGCATCAGTCCATCTTTTTTACTTTATTTCACACCACTCTCTATCTTATATTCTACTTTCTAATCAAATTGGATCATGGATTATTCTGTAATTATTATGCTGTCTCCCCTCTCCATGCCCTTAGGTAATCCACACCACATGCTTTGAATATATTCCTTAGTGAGAATATTTTTTTTAAGATCCATTTCAGGAGTCTCCTCTTCCATAAAACCTTTGCTTATCCCTCTAAATGGAAATGAGACACCCATTCTTTCTGGGGAGAGAGTAAGATACAGTAGAAGGAGAACATTATCTCTGGAATCAGAGAGCCTGGGTTCTAGGTTTGTCTCCGTGTGACCCAGGATAAGCCACTCATCCTCCTGGGAATCATTTTGCTCAGCTGTAAAATGAAGGTTTTAGATTAGATAGCCTCTAAGATCCTTTCTAGATCTTTGTGCTCATATCACATTTTAGCATACAGTATAGTCCTTTGGACATAGGTCTCTTCCCTCTACTAGCCTATGAATTCCTTGAGGGCAGGAATAGTGTGGCTTTTCAGAGTCCTGCATGTAGTTAGTTCTTAAAAATACTCTTTGTCAACTAGAAAACACCAGAGAAATATGAGTTATTATTAATGTATATAATGCCTTCTTCCCAACAACCCTCTGAAGGAAGGAGAAAGGGAAAACAAAGGGAATAACCATTTATATGGCATCCTAATATGGGACAGGCACAGGACTAAGTGCTTTAAAATTATTAACTCATTAGATCTTTGCATCAACCTGGGAGGTTATATATTATATTTTATATGTATGTGAATATATATATGTGTGTGTGTATGTATATATGTATATCTATATGTATACATACATATATTTTTTAAAAAACAGTACCAACTGTCATAATCCCCATTTCACAATTGAAGAAACTGACACAGATGGAGGAGAACTCAATCATCCAGGGTCACACTGAATCTGAGGTGAGATTTGAACTCAGGTCTTCCTCATTCCAGACTCAGTGCTCTAACCATTATACTACCAGCTGCCTTAAGAAAGAATTCTTGTCCTCATTTTACAGAGTAGGAAACTGAGAATCAGAATATCTAAATGATCTGATCAAAGCGATGAAGTCCATCTCAAGGGCAGGTCGGAGACTTTCTTGCTAAGACCAATAGCTCTTTTCCTTACATCCCACCAATTCTCATGAAAATAAATTCAGTGTGCTCTGTCCAATGCTCTGTTCAATGGTAGTAAAACTTAAGGATAAAGTAGTATTCTTGCCCTGAAAATTCTTCACAGAATCACAATCAGATGGTGATTTAGGAGATCATCTAGTCCATCTATTACCTGAAGAGGAATCTCTTGCATAATGTCCTTTACAGTTGTCATCCAATTTCTCCTTGACTGGAAACTCCAACTTATAGGGCAACCCATTTCACATGGAAAGTTCTGAAGGCAGCTACATAGCTCAGTGAGGTGACTCAGAGCATTGGGCCTAGAGCCTAGAAGACCTGGGTTTAAATCTAGACTCAGACACTTACCAACTGTGTGACTGGGCAAGTCCCTTAACCTCTGCTTGACTTAATCCACTGGAGAAGGAAATGGCAAACCATTTTAGTATCTTTAAGAAAATGGCATCTCATGATCCATAGAGTCATGAAGAGTCAGACAAAATCAACAACTGGACAGTAGTGAAGAAGATGAGTTTAAATCTGCTTCTACTTTGGTCTTCTAGGTCCAAGCAGAACAAATCTCATCCCTCTTGAATGTGATAACTAATAATAATGGCTGACATGCACATATTGTGCTTACTATGTGCCAATTACTTTAAAAGGATCTCATTTGATCCTTACAAGAACACTGGGACAGAGGTACCATCGTTATCCCCATTTTACCAATGAGGAAACAGAGGCAGATGGAGACTAAGTATCCTGTTTGGAAACATTCCAAGTTGTCAACGACCTTCACAATATGGGTTGCTCCAAACTGGGCAGAGCATTCGGGGGGGGGGGTGTTCTGACCAGGACAGAAGAGACTGTGAATGTCATCTTCCCTCTTCTCAACAACAATGCCTCTCTAAATATAGCCGGAGACACCATTAGCTCTGGGCTTTTTGTTTTTTTGGCTGTCATGTCATTTTCTTGACTGGCATCGACCTTGTAGTTCACTCTAATTCTGTGGATTTTTTCTGTTAACCTATTGTCTAACAATGTCATCCTCAACCTGCATTTGGACAGTTGACTTTTCAAATCAAATGCAGAACTTTATATTTATTCCTTTTAAACTTTATTAGTCTAGCCCATCTTTCAAGCTTATCAAGATTTTTTTTGGATCTTAACTTTGTCTTTCAATGTTTAGCTTTGTCTGAGAGCTTTATGTCATTTGCAAATTTGATAAATACACGATTTAAAGTCTTCATGCAAGTCATCAATTTTTAAAAAATTGAATAGCCCAGAGCCCAGAGCAGATCCCTTGGGCTTTCTAGTAGACTTTCTTCCAAAGTGACATTAATTACACTTTGAGTCTGGTCATTCAATCTATCTAACCATATTATTTTCTAGCCTATACCTTTCCATCTTGTCATCAAGCATAATATGTGTAATACTGTCAAATGCCTTGGAGAAATGCAGTTATAGTATGTCTATGGAGTTTCCCCAACCTGCTGGTGTCATTTTGTTGTTCAGTCATTTCAGTAATGTCCAACTCTCTGTGATCTCATTTGACATTTTCTTGGCACAGATACTAAGGGGTTTGTCATTTCCTCCTATAATTTGACAGATAAGGAAACTAAGGCAAATAGGATTAAGTGACTTGCTCAGGGTCACACAGCTAATAAGCTGGTTTTGAACTCAGGAAATTAGTCTTCCTAATGTTAGGTCCACCTCTCTAGCCACTGAACCACCTAACTAGAATAGTAACCAGAAACGAGATTAATCTTACATTATTTGATCTTAATGAAGCCAAACTGGCTCTTAGTGATCACTACTTCCTTTTTTAAATGCTTATAAACCATCTCTTTAATGAAAAGTTTTAGGATTTTGCTGACGATTGAAATCAAGTTTGATAATCTATAGTTAGGAGACACTATACTTTTTAAAGATAAATATTTATAATAATTATCACCATTATAATGAGCATTTAAATCATGTTTTAAGTTTTGCAATTCTGTCTCATCTTGAGGCACTGTTCTGTTCTCCAGCATCCAATAGGAGACTCAGAAATAGTATCAATCAGATCTTTCAGTATCCCAGAACAGAATTAATTTGGTCTTTTGACTTAAACTCATTGTGGATATCTAGGTGCCTTTTGAGTACTTCCTCATTTATCTTACTTGGGCATCTAGGTGGTATTGTAACTAGGGTGCTAGACCTGGAATCTGGAAAATGTGAGTTCAAATGCTGCCTGAAACACTTAAATAGCTATGTGACCCTGACCAAGACACTTATCTTCTCTCAGCCTCAGTTTTCTCATCCATAAAATGGGGATAATAATAGCACCTACCTCACAAATTTGCTGTAAAGATAAATTACTTGTAAAAAGCATTGAACAAAACTTATAGCACTGTATAAATGTTAAGTAATATTTATATTGTGTTTTTCAACTGTTAATCATTTGTGTTCCCTCTCTCTCAATTATAAGATTGTTTCCTTTGCCCAAGAAAACAGAAGCAAAATAAAAGTGAAATGTTACTGTCTTCTCGTTTTTATCTGTTACTATCATCTCGTCTCTCCCAGAAAATAGTCCTATTTTTTCTTTGAGCTTCCTCTTATTTGCTACATAGGTTTTTAGAAAAGCCCCCACCCCCAGTTTTAGCTATCCTAAAAATTCACCAACAATTTCAGTTTATTGTAAGCTTTAATGCTCCTGACATTAATCTTTTGGTCCCATTAATTTTTTGGTCCCAAACCCCTTGCTATATTCTTTGACCATTACTTGATATGGCTTATAACTTTTTGACTCTTGCTGCTGCTGCTGCAGCTGCTGCTGCTTCCTTCTTCTTCTTCTTCTTCTTCTTCTTCTTCTTCTTCTTCTTCTTCTTCTTCTTCTTCTTCTTCTTCTTCTTCTTCCTTCTTCCTCTTCCTCTTCTTCCTCTTCTTCTTCCTTCTTCCTCTTCCTCTTCTTCCTCTTCTTCTTCCTTCTTCCTCTTCCTCTTCTTCCTTCTTCCTCTTCTTCCTCTTCTTCCTCTTCTTCTTCTTCTTCTCCTCTTCTTTCTTCTTTTTTATAAAGCCCAAGTTTGATTCATTTTGGTCTCTTCAGACAACTCTTTCTGTTTGTGCCTTCAAAATTTCATTCTTGAATTTCATGCTTATATACTTCCTTTAAGGTACCAAGTCTAAACTACATAATTAATTTCCTTGGATTTCTTTTTTTTTCCCCTTGAGGTGGGGGGGGGGGGAATGTCAAATCCTCCGTTTATAAAGTTCTAGTGCTAGTAACTTTCTCACAAGTCAGAGGTATAGAACTCTGCCTTCTTCATGCTAACTTCATTATTTAGTGAAATTTGCCTTTGTCTTCCCCTTTTTAGAACGTCACCAGCTTCTGAGTGCAATAAATGCCCTTTCACAAAGACTCAAAAAAAAAAAAGAAAAAAATCATATTCTTTCTGGAAAGTAAGATGGATTTTGGAGTTAAAAAATGCCCTCTGAATCTTGGCTCTGCCTCTGGAGTCAAGTTGACTACTATACTTTTCTGGCCTCAGTTTCTCTCTTCATCAAAAAGGAGAATTGATCTCAATGAAAGTTCTCTAGCTCTAAATCTTATGACCCAATCCTAGGGTTTCAACTAAGCTGAAATGAACATTACTATCATTTTCCCTAACACCTAACAAAGCACTACATAACAGTTCAGAAGAGTCTTCTCATATTTCTCTGAATTTTTCATATTGTCATTTTCATGATGACAATATATTCTATTCCATTCACAATTAGTTCAACCATGACCACAGTCAATGGACACACACTTTCTTTCTGTTTCTTTGCTACTGTGAATATTCTACCCATCTTTCTAGCATATTGCCTTGCCTCTTTAAACCACTTTAGGCAATCTAGGCATTTGAGTCCCCTTTACAACAGGAAGCTTTGATAACATAACATTCTTGATCTCAAGAGAAGGAAATAGGACAGTAGGGAGTGAGGGGATATAGTCACTGGTTATTTTCCATCATCAAGAAAAGGAATATTTTTTCAGATTATTATGTGTACTGATAAGGGTTGGGGGGAATTATGACTCTTCACAAGGGGATCCAAAAAATAATGAAAAAGAAAAATCTGTAATTCCCCATCCCATCCACCAGGCACCTTCCTGCCTTGATGTGCATTAATATCAAATACACAGGCTCCCGACTTAAAAATAAATAAATAAATTAATTAATTAATAAAGGAATAATGGACCTAAAATTCACATTAAATCCCAATGGTATAACCATCTGTATTACTGAGCAGAAGCCTTGGATGCAAGGAAGAGGCAACTTGGAAGAGAGAATAGAGGACCAGAATCTCGGGATAGGTGTTCTAAGTTAGGTCTCATGTACTGTCTCATCAGCCAAGGCTGCTGGATGAAACATAGGATGTTGTGGAATTGGTTTAACTAGAAAGGTTCACAACTCCCTTGGACAAACTCAGTCAGGGGTGCAAAGGACCTTCAGAGTTTTACCGATGAAGCCAGACAGGATCCTCAGCAGTTTCTCTGGGAATGAGCAGCAAGTCCTTTCTTTCCAAAGGGACGCTATTTGTAAAAATGGAAGTATACTTCTGAGTCTATTCATATGCCAAGGATGTAGAAACTGCTGTGGATGATTTGAAAGAAATATCTAATTACGAGAATACACCCCAGAATCCTAAGATTTAGAGCTAGACAAAGGCTAGATCTTATATGCTACTCTGGATATGGCACATGACAATTGCAGGTAGCAAGTTAGTGAAGTCAGGATTCAAAGACTTCATAAGCATCTAAGTCTTTTGCACTTTCCAGCACCCATCCAGTCTATCTTCTTGAAGACACCAACTTGTCTCTATTCAATATCTTATTGGAATTAAGAACATTTTGCAAAGCCTAGGTTCAAGTCTTACCTGTGATGCTTACCATCCATGTGACTTTGGGCATGCCACTTTTCCTCCCTAGGCTTTGGTTTTCTTAGGTGGATAATAACGAGGTTGGGCTAGATAACTTCTGAAGGTCCTTCCTACATAACTTCTACTATCCTGTCATCCTATACAGTATGGAGCTTGTTTCTATTTATAAAAGCAATAAGATCTTATTTAAGAAAAGGTTCTTAAACCTTTTTTTTGTGTGTGTTTCTGGATTCCTTTGGAAGTCTGGAGCCCAGGGTCCCCTTCAAAAATAATATTTTTAAATGCATCAAAGAAAATATATACAGTTACAAAGGCAACCAATACTGTTGAATTAGAGTTATTAAAATATTAAATACACACACAAGTTCGTAAATCCCAAGTAATTCCTAGGTTGCTGCTTTAGAAATTCTCCCAGATGGACAAATACTCAAATACTAGGTTGTGGTTGACAGAGAGAAGCCCTCAACAGGCTTGAAGACAGGTTGTAAAAAATTGGCTTTGTGATCATTTTGCAAGTTCATTATCCTAGTGGGAATCAGTCAACACACAGAGATAATGAGAAGAAAGAGAACTATAGATTTTGTATTTTATTCACCTCCTCTAAGAAGCTTTCCCTGATTGAAATAGTCTCCATGTGGGCCTCCATTTCTTGAACTGAGCTATCTAGTTCTAGAACCTATGAATTTATGAAACTGCAGATCAGGCAAAGTCCCTGTATTGTTTCCCATACATTTCCCCCAAAGGCTCTAGCACCATTGGCAATACATCCAAATTCAGTATGTTCACTCTGCAAAGACACTCACAGGATGGGATATCTAGAAACATGAATAAACATGTATTTGTCCTATAGATGGAGACATCTTCTTAGCTCCACATTATGCATTTTATAAAATTTCCCTAATTCCTGCTACAGGAAAATGCCTCCAATCAGATATAGAATGTGAGTTTTCAATTTTTTCCCCCTAAATATTCATCCACCTAATCAGAGTCACTGGAACAGGTTGGGAACCTCATTAGGATAAATAATATGTGTTTTTTAATTGCTTGTGATTTTTGTTTTTTAATTGGCAATTTCTTTGCCGGCATTCATATTAAAAGTAAATAAAGATGACTTCCAATAAATTCCTGGCCAGCTTGAAGACCCAGATCATTGATTGGATGCAGCTGATGATTTGGAAGCAGAGAGAAGGCATTTTAAATGAATGGGAAAACTCCCCTATTCAGTTTAAAGTTCTCACAGTTAAACAAAGCATAAAAGCAGGCACTTAGCATCTGGTGGGCCAAGCACCAAAGGGTGGCTTTGCAGCCACCTGCCTGGATTTGAAGTTCCCCACTACTCTGAATCCAAATTATTCCTATAGCAAAGTTTTGGGGTTTTTTAATTAATTTTTTATTTTGAACTTAACAAACACATCAAATAGAACAAGAATTTATGTTTACACAGTAGAACAGAAAAAGATGGTGCATGAAACTACAGGTCTGTGTTATGTACAGCTTTCTTTTCTTTTTAAATATATAACAAAATTAACCTATAGTTCATCTCACCTTTCTGTTCTTTTCTCTCTATCTAAAAACAAAACAAAAATATGTCTTAGTAAAGCCCAGTGCCTGGCACATAGTAGGCACTTAATATATTCATGTTTATGGTTACCTAACAATGATATTTATTTTTTTCTTTGTTTCCTTCCTTCCTTCCTTCCTTCCTCCCTTCCTTCCTTGCTTCCTTTTTCTCTTTCTCTTTCATTTTCTTTTTCGTTCACTGTCTTTCTCTCTGTGTTCTTTTATCACTTTCCCCTCCCACCTCCACTAGAAAAGAAAGGAAAAAGAAAGCCCTTGCCACAAATACAATTTGTATGAAAACTGATAGGTGAGATGCTGGTATCCCCTGACTAAGCCTCAGGACCTCACATGAGAATTAGACTCTAAGTGCCTTTGGAATGAATGCTCTCTGGCTGAATGAAATGAGGGTAGGTAATGTAGTACCAGGCCTAAAGTCAGGAAGATTCATCTCCCTATGTTCAAATCTGGCCTCAGACACTTACTATCTATGTGATCCTGGGCAAGTCACTCAACCCTGTTTACCACAGTTTCTTCATCTATAAAATGAGCAGGAGAAGGAAATGACAAACCACTTCAGCATCTCTTCCAAGAAAACCCTAAATGGGGTCATGGGAAGTCATATACCACTGAAAAGCCTAAAAAGCAGAATGAAATGAGACTCTCCCAGAGACCCCTATCCTTAGGCTCCTGTAACACAGCAATCTTCCAATTGGCATTAGAGCCAGGAAAGGAAGGCATTTCATCTGGCATTTGCAAACAACCTTTCCTCTTTCAAGCAATAGGCTCATTTGCATTCATCATTTTTATTTATTATTTGAAGCAAAATTTGACTTTATTTCCATAGATTCCATATAAGAGTCTCATACCACAATGGTTCTCCTTTTAATTATATTTATCTGTAATAGTCAAGGCTGCCAGGGTCTATGGGGTATGGGCTGGCCCCTCTGGGGAGTCACCCAGAATCGTGTGCATGCATGCTTAGCAGGGTCAGACTTTGCTTAGGAATGTATTGATCTGAAATCTTAAATAATTTCCAGTGCTTTATGAAAGCATTTATGTTTACCATTAAATAATCTCCAAAGGGGTCGATGAACTTCCTTTTTAAAAAAGATTTCAGATGTGTAATATAGTAATACATTAATAATATTTTATATTTCTATAGCTCTTTACAATTTCTGAAGCATTTCCACATCCTTTATTTTATAGCAGACTTAAATAGTCCTGTGAGGAAGATGAGAGTGGTGAGGATAAGATTACTCCCATTTTATACACTGGGAGACTGAGATGCAGAAAGCTTCATTGATTTATCCATTTAACAAGTTAATTTCGGAGTGGAGGCTAGAATCTAGGTCTCTTGACATCCAGCCAAGTTTTCATTTGTTGTTCAGTTGTTTCAATCATGTCTGACTCTTCATTACCCCTTATGGGTTTTCTTGGCAAAGATACTGGAGTGGTTTGCCATTTCCTTTTTCAGTTCATTTTACAGATGAGGAAACTGAGACAAATAGGGTTAGATGACTTGCCCAGGATCCCACAGCTAGTAAATATCTGAGGTCAGATTTGCACTCAGGAAGATATCTTATTGATTTCAAACTGGAGCTCTATCCACTGAGCCTCCAAGCTGCCCCTAGAGCACTTATTACATTATATCATGCCTACTTCCACCTTTTTTTCCCATACTTCTTTCTCTTACAAGACAAAGACAGGGAGGAAAGTATCCATCTAGGTGTGCCTGAGCATGGGATCTCCTTTCTCTTGTGAGTACTACCTTCAATGGTGACAATCAAGCCTTCTTATCCTATGTAATTCTTGTTCTTTTGTCCCCTTAAATATTCCAGAGTGCTTGCTCAACAAGCTAAGCATCTTCTTCTACATCACAGTTTAAGAACCTTCTATTTGACATGGACCAAATGAAGTCTGGTAAAGCCTGTGCATCCTGTCTCAAAATAATTATTTTAAATGTATAAAATAAAATATTTATTATCACAAAGGAAACGAATTATATTCAAATTGTTTTTTTTTTAATTCACGGATCACAAGTTAAGAAACTCTGATATAGATCTCCTGACATTGCATGACTATAACTGAAGCACACAGACTATTCTTTGGTCATCCTTCCCTCCCTCTTGTTGCATGAATAGACAGACTTACCATTGTGTCATTTTTATCCTGTTATTCTTCCCACAAACCTTCTCTAGCTCCCTGCTTTCTATTGCATCAAATCTGCTCCTCTGCTTGTCAGTCATAGTCCTGACTTCTACCAGAATGACTTTATTCCCTACAAATACCCAAATCTAGTCTCTTCTGTGTTGCTTTCCAATACATCATGTTTCTCCTCATCTATATGCTTTCTTCCATCCCCCCATTTTCCCTTTTGGAATGTCTTCCTCTCCCCTCTCTATCTCTCTAAAAGCTATCCATCCTTTAAGGTCAAACTTAAATCCTAAGCCCCCTGGGAAGACTTTACTAACTATTCCATTTCCCATCAGGGTCTCTTTTCTCTGAATTCCTATAGTACTTTATATATAATTAAGTGCCTAATTATTCAGTATAGACTCTGTCTTGTGTTATTTACTACTTATTCATATGCCTCTGTCTTGTCTCCATAGGCAAATTGTGAATGCTTTCTGGTCAGGGGCACTTTTTATGTTTTTCTGCCCCCTCCCAACTCTTCTCTACTGACCGTGCCCCCATGTCTAGCACATGACTAGGTATACAAAATAAGTGCTCAATAAATACATGCTAATTAATCTCAGAGATTTGCTCCATTGCAGATCTTTTCCTAGTGAAGAATCTGGAGTACAGCTCTCTTTATATGTTCCCTGTCAGACTATGACTCTGATTTCAATCCTTTGTCCTTGATTTTGTCAAGTCTAAGTATTTCCATGCCATTTCCTCACCATCACTTGGCACTTAGTGAGTCTTTAGAACATGGAATCCCATTTAGAAAAGAATCAATTTGAGGGAGTGGGGTTCAATTACATTTTCATTTTTCTTTAAAATAAATATTTCATTATTCAAAAGTTACAGGTGACATGCCTCCATAACTGACAAAGATGATCACTATTCTTTCCCCCATCACTCAATATGGTACCTTCCTTATCTTCTTTCCTCTTTGGACATCTATCTTTAAATTTTGGGGGGGAAAAAATTCAATTTGGCTTTAGAAGCCTTGAGTTGGAATATTGGTTCTTCCACATGCAATCTGCATGACTTTGGATAAATCACCTAACTTTTCAGTTCCCTCATCTTTAAGATGATATTTTGGAATTGTGACAGTTAAAGTCCCTTTCAGCTCCAAATCAATTACTCTAAGGAGGAAAAATGTGTTTTAATTAGGTCTTTACTGTTACACACACACACACACACACACACACACACACACACACACACACACACACACACACACACTATGTTTATTCTCATTTTCTACCTTTGTTCTCATAGCTTCTCTCACACTTGGAATGCCTTCCTTCTTCCTTTCCCCATTTTTCAAGGATAAGTTGATGTGCCATCTTATCCAGGAAATCTCCATCAGGTTGCCTAATACTGATTTTTCCCCTCCTAAGTGTCCATAGTAATTACTGTGAATAACAAACATTTCTACATGATCATAATAAAATGCTAAAATGGGCATATATGGATACACAATTTTCTTTTGATGTTTCATGTCAGACTCTTGCCTCCTCAGTTGAACTGAAAGTTCCTTGAGGAGACAAGGCTGTATTTTCTCCATCTCTTCTGCTCCCAACTGTGCCTAAGCATAATTCTGGGTAAATCATAGACACTAAACTGTTTTGAATAGAAGGTATAAAAGGCACCTTATTGTTCTACATAATAATCATGTTAACAAAAACAAATATTATGTTTCTTATTCACACTTATGTAGTACTTTAATGTTTATAAAATTATTTCCAAACAATAAACTGAGGAGGTAGATAGTGAGCATATAATTATTCCCATTTTAAAGATGAGGAAATCAGACACAGAAAGGTGAAGAATCATATTGAAGGTCATAGAGTCAGTTAGATCTAAATGCTATGTAGGCCCTATTTTCTTTCTATTACATGTGATTCTGACAAATATATGCATATATATACATATTATATTATATTAAATATATGTTACATATTTTAAATAAATAAAATTACATATTGTCTCTCCTCTATTTGAGGGGCATTAGTTTACTTGTCTGGGATCTGGGGTTCTATTTTTATTTATTTGTTTTTGTCATTTCACACATACCCATAATTCTCGCTTTGCCCACTGAAATGGATTGCTGGTTTCTCTCTCTTAGGTCAGTTCCTGTTTGATGTAATTAGATCTAAAATAACTGTATCTTCCTTTTATTCCAGTCAAATTTTGCCATTTAACTTAGAGAACCTACATTTAGAGGAGGATATGAATGAGCAATCATGTCACGACAGATTAAAATCCAGGGGCCCAATTGGTCCTATCCTATAGCATGGAAGAATAAAAAAAAAAACCTCAAGAGAAAAAAAATCACGAAACTATCCAACACAAAACACTTTAAGTAAATAAATATCCAATCCTCTAAAAGCTGGTATCTCAGGTTATCTGTGGGTAATTCACTACCCACACACATCTCTCATAAAAACATTAGTACATTTATTATGGGGGTTTTTATATGGTTTGCAGAGCATCTCACTAAAAACAATGTAGTGGCAGCAGTCATGTTCCATCAAAATTCACTGTTGTTGTGTTGTATTAATGTGAGTTTATGTGGGGAAGGATACAGCACATCTCTCTTTCGATAAAGGAACAAGACACACACAATCGAAATGCACAGTATATATCCATAGAGACGGGCACACCATATATATTTAAAATAGCTACTTTTTATCATACCCAATTCAACAAATCGCTACCTTGAACAATAGGAAATTACAGAATGAAAAGAATAGATAGAAGCATAAACTTTTCAAGGTTTGGCCCTTGTCAAGTGCTACTAATGTTGTCACCTGCCACAGAGAGACAGGCAGACAGAAAGATGGAGACAGAGAGAGGGAGAAACAGAGAGACAGAGAAAAGAAAGAGAGAAGAGACGGGGGCAGAAGAGAGAGACAGATGGCTATTAAGAGACAGAGAAAAGAGAGGCAGAGAAGAGAGAGAGAGAGAGAGAGAGAGAGAGAGAGAGAGAGAGAGGTGGCTGTTTATGAAGTCACAAAGGAAATGCTGTTCTTTTCTCCTCCTTTTTCTTCTCTAAAAGGCTCTCTCTAAAATCAAAGGTGTCAGACTTTGCTTTTTCTTCCTGGCATGATCCTGAATGTATGGCTGAGGAATGACAGATGTCGGCAACCAGCTGCAATGAAGCATGCTAAAGTTTCAGTCTAATCCACTTATTCCTTTGCAGTCACGTAACCAAAACAAATGGCGGTGCTTTCCATTAGGAAAAAAACACGGCAGTGCTACTTTGTTGCATAATGTAGCCCACACGCCATCTTGGTATCTTTTTTTTTTCCTTCTGCAGGGAAAGAGAAATTGCCCCTTTTTTAGGACCATTCCTCGAGAGCTTTCCTGTATAGCCTCATGCACTCTCTCTGCTCCCCGTCCCACTGGAGTGGCACCACACCTTGAGGTCACACAAATACCCATCCATGGCTCGTCGGCAGGACCTGCTTTCCAAGAGGAGAAGGAACAATTGGCGGGATGACTTGGAAAGGCACTGATTGACCCCAAAGGGAAGGGCCATTTCTTGCCCTTAGAATCCTTCCGCACTAACACCCATCTCTGCAGGTATCCACACACATAGGTGATACTGATGCCCCTCCACATGTATGTCCAAGCACACACACACATATACACATGTTTTTGAGCTGCTAAACTGGGATGAGCAGTGTAATCACCCGCACCATCATTTTCAACTACTTGAATAAATCCGGAGGAATTACAAACGGAGCCCATGTGTAATTAAAGCGAGGGCTGTTAGACTCTTCATTTAATAAAAACACTTGAAGGAAAAGCCCATGTAGGTTTTGCAATGCCAAGGGGAGTGTGAGGGTAAGCGAACATGGCATGCCTTCCTGGGAGCCGGGGCCTGACTCACGTTAGCGTGTAGTGCAGCCACCTTTTGAACCCTCGCTCCTTTAATCCTTGTAAGGAAAGAGAAAGGATCAGAAGTCATGTGGCTCTGTCACTACCAGCAGTTTCAGCAGCTGTGAAGCATTCTTTCAGCACAATTCATAAAAAAAGATGTGTCGGATTTCGCCCATGGCAGAACGGCGTTCGGTTTCTGGCCCTTCAGGCAAAAACAATAAATGCACAGAGGAAAATTTGAGATTTCCCCCCTTAAACTTCCCACAACAACCTCAGCAAAACCACATGACTTGCCTTGTACAATCTCCCTGGTGTTTTCAGCGCTACTTTGGCAGGAAATCAGAATTACTGTTATATAAATTCCATCTGATGCCAAAGCTACCATCTGTGAGTAAAACTGCTTCACCTACGTCTGCCTGCAAAGCCACTCTCGCAGAGACAAGGGAGAAGGGGGGGAAAAATTTGATTAATTTGCAGAATGCTTGTGATTTGCTCATATATTATTATAACTGCTCATCAGCACATGACAAATTCCCAGCACTCTGCACAAGAACCCGTTCAGTTTCAGCAGTTTTTTGCGTCGGCACCTGACAGACTGCAGAGCCTCTAATGACTTTCAGATGCTTACAAACAGTAATTCTATCTTCAGAATAAAAAGAAAAATCCGTAGGAAGAAAAGAGTAGAGAGTTAGTCTATTTCATTTCCTTCCTCTATATCAACATGATTTAACTCTTAAGGGCGGCCACAGCTCCGAGATCACGCTGCCACCACCGCCTGTAAAAGACAAAGACCACACCAGTCCCCAGAGGAAAGGTGAAAAGGAAAGGAAAAAAAATCACTATCTGAGAGAGAGAGAAAAAAAGAGAGTGAGAGAGAGAGAGAGAGAGAGAGAGAGAGAGAGAGAGAGAGAGAGAGAGAGGAAAGAGAGAGAGAGAGAGAGAGAGAGAGAGAGAGAGAGAGAGAGAGAGAGAGAGAGAGGGAAAGAGAGAGAGAGAGAGAGAGAGAGAGAGAGAGAGAGAGAGAGAGAGAGAGAGAGAGAGAGAGAGAGAGAGAACCAAGAGGGACCAAGCTGCTGGTGATGAGCTCTGCTTAGGAAAGGACAGGTCTAGAATTGGGGACCAAATTCTTTTGTTTATTTCCCTCTTCTTGCACTAGTTGAAAATTCTCTTTATTTTTCTCTTTTAATACTTCTAATAACCTTTTCCATTTCTAACGGAACACATCTGCTTCATAACGGCAGTTGCTGGGTGGTGGGTTTTGTTGTGTTTTTTTTTTTTGGTGCCTTTAAAACTATGATTATGCTTTCTGAAGCGCCGCCTCTGTGCTTGATTGCCTGTTTTAGATTAGAGATTTTAGCAAGGAAACAAAGACTTCAGAATGCACATCAGTCCTACATATGAGGGCCCACAGAAGGAAAAGCTATAAAATGCGATGCACCATCTGTCCACAAACAATAACCTGCATGTTCGGAGGCTTACAAATTATTTAGCACACAACCTGACCAAATTCTAGGACCCTGAAATAGAGTGGGAGTCTGAGAAAAAAGTAGCTCTTTGATGTTCTTTGGCATTTTATACCTCCCCCCAACCCCCAAACTGAGACTAAATTGATTGCTAACAGTCGAGGAATGTCTAAATGACAAGGAGATTTTTATTAACTAGCTCTTGCTATTAACATTTTGCCTCATTTCAGACAGAGAAGCTCCACCATCCTTGGGAGGGAAGGGCAGAGGGGAGAGGGAACATTCATACACACAGAGTTCATTTTCAGTGATGCAAATAGTATTTTGTTTGACTTAGTAGCATGACTACCTGGGAGAGCCATCCCTTTTGGCTGAGTATCCCAGATCACACTCCCCAAGTTTGCTGGCTGATTGACTGGTTCACCTATGAAAATAACTTTCAAGATTCCTTCCCAGGGCAGTTTGTTTCAGTTAGCCAAAACTGACTCCTCACATCACCACTCCTTCCTTGTCAAAAGAAAATATCTTTCTTCCTTTGCTGCCCAGGTTGTCAGAAGTAGGTTCTCTGAACATCTAGTAAACTCCCTGGACCCAGATTTTTTTTTTTGTGGGTGTGAGATAAATGGCCAGAGCTATGGGTCCACAGATGACTATAGAAATTTGGATATCTGTACTTTGTGAAATGAAATGTGCTTATTTTTGAAACTTGTTAAGTTCTTACTTATTTTTACTCACAAGGAAACTAGAGTTCTGATTTTGAAACAAAAATGAAAATCTATTCCTAGTCTGATATAGACTCCTGCCTGTCCAAATCTTACACATCCTCCCTGGACCAACTCTTCCAGCAAGCCTCCTACAATCAGCCTAGGACATAGGGGTAGGTCCCATAGCCAGATCCTGAAATATTCTCTAATTATTTTATGTTTATCACTTTTATCTCATGCAATGGATCATAGACTCCTGAAGAGATTCTATCTTACACTTCTCTTTCTTCCCTAGTGCCTAGCCTAGAGATGAGCACATAGTGGAGTTCTGTAAATACTTGCTAAATGATAAATTCACAAGTACTAACTAGGAAAATAATTGGGGCTTTTCTAAAGATTACTTCTCAGACATCCCAAGCCCTATATCAATTAATGTTGTACGTATCCATGAGGTTAGACTCAATTTGAGTTAGCAGGGTGAGGAAAAGGAACTTAGTTGTCTTTGAACAACCTGAAAAAATTTTTAAGACCTACAAGATATCAAATCGCCAATTAGATTGGATTTTTAACTTCCTGTTATTGTACAGGCACTTCCCTATACCTGCTCCATGGCAATCATAAACCAACTAGGAAATTCCCAAGAGCAGCAATTTCCTTTCTGATGGGCATTGGTTACTAATGAGCCAGCTGACCAATCCCCTAAAAGGATTTCTGAAGATGAGATGCCACCTGAATGCCAAGTTTGTCTCTGACAGAAATCTACTAAAGATAGGGTGCTCAAAAATCAATTGACCAACAGGCACTTATTAAACACCTACTATTGTTAGGAATTGTGTGAAAGGCCTAGTGTCATTTGAGTGTCAATTCTAATTTTGATGGTCATGTTTTCCCCTCCTCCATCCCTAATCGCCTCCTAAAAAGAAGCCTGAAAAATTACTTCTCTGGTCAAGCCAAACTCAGTCACAATATTATTTTGAAAATTGGAAAGGACTAGAAGAGCTAAGCAGAACCTCACCCACAAGATTATAGTCCTTTTCATGCTCAATAGACCCAATTTAGTTCTCAAAAATTCATGTGGGTGCTCTCCAGGTACCAGAGAAGGGTATAAAGCAGGAGTTAAAATGTACTCTAAGAACACAGAAATAGATTCTTTGGAGGGTCCCGCTAAGCACCCAACCAGACTTTCCAGCCAGTAGCTAGCTGCAGTTCTTTTCTGAGCTACGTTTCCCAAATACAGTCACAAGAAGAAGAGAATTGCTAGGGGGACTCGGCATAAAGTAGACATTTCTAAGTAGCTGTACAGCCTTCTCTGCCTACTGCATTTTAGAACTCAGCAAAGATCCTCGGAGGGGCACATATCTAAGATAAGTGAGTGGCCTTCTTAACACCCTCCTCCCCTTTTAGGTAAAGCACTTAACCTAAATGGAGTACTGAAATCCGTTAGCATGTAACGTCGATTCAGTAAATGTAGTATGAAAATTAAAGCCACCAAAGAGAGAGCCTTTTTTATGCATACAGAGTAACTGCTTTTTGATATGGCTTTTTACTACCTTTACTAGTTGATATTATGAATCTCTGACAGGTATTCTCAAATATATTAAAGTGCCTACAATTGTCAATAGGCACTCTCATGCTATATTATGAATATTCTATGAAATGGGCTAAAATCATAGTAGTTCCCATTACAAAATGGGTCCGTGCACATCTGTGGTGTGTGAAAGCCTAGATTGCCTACTGAGGTGAAGTGTTAAGGACCACATCCCAAACTCAGCTAATGCTTAAACAAATCCTTCAATACCCAGAACAAAGAGTCCGCAGAAACAGGGCATGCCAAAAAAGAAGGGCTCAGCTAAGATCTTCATCTCGAAACAGATCTTTAAAAAAAAGTGAAATGAAACAGGATCCCAAATCATGTTTCAAAGGATGTGAATGTCCTGTTCCTGCCAAGGGAAATTCAGGTAAGATCAGAGAGCCATGATTAAACCAGTGTTTTGCTTATGAGTGGCAACAAACTTCAAATTCTGAGATACTTGAAATGTTACCTGAGAAGGCTTATTTAAAAAAAAAAAATCCAGACCTGGCAGCCCTACGCACATAGTAGGGATTAAATGAATGTTTATTGTAGTGAATAAAATGGAATTGAACTGGTGGGGTAGAGGTTCACTAGGGTTGAGGTAGAGTGCCAGGCTATAGCCAACATTTCCTTACTGTGGTTTGAAGTCATGCTCATAATGTATTTTAAACACCGGCTTTGTTGTGCTGTATTCATTTTTCTGGCAGCCATAAACACATTGTTATGTTCTTTAAAAAAAATAATAAAGTCAAACATTACCAGCTTCTTATACGCACAATAAAATCAATCATTTGCCTCCCACACATTGAATGAAATATCATGCCCCTGGAAGACACATAGTATTTGTAGCAAAAAAAAAATTAATTAAAAAAATTAATAATCAGAAATTGCAAGATCACATGGGAGAAAAAAAAAGGCAAGCCAAAGGTCAGAAATCATTACTAGAAGTACATACATGCACACATATAGAGAAGAATTTTTTAAAAATGTTTGTGATTTTTTTTTTAGCTTATGTCCTAAAAGTGTTACTATAAGCAGGGACTCAGGATTCCTAAACCACAGGGCTATTAAAAAAAATAGTTTGATTTGTTTATGAAGTCAGCCTTCCCTATTTCCATGAGATATAGACATCAACAGTGAATAGACCTTTTTCTAATTGAACTGATAGGTTGAAAGTGAACATGTCCTTGAATTTACACTGAAAGATAGGCAGTGATTATTTATAATAAGGGATTTAGCCAACTGCCTTTCCATTTGTGCAGCAAGGACTTTATCAACAGACCATGTTTAGGTAAATAGTGCCAAATAAGATAAATTCTGTATTAAAGGACGAATGTCTCCCAGTGTCAGATGGAGAGGGAAGAGATGCTGGTTCGATGACATGCCCTGTAAGTATAAAAGGAAGGACTGTATTAAGATAGCACTTTGATGAATTAATGTGAGCACAAAGTTCAGCTTTGACTGGCTTCTTCCAAACTGAATGTGGGAATGCTCTTAATTTCAATCCGAGATTTATTCAATTTGAATAAAATTTGGTTCCCCATCCTGTTTTGCTAGTCAGCAATAAAAGCAAGATTTGCCGAAAAGAAAAAGAGAAAGAAAAGAGAGAAAGAGAGGGGGGGAAAAGACATTGTATATGCATTTATTAAATGAACTGTATTTGTCTAGCCAGGGTTGAAACCTTTCTTTAAAACACACAACTCTGTCTCTGTGAGCTTCCTTGCCCACAATATTATAGCTTAGCTATCTCCTTGCTGAAGGGCCTATTTGTCTGCTTTAAGTGAAATCACTCAATTCTCAAAAGTCAGTGGAGGACTTTAGAAGGGGGAGGGCTGGGATAGGCCACTCCAAATAAGTCCCATTAATCAAAAGACACAGTCTAATGTAACTAATATTTTACAATTAGAGAAGACAAGATGGAACTAAAAGCCATCTATCTCTCTTATACCACATGATCATCGATTCATAATCGGAAGACTGAGAGTTGCACAAAGATGCATTTACGGGGTGGGGGGTGGAAGGGGGGGAGGATTGGTCTGAGCCGGAGATAATGAACACGATGAGAAAGAGAGACGCTGAAGGCTGAGGAGAGATGACAGAGTAGTTCAATGCTGACGGATGACATGAAGATGAGTACGGATACCTGACAGGAGGCGAATGATGACTGCAGTCCTTCCCCACCATTATGATCCTCAATTATCTTGGTAAGGGACTAAGAGGGGAGGGGGAAAACGGGGAGGCTGAGCCCATCCGTTTACTTATAAGCTAGGATGATTCTAGACGGTGCCACACTGCTGGGGAAGGCCACCTCGCCACCATGGGATCAGCACTTTATAGAAAGCTGTAGTTTTCATTGTCAGCGCTTGTAGGCACAAGGGGAAATGGGTGAACCACGGTGCTTGTCCATCTGTTTTGTAATAAAATTCCTAAATCTTCAAAGGAAGCGATTTTTTTTCTTTCACTGCCACCTTCAGGAAAAAAAAAGGAGCTGGCCCTGTGACAAAAAAAAAGAAAAGGAAAAAAAAACACGAGGGGGGGGGGCAGAAAAGGAAAGAAGGAATGGCCTCGCTGTAGAATTAGCCAGATAGAAACAGCTCATACTCCAGAAATGATATTCACAAAACTCCACAAATGAGTAATATATGGTGGGAAATGAGCCAGCAGGAGTAGATGTAGAAGCTGAGAAAATGTGAGAGGCAAATGGAAAGGAACTTTTCAAGCTTCTTCGTTGATTCAGGGAATTATGAATAAAAAGAAGAGGCAACTTCCCTCTTGGTCGGCTGTGCAGTCGGCAGCGATGCCACAGGCTACTATTTTTATATCCAGAAAATTTTCCTTTCTGCTACATTATTTATTTTGGAAGGCAGAGATCACGCCCAAGTGTGTGTGTGTATCATATTGTCTCTGGAACAAAGAAAAACAAATGAGGTCTGGCCAGTAGATTTTACCACTGCCAAGTTCTTCTAACACCCCCAAAATCAGAATTGGGGAGTTGCTGCCCCAAACCACCTAAACGTAAGCCTGAATGTCGGGAACCACAAACATTTAATGAAAGCTTCGATCTGGCTGGAGCTGTAACTTTCACCCAATCCCTTTCTTTTCATTGGTATAGAGACTAACTCTTGAATATACAATCCTGTAGAGACAGATTCCATAATAAGTAGATATTGACTATACCAAAGAATAAGATCCAGAGTAATCATGATTTAAAAATTTTTTAAATTCTATCCTGGCTAGTTACTCAACATGTGTTCTATAATCTGTCCTGACTTTCCCCCTTCTCTTCCAGCCATCCTCTGTGCCCTCCTTTCTGCCTCCTCCCACCCCATCCCCCCCTACCCCCACCCTATCAGTCTACAGCCATGGAGTGCCTGGTTTACAATGAATCGGAATATGAATCGTTCAGTTTGGCTCAGCTGCATAGCAACAGTACTCTGCTCCTGCACATACCATCATGACTGAATTGTGGGGTGCCCTGGGATCCCCCTGTTGCATCTCCCCTAGCATGGCGTCTCCAATGCCCTGATGGAAGAATAGCTATGGCATTGCCCATATTCTTCACTGTGGTCCTGGACACTCTTTTTGTGCTGGTTCTCCCAGTTAGGGGGGAGCTCATGAGGAACATAGAGGAGGATGAAAATAACATCGGACTTCTGAGCAGGAAAGAGCTGCTAATGAGGGAAAATACTATAATTTGAAAAAAAATAATGATCTCCGTCAAATCTTTGGGGTCTGATCCCCTTCTCCACTTAATGAGCCCTTTGACAGATTCCTCTAAAGGGCATCCCCCAAGTCTCCTAATGCCAGTCGTGATAGTGACCCTCTAGAAATACAGGAGAGGATATTTAACTGAATCTGCCAGGCTAATTAGAGGCTAAAGGTATTAAATTAAATGAGATCAGTAACTAATTGATACCCCCACTTAACCCCTCAAAGGCAGAACCGAAACACCTCATGTCTGTGACACCAAACTAGAAAAGCTACTAACAGGATATGAATTCTATAGATAACCATGTCTCCAGAGAGGGTTATTAGATGGCCATTTTGCCAGGCAATTGCAGGCCCTCTCTGGTTTAACATTAGAATTTCACATGACATCAATCAGCTTCCATGAAATCATTCTACAAGATATAGGGAAGAATAACTAGTTTATATCCAACTAGTCTGGCATAAAACAATTGAACTAACCCATATCTAGCTAAAATAAGGCCTGAAACCAAGCAGAAGGGAACAAGAGATACTTTATTTCCTGGCATTCACTATATACGGCTTACAGAAGGTACAATTTCTGTACATTTTCAACGGTATACATTTCTCCTTTCCCAATTCAAATCCACAAAGATACAATAAGTATTTACTATGTGTAAGGCAGTGTAGGATATATCTAAATAACATGAATAGATTCTAAATAGTAATGAGGTCTGAGTTTTAAGAGATAATTTATTTGTTAACAAAATCCTACCAATGTCAAATCAATTGGATGTCCATTGTTTGTGGAAATTTTAATGTGGTGATACATATGTACACATATAGAAATGTGTCTTGGACACTTGCAATGATTAGTATTTATTAAATGTGGACAGGTAGAATGTGTAAAATACTGAAGTTTTTTTTTTTAAATGAACCATGAACCATGCGTGTCTCTTGGAAGAAAAATAAATGAATGAAACATATTCTAAACTTGCCATATTAAATTTTATATAGACAAGTATTAAATTTATGAAGTATTTTACATGTTTTCCATAAAGCTCTGAAGAGTAGCCTTTTATTGACATGGGAATATGAGTTAGATACATCAACAAATATCCTGATTCTTTCAGGTTTTTAAGGAGTTATAGAATGGTCTGTATAGGATTGAGCAAAGCTCAGAAAACAAAGACATTTTTCCAGGCCTTGGAACAGAAAAGAATCCAAACAAAAATCTGGTTCCAGTGAACTAATGGTACCATTCTCTCTGGTGGCACAATTAAAGTGATCAGCAACAATCTTCAGGAGTATTAAAAGACAAGGATTCTATTCATCAGGATGAGAGAGAGAGAGAGAGAGAGAGAGAGAGAGAGAGAGAGAGAGAGAGAGAGAGAGAGAGAGAGAGAGAGCCATTATGCATAATCCAGGTTAGAAAAAACCACAGGTGATTGAATTCCAAGTGGAGAGGTTGCAAGAAAAAGAAAAAACAACAAACTTGTCTGTTGGTCCCAGGCATATGTGTAATGGACAAGTCTTTCCGGGGACAAGAAGGCCAAGAAGGCAAAAAATTCAATAGTAACCTAACATGAAAAATGAAGGGAGGCAGAAGCCAAGGAGAGGAGGAGGAAAACAACATTTGTAAACTGTGGATTTTCTTTAACAACATAATAGACAAGGAATTCAAAGCAATTATTTGGGAATAGATTAAGCTTGTGAGATCTCTCAGGTATCTTATTAAAACAGAGATCACTTACAGCTCCTGACCAAATCATGTATAAATTTAACCCCCCCAAAAAAAAAATTTTTTTTCCTCTTTTCACATCATCTGATATTAAACGGAAACTATTGTTTAAATCCAGGAACTCGTAATCCCACTCTAATGTTCACTGTGTCGGGAAATTTCAAAACACGGCTTTGAAGTGTATTATGGCCATAAGAGTGGTCTTTAGTGCCACCTAGAGGAATAAAGGGAACATGACATGTGAGCCACTCGGAGGAAAATTAAATACAGCTGAATAATTGAATGAGGGGGCAAGTTGAATCAGGGGTCACCATCTGTTTGACTAGAATTGTTGGCACATTTCAGCTAAGCCTCACGCGCATCATAAACATGCTTACAGTTATCATAGCTCGCATTGCCCTAAAATAAAAGAAAATTGGTCCTAAAATAAGCTTGAACTAATTAAACGTATACCATGGTGTTGTCATGGATACAGGAGGGAAGGTCACCAGATTCTCATGGCACCGGGAAGGGTGGCCGAGCCAAACAGAGACAGGTGATTCTTTAAAAACCCAGAGGCAAGGCGTCTCCCCGGGACGCCCCGGATGTTGCCGGCAGTCGGACCGCCTGGCCTGTGACTGGAGAGTGTGTGTGTGGTTTGCCTGCGTGTTTGTGTGTGTGTGCATCTTAGGGGCAGCGGCAATGAAGGAGCGGGCGGTGGTACCCAACGTCTTCTTTGGTTTCTCTGGAGGTAGAAACTTTACTTCCATCCGATGCCTCCAAAGAAAAGCCCCACCAGCTCTTTTTGACAGGAGTGGGGGTGAGTCAAGAATTTGGCTGCAAAGCTCATCAGCCTGGGAAGAGGCCGGGAGGGCTTCCGTCTTTCTGAGGAATGGCCGTGTGCCCTCTGCAGCTTCTATGTGCATTGGCCATTTACCCAGGGCCTGGCTCTGTGTGGTATGCCGCGTTTTAGGTGTATGTGGGTGTGGGTGTTGTCTGCTGCGCTGGGAATGTGGCATTGTGTTCTATTTGTATCTATGTCTGGGAACAGAGAGAAAAGGAAAAATCCTGACTTTGTCTCTCACCATTTCTTTTAATAGTCTCTCCTTTGTTCAGAGGTAAACAGGTAAATTCTGCTTAAGCTTTCCATATAAAGGTCTTAAGTCAAAGCCATTGGGGAGGGATGGTTTGAATTGTCTCACCTAGACCTCCAAGTTTCAGATTTAGAAGTGAGTTTTCAAATATGATGACTTTATTTTATTGATTTATTTTTGGTTTTTATTTGTACAAGGAAAAGGAATTAATGAGTAACACTCAACAGGCATGCAGAGTTCATAGAAAGGAGACCAGGTAAGTACTAGGGGAAAGAGTCATATCTGGAAAAATTCAGTATGTTCCATCTCTACTATGCCAAATAAACCACTATGCTTTATAAATTGGCAGTTCAGTGGTACAGTAAAGCATTGAACTTGGGAGTCAGAAAGACCTAGGTTCAAATCCTCCCTCAGATGCTTATTTATAATAGACCTCATTTTCCCTCTCATGGCTGTTTCACCATCTGTAAAATGGAGATGATAACAATAGCACCCATTTCATGGAGTTTTGTGAGTATCAAATGAGAGAAGATATATAAAATGATCTGCAAAACTAAAAGGACTGTATAAATGTTAGCCAAGTCCTTCAATGCCAGATACAAGCTTAACTTGCCTATTGAGACCCTTCTCTTTTCTCCAAAAAGTCAAATTTTCTTTTACACATTTTGAGACATTTTTATTTTTTTCTAGTGAACAAAATTCAAAGAAAAATGACCCAAAATTTATTAAATCTGGTACCAACCACAGTGATACTCAAGATTATGGGGGCAATGTCCCTGTTTGTGTCTCTTGAGGGAAATATTTTCTACTCTTGCCAAAGAGGAAGTGGTAGACAGTTCCCACCTAATTAAGTTAAAAAAACAACCCTGGATAAGTCACTTAACCTCTGTTATTTCCTCATCTTTAAAATGAAGGTAACAATAACACCTATCTCCCAGAATTGTTGCAAGGATCAAATGAGACAATAATTATAAAGTTCTTAGCATAGTACCTGGCAAAGTAGGTACTATATAAATGTTAGCTATTATCATTAAACATTTATTGTATATATTTTAAAATATGAGTAGATGCAAAAAATGCAAGTATATTCCACTTTTAAGTAATTAGAACTCATCCAATGAGGTCCATAGAATCATAATCCAATCCCCTCATTTTACAGATGAGGAAATTGAGGACCAGTACAGATAAATGAATTGCCCAAGGCAACTTATTAGTCATACATCACAAAATTATACATAGTTTGTAAAATTCCCAGCTGAAAACTAAGTTAAATTCATTTTTTCAATTAATAAGTATTATTTTCTCCCTCCTACCTCTTCTTCCTATGAGAAATATGTAGTCAAGTAAAACAAATTTCTACCCGGTCATGTCTCCCAAATAAGTCTCCTTCTGCATTTTGAATCTATCATCTCTGTTTCAGGAGGTGGTTAGTATTTCATCATTGGCCCCTTATAATTGTGGTTGGTTATTCCATTGAACAGAGTTCTTAAATGTTAAGCTTCTAAAAAATTGATAACCATTATTAAGCATCTACTATATGCCAAGCTCTGTCCTAGCTCCTTTAGAGGAGAGATTGTTTCACTTACTGTTTTTATACCCAAAGTGCTTAGAATGCTGCCTCGAATATAGTAGGCACTTAATAAATGCTCCTTGACTGACTGATTGAAATTAAAATTAGTAATAGTACTACTAGTAGCAAAAATAATAGACAAAAAGAGATCTAAACCTGACTATGTGGAACGGTTGCCTCCTTCTCATCACCCTGGGTCACCTCAGCTCTCCACTCAAAGAAGGCTGTAAATTTCTAGTCTCGGAAACTGGGCTGCCGGGTTGAATATTACATGTGCCCTTTCATGCCTCCTCATTTGCTGGGCGGTATTCAACATTCTGACAAACAGCCTCCTAGGGGAAGTGAAGAAAAATCACCAGGAGAAAGTAGCAGACGGATAACTGGACTGGCAGTTCAGGTCCCCAACACCCACAGGCTCTTTCCCTTTGACTCAGGGAGAAGAAGCACCTTTCTTACCCCATTTGTAAAGTCAGTGGGTTGGACTGGATGATCTGGAAGGCCCCTCCTGGCTCTTACTTCTATGTATGTGTATTTCTGTATTTGTGTGTATATGTGTATATACATGTGTACATACACATAGACCCATCTTTTACTGTTTGTATATGTACATGCATGTAGGTACAAACATATACATGCCATCCTCGCTCTTCAATGTGTAATTTATAGATATATATTTTGTATAATATTTAACTAATATTTCATGTTTTTATAGAATTTATATATAATGCATTTCATATATTTTATATTCTTTCTATATAATATGTTTTATATAGTTGATGTAATTCATATATAATATATTTTTATATTTTATATAATTTCTATATGGAATATATTTAATTATTTAAAATATATGTAGTTATATGTATATATGTCTACATGCATGTGTGTATAGCCCCTCCTGGCTCTAATGTCTTCATGTGTGTGTATATGTATATGTACATATATGTACAAACATCCCTTCCTGGCTCTTCTATGTATAGGTATCTTTCTATTTATATATACATATGTACATGTGTGTATAGCCCCTCCTGGCTCTTATTTCTGCGTGTATGTAAACACACGTACATATAGAAACAACACATATGACCAAGATTTGAGGTTGGGTTCATAGCCCAGCTCTGCTCCTTGTGATCTCAGGCATGTCCTTCCATGGTCTTTAGTTTCCTCATTTATAATAAGGGTTTCAACAAGACAGTCTCGAAGCTCCCTTCCCACAGAACCCTCTGTCCTGGTGAAGGGCCATCAAACACTAAATTTCTGCTCCTGGCCTTATACTGATTCTATCTGTGTGACTTTGAGCAACTCCCTTTTCTTTTCTCTTTCCTACCCTATAAATCGATGGAGTTAGATTAATGGACCTCTAATGTCCCTTCCAGCTCTAGAACTCTGAAGTGGATTGCCATGTCCTTCTCTGACTCATTTTACAGATAAGGAAACTGAGACAAACAGGGTTAAGTGACTTGTTTAGGGTCCCCCAGCTAGTAAGCCTCTGAGACTAGATTTGAATTCGGGAAGATGTCTCGTCTTGACTCCAGGGTTGGCACTCTATCCACTGCAGCACCTCGGTGCCCCTGGGTACAGGTGGGGAGAAGCCAAAGAAGGTGTATTTTCAGATCTTTTCATTTCTCCATCTCTCACTGCCTTCTAAAGGTCAATATACTTCATATCACTGAAGTCACAGGAACAGGGATGGCCTCGAGGTAAAAGAGTAAAAAGAGTGGGGGATTTTCCTTCTCTGACTCCTTCCTCCCCTTTCCTAGGTGCTTCCCACTTGCTTTTTAGCATCTCCTTTCCTCTTAACTCTGAGAAACTGGTGCTTTCACCCTTCACAGGCCACTCTTCCTGTGGCTGCCTGCAGGCTTGCATTTCAATGCAATATGGGGTCTTAATGGGCTTCCCAAGTGCTTCACAATACTACTTGTCTTCTTGGCAACCATGAATGCTCATAAACCCTGCATCCTCCTTCCCTCCATCGCTCCCATCAGTAATCCAGCCGGGGACATTCAAATTCCTGTCTGTCCAGAGATTATTATGAAGCCACAGTTAAGGGGAATGAGCTATTGATAATCCACCTCTTGGATGGATTAACTTTCAAAAATAAAAAATCCAGTTAGCATCCGGATAAAGGGAGTTCTGAGTCTTTATTGAACCTGCCTTAACACAGCTGGGCGGGCTGGCTGGCAGGAAGGCAGGCAGGCAAGATTTAAGCCTTCTTTAGACACTCCACCCCTCTCTTACCTCTCAGAATAAATCACCTGTTGCAAGAGACAAAAGGCAACTCTGCCCCCCTGGCTGACTCGATGCTGAATGGGTCTGCAGGGAACAGAACTATTTTCTGTGACTTTTCATACATGTAACTTTTTTTTCTTTTCTCTTGAATAGAGATTTAACCAGCTGATGACTAGAAAGAAAGAATGTGAAGAAGTTTAACGTCTGAGAATGCTGTAGCTACTGAGGATTATAAAGCCCCATTAAGATGATGGGATGCTGAAGAGAGAAGCATTTTATTAGGAGGGGGAAAGGCACAGTGGGAAGAGCCTTGGGCTAGAAGTCAGGAAGATTAGATTCTAGCTCTGACTCTATGACTAAAAAAGCTGGATGTCTTTGGGTAAGTCACTGCAATTCTCTGGGTCTCAAGTCCTCCCTTTGATAAATAAGAAGACTGCATTAGACAGTGGCTGGCTTCTAGAATCACGGAGTCTGGAAGCTGTATAAGAAGGAACCTGCAATTGTTTAGTGGCCATAAGATCTTACACACCATTAAGTGCAAAAATAATAATGGCAGTCCATTACAACTACACCACCACTCCTCCCCAAAATAGGACATGCTTTATTTAGTTTAACACAATGCAGCCCTGCCTGTATGATAATAGACTGCTGAGTGTGTGCTGGAGAGGGCTCTGGACTTGAGAATCAGGAAGACCCAAACCCTGCCTGAGACGCTGACTAGCTCTTTGGAAAGTCACTTCATTTTTCTGTCTCCTTTTCCTTATCTATAACACAGGGTGATAGTGAGGATCAAATGGAATCACTTAGGCAAAACATTTAGCAAACCTTCGGTTATTCCACAAATGCTAACTATTCTATGCTCACTCATCTCAGCCTCAGTTTCCTCCTCTGTGAAACTATAATAACAATAGCTTCACATTGGGTTGTTGTGAGGATCAGATGAGATGATATATAGAAAGTGCTTTGTGGACTTCTAAGCACTCTATAAATGCTAGTTTCCGCTGGGCTATTGCTATCGCTGCCTCTACTACTACCACCACTACCACCACCATTACTACTCAATTCTTAGCACAGTGCCTGGGTACCTAATGGGCATTTAATAAATGTTTATTTCCTAATTCACCAGCACCACCATCACCAGCATTCCACCACTTCCACCACCAGTGTCACTGCTGCCTCTGTACCTCCTCTCCTCTTCCTCTTCCTCCTCTTCCTCCTCCTCCTCCTAATTCTACTGCTGCTGCTGCTACTACCACTACTACTATTACTATTACTGGTGCTGCTACTACTATTACTACTACTACCACTCACCACCATCATTACTACCCAATTCTTAGCACAGTGCCTAGGCACCTAATGGGGTCTCAGGTTTTGCCTCCTACAAATAGGCACTTAATAAATGTTTATTTCCTAATTCACCACCACCACCATCAGTAGCATTCCACCATGACCACCACTAAGATCATTGCTGCTGCTCCTATCACTACTACAAACACACCACTACTTCTGCTGTTACTACCACTGCCACCACCACCACTTCCACTACCAAGAGCTTAGCTCAGCATCTAGCAAATAGTAGGCACTTAAAATTTGTTTATTGACTCATCAACTGCTACCACTACCGCTGCTACTACCACTGTTATCCAAATAATACTAAACCAAATGACTCATGCACCAGAAGACACTAACATACTGGTGTTGCAATGGCTGTTTTCTAGATGATTTACTTGGGGATGGAGGAAGCAGGGAGGGAGGGAGTACCTTGAGTACCTTATTCTGAAGGGCATTTCCAGGCTTAGCAGAGACCTGTAAGTGGAGACTATTAAAGGAGGCCTAGGGGAGAAATGATATTCTGAAAGACCTGGGAAAAGGAAAAGGAATTGATGGCCAGAGCGATGCCATAGGAACCTATAAATTAGGACTGAAGGACAGAATTTAGTCATCTTAAAGAAATGGTGACCTGAGAAAACAGCTCAAAGGAAGACAGTTTTACCAAATTGGTTGATGGCAAGGTCAGGAATTCTGGAGGTCTCAGCTTCACAACCACAATGGAGAGCATATCCATTGACCTGTCTCCATTCCGAGAACTTATGAAAATTGTGGACAAACTTAGTTAGGCCTAAAGAAAAAAGGATTTTTTTTTTCCATGGGAAGGAATTATCCCTGTAGCCATCAAATCCCAGAAAAAGTCATGAGTTTTTCTTGGGGGTCTATAACAACTTCAAATGGTTTAATTCCTTCCGCTGACATCCTATTTTGAGGCTTCATCCTATTATCCTGGACTCTCAGATTTTGGTAGCTCCTTCCTGCTAGAAAAACAGGCTCAATCATGATCTTATAGGTCTCTTGAGTAAGGACCAGCTTAAATAAATGTGAAAGACTCATTGCCAGGTTAGCTACAGAATGATTTTTAGGTGAAAGACATTTTAAAAGATTACCTACTAAAATCATGGGATCTGGAAGAGATAGAAAACATCTACTCTAACCCTTTACAAAGGAGGACATGGACTAAAAGAATTTAAGTGACTTGCCCAAGGTCATACAAGTAGTGTCAAAGATGAGATTTGCATCCTACAGTTACTTTGCAATGAAAATATCCATTTAAAAATGTGTTTGGTGTTTTTTAGCCCTGGAAACTTTGGTTATCTGTGGAACAGGAAAAGTAATAATGGCATTTCACAAGATAACCTGTAGTCTCTTCCCTCACAAATGACATCACTCTGTCTTCTAGCACAGTATCCCCTGGATGAAGGAGGAGCAGGTTTGTGGCATAAAACTGATTATATCTACTGGCTACATCCAGTTCTAGTCTAGATGGAGTTTTGGTGCCATTCATTAAGCAGGGAAATGTGTAACAAGACCCTGGTGGTAGATTTTCCTTTCACTTTGAGATGCTTCCTTTAATCTTTAGAAGTTGAATTGTGTGTGTGTGTCTGTCTGTCTGTCAGGGACAAGAATTGGAAAGCCCCTTTCTGTTACCAAAGCAATGGCAGTATCCTATCTTCAATAAATATATTTCTGAAATTATCTGAAACACAGATGCTTATAATTTTAACTCTATTATTAAAATACTGAAAAAACTGACTATTAAAAGGGGGGACTTCTCTCATTGTGATTTTTTTGACAAAGAAATCAACAATCTCTTAAATTATGTAAATGACCTTTGATATCCTCTCCAACTCCCAGAATCAATGATTCTGACTTTTATGTGCAAATAAAATCAATCTAGTTATAGAAAGGAAAACACTGACATAAGAGACATGACTAGTCCCAGTTCATCTCTAACTGTACCATTTTGAGACTTGGCATCAACAATTAATCAATAAGTATTAAGTTGCTGCAGTGGTCCAGGCAGCATGTTAGGCATGGAGGGAATAATGAATAAAATAATCTCTATTGGTGAGGAACTTACGTCTCTTATTCTTTGGGTCTCAGTTTCCCCAATTGCAACAAAATAGGGAAGTTGGACTAGGTGAGCCTTTGGGTCCCCTCCAGTTCAGAAAGATTTATAATTCTATGCTTTCTAATCTAGATATTATACATCTATAACTTTAAGTGAGATACATGTATATATATATACATATCTCTCTCTATATATATATACACACCTATCTATATCTATATACATATATATATATATAGAGAGAGAGAGAGAGAGAGAAAACAAAGTGAGCTTTTAAAGCTATATGTTGTTAAGCTGTCTCTATGTTGCTTTTGATCTGGTTTAGGTCCCAAGCATCAGGTATTTCCCCCAAGTAATACTATTTGAGCATATGATTAAAAAGGTCAGTGAAATGATTTGTCTGGCAAGGGGAGATACAAGTTCTTCACAAGTTCAGAAGGAGAAACAGAGAAGGCAGTAATTTTTATATTTATTTATCCTTTGGTAGAGTTTCTGCTTTTGCACACAGTTTACTTCAAGGTAGAAGGAGCATTAGAATCAAGGTAAGGAGCAACTTGTTAGTAAGGATTGTTGTCCCATAGTAGAACAGATTCCCCCAGGACATAAGAAGTTCTCTGTTCCCAAATGTCTTCAGGCATGGGCTAGATGACCACTTGATAGGGATGTTGCAGAAGGAATGCCCATTCTCTTACAGGCTGGGCAAGGTGACTCTAGAATTCTCTTTTCAGATCTGAATTCTGTGAAGGACCAGACATGATCACTCTGGTTAAGCCTAGTGACTGTTGTTCCCGCTATCCAAACAAAATGGAATCCTCTGACAAGGTCAATGGGACATTGATTTTTGGAAGGAAGCAAACAAGAGAAGACTGGGGCACAATTCTATTCCTGACTATGCAATAATTTTTCCAATACTATCTGCTTAACCTACTCCAGCCCCTTAACTACCCTTATTTGATTCCTTAGAGTTTGACTTCTTTGTGCCTCTTATACGGTTCCATTCTAAATACCACTTCTTAAGGCCCACATTCATAGTTCTTAGCCATGGAAGCAACTCTAACCCAACTCCTTCATTTTATAGTGGAGGAAACCAAAAGTCAGAGAAATAAAGCAATTTGCCCAAGGTACCATAAATAGTGAGTCCTAAAGCCAGAATATGAGCCCAGATTTTCTGATTCCAATTCCAAGGTCTTTACACTGCATTAGAGTGTTTCTCCCACTCCTCCATGAGTCTTTCTCTGATAATTCCAACCAACAATGGTCTCTCTCCTATTCCTCACCACTCACAGCACCTATTGCCTGAAGCTGACTGATCATAATAAGGATCATATTGAGAATATGGCATAATTTAGCACTAAATTCCACACTGCCAGGTATTGTTTTCCAATGATTTCATGTATATGAGTCATGTCTCCCCAGTGACACTGTAAGTCTTAGAGGACAAAGATTATGAAAAGAAAAAAGAAAAGAAGGAGGCTTTCACAGCATAGGAAACACGTAGGGTTTTTGATAAATACTAATTTCATTGAATTGTCTTTTCCATAGGATGAAGCCTATGACTCCTGGTTGAGCAGTGGCTTTAGCCCAGGGAATAATAACCATAGAATATTCAGCTCTCTATAGAAAAACAATCTGGTTTGTTAGAAAGAGGTGGTCCTAGAGCCAGGAGAGATCTGAGATTCAATATTGCCCCTGACATAAGTTGTATGACCTTGAACAAGTTTGTTTGTTTGGTCTTTTAAAAAGGAGATAATGGTCCTTTAAGCATTTCCAAGTATTCCTGTGAGTATTATACGTAGACTCCTGATCTACCTCACCAAATTGTTAAAAAGAAAATGCTTTGGAAACTTAGGGACATTGTAGTAATGTCAATTATCATCATCATATTATTATCTGCCACATCCCTGCCTTAAATGCAGATATTGAAGCAGAGAATATAAGAAAAGCACTCCAGGTGATGAAGTCTAATAGGTCCGCCAAAGCCAGGACCTGACACTTTGGAAGGTGACCAAGCCCCTCATAATCACCTTGGTGACTCTAGATTTTGAGCCAACTATGATCTCCCTGTCCCCCTGCCAGGAGTTACTTAGCCCCTAAGTCTTGTATCCTGCTTCCCACTTCTTTAGCACCTCCAGATGTCTGTTATTTATTATTAGTCATAAATGGGTCCTCGCTGTTGGTAACCCAGCTACAGGACATGTCTCCCTGTCTTCCTAATGTATCAAAGGCTCCAGACCAGCTCTGGGAAGGTGAGTCCCTTTACATTTTCCTGTTTTCTTCCCTATTATTTTATCAAGACACGCGATGTTCACGTATCCTAGGATGTCATAAAAATCCGTATTGTTTTTTCCAATACCCTTTATAAGCCTGCAATACTGAGTACTTAATAGGGTAAAGAAAAGACTTAAAGGGCTTCAATGAGATGTTAAGTATTCTGGGGAGGGAAGGAGGTAATTCTTGAGCTTGCAATCTCTGATTCCTCCACCCCTACTGAAATGTATTCAATGACTAAAGAGCGACCTCCATGGATTTTCACAGTCATTGATTCCTCCCCTGTGCTCCTATAGCATGGTAGTGTCCAGAGTAGACATTACAAATAGAAAAGAGATACCAGATTAAAGACTTTTTTGTAAACATTTTTTTTCTTCCTTCTCTTAGAAGGTTCTCAGATGTACAACCCTGGAAGGGAAATCTGTGGACAGATACTTCCCCAAATTTGTTCTGAGTTATTTAATCTCCAATGTGTTTGTGATTCCTTTGAGTTGAGGGAATCTGATGATGGACATGATGTTGGAAGTTCCCATGTTTTGTGATTGGACCTACTCATTCACTCATCCTTATGACATAAGTTATGAGTACTCAGTATCAAGGGGTTTGCTGTTTTGTTCAATTGTTTCAGTTGTGTCCAACTCTTTGTGACCCCATTTGTAGTTTGCTAGAGTGACTTGCCTTTTTCTTTTCTAGCTCATTTGACAGATTAGGAAATGGATGAGAACAGGGTTAAGTGACTGGCCCAGGGTCACATAGTTAGTAAATGAGACCAGGTTTGAACTCAGAAATGTAAATCTTCCTGACTTCAGACCTAGCACTCTATTCACTTGATCACCTAGCTGTGATAAGCATGTTTAAATGCTGGTACACCAAAAGGTTGGTACTCCATGCTTTGTCAGTTTTGTAGGGTCTTCCAGGAAGTGTAATTCATTGGTACATCTTTGGCAACCCATAATCTACTCCACATTATGGCGGCACCATACTCAATTTATTGAGCAGCCTAAGGATCAACTGGTGCATATAGTGGTGCCTTTGTAGCACAAAAAGGAAGTTTAGATGTGGTTGGTTAGTACCTGGGGAATTTGATTAGATTAGCTACACAAATTAGACAGGTCAGGCACCATCAGACTTAAAGGATAGCATGCTAGTCCAGGGGTTCTTAACCATTTTTCTTTCATAGATGACCTCCTGGCAGTCTAGAGAAACCTATACCGGATACCATTTTTAAATAATTGAAATAAACATCAAATTTCAGTTAGAGGTTACTGAAAATAAAGATGTCATTCCCCCCCCCATTCAAATTCATAGAATCCCTGAAATATGTATATAAATTTGGACCCCAGATTAATGACTCATGGAATATGGAACTGGATTTGAAGTTAGGAAGACTTGAGTCCAAATACTTCCCTTGATATTCATTAGCTGTGTAACTCAGAGCAAATAATAACTTCTCTGTGCCACAATATCATCATCTGTAAAATGAAGGGATTATACTAAGATGACTTCAAAAGTCCTTTCTAGCTCTAAATATATGATCCCTTTTATACTCAACTGACCAAAATGAGCTGGCCAACTGCAAAACCACCCATTTTGCTTTGTTCTGCATAGACTTTCAACTGCTCTTTTCTTTTTAATGAATAGAGGTGATTTCCTAGAGGAAAAGCAATGTTTATTTTCATCCTGGGTCTACAGCCTTTAGACAAACATTTCTATCTGCCTAAAAATGTCCATCAGTTGGGCTAATAGATAACTTCACATTTCTTGAAAGTAAATATTCCTTATTAAAATTGTTCATGATTGTCTCCAAAGAAACTTTTCAGAAGGTCCTCCACTTATGTCCTTGTTAAAAGAACTTTCCTGCAAGAAGTTCCTCCAAAATATATTAAAAATCATATTAAAAGCATTCTCATAAAATGTGTATTGAGAAAAGACAAGTGAAATCCTCAAAGGCTCCATTATTGAAGCAAAAATTAATATTTGTACTCTTTCTAAATTGGAATAAAATTGCAAAGATGCAAACACCATCCTATATCATAATCTATAAACCAGTCACAAATGTTAAATCAACTGTAAAAATGATTTAAAATCTACATGAATAATTTTATTAAACTGATTTAAAATCACATTTTGTGCTACCTTCATTTATTAACTGCATCTCAGACAACAATGTGGTTATAATGATTTCCATGAATACAGATACATCCCCAAATAAGGCAGTCAATTCAAAGACTAACCTTTCCTGTTGGGCATGTTTCTTGGGCACATGTTGGTGGAAAAGAGCTTTGGACAGAGAACACAATTGTATTTATCTCTATAATTTGCTACCAATTCCTAATCACCAACCTCTAACAATTTACACCCAAAGATTTAATCTCATCTTTGCACACAGAAAAGGTAGGTGGGCAGGCCAATTCTCCTATGAACAGCCAGAGCATATCACAGTTCTGGAAGATTCAAAACCTTAAGAACTTCCCAGTTACAATGCTCTATGATCAAAACAAAGGTTTTCTTTCTGTGGCATGGTTTCTGTTGAATATCATTTTAATCAAAGAGAAAATCATAATTAAAGATTTACTATCCATTCTAAGCCTCAGGCTGGCAAAGGAAAATGGCTTAATAAGTGAAAACAAGAACTTTCCTGTTCTTTCTTCATCACCCAGAAAAACTTTGCCACAAATCAACAAGAAAGCCCTTATGAAGGAGGCCACACTAGTGAATAACTCTAATATTCTGCATGTAATCATAGTGAGGAGCAGTGAACTTGCCTCAGGATAAAAGAACAACAACAACTACATTGAAGTTCCACATTATTGGAGAAGGGGAGAGTGAAGGAATGGGATTTAAGTCAAAAAATGACCTGGGCAAAAATGGACATAATGCTAAGATTTACAAGTGTTATGGTAAAATTCTAAGAAGGAAGTCTGGTCCAGGAGAAAGAGCACTGGATTTGGAGTCAGAGGACCTGAGTTCAAATGCCTATCCAGCTATTTATTACTTAGGTGAACTTGGGTAAAGTCAACTGTCTTAGCTTAATTTTTTTTCACCTGTCAAATAAACCTGTCAAATAAAGACGTAGGTTAAGATGGCCTCTAAGGTCCTGCCAATTCTAATTCTATTATCCTACCTGTAAAGACAAGTAAAGCATCTTATTCCCAGTCCATTTGAGTGCCGAGTCAATACTATAGCAGAATTTTGCATCTCCCCAATACTGTTATTAACCAATCATTCCATTGACAGGCATTCATTAAGCACCAGCTACAAGCCAGGCACAGTGCTAGGTACTAGGCTAAATGAAATACAGGCAAATCTCTGATATACTGTGGCTCCATTTTGGACCACCATAATAAAGTATTAGAAATATTTATATTAGAAATGCATATATTGTATTAGATATAAAGTATATATGATAAATATTGCTATAGAGTCACATGAATTTTCTGGTTTCTCTGTGCATATAAATGTCTGGACTACACTATAATCTATTAAGTGTATAATAGTCTAAAAATGTACATAACTTAATTTTAAAATACTTTATTACTAAAAATACCAACCATCAACTGAGCCTTCAGTGAGTTATAATCTTTTTGCTGGTGGAGGGTCTTGCCTAGATGTCTATGGCTACAGACTAATCAGGGTAGTTGCTGAATGCTGGGGTAGCTTTGGCAGTTTCTTAAAATAAGACAATGAGGTTTGCTATATCAACTGACCCTGTAATATGTGATGCTGTTTGATAGCATTTACCCACAGTAGACCTTTCAAAATTAAACTCAAATCTCTCAAAACCTGCTACTAAGTCTGTGTAATATTCTTCAATATTGTTGTGTCTCAGGGAATAGGGAAGCCCAAAGAGAGGGAAAGAGATGGGGAAAGGCAGGTCAGCAGAAAAGACAGAGCATTTGAAACATTGTTTGATTAAGTTCATTGTCTTATATGGGCTCTCAAAACAATTACAATCATAACATCAAAAATCAGTGATCACAGATCACCATAATAGATATAATAATAAAAAAGTTTTAAATATTACAAGAATGGCCAAAATATGACACGGAGACACAATGCAAGCACATGCTCCTGGGAAAAATGGCAATCATGTTGCCTGATGTAGGATTGTCACAAACCTTCAATTAAAAAAATATAATATATATATATATATATGTGAAGCACAATAAAATAAAGTATACCCTATATTCTCTACTCTCAAGGGGCTTCCATTTTAAGAGGGGATGGTCTAACAAGCCCAACGAAAACTTAATATATCCATTCATGTAACCAGAAAGGAATGATATGGCTTTGCCTTGTTTTGTTTCATTATATGAATTTCTTTGAAACACATGGAATCCATACGTAGAACCTACATGATAATCAGCCATTTGAGCATCCAGTAGATATGGGACCAAATGGCCCAGAGGACTGCCATAACATCTGGATAATCTGTTTCAACAGAAATAATCAGAGAATATTAGAGTTTCAAGGTACCTTTGAGGTTATTTGGTCTAATACCCTAGTTTACAGTTGAGAAAATTGAGGCTCAAAAAAGTATTTCTGTCATCATTTCTGTGTGATAGCTAACAAGCTCTTAATATTACAGTTTTTGACCTATAAGTGACCTCAGATGTCATCTAATTCAACTGCCTCATTTTGCAGACGAAGAAACTGAGACCTATACAGGTTCAGTGTCTTGTCTAAGATCACAGGGGTACCAGGAGGCAAAGCTGGAATCAGACCCAGGTCTTCTTTCTCCTAAAATGACCAGATTTCCATTGCACTAGGATGCCTCCTGGTGGCCAAGGGAAGTCTTGGACCAAGGTTTCTTGCCTGACTTTTTTGTTGTTATTTTTATCGCTCATGGTTCATGAACATAACGTGTGTCTCTCCCTGATCTCTTTTTTGACAATGTCTCTCTGTTCTTCAGTCATAAGTAAGAGAAGAATGTAAACGAGGATATCTTGTACAAGTTTATTTAAGACTTCAACAACCTGCTTCTTTTTTGCAGTAGAATTAAGATGTGATTCCTTTTTCCACTGGGGATAACACCCAAAAGGTAAGGAAAATTTCCAGTGACAAACTGGCTTCCTCTGGAAAGAGGCTGTCTCCCCCCTGAGTGTACAGCACATAGACACTTTGCCAATTACTAACTGCCTATCCACAGTATTGACACAGTCTCCATGTGGTAACAAACGTCCCCTTACTCAGATGCCTCAGAGCCCTAATTTCATTATGGGATCATTTGTTCCTGTGCCAGGACTCAGAATAATTCAGCTCCATTAAGGAGCACAGTGCACGCAAGAGACTGCCCCTTGAGTCACCTTGGGCTTGGATTTATCCAGCCCCCGACGAAATCTGCCATGGCCACCTACAGTCACGTTGTTGACCTGCTTTGCACAGATAAATATTTCAAAGACCTTCATCCTTAAACATCATTGTTGTCTATAAGAAGAGAGCCACAGTATCTGTTCCTGCAAGATGCTGGGTAACCTTTCACATCATTTCCTCCAAAAGTTAATTTCTGTGATTAATGCAATAGATTGAAACCCATAAATCTGATCATCTGAAGGATTCAAATTAGGAATTATTGACAACTGATAGAACAGAAGTGCAGAGATGAAGCCGATTTTCTCATCTGTCCATCTATATGTTGGAATATGTATTGATTAAAATATGACATGCTATAGGACCCACCATAAATCTAAACTCTATTAGATTAACGCAGGCATTCAATTAACATAAAATGACAACAGAAAAGGACTGCGTGCCAGTCAACTAGTTGTAATATTTTAGCCAGCCTCAACATAGATGCCAGATATCAGAATATATATATATGCATATATATATATATACATGCATATGTGTGCAGTTATGGTAGATACTAAGGAGCCAGGATGGATCCCAAAAAAAGAATCTGTTACATTTGTATGGCTTTGGTCACTAAAGATCATTTGGTCAGAAAAAGAATAATTTAATGCAAATTCATTTAATGTATTTATTAAGTACCTACTACATACAGAACTCTAGGCTCTGGAAAGGATCAGGGAGCTGAGTAAGAGACAGAACTTGCCCTCATGTAGCTTACAGTCTATGGGACTATGATAAAAGTTCAGACAGCTATGATGAAAGTAAATATAATATATAGCACAGAGACAAAATAACCCAAAAATAACACAGAAAAAATGCATCAGAGAGGTCCAAGAGAGAACTTTCTGTGACATCTCCAAGAGACAAGGAGATTACTGAGTAGTGGAGGTCAGAGAAGACTTCATGGAAGAAGCTGCAGGAGTAGAGCTTAAGGGGCAGATAGAGAGAAGTAAGCATGGAAAGACCAGGTGGGAGGGCATTCTGAGAACAGGAACAGCATGAATAAAGACCCAGAGGAAGAAAAGATTGGCAAAGAATATGGAGAAGGGAGTAGTCCAGTAAAGACAAGGGATATAAGGAGGCATTACATTGTGCAAAGTTTTGGATGCCAAGCAAGAGAGTTTGAATTTTACTTGGCAGAGAATTAATGGAGATTTAGGGACAGAGGAGTGGTGACAAAATAAGTAAATGAAGGAAATTAGCTTGGCAGTAGTATAAAGGAGAGTTTGAAGAAATGAAATAGGTAAGAAGACCTGTTAGCAGAATAACTAACTGTATAGTATGAAGATGGCAGCAATTTGGATAGAAATGGAGGGAAAATAAAAAGATGTAGATGAAGTCTTTGGATAGGAAAGAGAACAATCACATGTAATACCAAGGTATTAAATATAGGATCCTGAGTGGCTAGTGGCATCATTAGCAGTGTCAAGTCTTGACTGGTATTTACTGGTTGTGACCATGAGTATGTCACTCAATGTCTCTGAGCCTCAGTTTCCTCGACTGCTCACTGGGACTAATGATACCTGTAATACCTACTTCACAAAGGTTCGACTGATAGGTAAAACTTAATAGACTTCTTTAGAAATCTAAGTTGTTATTATTGTTATTTTCTCATTATTATTATGTTGCAAAGAGGCATATTAGGTTTAATGGAAAGAAAATGTTTGCTGCAGTTAGAGCTGCCCAATGACGGAATGACCTGTCTTGGGAGGGAATAGGTTCCCTGTCTTATAACATCTTCAAGTAAAACTGAATGACCATTGATAATTGTTCTTAGAGAAAAGATTCTTGATCTAGTGCTAAGTTTCAAGAATGCTATTTCTTTACATGGGTAGTTAGGTGGCACAATGGATAGAGTACTGGGTCTGGGGTCAGGATGACTCATTTTCTTTCCTTTTTTTTCAATTTCTAAAATTAAAATTTTAAATTAAAATTTAATTTAATTTAAAAATTTAATAACAAATTTCCACTTTTCAGGAGTTATATCATCCATATTGTCTCCCTCCCTTCTTCCGTTCCCCCCTCTTGGAGTCAACAAGCAATTCAATCTGGGTTAATAAGTAGAGAGAGTGCTAATTCTGGGATTAGGAAGACTCTAAGTTCAAATTAGACCTCAGACACTTACTAGCTTTAACTAGCTTTGTGACCATGAGTGGATGAATCACTTAACTTTGTTTACCTCAGTTTCCTTATATGTAAGATGAGCTGGAGAAGAAAATGGCAAACACTCCAGTATCCTTGCCAAGAGAACTCCAAACGGTGTCACGAAGAATCAGATACAACTGAAAAATGACTCATCAACAACAGAGAAATAGTGTCCCAAAAGTCTTGGTTAGGTTAAAATGGCACTAAGACTTTTGGGACACTGCATAATAATAGTTTACATTTCTTTAATGTTGTAAGGCAACATAGCATGGTGGCTAGGCAGCTGGCCTCAGAGTCAAGGAGACCTGCATTTAAGACCTATGTCTATGTGACCCTGGACAAATCACTCAGGGCTTTAGGCAACTCTCTAATACTAACAGAGAAAGTCCTGATCTATTTTCCTAAAAGAAGTTTCCTCTTTTGGGAGTTATCCATATCAATGAGCTCAGAGGTTTAGTACCCACTTCTATGGTATATTAGGTATGTCCAATCCCTGTGAAAGAAGTAATAAAAATATGACGATGATTTCAAATGTGAGAAATTGAGTCCCAGAGACATTATGAGACCATCCTATAGTCTCATAGTTAATAGTGTCTATTCCCCAGTAAGAAGCTAGGTCTCTTAATTCATCCCACTACATCAAGCTGCCTGTAGCCTAGGGATGTAATTCTTCTTCCTGAGAAAGGTGATTAGGTTTGTGGGAACCCTGATTGTCAAAAGAACAAAGATGAGAGAAAAAGTTTCATTGAAACCAGAGTTAAAATTTGAATGGTTAGAAGTTGAATGTCTTCAATAGAATCCACTCTTGGAAAAAGAAGTGTGTGAGAGAGAGAGAGCGAAATAAAGAGAGAGACAGAGAGAGAGAGAGAAAGAGACAGACAGAGACAGACAGAGACAGAGAGACAAAGCCAGAGACAGAGAGAGAGAAACCATTCCTGGAGCTAGAAGGAAATGGATACAACAGAGTTGAATGCACTGGAGTACAGCAGAGTGGTGTTTCAGGAAAAGAAAGGTGAGTCTGGCATCAAAGATACACAGTTCTTTTGGGGCCAGATAGAAGCATTGGTGAAGAAAAGAAATTATAACCATTAACTTCTATCTATAACAGAGTAAAATTTGAAATAAATGGGCTACTCTCAATAAAATGAACATGATCATGTAAAACTGGTGAGAAAAGCATATAGGACATACCACCCAGATATGTATAAAAAGAAAAGGTTGAGGTTCTATGCAAGCTGGGGCAAGTCCTGTATGTTCTTGAATGCTCAATTTATTCTCTAAATAATAAGTGGACCTGATTAGATGATTTCTCAAGATGCTTGGCTCTAAAATTATGTTAGATTCTGATCCTGTGAATGACTCATCATTAATTTTGTTTTAAAAATTATTGATTTTTTATTGTTGTTTTGTTTTTATATGATCTTCATTCTCCAGTATCAGAGAACCATCTCTTGTAAGAAAGAAGAAAAAAGAATTGGGGGGGGGGGGATTTCAGCAAAGATAATCAACATATAACCCAAGTCTGACAGCACATGACATCTTTTATTTAAATGAAAGAGAACGATGTTCACATACCATCACCACCCCTAATCAAAAAGGAATGATATTCCACACTCATATTTGTCTGATTCTGCAAAGAAAGGATGGGATTGCATTCTTATCTTTTCTCCAACACCATGCTTAGATGTTATGGTCAGATGGCATTAAGTCCTAGTTTTTATTTTCATTAAATGTCTTTCCATTTGCAATCTGCTTACTTCAATCTGCATTACTTGATGTAAGTCTTTGTATGCTTCTCTGAATCCTTTGTATACATCCTTTCTTATGGTATGGTAAGACTCCATTATGTTCATATACCACAGTCCCTGGTTTAGTTTCCCAATCAATGGTTATCTGCCCTGCTTCCAGTTCTTTGCTGGTACAAAAAGTGTTGCTATGAATATTTTGGTATATATGCTACCTTTCTGTCCTTGATGTCCTTTAGCTAAATATACAGCAGTCAGATCTCAGGGTCCACAGTTATAGGCATTTTTTACATCCTTACCTTCTGTCTTAAAATCAATACTAGCTATGGTTCTAAGGCAGAAAAATGGCACAGGCTAGGCAATTGGGGTTAACTGACTTGCCCAGGGTCACGCAGCTAGAAAGTATCTGAGGCCACATTGTGACCCCTTTTGGGGTTTCCTTGGCAAATATAGAGTGGTTTTCCATTTTCTTCTCCAGCTCATTTTATAAATGAGGATAAGTACCTGAGGCCAGAAGGAAGCTTAGGAATTATTGAATCCAACCTCCTTATTTTATAGACAAGGAATCTGAGTCCCACAGAAGCTCAGGGTCACAGATGTAGCAAATGGAATAGTCAGGAATCAAACTCAGGTCCTCAAAGAAAAAAATGCATCATTTTTTACATCTGCATTTATTGTCTTTTTGTTTAATTTAAAGGGAAAGATGTTTACCTTATGTCCAGCATACTAGCAAAAATAAAGACCACAGGCCTTCCTGACTCTATTCTATTCCCTGAACTACCTCTCTCTTCCACTGATTTTATTATTGTTCCAGTTATCTAAAAAGTGAAATGGGCTGCCTTGGAAAATGTACATCCCCCAGGCCCTGGAGATCTTTAAGTGGAACCTGGATGACCACCTGTGAGAAACATCATAGCAGGAATTGCTGGTTCACATATTTGATGACTTCTGTGGTCTCTTCTGTGAAGCCCTCAAGGATCAATAAATCCACAAATATTTATTAAGACCTACTATGCACCAGACATTGTGCTAAGTAGATGGGATGCAAAATGAGGAACAAGACGATTTTTGTTCTCAAGGAGTTTACAGCAAAATAGAGGAGATGACATGCAAATAAATATATATAAAGCAAGCTATATACAGATAAATGGAAAATAATTAAAAGAGGAAAGGCACTAGAATTAAGAAGAATTGGGAAAGACTTCCAGTCAAATACAGAGTTTTAGCTGGCACTTGAAGGAAGTCAGGTTGGAGTGGAGTGGAAGAAGGATCCTAGAACCTGGAGGACAGCCAGAGAAAATGCCCAGAGCTAAGAGATGTGTCTTGATTGTGCAGTTGCCAAGGGGCCAATGTCACTGGAACGAATAATCTGTGAAGGGGAGTAAGGTGTAAGAAAGTTGGAAATGTAAGAGGGGACTTGGCTATACAGAGCTTAGAGAGTACAGAAATACCCTCAGCCTTGCTGAGCTGCAGATGGATAGGGTGGAGCAGATGGTGCCAAGATGCTGAACTCAAAAGAGAAGTGTAGAGGAGGGGACAGTCCCTGCCGAAAGTATGAAGTTAGCCAAGTGTGTCCAGCTGCTTTGTAAAAAATAGACTCGAATACAGGACTACAATCCCCATGAGCCTTTGCTCCACTTCCCCAGAATGCCTTGTAATCTCACCTGGGCCGAGATCGAGAAGATATTTAAGCAAAGGCTTTTGAAGGGCTCGGCCTTTTTGGACTTCCGTTTTTGGAGCAGAGGTGTCTCTTCCATGATGTGAGGTTATTTTGTCTAGGCCTCTGGCCTAGGCACATGTTTCTTACTTGTATATTCTTAATCTTTAACCTTTAATAAACCTCTAAAAAATATATATTCCTTGCAGAGAGAAACTAATTTCTACCTGCCTCAGTCTCCCCCTCTCCCCTAAATTTTAATCTTTACAGCTTCCATCTCCTCTTTCAGAATGTTCTCCTTCCCTCCAGGTAACCCTTGGCCCTCACCTATCCAGGAGCAAGCCATGCCAAAGTTGTGCCCACTAAGTGTTGTTAATCCTTCCAGAAGTATTTGCATTTTAAGAGGGAAGGGCAATGCTTAACTCTAAGAAGTAAATCTGGACTTTTGGAATATCAGAAATCGTTGGCGAAATACCTCAGAGTGTGGAGTCCTGCCTATCATCTCACTCCGAGGACAACTTCATTTTCCTACTTGCAAAAGCAATCCTGGGTGTCAGGCAAGAGAGCCCATAACCTGTGGGCAGTCTGATTCTTGCTGCCCGCCACACGGGGGGAGGCAATCTGCCTGCCCCAGTCTCTGGCCTGGAGCCACACTAAAGTTGGTGGGGTTCTTAATTCAGTCCAGATGCACACACATGTTTTGCATGGGGCATGGGTATTGTCTCACTGGAACAGCAGCCACTTGACAGTCTGGTATGTAACAGGAGCCTATGGCATCTCCAGGAGTAATTTCATCTTGTGAGAACCAGCAGCCACGGCCATCAAACGGTGGGGAAGAGAAAGGCTGATGTGAAAAATGATTGAAAAGGAAATGTCTTCCCACCATCTCCCAGAGGAGGGAGAGAGAAGCACATTAACCCACCCTGGGAGGCAGGAGACCACAGGCTTTGTCATCCGATTCCAGAAGGGTGGAGACTTATCCCAGCAAAATACCTCTCTCCAGACCTCATCATAAACAACTCAATTAGGAGACCAAACAGTTGTCTAGCAGCCCTCCTGGCTTACAATTACAGAATGTTAGAGCTGGAAGGGACCAGCAAATCCAGCCCCCAGCATTCTGCAGATAAGGAAAGCGTGAGGCCCCGTGAGAAGTGATTGATTCAAGGAAGGTCGCCTTCTTTTTAAAAAAGAAAACCTTTTCATCCCCAACAGTTTCTTTTTGTTAAATTCTGATCAGAGTGAGAAAGAGTGTTTAAGCAGTCGCCCGCTCTAGAGTAAGCACCTTCCAACAAGTTTCAGTACCATGTCGCTCTGCCAACCTCCCAACAGTGGGTAAAAGTTACTTTTCCCCCATACACTTTTTATTTTGTTTGTGGGCATTGGGTGCCCTCTTGTGGCCAACTGAGGATTCCCGATTCTGGCATTAATGAAATAGAAAGGGAAGAGTCAAAGCTTTTGCCATGTAGGAAAGATAGATGTGAAATGAGACCAAAATCCATATTCTAGACATAGTTTGAGTACAGAGACACCCTGGAGTTGCTGTTATTAACCGCTTACTTTTCCACATACCCACCAGCAGCTCAGGATGAGCTAATATAGTTTTCAAAGCCTGAGGACTTTCATTTGCAGTTAACTTCCTCATTATCTTCCTAAAAATATTACAGTGTTAATTATTAAGAATTAATTAATAATATTAAACACTAGTAAAATTAGAGGGGACTTTAGTAGTCATTTAGTTTAAATCATACCTGGAAAAGGCTTCCAACTATATCATATTCAATAAATGGTCACCAGTCTCTGATTAAAAATCTTTAATGAAGAGATATTTTCTCTTTCTAGATATCATATTCCATTCTCTGATAGCAATCATTTTACTTTTCTTCCTCTGCTGCTTCCTTTGCTTTCTCTTTCTTTCCTTCCCTCTCTTTATTTCTTACCTCCTTTCTTTTCTTCCCTACTTCCTTCTTTTCTCCCCTTTCTCCTTTCTTTTCTCTTTCCCTTTCTTCTCTCCTCCCTTTCTTCCTTCCCATTTCCCCTTCTTCCCTCCCTCCCTAATTTCCCTCCCTCCCTCCCTCCCTCCCTCCCTTCCTTCCTACAAAATGTACTCAGGATCTAAGAGTATTATTATCCCCGCTTTATTAAAAAAAAAAAGGAAACTCAGGCTCAGAGAGGTAATATGACTTATTAGTGATCACACAGGGAGCAACCAAGTGGCTCAGTGGATTGAGAGCCAGACCTAGTGATGAGAGGTCCTGGGTTCAATTTTGGCCTCAAACACTTCCTAGCTGTGTAACCCTGGGCAAGTCACTTAATCCCCATTTCTTAGTCCTTATTACACGATATTGGTTCTAAGATGTAAGGGAAGGGTTTAAAAAAATATCACACAAATTAATGTCAGAAGGAAGGTTTAAACCCAAACCTCAACTCATTCCAATTTCAGAATCAGGCTAAATTAATATTCTCTGTTGTTTGCTTTCTGTATGACCTTGGGCAAGTCAATGAATTGTTCTGGGACTCTTGTTTCCAAGTATTAAGAGAACTTCTAAGATGCTCTCCAGTTCTGAGTTTTATGAAATAGAGTGCATGCTGCGTGAGGGCAGCAATATATATTCCTTCTGAATCCTTTACATATACTAAGCACTCAGTAAGTGTTTATTGATTAGAACTGAAGAAAGCTGAATTGTTATTTTCAATTATTTCTTATTTCCCAGAAGCCAGATGAGCAAATTCTAGCGATTGCATGGCAGCTTCGCCTGACTACATCCCAAGATGCAATAGCCCAGAAGTTAGAATAATACATGTCTGTTCTGGGTTCCATTCAAATAGGGTAATTTACTGGGTAACCAAAGACCTTGGATACTGCTCCCTCACAGTGATATTCTAACAGAGCTCCACATGATTTGTACTGGAGGGTCACTGGATGAAAGCCCTCGGAGCAATTGTTACCAGTGACATCTTCTATAAAACTATGGTGTAAGTGCCAAGACTATATAGACCAAGGAGAGTCAGTGTTGATATATTGGAGAGGATCAAATTAGAGGCCAGTTTATTATGGTTTTCTTGTTGTTGTTGCTCAGTTGTTTCAGTCATCTTTGACTCTCTGTGACCTCCTTGGCAAAGATACTGCAGGGATTTGCTATTTTCTTCTCCAGCTCAATTTACAGATGAGGAAACTGGGGCAAACAGAACTAAGTGACTCTCTGACGGCATACTAGCTAGTAAGAATCTGAGGTCAGATTTGAACTCAGGAGGATGAGTAGTTTTGACTCCAGGTACAGCACTCTAGCCACTGCTTCACTTAGCTGCGCAGTATATTATGGTAGAAAGCACTTAATTTTTGGAGTCAAGAGACCCGAGTTCAATTCCTGGTTCCAACTCTATAACCATAAATAAATCTCTAAACTCTAAGCTTAACATACTCTAACCTCTTTCCTCTTTTCAAAAGTGAGGTTAACCAGGTCTATCTCATAAGACTGTTGTGAAGAAAATGTGTGTAAACTCTCAAACAATACATAATTGTGACCTGAGAGAGCTATTGAATGTTCTGAATTCTAGTCCTGATTGTGCTACAGACTTGCATTTTCCTCCCTCCCTCCCCCAGTAGTAGAATGTAAGTCCTTGAGATTTGGGGTATATTTAACTTATTCATGTATCCCACCCTACCTCCCCCATGGGGGAAAAACACATATACACAATTTTCAGTATCTTATGTTAAGTAAGTGCTTAAATGCTTTTTGATAACCTTCAGCAAATCGCTTCTTTCTGTGCCTCAGTTTCCTTATCTGTAAAAGGAGGGGGTTGAGAAAGATGATTTTTAGGAGCTCTGATATTCTGTGTCTATAAATGACTTGGTGAATCTGAACAAAAAGTGGACTACCTCTAGGGCTAATGGTGGGTGAAAACTCAGTAATCAGCAAATCACTGGACTTAAAGAAATCTTTCTATCATCCATCTCCAAGGAGAGATCTCCCTTATAAAGAGACACTTACATTTTATCGTCTCTGTTCATATAGATTTGACAGCCAAAATCCTCCATCCTGGGGCCCAATAACCCACGGAGCTTGACACAACTATAATGTTCCCTTTACTCTAAACCAGATTCAGTTATGACACCAAGGTCCCCAAATGTCAACAGATATCTGGATTCATCCAGAGGATCAACTCTATTCCTAGGAAAGACTATCTTCCTGAACCAAGGACTTTTGGAAAATATTTCTATGAATTCTAATTGGACCTTTGTGTTCTGTGTTTCCTTGGGTAAATGGGGTCGAGGGGAGCAGGGAAGATGGCCAAGTATCTCTGCCAACCAAAAAATTAGATTTATTTTTCCAACCTTGAGTTCCATATCCCAGGAAAATCCAGATGGCTCTGGGCATGCTGGTAGCTAACACTTTTGAAGAGTTCTGTAGTCATCTTAGTGGTAATTTATATGCCAATTTAAATAAAATACATTAAAATTATGGTGACCCATGCTCTCAGAAAAATAATCAATCACTGAGAGGTCAGCATGATATCATAAGTGGTTTAGTCTCTGTATTTATAATATACAATATTCAAGACTTCCAGCTGCTGCCTTCTTCTCAGTTGTAGAAATTCTCACAAGTTTGACTTTCTGATGTCTAGAGAAGTACTCCTTCACTCAAAGAACTTTAGCACACATGATGATTCTTTTTGCTCAAGGAGATGAGAAATAGAAACTCCTATTTTCTCTACAGGTAGAAGCTAAAGCCAATCATAGCAGAAAAGTTCTAGAGGGGCAGAAAGAGGACTGAATTTGAAAGCAAAACTCATAGCGTCAAATCACACTCACCCATGTGATTCTGGGCAAAGCATTTCACTTCTAAATTAGAAGATGAGTTCTAAAAAGGCAGAGAAAACATTTTTGCTCTTTCTCATATCCACAGCCCTTAACACAGTGCCCAGGACACTGTTGATCACTTAATAAATACTTCTTGTTGTTGTGGATGATGATGGTGAAATATTATGATCTAGTGAGAATGAGATAGACTTGGTATTACAGCTATATGGTTCAAATCCCACCTTCCACTCTAAGTACTTATAGGACCATAAATAAGTCATTCGACCCCTCTGAGCCTCAGTTTACTACTCATCTATAAAAAAAAAGAGTAATAACCTCACGGGGTCACTAGATAACTCAAAGCGAATAATATGTATAAACTACTTTTCAAACTGAAAATTTCTTTATAAATGTCAGATCTCTACTTATTATTATATATTTATTATTATTCTAGGACCCTAAGCAGAAAGACTTCCCAGATCACTTTATATTATAGTATTGGATTTAGAACCAGAAGGACATTAGGTAATACCAAGTACAATCATTTTATTTTTACCACTAAGCAAACAGCAAATTAGAGAGATTCCAAAATCATCCTGGTACCTTATAAGTACTTAAAGCAGGACACAAATTAAGATCTTCTGTCTCCAAGTTCACTAGACCACACAACCTACTCCATCAAATTGCTAATATTAAAAAGTCTGGCCTGATTTATATGACACATATTGGCCTTTAATCCCCTTTTAAAAGCTCCCAATTCAAGAAAGCACCAAAATGGAGGTAGAGGAAACCAGCTGCCCTGAATATTTTTTTCCCTTTGATCTTTTGTTCAATCTATTTAAATTTGATATTGAAATATTTCAATATTGTACATACAACATAACATCCTGGTATGTTTAGTACACTGTAAACTCCAAGATAACAGAAAACAAATCAACATATATTAAATACATATATAGTAGGAGTTTAAAAAGTGTTTGTTCATTGGAATTGGATTCAATAGACAAGTTAACAAGATAAATGTACTCTATTTTGATGGCCCTACAGGAATGATTTCAGTCATAGAATTTAAGAATAGAAGGAACCTTAGGGAACTTCAAATCTTAGTACCTTCCTACCCACTCATCCCCTTTTTTCAGATGAGTAAAATGAAACCCAGAGAAGGAATGGTCACCAAGTAATAGACTTTTTTTCATAGAATTTCAAAAAATTCATTCATTCATTCATAGAATCATAAATGAATTCATAAAATTCACAGAATTTCAGGGTTGAAAAACTCCTTACTGATCATCTAGTCCAACCTAGTCCCCTAAAGAATTTCCTGCCACAACACTTCCATCCAGTGGTCATCCAGCTCTGCCTCAAGATCTCCAGTGAGGGGGAAGACAATCCATTTGACTTTGAGATAAGCCTACTTCACTGCTTTTTTTTTTTTTTAACAAATGTGTCTCTGCGAATGTATTCAATTTAGAAAAACATTTATCAAGCTTCTTCTATTGGCAGAGAATGGTGTTAGATGCTTATCATTTCTAAATAACCCTCCTACCACCCAAAAAAGATATTCCCCTACACTGAGGAACTTCCATTCTACTGGCAGGACAGAGTAGTTTAGACATGTGCACATATAAGTAAATATGATGTAATTTAATGAAAGCATGTGGTGGATTGATCCCTGAGCCTGCAGTCAATAAGACTCATCTTCCTGAATTTTAATCTGGTCTGAGACACCAAGTAGCTGTGTGACCTTAAGCAAATCACTCAACCTTGTTTTCCTCAGTTTCCTCATCTGTCAAATAACCTAGGGAAAGAAAAAGCCAACCACTTCACTATCTTTACCAAGAAACCCCTAATTGGATTAAGGAAGGGTTAGCTGGACACAACTGAAGAACAAAGCTAAGAACTGTAGGGATCAAAAAGGTTTGTTTGGGAAGAAGTAACTAAGCTAAGGATTCTGACAGGGAGCAAGAAAGAGGGAACGAATTTCAAGCATGGCGGATTGACAGTGCAAAGATGCTGAAAGGAGAGATAAACTGCTATGCCCAGGGAACACTGACGATGATCATTTGGCTGGAAGTGAGAATATGTGGAAATCTTTAAATACCAGACTGAGGACTTTGTCTCTGACCTCAAGTAAGTACCAGATCCAGGAACCTTTTCATCACTGGAGTATTCGGCCAACTGGGCAGCCTATGCCTCCCTGCAGAAAGCAGCAAAGGCTTTCTGACAAAAAATAGTCACTCCTAGACTGGGCACGGTGTGCACTGGACCAAGGCTCCCCAGCCCTCAGGATCTGTCAGACACATCCACAAGTGTGACAGCCATAGGGATGTTGGTGGCAGCTTCCCTAAATGTGAAGGATAGCAAGGCAAAGGTACAAAAAAGCCACTTAGGAGAGAGGACAGGCTATCTGCTAGAATGGAAATAACATTGTCTCTAGACTCTGAAGGCCTAGGTTCAAATCTCCTCCTTGAGGTTTTCCACCTGTAGGAATAACCAAGGGCAAGTCCCTCAGCCATCTTGGGCAGTTGGACTAGATTTCCTCTGATACCCTATCCCATTCTAAGCTTATTATCCTTTAAGCCCATACTGCAGATGACTTCCTTTGAGCATTAAGGAAAGCTTGAAAGTCAGAAGGCTAATTAGTTTCAGAACCCAGAGACCTCCTTCCTTGAATTTTGCATTATATCTTCTAAGGATTTAGGCTGCCTTTTGGCCCAGGCTGGATTATGTCTTCTGCAGGTCCCTTCTGGACTCCAGTCTTCCACTACCTTTCATTTCCAGCACAATTGTTGCCATCTACTGGAGAAATGCAAGAATTAGCCTTCTTGCCTTCCTGATCTGTCTGTCTCTCAGGAGTGAGTCAGCGTTCTGTCTGGGGGGTGAGGATGAGGCGGAAGGAGGATAGGGGACAGGGAAGTGGAGAAAGACAAGGGAAGTGGGAGGGGAGAGGGGGTGATCCAGGACATCTAAGCAGCCTCCAAGGACTGGGGAATGAACTTGTAAGAGCCCAGAATTGGGGCCATATGCTAAGCTTGCCCTTAAACGTCTCCTCAAAGGATGGAAAAGGAATGACATCATAATATCTAAGTGAGTGACTGAGAGTAGCAGGACGTAAAACCGAGGTGATGGAGAGAAGGGCGGGGGGGGGGAGAGAGAGAGAGAGAGAGAGAGAGAGAGAGAGAGAGAGAGAGAGAGAGAGAGAGAGAGAGAGAGAGAGAGAGAGAGAGAGAGATTGAGAGAAGGACGTGGAAAGAGAATTGACTGCAAGAGAGCGGAAAACGGAAAGGCAGGCTGAAAGGGAGCTGAGATGAATCAGTCTGCTTCTCCCTGGGCTCTGTGGGACAGATCACAGCTGTGGCTGGCCATGCCTCAGAGACATGAGGCCATCCATACACTGTTTATCAGCCCACCTGTTCCCCAGGAAAACTTGCTCCCTCCCTGGCTTAAGAAGAACAAGACTGGATAAAACATGGGACAGGCTTGAGCTTTCATTTAATTGTAGAATTAATGATTGCATTGCAGCAGAAAAACCAGGATGCAGGGGAGGGATTAAATCTGATCACTGCCCCTTAATCTGCTTCCCACACTTCCTTTAACCCTATGCAGTCTGGGATGGAAATTTCTTCTAGGACAGGATGAACTAGAATTAAGATGGAAGAAGGCATTTTCTGTGATCTGCATGCAGATGCTTTAAGTAAGGTTGAAATGTACATTGAAGGTTAGAGTTTTGGGACCTGCAAGTAACTTTAGACTTCATATAATTCAACTCAGTCATTTTAGAGACAGAACATAAAGACTAAGAAAACTGAAGTCACTTTTCTAAGGACACATAGGTGGTTACAGGGTAAAATTTGAACCCAGATTTCAAAATCAAAGATTTAGATCTGGAAGCTACTTCAGAGAAAACTAAATCCAAACCTTCCCATCCTATCATTTTTTAAGAGGCTAAAAATGAGATCAAACGGGTTTAAGGGACTTGCCCAAGGTCACACAGGTAATAAATGATTTGAGTTTGTTTTCCAGCTCCCTGTCTAATGTCCTTTCCTCTATCCCAAGTTATCTGTTACAGATCTCAGACATAAATCTTGCTGTATGAGACATTGTAGAAAAGTCAAACTGTCTCTAGCCAGAGACAACCAGAAGCCAAATTACATAAAGGCTTCCCAGGGCGCTTCAGATAAAACACTGCTTTGTGTTTAAGATCACAGATTTTGAGCTGGAAGGAGATCTTAGAGAGCATCTAGTCCAACCCTCTAATTTTACAGATGAGTAATCTGAGGCCCAGAGAGGTTAGGCAGCTAGCCCAAGATTATACAAGAAGTGTCAGAGCAGAGATTTGAATCCATATCCTCTTCCTGAATCTAGCCTCTTTGGGGACAGCTAGATGGTTTAATCCACTAGAGAATGAAATGACAAACCACTCTAGTGTTTTTGCTCCAAAAAAAAAAAAATATCCCATGGATAGCACTGGCAGGTGGTGGGCCATAATGAATTAGGAACAACTGAACAACAATAAGATAGTGCCGTGGATGGAGCTTTTGGTAAAGCCTGGAGTCAAGAAGACCCAGGTTCAAATCTGACCTCAGAAACTTGGGAGCTGTGTGACCTTGAGCAACTCAGCCTCACCCGCCTTCAGTTTCCCCATCTGTAAAATAGGGATAATAGCACTACCTCTTTTTTGAGGACCAAATAAGATCACATTTATAAAGCACTTAGCATACATAGTACAAAGCACGTAATAGGTACCACATAATTTTAAAATTCTTCTTCTTCTACCCTATCACACCATAGAAATTTCTTCACATCAAACCTATTTTTGCTTACTCTCTCTCTCTCTCTACAATATCCGGGGTTACTTTGGTTTTCTCTTTAACAAGTAGAGAATTAGAGGAGAGAAGCTGAGAGTAGTCCAAAGTCACAATTCTTTTAGGTGATAGAACAGACCACCAGACTCTAGTTTTTCTTTCTCTGAGCCCTATCCATTCAACCACATTAAACCAGCCTTTTGACTAATTCATGGAATCACAGCATTCTAGAGTGGAGAAAGACTTTGGAGATGATTGACTCCAAGATCTCCAACCCACATATCCTCCTACACCAAGGAGACAACACCGAGGTAACCACTGGTTTAAAAACTGTTAGGATGAAAGACCTCTTTCTGGCTGGAAGTAAGACCTCCAGGCAGGGAATAAGCAGCCCTGTCCCAGAAGGCTCCTCCAACCTATGGTGTGTCAGAATGGAAAAACAGTGGAATTCATCTCAACCAATACCCTAGCAGATGAAGGCAGCATGGTACAGTAAAAGACCTCTAGATTTGGAGACAGAAATACTGAATAAAACAAGGAGTTTAGACTAAATGACTTTTGAAGTTTCCTTCCAGCTCCACAGCCTATGATGCTATTAAAAAAAAATTATTACTAGTTCAGTGGACAAAGAACTGAATTTGGATGCAGAGGACTGGGTTCAAATTATACCTCTGTGTGACCTCAGGTAAGTCACTGAACCTCTTTAAATTCTCAACTGTGGAATGAGAGGGTTGGACTCTATTGCCTTTCCAGTTCTCCATCTAAGACACTGTATTCTAAGCATCAATAGGAAAGGGATTTGGTGTCTGTATTCCACAGCCCAACTTGGACAAAACTGGAGTCCCATATCTCTAGGTTGGTTTGCAAGGAAAGGTTTTTCTTTTTTTCTGCACCAAAATTAGACTATGGGACTATGGTACCAAGTGTTACAGTGAATCAAAATGCACCTCCCTCTGCAAGCCTTTCCAGGTTTGTTTGCCTCCACTCCCCTGTTTACTCTTTAGTCCCTCTTCTACAAGTTACATTGCTTCTCTCTGCTTATATAAGGCATCATGATCCAACTCTTGGATCCCTTCTTTCCTAAAACAGTGAAGTCCAGCAGCTCCCAAGGTGACATTTATTATGCCTTATAAAACAAGGATCACAAAGGAACTGGGGCAAGTCAAGCACACTCCAGCGGCTGCCACCAGGACTGAGTCCATCATGAATTCCTCCAGATAACACTGTTTGAAACCTTCCCCGTGATGAAATTAAAAGTAGGCCTTAATATGATTTATTTTGCAATCTGTGAATTCAAACAAATGATCTCCCTTCTAGGTACATCTATCATATGATCTCCTTCACAGCTGGGAAAAAAATGCTATTAGTGCTTTCAAAGCAGTTTTATCATAGATTAAAGAAGCCTAAAAAAAATTGGCAAACAGAAACAACCATATGCCTACTTGACCTGGGATCCATAAACCTGTTGTTCATTCCAGAGAAGGGATTACGGCATTACTTTTTAGTAAGTTGCTTTTCATATGGAAATTTCTTTTCATAGTAAAGATCTGTATTTAATAGCATCATCCTAAAAACATCCCCACTTTTTAATTCCCTGATCATGGACATATAGATTTTATAGTGTCTGCAAGCATACATTAATGTTAATTTCACCATTCTCCTTTGTATTTTGTTAATGTCACAATCTGCTGTAAAACCTTGCCAAGTTTCTTAACTGTCATGTTAATTCCAAGACCTATTCTGCACTCTTTGACATTTCAGGACAGAACATGGCAGTAAAAATAGATTAGAAACAGCTTATAAGTATTATAAAATCTAGAACTTTACAGATGGTGGAATTAGATCTGCTGAATAGAAATTTAGCAACTCTGAACACAATAATATTAGAATAGCCTATTCATTTCTAAGGTAAATATTTTGAAGAGGTTGCATAATGGCACCTGAGAGTGTGGGGGAGATTCTTTAAAAAGTGCCGCTAAGTTATTTTATTGTAAGCAATATATTGGATGCCTATACCATATCCAGAGCAGTGTCATGTTTCAAAGGTTTTCTCTACCATATAAATAAAGGGCATAATAAGAGCTTGATTTTATTCATGGTCAGTTCAAAGTTCACAGAAATTATTTCACACAGGGGATTTGTTGGAGTTTTTCTGCGTTAAAGCAGTGCATTAATATACTTTAGATATTAAATGACACTGCCACATGCTAAGAAATTTGCACGAACGGACAGGAAATTAGACACTGTTTTCTTAAACTGATTGCTAAAGAATGCATACTGTTTAAATGTGCACTATCCATTTCAAAGGGAAGCATTTGCTGATTTCAGGAAGTTTAAAATCAGCTAATCGGGAGTAATACAAAGTTAGGGTTAAATATGTTTTTCTTCCCAAAAAAGGAAACTATTTCTTTAAAAAAAAAAAAAAAACCCTTTCCCCTTTCCTTTAAGGGGTACTTATTATTTCCATCATCCTTGTTGAGTTGTTGATGAATAGCTTACATCCTTTGCCAAACTCCACCCTCTCCCTTTTTTCTAAACCCTTTCCTCATTATTTGCTCAGTCTTTTTCCCACAGCCTAGACAGCCCGTCAAGGCAGCTTAAATACAACACTGTATTAACATTAGGAAACGGCATTCAGGTCCCAATTGATCTCCTAATACTTTATGTTGAAATGATAATTGGTACAGTCTTCATTGAAAAAAAGAGGGAGAGAGAAAAAGTACTTTTCAGTCACCACAAGGTATTATCTTAGCTCATGTATTCAAAACCAGCAGATACATTTTTAAAATCTCCTCCCCCCCCCCCCCCCCCATCTGCTGGAGACTGCAGTCCACAATTCTTTTCAGCTGACATAATCCAGATTGATTCGTTCAGCAGATAAAATTCAGGCCACTTCTGCCCTTTATAGGCGCAACATAATACCAGTCTTTATTCAGTAACAATGTAACATAATGGCATTGGAATGTGCAAAATGACTGTTCTTAAATTACTGAGACTCACAAGGGCCCAACACAAGCTGAGGTTTAATGTAAAAAATCATTAGGCGCAGATTACTAAAGTGCTCCCGCATTACGAAGGTCAAACCAAGACTGTTTATGGCATTTTTCAGGACAGAAACTCTTTGCTAATATCTTGATTATGAATGCGTGCTAAAGGGGCCCCGAGATATCGGCAGTTAGGCGTCTACCACACAGGGCCGTTTCTTCAATGGGAGTGCAACAGTTACTGCCGGCGGAGCCGGACCTTTCGGGAGAATGGAGGGTCTCTGTCCGGCCGGAGCAAGGGAGGGAGGGGTCGGGACGGGGGAGGGAAGGAAATATAGAAATAGCAAATGGTTGTGCGGAAAGTTGGGAGCATCGGCTCCAGCAAGGGAACCGAGCTGATCTCAGACGGATTGGCATTAACCCCTGCATCCTGCTCCCTTTAGCTGGAGATACAACCCGGGAGAGATTTCATTTTGTTTCCTAAGGTGCTCTCTAGCCGTAGACTGATATCCTGGCATATATCTCATACCTACTGTTCAATTCATCTTCCATCTGCTTACAAATAAACCTATCACGGAAGAAAGATTACATGTGGGTAGGGGTGGGGGGAACATTATGTGTTGCCACTTCCAGACCAGTCTTTGCATATAGGAGTCTCCTTTCTATGATTATTCTAGGGAAAGGAGGAAGGAAGGAAGGAAGGAAGGAAGGAAGGAAGGAAGGAAGGAAGGAAGGAAGGAAGGAAGGAAGGAAGGAAGGAAGGAAGGAAGGAAGGAAGGAAGGAAGGAAGGAAGGAAGGAAGGAAGGAAGGAAGGAAGGAAGGGAGGAAGGAAGGGAGGGAGGGAGGGAGGCAGGGAGGGAGGGAGGCAGGGAGGGAGGGAGGAAGGGAGGAAGGGAGGAAGGAAAAGGAAGGAAGGAAGGAAGGAAGGAAGGAAGGAAGGAAGGAAGGAAGGAAGGAAGGAAGGAAGGAAGGAAGGAAGGAAGGAAGGAAGGAAGGAAGGAAGGAAGGGAGGAAGGAAGGGAGGGAGGGAGGGAGGCAGGGAGGGAGGGAGGCAGGGAGGGAGGGAGGAAGGGAGGAAGGGAGGAAGGAAAAGGAAGGAAGGAAGGAAGGAAGGAAGGAAGGAAGGAAGGAAGGAAGGAAGGAAGGAAGGAAGGAAGGAAGGAAGGAAGGAAGGAAGGAAGGAAGGAAGGAAGGAAGGAAGGAAGGAAGGAAGGAAGGAAGGAAGGAAGGAAGGAAGGGCAAAGGAAAAAGAAGTCTCTTTTCATATTGTCTTTCCCCTGAATTGAAATGATTTTTCATGTTGGAAGTCTCAGACGCATGTGATTTAATTTTTAAATTTGAGAGCATTGCTGCTCTCTTATCTAGTGCAAATAGCATACTTCCACAACTGGAATCACTGAATTATCAGGTGGCCATTGATATGATGTAGCTAGTCTTCGGAACACTGGACCCTAGCTTATGCTGTGTACTGTCTTTGGTTAATGTTTGAATTCAATGGAGTAGCATGTGTGCCTATATAAATGGCTGTATGAATGTATTTCTGAAGCAGAGACTGCAAATGTGCACACACAAATAAATATATTTGTCTATGAAATGAACTTTACTGATTTAGCCTCATCTCTGAAACTCACACCATCTGAAATATTTGCATATTATTGAGAGCCTTTGCTGTCAATCTTGACTGCACAAATCCAATACCCAGGCCGCATGGCCTTGAAACTTTCAATCAATAGGACCCTTTTAGAGCCTAAGCTTCAAAAAGTTGTATCAAATATATATTCAATGAGGAGAAGGTTAATTGAATAATTGATTACCTAGTAACAATTAAGTGCTCTTCAGCCCTCTTTGAGAAAGCTTGAGCTATAATAGTGATAGATATTTATTAGTTTATCAGGTATTCCTGATTTATGGACATTATTTATTTATTTTTAGTTCCAAAGTCAATTCTTTCATTTATGTATTTTAACAACAGTGTCCCTGGTGTGAATCGATATGTAGTGTATTTTCACTACTGAACTACCAGAGGCTATGGTATGTCTGATAAAAATCCATAGCAGCCAATACTGCCAACGCCATGGCAGCTCCAGTTATAAACATTCCATTTGTGACAACTCTTTGCTCACATAGTCAAACCCCACCAGTCAGGAGGACCCAGACTCCAAATTTCAGAGAATGGTTCCAATAAAAGTTTAGACGGAGATAGAATGGTATAGTGAAAAGAGCTCTGAAGAACAGAGAACCTGGGTTTAAAACGGAGACTTGTTACTTAGAATCTGTGTGATCTTAGATAAGTCACTTTATCTTCTCCACGCTTCAGTTTCCTTATGTTTAAAATGAGAGATTTGTATTGGATGATCTCTGAGGACCAAGTCTTAAGTTGAGAATTCTGGGAGACAGTGGGGTAGAGTAGAGAGAGGACTTTGGAGTCAAAAATTCCTGAGCTCAATCCCATACTAGTCACTCATATGTCCAGGAGAAAATCACGATCTTAACAGAGGCAATTAATGAATTCTCTAAGTTACCAACAACAGGGATGCTGATATGCATCACTGGTGAGAGTGTTCCTTCTAGGAATTCCCAAAGCCAGTGATAGCATATGTTTGGACTATCTTCCATTTCCTTAAATCCCTTCACCTCACCCCAAAATGTTTTAAAACTTTAGCATATTTTGCTCAAACCTAATGAATGGGCCATATTATTTTTCCATCATTCTGATCATCCCCATGCCTACTTTCTTCCCACTCATTCTCATGTTTTTTTTTTCCTTCCTTTTCTGTTCTTTCTTTTTTCTCTTTTTTCCCCATTGACTCCCAAATTAGAAATTCTGGTATCATACCTTCACCCCAAAGTGAAAAGACTTCAGTATCCCAATTCAAGTATGTATCTCCTATACAAAAGCCTTTTGACTATTAAAAGGGATATGTTGGACTTGCCAAAGATGGTTTCCTCGAATCCCCATTGACAGGGTAAAGAGATGTATGTGTTGTTAGAATTTTGCAAAATTAATGTGCATATTTTTCATATGCAGTTTTCACATCCAAATGTACCTGAGATATCCAGATTTTTTTAAATTATCTATATGCCAATGGAAAACACAAAATGGGAATACGGGTAAGATTCTCCAGAAATGAGAGAACAGTTGTTAGTGCTTGATTCCTTATTCTCAACTGCTTTCTCTTAAAAGTGTATACAAGTTAGAATATTAAGGAACCTTAGACCAATATTTAGTCTTGTGGTAAAGTCTAAGCAATGGAGTATCTCATATTTCTGTGAGATAATTGTTATGCCAGATAGAAGCCCTCCCAGATCAGCGACTGTTTCTAGCAGAGTCACTAGGACCTTCCTGATATTCCTCACCAAGAAACATTGAGCGGGCTTTAAAATTCACATTTATATGAATAATGTACATTTTTTTTTTGTTCTTGCCTTTGCTGATCCTGATGTTGCCGTGATTTGGCCTTGCCTTGATTAATGGTTACTCTAGTAGCTCCAGCCTTGTGATGGCTCAGGGTTTACCTTTGGCCTTGTGAGGAATCACTAGAGAGTACATATTGTTCCACAAAAAGAAAAAGGCTAGAGAATAAGGAGGGGAAAACCCAGTAACTCTCAAAATAGTTTATCTGTTTCCAATCAAGATGTGGAGCCTTGATCTAATTTTGCTCTGTCACTTTCAGGGCCCAAAGAGCACTGCTTTGGTGAATATGTTCCCAGAACGGAGGCTATCAGAATGAAACCCTGAGATTCCAGGGACACCTGATAGTCCCATCTCTGTGGCATCCCACTTTATGTTGTGTCAAGGGTGATGCGTGCTTTCTGTTGGGCCTCATAACAAGATGACAGGCATTGCTGCCCAGTGACAAAGCCAAACGGCAGTGAGGTGTCACATACAGATGTATTATCGCTCTCCTACTTAGACAAGAGTGACATCCTTTGAATCCCAAGAGACAATGTTTCAGATGAGCTAACCTTATTGTACACTCAAGAGTATTGACAGTCAACAATTCCATGTACATCAGCACTGCGGGGAAAGGGGGCTTGGAGACAGGAAGACAACAGCTTTCAGGTTTTATAATTGAGATAGCTTTAACATTCAGGAAAAGACTGTGAACAATATGCTTCAGAAGAAGCCCTAACAAATAACATGCTGGATTTTTTAATATTGTTTTAATATGATTAAAAAATCCTAAATTAATTTATTTTCTTATGCTTGAAAATAGTCCAGCACATGCCATATTGTAATGTGTACTCAGAAGAGCACTCTGATAAAATTCATTAGAAAGGAATTAAATTTATCATATAAAATGCAGTCATTTTATTTTAAATACTCTTGTTTCAGAGGACCATGCAGTGTGGCTCCTTTAAGCGATGACAAGGATGGTTTGGGAGAATAATGCTAGGGGCAGAGTCATGGCTATGACTGTATAAATCATGTTTGAAATTTCTACCTGCCTACCTTTGATACTAAATGAAGAGATGATCTTTAATCAGTCTCATTAATGATATTATTCTCTCTGGCCAGTTAACTAAGAGAGGATCAAAGACTTTGCTTGGGTTTTAGAGATATGACTTGTATCTACTCAAGGACACTCTATCTACCCCTCAAGGCCTGACTTAACCCAAAGAATAAGAACCATGGAATTGAAAAGAGCCTCAGAAACCAAAGAGTTCAACCCAAACGGGACAAAGAGTCTCTTCTTCCACATTCCTAACAAGTGGTTATCCAGTTTTTGTTTGAAGAGCTCCAGTGATAGCAGAAGTCTATCCCCTGAGGGATCTCACCCCAATTTAGGATAGTTCAAACTATGAGGAAATGTTTCCTTATATTCAGTTTAAAGCTTCCTTTCTACATTTTTTCATCCACAACTAGAGTTATCTTTTGGGACCAAATAGAATATGTGGTAGGGCAGTTAGGTGGCTCAGTGGATAGAGAGCTGGGCTTGGAGTATGAGTTCAAATCCAGCCTTAGGAACTTCCTAACTGTGTGAACCCCAGACAAGTCACTTAATTACTGTTTGCTTCAGTTTCCTCATTTGTAAAATGAGCTGGAGAAAGAAATGCAAGACCATTGAGATTTCATTGCAAGAAAATTTCAAATGCTGTCACAGATCGAAAACAACTAAACAACAAAGAATAAGAGGTAATATGGTAGGGGAGAAAGAGCACCAGATTGGAAGAGAGAGAATTCTGACTCTGCCATTTACTCCCTGAGTGAGTTGGGCCAGTCAATTGTCATTCAAGAGCTTAGTTTCTTCATCTCTAAAGAAGCTGAACTTCATGAACTCTAAGGTCTCTTCTAGCCCTGTATGTTTCTTCCAGTGTTACATCCCTTCAAAGATCTAAAGATAATGTTTATACTTTTCATGTCTTCTCCTCTTCAGGGAAAACCTTTTCAGTTCCTAGAGATCCTAAGCTATTCTTCATTCCTCACATTCATTTTGGGAACATGCTCCAACTTACCTAGGCCTTTCCTAAAGTGTGATGTCCAGTACTGAACAAGGTAATATAGATATGATCTGATTAGAACAGCTGTGACACTCTTCTAGCCTTAATTCTGGACATTATGCCTCTCTTAATACTACATATTCTAGGATTAGATTTTTACACAGTATTAGATTCCCTCCCCCACTCCCAGGAAACAGTGTTGGGTTGGTAGAAAAGAAAGACATGGATTCTAATCCTGCCTCTTACAATCTGCATTTTCTAAATAAGAAAATTAAAATTTCCTCATCTGGAAAATAGGAATAATAATCTCATAATACCCCACATTATCACTGAGGCAAACAAATGAGATTAAGTATATAAAATGGTTTACAAGTTTTAAAGCACTATATAAATCCCAGCTATTATTGGCTGCCATTTCACATTGCTAATAGTATTAAATCTAGAGTCCACTAAGACCCCCCAGATCTTCTCTCCACCCCCACAAGACCTTTTGGATGACCATGGCTTCCTAATCTTCTGTGTACTTATTGTCAGTACTATTTTACCCAATCATATTATCATATATCATTTCTTGCTTCATTATTTCTTCAACTAGCCTTTAAACTCCTTGAAAGCTAGAATAGTCTGATTGGCAGAGGTCTTTTATAAAGCTTTCCTCCTCCCCCCTCTACCATGTGACATAGACCAAGCTCATAATAAACACTCAATCAATGTTTGTTGAATTCAATATGGTTATATTGCTACTGTCCCACTTTCCCCAAACAAGCCAATAAATTAAAAATTGGGAGTAAGTTCATTTCTATAATAACCTTAAAGAGCAACCATTTCATAACAATTTAGTTCTATGCTCTCAAGAGACTATGAAGACAGTAAAAATGACTACGTCGAATCCTGACCTGTCATGCCCCATCCCTCCACCTCTCCTAATTCCAGAACTTCCCCTCTCTTAATTGTTTCTTTTTTATCCTGCATATAGCTTGTTTGCACATATTGGTGTGCTTGTCTCCTCCATTACACTTTGAGTTCCTTGATGTCTTTTGCCTCTTTTTGTATCCTCAGTGATTATGGCACATAGTACACTCTTGATAAATATTTATTGACTGACCTCCTAATCAGTGGAGATTCTTAAAGTTACCCCCACACACACACACTCTATCCTTGAAATTAATGTGAATGATTTGATACAAACCCCCAACTTGGACATTTCTTCCCTAATGAGACCTATTTAGTCCCATAGCTCAACAGGGAGAATTTTTTTTGATTAGGTTCTTCTGTACAGGAACTTAACATAGAAACAGAACAACTTCCGGTGTCCCAGGTTCTTGGAGAGTTGAGTCTGTGTCTTTCTTTGCCTCTGAGAGATGTGAGGTCAAATCATTCATTTTTACCATGTTGACTTTCAATAACTAGACAGATCTGAAGACAAACCAGAAGCCTTAGTCAGCGAGTGTTCGATTGGTTGGTGGTAGACACGTGATACCTGAGCCTGTGACCTTTCGTATCTTAATCTCAAGTATTACTTACCAGGGGCTATCTGTTCCATCTGACGGGTTACATACCTACAGACATATATATGTATGTATAATAGCATCAAATGTAAAAGAGGGAGCTCAGTGGAATCTGTTTAATTGAAAATTTAGTTCCTCCTTTTTGAAGGTCCTCAAGTACACTGTAGATATTCAGAGTTAAGGAATATTGTAAAGAACTCATAGATTCAGAGCTGAAAGGGATATAGATTAATCCTGTCATTTTACAGATTGAAGCCCAAGGAGGGTAACTAGTTCAAGATCAAATAGGAAGTAAATAGATCTTCTGATTCCAAATCCAGTATTATTCCATTAAGGCATAGCTGCCTTTGAATAAATGTTCAGATAGGAATTATATTCTAGAACCCTTAATTAGAATTAGATTGAACAGAACTGAACAGAACTGAAGTGAATTGAATTGCATGTTTCTCCCCAACATGCTCAGTATTGTAATTTAGAGTTTGGTCCCATGTCTGTGTGTGTGAGAGAGACAGACAGACAGACATAGACAGAGTGAGAGAGACAGAAAAAAAAAAGCAGAGAGCCTTTCTTTGAGGGCCTCAAGCATTAGGAAATCATTGATTAATCTTGACTAAACTTTTTTTTTTTTCTGGTTCTAGGCCGTCTGTGAAGGACTTAAAACTAAAACTAAGAGCTATGTTCTTTGAGAAAGTGGCCTCTTCAGAGAGGTAAGATGTAGGAATGTCCACTGTAAGATAGAAAGTGAAAGGATGACTTTTTGTTTTGTTTTACTTAGCCTCATATTTTATTGTTCCCATAAACAAACAGTCGTTGTGGTGAAAATTGTGAATGTTTACTACAAACATTAAAAATTTTCTCTTCAGGATATGTAAAAGGTTTTATTTTACGTGTTGGTGTGTGCGTGCGTGTGTGTACTTCTCTTTCTTCCTCACTCCCTATATTAAATAGAAATATTTCATGGAGAGGAGAGGGAGGGAGAGGGAAAGATTAGGAGACAGAGACAGAGAGACAGAGACAGATAAACAGAGAAGAGATAGAATTAGAGTTGGAGTGGGGGAAGGGAGGAGACAGAGACAGAGAGATAAGAGAGACACAGAGAGAGGAGAAAAAATGCTCATGTTTTTCTTACCAATAAAGAACATTCAAGATTTTGTAAAAATAAATTTCCTCATGGGAAACCAGATGACTTTATTAGTTTTATTTATGCCATACTTTAAGCAATCAACCTATCAATATAATAATAATAACCAGCTTTTATATACTGCTTAAATGTTTGCAAGATAATTTATAATGTTTTTATCTCATTGAAGCCTCACAGATACTATACAGCTATTATTTTTCCCATCTTCCAGATGAGAGAACTAAAGTTCAGAGAATTGTTAGGTGACTGCTAGCATCACACAGCTAATAAGTGACTGAAGTAGGATTCCTATCCAGGCCTTCCTAACTTCAAGTTCAGAACTCAGTCTCTTACGCTGTACTGCCTCTCTTGAGGGATTCATGTTGCAGCGGTCTGACCAGCTCCTTTAAGGAGCAAGTTTGAATCCTGATACTGTCATTTTATTCCTGTGTGACTTCAGACCAGTCACATAACTTCTCTGAATCTCAGTTTCCTCACCTGTGACAGGGAAGGCTTAGATTAAATGACTTCTATGTCACTTCCAGCTCTACAATCTTATGTTCCCTGTCTTCTAGTCAACATATAACTCAATGAGCGACTGTGAAAAAATCAAAGAAACTTAATCCTTTTGGTTTCTCTAAACTCCATTGTTCTTATGAATTGTGTAAGAAATGCCCAGAAGATCATGACAACATTGACCTCGTGCCTATGTGATTAGCAAATTATTGAATTATTTGCAAATAATGAATTAGTTGGGGAAAAGTACTAGATTTGGAGTCACACAGCCTGAATACAATTCCCATCTCTGTGTAATTTTGGGTAAATCACTTTATTTTTCTGTCATCTGAAGAATTAGGGAGTTGAATTGGATGATTTTTAAGGGCCCTTTCAGACATATACTTATTATGATCCTATGACCAATGTCAAAGCATTAAAGACAACTCAACATGTTGTCCACTGTACCAGCTCCTTCAAAATGCCATATCATTTACATTTTACCTTATCTTTAGTAATTTTACTTGAATGCTACAGTTAACAAGCACTAAGAAGAATGAAACAGAAGGGGAACCAATTCCTTCAGCTTCATAAGTAGCATCCAAAAAAAGACCTATATTTCTCTCTTATATAGACAGCTAGGCAACTCAGTGGACAGGAAAAAAAGTACCTAGAATCAGGAAGACCTGAATTTGAATCATGCCTCATCTGTGTGACCCTGGGCAAGTCATTTAATCTAACTGTGCCCCCGTTTCTTCATCTATAAAATGAGGATAATAGCATTAAACTCTCAGGATTGCTGTGAGGATAAAATGAGGTCATATTTATAAAGTACTTTGCCAACCTTAAAGCATTATAGAAATGCTATTATTATGTGTTGTTATTTAGAATATTACCTTAATTTCTAAAAGAAGGGTTTCCACTGAAAACATGGTGACTCTTTATTGATGCCATATAACTCTAAAATAAGGTAGGTCTGATTTTCCCAAAGAAAAACTCATTTCATGGATTTTTAAAGAGTCCATGAACTCTTTAAGGTCTCTTTAAGAAACTCTTTAAGGTCTATAGTAACGATTTCATATGAACTCTTTCAGTATCCCCAAACTCAGTTATAAATGTGCCTACTACTGTTTTCAGTGAGGAAGAAAATGGATCTGTGAATCGTTCTTTTAGAGAAGACAGAGGTGGAAGAGTCAACATTCCCGAGTCTAGTGTAAGGAGATGCTGGTTGAGGACCTAGCTTCAGCACATCTAGCCATTTGACCTTGAGCAATACTGAGCCTCAGTTTCTTCACAATTGAAAGGGGGACAAACAGTCACATTATCTACCTTAAGGGATGCTGTGAACAAAGCTCTTTGCAAACTATAAAAACCTATATACATGTCAGTGACCATTAATACACTTCTGCCATATAAGCCATAATATATAGAGAGGGCTACCAATGGGTTAGGTTAGCAGTCAAAAAGTCAGAAATTAGGTTGCCTGTCTCGGCTGCTTGGGTTGGGCATTCTGAGCAAATTATCTCCCCAGATCAGCCTTCCATGAAACAAGAAGCTGCAAGACTCTGATTCCAGACCCCCGGGAGAACAGAAAGGGCATCAAAACAAAAGAATTGAAAGAGGCTGGTGGGGAGCTTGCCTTGCCCTCCAAAAAACATCCTCCAATTCCGATGGAGTCCTCCTAGATAACCACAGAAGAGTGCTTGGCTCCATTTCTTTCCCTTTCTCCTTTCTTGTTGCTCCCCGAGTCCCTGTACCATGTCAGTAGAGACATACACATTGATAATTACAGAATACAAAGCTTTAGGGGCATTTCACTTCTCTTCACAACATTTACCGGTGTCAGTCGGAGCATAAATACAATTATGCTGGAGAGTTCTATTACCAAAGCCAATAAACTTGGCCTCAATAGAGATTCTAAAATTACTTAACTTTTCTTTAGGAAAATATTAAAACAGTATTATCACATCAATGAGAAGAAAAGACAGGAAGATAATAAAGTTATGTTAAACCTCCCTGTATTTACTCATGTGTGAAACAGTTATGTCTGGTCACATAATTGCGATGGTTCTGAGAAATATTTCATATTTTATAATGAACATTAAAAGAGTTTGTGGATCATTACTTTATATGAGTTCCAAAGTTATTACATAAAACCCAATAGGAATGGCTATAAATTATTTGATCTTCCAGTCTGGCCTTGGTAAACATAACATGAAGACTGAAACATCTCAGCAAGCAAGATTCATGGTAAGAAGTACCATTTCTCTCTGAATTTTAAGGGGGAACAGGATCCTGGGGCACTTGTAACCAACTCTAACATTTTTGTTGCTGTTTCAAAGAAATTCCATGGAGCTGCTAGCTTAAGCCATTAAAAAAAAATAATGCTTCGGTTGGAACAAAAGAAAAGTTGCTCTTACTCCTCTCATTCCCTTTTCTAACAACCTGCCATTCTTAGAGTGGCAGCCCTAACAGTCCTTGTCAAAATCTTGAACTTTAGAGACTAGATTGGGTTGAAAATACCATATTTAGCCAGCTTATAATAACACCAGCAATTATTTTATTTTCAAAAGAATCCTGGAGAGAACCTCTTTGAAACAAAACCAAAAAAAAAAATTAAAAATCCGTATCCCAGCAAAAATTATATACTTGACAGAACTCTGAGAGATTTTTGTCTGCAAAATGCAGTTGTCAGAAAAGAGTTTAATTAATAAACCGTCATTTGTGTCATAGTTAAGAGAGAGACAAGATGGGCGTTGTGGTCCTTGGCTTTTCAAATCTTTATACCAGAGAATTGCAATTTCTGTGGAGCCCAAACCTGCAACTGCCCCTTCCTCTCGTATTTTCTAAAAGGTAGAGGAAGCCATTAAGTCAAAGGAAAATCAGGTATATTGACATAACGTGTTTCAGGCAGGCTGGTCAAAATCCTTTGTCAGTTTATAAAGTGAACCTTATGAAAGATGCAATCTGGTGAGACTATAAATTCATAGTCACTGGACAGTTTACCCGGATCAACCTTTTTACTTAAGTTTGGGAGATATAGAAATATTGTTATATTTTTAAATCAAACTCCCTCCCCCAAACACACACTTTAACACACATTTTTCCAGAGCCATCATCATCTTTAGACAGGTTAGGTATCTGTGATGCTATTTGTTATCAGTGTTCTTGGAATAATTAAGGAGACTCCTCTTCATCTTCTTTTCTGACTTGACACCTGGTCTGGGTACAAACTAGGTGAGCTCCACCCTTTATAATGGGATATCCTTTCACAGGAGAAGGAACAGTCGACATTGCTTTCTTGTCAAACAGATGTCTTGGGCAAGATGGGAAGTGCAGCATTGGAAGCCAGATTCTGACTATATTTTGAATTATGTCTGCTTCAATCATTATGCAGTTATTCACATATATTTTAGACATCAATATTGTCTTGAAATATTTTCAAGCTCCATGCTATTTATATGCTTTCGCTTGTGCTCAGCCGGCACACTCCAACATCTCAGCATCATTGGTTGCCTACAGATCATTTTAATAAGTATTTTGGGGGAGAAATTGCTATTTTCTCCTAAAATATTTCCCTCTGAATTAAGCAGACATGAACATTCTTGGGATGCCTACCAACCCCTGTAACCTGTGCAAATTGAAAACATACTGGTTTCTTCAATATTTTTCAAGGAGAAATAATGTTCGTGTTTTGCCTTTTTCTGCAGATAGCAAGTTTTACTAACAGAAAGTGAGAGATGATAAAGGTGCCAACTTATGATGTAAAAAAAAATTACTTGTTTATTTACAGAAATGCTAATTCAGCTGAGATCTGGGGTTTTGATATCATATAAAGCCTGCAAGTGAAAGAAGAAGAAAAAAAAACTACGGTAAAGTGTGAAAAAAAAGGAATGGTATTTTCAGGAGTTAGCATAGCAACCCAGAGAGCACCTACATTTTGAAGCACTCCTTCCATCTTTATCAGTGCTAGAATAAGTTTTAAGAAAGCTTTTCAGGGATTTTATTGTTCAGAGCCACAGAGTTTGACACCAGGATTTTTTTAAAGGTAATTAAGTAGTGAGAGTGAGTGAGTGAGAGAGAGAGAAAGAGGGAGAGGGGGGGTAGAGGGGGGAGAGTCTTCTAAAGCTAATCTATTGATCATCCTATTTTTATAGAAGGCATCTTTAAAGTATTTTTTGCAGTTCCCTCTAGGTGGTGCTAACACTGCATCGCTTTGGATTTTCAGCACAATGAAAACATTAATTTGCTATGAGATAATTTTTGACGTAAATGTAAAATGGTGCCCATTCGAACTCAGTAATGAAGCATGGTGCATTTCTACAGCTCCTAATTTGACTAGTTAAATGACTCCATTACGTGTCTAACAGACAGAAGCAAATAATTTCTGGTCAGTTGATGCTCACTTATCCGTATCATTTTACCCTGAAAATAAAGTCTCTAATCTACAATTTCTTTGTCTTAGTTTTTAAGATTATTAAAGCAAACATACTTAAATAATGCAGATGAATCCCATGCAAACTAACAATTAAGGCTCTGGAAGGCTTGGGTAAATCATATGTATATAATAGGGGAGGAGGAAAAAAATTAAATGGCCCCTCATAAATTAAATGAACACTTGCCCCTGTTATTAAGACTGGGGTGGGGAAATAGGATGAGCCTCAGGTTTCAAAAAAGCAACTCTCTCTTTCAAGCCCATTGTCTTCTAGAGGCTAGGAAGAGGCTGCTGGCAAATCTGCCTCTCTGTTTTACTTTCCCAACCAATACAACTTTGAAAATGTTTGGAAAAAATTCAGCATGGTGCCTGTCAATGAAGTAAAAATGCTGCTTTAATAAATATCAAGTGATGAATAATTTTGCCCTAAGGGGAAAAAATGGTTAATATTGAATCTTAATGTTCCTCATCTAAATGCTTTTTTCTTCCTGCTAAAAACAAGTTTAGAATTAAAGCATATCATTTTACACATATTGCATGCATATTAGCAAGACACAGCTGTGTATGTCCCCCTCTTAAGAGCCATATGATTAAGTTATGGGATATCATATAATCCAAACTCCCTTTCTATTGGTCACCTTTCACAGACAAAAGCTTTTTAGTTTTAAGTCTATTAAATGACAGAATGTCCAATTCTATAAATGTGCAAGTAATTATTATGAAACACCTGTGACTCTTATTTTAGTCTATACAACTCATCTATAAATTGCCATTAAAACCATGCTCCATGGCTGGCCCTAGCTGACAACAAGGAAAGCAGAAAAGCACTCCAGAGTTTGGAGCTGAGTGGCAGCTTTCAGTTAAGTACTGGGTAAGGTCAAGGGTCCTAGGACCCTGTGACCCCTGGAATTCCATGCCCTACTCTACCCACCCTACCACACACAGTAAGTTAAAGGCGCAGAGGGAAGGAGAGGCAGTGACATCCTTCTCTTTAGAGTTATAGACTGCAGGGGACATCAATATTCCAGATAACCATGTGGCTTATAACAGAGCCTCCAAGGTTTTGAGTATGATCTATTGGAATATAGCCACCATTTTGAAATGATAGCATTTTTTGCACTGTTTTTTTCTGTGCCTGAATCAAGTCAAAGCCATCTCCACATGTATGAATTGGTTGGGAAAGACTTCAACATTATAATGCAGCCAAACTACCTGTTAGAAAGCAGCCACTAACTTCTTTTATCCAAATAACCAGTTGTACTGATATCCAAACATAACTTGTCTGTAATTCCTCTTGTAACACAACCAACACTGTAGCCTTCCTGAAACTCTTCTAAAACCGTGAGCCATTTTCATTGGGGCACACTCTGTGCTGGATACAGGCAATGCCTTGCGTGTTGTGGGTACTGGCTACACGTCCTTGCACAGCCCTCATCACGCTCTCCACCCCTCCGCCTCTAGTGTCTCTGATTTCTATAGACCTGATGGCATTTAAGTTAGAGATAGAACTGAACTCTTCCCTGGGATCTGGAATGCACAACTAAAGGATCGGAGGGTTGACTTTGCATGTGGTATTGATGGCAAATGAAATAAAATCAAACTATGAAAGGTAAATTTAAGTAAACTTTCCCTTGGGGAGAGATACAAACGATGGGTGCAAAACCTCCTCTTCGTGTAACTCTTGGACTGCAGATGCATAGGCATGCGACTGAAGCCCAGCATGTGGATGGTTTCCATGTGGGCAGATGTTTTAGTGTGGGTTCCCCAAGATAAAGGAGATTCAAGATAATGTACAAAGTAATGCCAGAGATCCAGAGACCAAGAGATAGCACAAAGTATCAGGTACAAGGAAAGCTTGGAGACAAACACGTGATTACATGAAAAGTGAACCTCCACGCTTAAACTGATTTCAGATGAAAGATCTCCAAAATCACATGTGGAAAACTTTATAACTCCACGAGAAAAGTATCTTTCACGAGAATGGATGCCAAGTTTCTCTTGTATGCAGCTTGACTAAGACGCCTTTAGTGCGTGATGCACAGGCTCACCCCTTCCTGCAACAGCTGATGGCCTCAGAAACAGCTTAACCCTTGGAGGGTCAGCACTCCCTGCCCTGAATTCAAAGTCCAAGATGATATCAATCCTTTGAAAAAGAAAGACTGTCTTTTGAATCCAGGCCTTAGCTAGATGGTGCTGGAGCTAGTTTTCAAAATGATTCCCCTTAAAATGTAAAGAGACAGAAGGAATGATTTATTGAGATAAGAGGTGGCTACTTCTAGAGAAAATGAAAAATAAATTAATTATTTGCCTCCGTGTCCATAAACAGGAGATGAGAGCAGATGCCAGAAACAGAGAAGTATTTCCCAGAGAGGGGAAAACATTTCTGAAGGAAATCAGAATCATAGCAGAACAGGTGAGAAAGAAATTAGAATGTCTGAAGACTGATAACTCCAGGACCAGATGGGAACCATCTTAGAATTTTTTTTTTTTTAAGAGGAGGCAAGGAGACAGGGGAACGATTAGCAAATGCCTTTAAAAAATGTCTTGGGAAACAAGAGAAGTACCAATGGACGAGAGGCCTAATGTAACACCTATATTTAATAACGGCTCTAGGGGAGATCAAGGAAATTAAACACCAGTAAGCTTGACTTCAGCAGTGGGGAAGATATTGGAAACACTAATCAGGGACAAAATAGGGAAAGTTATGATTTAATTAAAGATATTCAGCATGGATTCACAAAAGGGAGATCATACGTAACAAAACTAATAGAATATTTTGAAAAAAGTAACAAAAAGGAATTGAAGAGGGAAGCCAGGGGTATAATTTACTTGGACTTTAAGAAAGCTTTTGATGCGCTGCCTCACAAAAGACTAATCTACAGTGATGGGAAGTTTGGTTTGTGGATGGTGGGGGGTTGTGGGGGGAAGGATGAGGGGTAGAAGATGAATGAAGAATTGTCTTGGCTTTGGAAGGCAAAGGGTATTTGTGAGCATTAACATGAAAAGATTAGGAAAGAGGGAGGGGACTGTTGGAATTTCCCAAGATCTGATTTTTAAAAATTAATTCTTTTTTCTTTTCTTTTTTTTTTTAAACTTAGTGCATCAGTAACCTTGAAGAAGGAAAGTGATGAAATTTTCTTCAAGGCATAAAACCTAGGCGGTGGGGGGAAGGGGCCAGATAATACTGAGAAGGACAAAGCATTTGGAAAGATTTCTGTGAAATAAGGTGACTACTTAGGAAATAAAAGAGACAATGACAAAATGGAAGGGGTAAAATACCTCCAGATTATCTTCGATGTTATTTTAGAAGCAGAGTGGGGAAGAACAAGAGGCATATGAGCAATTTTACTTATAGCTCTAGTTGCTGAAGTTATGGGCTTTACTAGCATTACCTCACATGCACTCTCATTAATCCATCGCCACACAGCTCTAGGGGGTCTACATGGGGCAAGAAGTGAAAACTTATCATAGGAAAACAGTGAGAAACATTTGTTTAAATGAAGTCTATCTTGGTCACCTCTCTATTAGAACAGACACTATTGGAATGAAAAGGACAGGACCCTCCTAAAGTACAAGACTCACCATGTCACCCCCAAAACGTTGCCCAGATGCCTGTAATGGTCCCGTAATGCTTATAGGATTCCTCTCCATGGCAGAGGGGTGATGGAGTAGAGAGAGTGCAGGGCTTCCAGTCAGGAGGACATGAATTCAAATCTGTCCTCAGATTCCTAGTAGCCATGTAACACTAGACAAGCCACTTAATTTCTGTTTGTCTCAGGTACTGCAACTATAAAATTGGGATTATGGCAGCACCTACCTGGTACATAGTAGGTACTTCATAAATACTTACTCCCTTCCTTCACCTTTATTATTTAAGCCACCGTCCTCAACTTCATAGGCTGGGTCACAAACCCATAGTGGTGCCAGAACCACATTAAATAGTAATTAGGAGGGGGCAGCTGAGTGACTCAATGGATTGAGGGCCAGGCCTAGAATCAGGAGGTCCTGGGTTCAAATCTGGTCTCAGACACTTCCCAGCTGTGTGACTCTGGGCAAGTCACTTGACCTCCATTGCCTAGCCCTTACCACTCTTCTGCCTTAGAACCAACACCCAGTATTGATTCCAAGACAGAAGGTAAGGGTTTAAAAAAAAAAGTAATTAGGAAATATTTAACAAAATAATTCAAATGTAACAAAACATAGACGATGTTAATTTGTAATTTTTTAAGTCAATATGCAGCCTACAAGGATCCATCTATTAGGGGTTGATATCATTGATTGAAATTCTTTTATAGTCTAACTCCAGCCTCCCTGTCTAGGTCTATTTCACATTACTTCCTTTTTCACACACCCTAGACTCTAGGTAAGCCAAACTGCTGCAATTATGATTCAGTATGCTCAATTTCTGCCTTTGTATTTTTTGGTATTCGTTCACCCCCATCCCCTCTCACCTTCCAGTCATGAACCACCTCCTATGAGAAGCCTTTCCTGATCCCCCAACTGATAACACTCTGCCTCTGCTCAAGTTATCACCCATAAGCTTATCTGTTTATATGGCATATCTCCCTTTTTAAATGTAAGATCCTTGAGATCAGAGATTTGTTTTCATTTTGTTTTTGTATCTTCTAGCACTAGTCAGTGTTTATTAAATGCTTGCTGTATTAAATCCCATTGAAATCAGGATTTGAATTATATCATAGTCAGGATATATAATTATTGGATTGCATAGTAACCCAAGAGGATGAAGGCACCAAGTGACCATCTTTTGAGAATCAAAGCTAAGCCAGTTCTGAATTATTTCTTAGAAATATTAAAGTTTATGGAATTTGCTTTGTAGTTGGCAGAAATAAATCCAGCGCAGCTCTCCAAGGACAGGTCAAGAACTAGCAACAAGTGAACATAAATGGGGCTAGACTTATAAAGACTTTTCATGTAGAGGGAAAATGTGACAAATATACAGGAGCAAAAATACTTCCAGTGACCAGGAAAGTAGACATAGAAATTCAAGGCAAGTGAAGCCTATCAGGCAAATGAATGATTTCTGAGCACAGTAAATGTTGTTCATATGTGAATTTTACATATCTCAAGCAGGTGGTACTGTAAGTCTAGTAGATACCATTTGACGTTTGGTGTTAAAAGTTACAGCCAACAGAACCTAACTATAAAGTCTCATGGGAAGCTTTGAGTTGTAAGGTAGTCTTAATAAAGATTTAGGTTGGATTTAGCCATTAGTAGATAACTATGCTCACAATGCATTACCCTAGTCCAATCTAAAAATAAAAGAATCAGATGAAATTTCCTTTGGCATGTTTCATGAGAGTTAAGACCAATGAAAGACAATTCACTCTATTTTATCTTCTATACAAATTGTCCTCAGTTTGTTTTTTTGTTGTTGTTTGTTTTTGGTTTTTTTTTTACTCACTAATGCCTAGATGTGACTTGTCTAGGACTTTTTTTTTTAAGATCATTTAGAATCCAGATCTATGATTCTAGGGGAATGGAAATACATGTGACCCCAAGAAAAGAAAGGAACCTTTTTAATCTAGAGGAGAAAATATAAGACATTCCTTTTTTTTCTGCACATAAAAATGGCTAAATTAACAGTTCTAAAATCTTTCTCTCTCCCTCTGTTTTCCTTCCTTTCTTTCTTCCTTGTTCCTTCCTTTCTTCCTTCTTTCTTTCTCCCTTCCTTCCTTCCTTTCTTTTTATTTACTGAAGTTTCTTTTAAAAACAAACCATTACATCAGTCTTCCCTTTTCAAGTATGATTAAATTCTGGATATACATTGATTACCTAATAGCAGAGCCTAGTGGACAAAGGTCTAACTCTCAAATCAAGAATATTTGTTGTGTTCTGGTCCTTGCTAGATAGGGTACTTTGCATAGACAAATCATTTAACCTCTAAGTACTCCCAGGAAACTTTCTAATACTTTAAGTTATCACTTGCTGATTTTTAGCTTCCCAGGACTTTAGTTTACTAATTTATAAAATAAGGGGTTTTCCTAGATGGCCTCTGAAATCTTATCATCTCTAGATTATAGATTCTATAGCTTGCCTACCTAGAGGGAGTTGCTACACCAGAAAATTCCCCTGATATCAATGAGATCATAGATCTGAACCAAAAAATTAAAGTGATAAGAGTGGTTATAATAAGAAGGTAGAAGAGGGAAAAGAAGGGGGAAATAGAGGAAAACAGAAAAAAGATGTCTAGCTAGCACAGATATAAAGAAAGTCAAATGGGAATCGAATGACAGAGTCCAAGTAATATTAAGAAAGAGATTAGAACTCAGATTTGTTTATGGCACTTGAACAGCATAAGAAGAACATTCTGAGCTTTTTAGTAAGGTAGTCCCCTTTTAGACTTTCCTCTTTCCATATTCTTATGGGAAGTGGATGAGCTGCCCTTAGCAAAATTCTAAGGAAATAAGAAACTCTATGTAGTATTTGTGATGTTGGTACCTAACATTTCCTAAAGTAATCTCCACTACCATATTGCTCATTTTAATATTGATGATTTTCAATGGGGCAAAATAGTCAGAAAACAAATAAAATGTTGGGCTTTTTCATGAAAGTCCTTTTCCCTAAATCCCCAGGATTTATTTTTTTAACAAAAATACTTTGGGAAGTTCTTATCATTGAAAATACATTTTCCACTAAAAGCAGAGCCTGGTCACTAAAACCATAGGGCAACTTTGCTGAAAGACAATTGAAGCTAAGAATATAAAGCTTCTTGAATGAAAAGAGGAGATTAAAATACCTATCTGAATTTTCTATTGAAAATCATTCATTGAAAATCATCTGTCAGTAAGATAAAATTAATTAAAGAAACCAACATAAATTCAATATTATAACATTAGGAAAATTAGGAAAATTTCAATTGTTAAACAATTAAGGAAGCAGATTGGAGAATTTTAAGCAAAGTCTAGCAGCTAATTCCACTTGTAGGACTCTTTAATTAACCCCCAAATAAAATGGTTTTGACTTTTACTTTTTTCTTCCCATGGAATTTGGAGATTTGGAAAAGCAACTAGAAAGTATAGCAAAATTCACTGATTAGGTCAGAACAGTTTTCCATTTGAAAAGAGAACCATAATGAAAACATAAGATTTGTGAACCTAGCAGAAAAGAAGAGCAGCCCTTAACATTGAATTCCCAAGGATCAAGGTAATCACTGAGCTATCCCAGTGCAAATACTTTATTAATTTATTCAAAGCTGGTTTTACTTATATAATCAAATCAGTTTCTGTAAATACCTTAAACATGTTTTTGATTTAAGATGTGAATTTCCTGCTATGTTGCATTTTTTAAGGCTCAATTGAGTAAGGCTGCTTAGTACTGACACCAAAGTGTGTGCATGTGTGTGTGTGTGGGGGGGGGATAATTTTGAATTTTTGTGCTCAGGTTATAGATCCATGGGCATCAACTGGGCACCTAAAGCACATGCAGCAAACAAGTTCCTGACCAACCCTATTCTTCGTCCCATGATAAAACAAAACAAAAAACATTTCTAATTGCTATTTTACCAACTATATGATGACTAAAAAAGATATTTCTTCCCTTAGTTGCTCTACCACACACACAAGTGAATCATATGAATTATTAGTTCCTCAGACATAGATTAAAACCCCTTTCAACACAAAGCAGTTCCCTTTTCAATGGGACTTAATAACTGTCCCATCCCAGAATATGACCAACTGAAGATTTCTACTCAGTGTCACCTCATTTCAGGAGTCTACTGTCCTAACTCCCTTCCTCTCCTTGTAAAATATTACTAGACTTTACATTTTCCCAAACCTTTTACTTCAACTTGTTTGTCTTTCTCCCCGGAAGAAGGAACAGGTTTGGTCTATAAATATGACCATACCATCACACCTTTGAGTTCCAGGCTTGTTCTACTGGCCTTGATCTCTGCTTATCTAATTCTCAAGAAGGAAGAGCAGATTCCTGATGACCTATTCTATCTTGGCAAATGGCAAACTACAAATTGAGCTCTAATTCTGAAAAGATAAAATATTTTTGGTAAGAGATAAACACAAGGCAAATGAGAAATACTTTATTCCTTGGCAGTGGAGGCTTCTGCCATCTCTCTGCCTGTGGCCTCTTCACTAGGTGATGGAAAAATGAAAAAGTATTCGTGAAATCTCTGTGGCCGTTATTCTAATCCAACAATTTATCCCAGTTGTACCTAATCTTGCCCTTTCCTCCCTGTTCAAATATAAACTTATAGAAATAAGGGTGATGATTTATTTATAAAAGGATCCCTTACATTACAAATAGGATTTTTCCTTACAAACACTCACCAGTTTATACCCTAACATTTAGCTTACCAAAATTTAGTCTTAAAATTTTCTGTATTAGGATGTAGCAGAATAAGCTGCACCTGTATTTAGTTCAGTTCATCCTTCACACAACACTTACTTGTTCCTGATTCTTGGTCCTCAATTTGTTGTTCCTCCTGTATGAAATACTATTTCTTCACTCTTTTCAAACTAGGACCTCCTCATTCATAGCCTTCCAAGTGGTCCCCACAGAGTCTATGCCTCTGTTAGGCCTCTACTCAATGGAAACATCTGCCCAGCCACTCAGTGATTCAGCAGATTCCAACCCGCAGAAGGAGAAAATTCAAGTTTTTAAAAATAGTTGTTCCCTCTACTTGGCATTCCGTGTACTGCCTCTATGGCTACCCCACCATCCTCCCCCCAAAAGAACTGCCCCAGCCTGGAATTCATATGCCTTCCTTATCTCTACTTCAGAGAATCTCTAGCTTCCTTCAAAGCAATCTTTCCCGATTCTCCAATTGTTATTTTCTTTTATGTCTCTTAAAAATTATTTTGCTCTACTTTGTATTTCCCAAGTAGACTGTAAGCTCTTTGAGGGCAGAGGCCATTATATTTTTTCCTATGTATTTCCACATCCTAGCACAGTGCCTTGTTACCTATGTTGCACATAATAATTCCAGGCTACCTCTGGGGAGATAAAGAGATTTCCACATGTTGTTGTAAACCTACATTGCTTTTTGTGTAACATGAACTATAGTATGTTTTATGTTTTTATTTCTCTAACAGTCATTGAAGAACTTAGCATATCCTGCCTTGGGTCATGGTTACCTGTGGTTATATCCTATTTTCCCAAGTAGACCATAAACCCCCTGAGGGTAGGGGCTGTTTATTTACTTTGGGTATTCTCTAGAGTGCCAACCACAAGCCTGAGGACATAGGCCCTACTTAAATGAATAAATGTTCTTCGATATGTTTTGGGGTATTTTTCAAATGTGTTTAGTTTTCTCTTTTTAACTCTAACATTCTGAAGGGAAGGGTTTGGCTTTTATTTTTTAATATAACTTTCCAAAGCACTTAATCCAGGGATTTGAATTCAGGTTAGATTCAATGGGATAATGTGGCTACATGGTACCCTGAATGGAGAATTGGACCTAGACTTAAAAGACCTAAGTTCAGATCTTACCTCTGATATTTATTACAGGTGTGACATTGGGCCAAATCACTTATTCTCCCTGGGCTTTATTTTCCTCATCTGGAAACTTCAGGGTTTGGCTTAGATGGCTTCTGAGTTCCCTTCCACCTTTAGGTCTATGATTCCATGAGAACAAGTGACCAGGCAAGGAGGCCTATGATAACAATGACTGCTGATAACAAGATGTCTTGGTTCTATCAGGAATGTTCTGCCACCTCTAACAAGTTAAATGAATGGCTCTGCTGTGTTGCCTCTATGTAAGTTTGGAGCAAAGCGTTACTCTTTCTATGAAACCACATTTCCTATCCCCTGGCCTATGATTATGGTTCTGGAATGGAGAGGATATGCAGCCACAAAGCAACCAAATAGTACACAAAAGTCTCCAGGCTGTAGGAGCTGCCTTTGGTAGGAAGAATGAAGAAGTCTTTTCCATGTCAGTTGAGCAAGAGCTAGGGATACCCTGTCCACTATAGGGGGAAGAGCCTAGAGTGGAGAAAAGGGAAAGATACTTCCCATGAAAAGCTGAGACAGCTGGTTGCTCACAAATTCATAAAACACCTTTACTTAACTAAGACTATTCCTTTAGCTAGATACCTCCAGACCAGAGGTTATTATCTTGTGTGGTATTGTGACAGAGGCTGGCACATAAGAAAAGTGCCAGGCTGAAGAGTGTGTGAAACTGATCACCTTGGCCAGGGAAGTGCCCCAAAGGATTGGAGTCTTGAGGAGGAGAAGACTCTGACCGGATGAGGAGTTGGTTGCTCTCAGTCTTGAGAAGTCGAAGACAGAAGGTGGAAAAAGACTTTCTCCTGAGGGTTACACACTTTTCCTGCTGGTGACTAGAAATCTTTCTCCCCAACATTTCCCAATTGAAAAGACAATTGAGGAGGAAACCTGAGAAAGACCTTTTAAATCTCTGCCTAACTTTACTTCAGCTCCTGTTGCCCTAAGTTTGAACTGTGGCCAAGGGGCCAAACCCAGGTTGAATCAACCCAACTTTCTCTCAAGGGGCTCAGGCTGCCAAAGCCTGAGTACCCCACCAAACTTGAGGAGGGAGGAAAAGGGTTTTAGAGAACCCCTTTTCCCTACTTTTCCTCTCCCATTCTTTCCCTGCTAGTTATTCCTTTGTATTACCCCAATTGAGTTGACATTAAAATAGTTATATTTCTCCAAGCTGAGTGTGAGTGAACAGATCAAGGGGAGACCCTTTGGTCTTCAGTAGTGGAGGGGGGGACAAGTGGGACAAGAGTGAATCTGGGAGAGCGAGCAGCCTTGGTTAAGGAGGGAAGGCAGAAGAGAGAAAATCTTCAAACCCCCTCTTCTCTCTCTGAGCCAACCCTAAACATAAGCTGTCTCCCTTGAACCCTGCTTTGAGAAGGGGGGTCTCTCATCTTTCTCCCTCTCTATACTAAAAGACTGAACCCCTCAAATACAAATTAACCTCTCCTCGAATACAGTATGTGTGTCTCTATGTGTATGACAGACTCCTTGGATAATCCATCTGATGAATCCTATGGATGCCTTCTCCAAATCATGTTTTTAAATACACAAATAAAATACATGGGGTTACCAAGGATACCTATTATATTAAAACACAGTCAAATTCAAATAAGAAATTTAAATATTATATTGAAATAAGAAAACTGAGATCTAGCAGTGGGTCTATTCAAAGTAGTGATGACTGAAAATGATATTTTGAAATCTCTGCAGCAACTGCAATGGGATATAAAAATATCTGTGATTTCTAATAGTAACAAAGTCATGAGTACTACTAATGCCACTGTGTATTGTTGCCTAAATTCATAATCAAAGGAGGTGCTCAAATTGAGTTAAAGGTTAGTGAATATAAAGATTCATTTTTTCCTATACAAATTCATGAATCGCTTGAAATTTCTCAACAGATATCTTGGTGATCGGTGCTGGATCTCAGGTTAAGAACCTCTAACCTAGATGTCTTGCTGACAGATCATATCTGCAATTATTTTCTCACAGAAGTAGAGTCTATGATATGAGGAGGAAATTCTCTCTTTCTCAGTGTTTTTCTCTGTCTCTATTTCTGTCCTTCTCTGTCTCTGTCTGTCTCTCTCTGCCTGTCCCTCCCTGTTTCTCTTTTTGTCTCTTTCTCTATCTGTCTCTCTCCCCCATCCCTTTACATTCATCCTAATCAAAGAAAAAAAGATTAGCAGAACCAAATCAGAAATCAGAGAATACATCATAGAAGATTCATGGAGGAGATTTAAGAATTAGGAAACAGCTATGGATCAGAAACCAGTCTCAGGAAAGACAGATGGGAGGAAGTGACCCCTATAAACTCTTTGTACTAATGAAGTCCATCCTGGCCAATACCCAGAGTTCAGGGTCAGAGTCAAGGAACTGTGGTCAGAACAGGAGTCTGGTTCAGTCACACAATCTCAAGACAAGTTTTTTGGGACTAGGTAGAATTACTAGAAATCTACTATTAAAAAGGTAAGGGATAAGGACTTAATTTGAAACTAAAGCTTTCCTCTCTAAGGCTACTTTCTATCTAATCTATATTTATCTTTTTTATATTGATTTATATACATGTAATCTCCCCTATTAGAATGCAAGCCCCTTGAGGGCAAGGACTCTTTTTGCTTTTTCTTTGTATCCTTAGTATTTAGTAAAATACATGGCCCAAAGTAACCATTTATTATATATCCGTTTATTGATTGCTTAAAAATGGCATTTTCTTGTCAAGCAACCTGATTCAAGTGTCAAAATTCTCTTGGAGTGAAAAAATCTTTAGATTTCCATAGCTTGACTTGAGTTTATGAGAAAGAAAAAAAAAATCATTTAAGTTATATTTGACTGAAAACTGGGATAGAGGAGTAAAGTATATATATTTTTAAAACTTTGATATTTTTGCTTATCATTGCCAAGCTCATCATTTTATTTAAGAAATTGGTTTAAATTTTTCCATGTGTTATAAGATACTACCTAGGTGAGAAGTGATAGCTAAGAGGTGACTTTAATGAATACCTCTGAGTGATGAAAGGTTTATTACCTGGGGAAGGAGATAAGCTGTCCTCTTGCTAAGGACAGAACAAGAAGGAAGGGGTTTAAACTCCAAGAAGAGGGATTTATGTTAGACATTAAAAGAAGCTTCTTTGTCGTAAAGTTTGCCGTGATGTTCTCCAGTAGCTTATTGAGGGAGATGATAACTATTTCCAAGGAAGAGAATATCAAAAATTATGAATGTCAGGGCTGAAAGGACCTTCGAGATCATAAGACCATAGATTTAGAGCTAGAAGGAAGCTGGCATTACCTAGTCCACTTCCTTCGTTTTACAAAGGGGGAAACTGAAAGCTAGAGAAGTGAAATCAATGGTTCAGAGTCATCCAGTGAATCAGGGACAGAGCAATAATTCAAACCCAGATCTCAACTCCCAAGTCCATTTAGTACAATGGACCTCGTATGGCGAAAGACTTTAAGCAATCTTTAAACAATGCCTTAAAATGTTTTCCTTCCCATAACCCTGAAACACAGATCTCTCTATTTCATAGGTAAGGAGACCAAGGTAAATAAGAGTGGTTTGCTAAGAGAACTACAGATGTTTTTCAGTTGTTTCAGTTGTGTTGGACTCTTTGTGACCCCATCTGGGGTTTTCTTGGCAAAGATATTGAGCTGATTTACCAGTTTCTTCTCCAGCTCATTTAATAGATGAGGAAACCAAGACAAACAGGGTTAAGTGATTTGCCTAAGCTTACATCACTAATAAGTCTCTGAGGCTGGATTTGAAATCAATTCTTCCTGAATCTGATTTCAAGACTGGCACTCTATTTACTACAACACTACCTGCCTGATTCCTAGATTTTCCTGTCTTGACTTCCATTATATCTCCCAGAGTCCTATTGACTATCTTCCTCAATTCTGAAATTCTGGTTTCTAAACTTAACTTGTATATCTTATTTTCTAAATGGACATATTTCAAAATAGAAGCAACTTTAAATGTCCATTCTTTCCTTCTTGATTCCATATACTTCAACTGTGCTCTCATATGGCATTCAAAGACTAGCACTCAAGAGCTAGCACTAATACTAACTTATTGTGTGACCATGGATTAGTCATTTCCCTTTCCCAGAGTGAATGATCTCTATTATCCTTTCCGGTGCAACTAGGTGGCACTTTAAGTAGAATTCTGGGCTTGGAGTCAAAAAGATCAGAATTTAAATCTAGTCTTAGAAACTTACAAGTTATGTGACTCTAGGCAAATCACCTCACCCTGCTTGCCTCAGGTTCCTCATCTGTAAAATGAACTGGAGAAAGAAATGGCAAAATACTGCAGTATCTCTGCCAAGAACATCTTAAATGGTGTCATGAAGAATTGGACACAAATAAAAAAACTGAACAATTATCCTTTCCATTTCTAAAGGTTGACCATCCTAATAAGACATAGGATCATTAATTTAGACCCGGAAGGAACCTTAGAGATCTTCTAGTCCTATTTCCCCATGTCACAGGGGAGAATGCTAAGGCCTAGGGAGGGAAAATGATTTGTCCCAAGTCATATGGCTAGCTAGTCAGTGGCACAACTGGAATTAGAACTCAAAGTTTCTAGACTGAGTTCAGCACTTCAGCTACTCTATCACTGACATCAAATTGGTTAAATCAGGATCACTGGGGAATTTCATCTTTGTATCATAGATCTAGAATTAGAAGTGACCTCAGAGAACATCTAGGCCACTTCTTATTTTATAGACCCTTTCATATTGTGAGGAAACTGAGGCCCAGAAATATTAGCTGACTTGTAAAAAGGTCACACAGGTACTTACGTAGGAGAGCTAAAACTGGAACCCAAGTCACCTGGCTCTAAATTCAGTGCTAATTCTTTTGCACTACATGCCTTAAGCAACATCTCATGGTAGATCGACTCTGGTCCTATAAAGAGTGATTGTTCTACCTGGCCCACTATCCTGATATTTTTGGGTGGTTCCCTGAACAGGTCTGGCCTGCACCCACCCACTCTTTGCAAGCAGCATGAAAGGATGCTAGGAACCCAGCAGGCACAAGGAGAGGCAGGCTCTCTCTTCAGTGTCCTGCTGTTTTCAGGAACACTGTCCAAGTGACAGCGTATGGATGCGTGTATATATCTGCTGTCTTTGTAATGAAATGGTGATTCAAGGCAGTCCTGGAGCTCCTCTTTACACATCCACAAACTTATGCCATACACAAGGAGGGCAGCTGCTCCACCAATCTGCCCTGTTTTTTCAAGTGAATACTTTTTCATTCTCTCTGTCTCTCCCTTTCTCTTTCTCTCTCCCCCTCTCTCCCTGTCTCTCTCTCTTTCCCTCTTCCCCTCTCTCCCTGTCTCTCCCTGTCTCTCTCTCTCTCTCTCTCTCTCTCTCTGTCCCCTCTCTCTGTCTCTCTATCTCTCTCTCTGTCTCTCTATCTCTCTGTCTCTCTGTCTCTCTCTCCTCCCCCCCCCCCGTCTCTCTGTCTCTCTCTCTCCTTTTAAAGACACCAAGGACACCCTTATAATCCTCCAGAGCTCTGAAGACTAATAGGGCACTTCCTATCTGTGGTACCCCCCCCCCCAACCTTCAGGCCAGACAGCACTCCAGGAGCAAAGGAACCAGAGCCGAAATTAGCTGCAACCCCCAAGAAGGAGGATTTCTGGTTCAGGCATGAAGCCATCATAGAGCACAGTTGTAACCATGCCCAGTTCCTTTGGTCTTGAACTGAACACTCTCCCTCCCTTTGCCCTCCTCCACACACATTTAAAAACAAATAAATTACTCTATTTGACTGGAGCAAAAAAATCAGTCTTGTTTTAGATATACCTGTTCATCACAGTGGACAGCATGTGCCAACATTGAGCTATCTCCAATACATACCATATGCCCGTTTCTTTACTTAGATTTTTTTTTTTTGAGAAGGGAATCCTTTAGAGAATCTGATGTCCCAGCATACTTGGCAAGTCAGACAATGACACCAACACAATATGTGCAGGGATGATGGGTAGCTAGACAAATACACACACAATCCTCCTCCCCTCAACCTAATGCACAAAGTAGTTTCTTATATTGTTTGACCTTACTCATCAGCTACTTTATCTATGTACGGTAACTAAATTAAAATAAGCTCAGTGCTAACGAAACACAGTCGATTAAGACAGAATCAGGTCACACTTCTGGTTGAATTATGCAACCAAGTTTCTCACCCAGAATTTGGCTATGGACAGACAGACACACACACACACACACACACACACACACACACACACACTCTTCTGGTTGTATTATCTGAATCACAATCATGATCCAAACATTTTTCACAAGCAGCCACGTTATACACAAAAGCAAATTCTAGGGAGTTCAATGAGGGACTCCATTCTTCCTTTTCATGAACCAGAAGGAAATAAATTCTATTTTGTCATCTCAGGGCTTTCTATTATTTCAATGGTAATCAAGGAATTCGATTGGCCATTCCTAGAATTCTCAAGAACTCTTCAGAAAAAGTCCAACAACCATGTCTTGTTCCTGAATGAGTTGGGCTGCTTTGGTAAGCACTGAAGTGAGGGGTATTGCGGGATCCCAACTAATTAAGGTAAGGTAAGGCTCTCAAGCTAGCTACGAGAGCCCCAAACCTCCATTTAGATCATAAGGCTTCACAAGAGCCGCCCAAGCTCATCAGTTTTCACAGACTAGTATCTTAAGCTTGTCAAGTGCTTAGCAAGAGCTTTCCAAGGCAAGTTTGTAGCAAGCATATGGTAAACTCGTCCAGTCCATATGACTGGTTGAGCATCGACCACCACTGTTGATACAATATATCACTTCTTCCTCAATATTATGACAGCATTTGTCAATGAAAATTAAATTACTGTCAAACTTATCCCGCTAACTTACGGCACAACAATCAGAGGAAGCCAGCTCAGTGACTTAAGCCAATAAGACCTCTTCTAAATGCTCAACCAATTTACGCGCTAGAGAGAAAGACCTTGCTATCTTATTTGTGACTTCAGTGCCAGCATGGAGGAATCGCCAAATTTAGCCAAGGGGAGAATAAGAGAAGGCTTAGTATGATCTAGACCATTGGTCTATACTAAGGTACATGTGTATGCGTGTTTGTGTGTGAGGATAGGTGCGAGTCAGTCAATATTTTATATAGGAAATAGCACCAAATGTTGCATCCATGTGCTAGTTAAATAAAATTTTAAAATCCCATCTTTAGAATCAAAAGACCATTCTGTTGTGTGTTTAAAATCTAATATTGATGTACTGAAGCAATCACATGGAACACATTCAAAAGAGAGATTAAGGCTGAAACGAATATTGGTTTCTTCCATACCTTTGAAAAATCTCTGCCTTTCATACCAGTGCCCAAGACTTACAGCACTAAGTCATTTATATTTTCCCAATAAAGGATTGCATTAACTATGCATATCTTTGGGTTTCAAAAAAAAAGTCTGAATTTGGAATCTCATATTTCTCTTTTTGAGCATTGCACTGGGAAGAGGCTTGGAGAAAGAAGACTGGCAGAGAGATTTACAGGCAGGTACATTGTGGGCAACACAAAGCTTATTTGCATCTAGTAATCATGGTAATAGTAACCATTTCTCATTTTATGCACACCCTTCCTCTTGCCTTCCTCTCCCCTACCCCTCCCACCCCTAAATCCATGAATTCAATCTCCCCTACCATCTAAAGAAAATACCTTTGAATTGAGGCTGACTGATAGGATCAGTTTGGAATTTTTGCTTCTTTGTTATTTTTCCTCTGCACCTTTCATGAACAAATTTTCTCATTAATTTGAGCAGCCAGTGACTTCAGCAACATCAAACTGATTTTGACTGTTAGCATTGGCAAGGTTTATTGGAAGGAGTGAAGACACTTTTTTTTTTTCTGGACCAAATTTTCCTGCCTTTCCAGCATGATTTCTTGATGCAATAATATACTAGAGTAATGGTCAAAAGGGAAATTGTGGATGCCAATCCCACTTGGAATTAGATGCTTTCTTATTTGTGGCCTGCAATAACTAGAAATATGGATCTGCAAAAACCCCAAATGAGCCCAGTTTCCTTTGACTTTGTGTCTAAATACAACTTCATGGCTCCTTACAGACTAGGGGCATACTTTGACAACTGAGAAGGTGGAGGAACTCCCTGGCCTTTTGAACCTGTATGCACAGCTGGGAGCCATCTAGGATGGAATGAGGCTCGTGAGGCATTAGTGGGCTCTAATTTCCATATGAACAGGAGGACTTATCTAACTTAAGAGTCCTAGTCCCTGGGATTTGTTTGGGGGAACTGAGTTCACTTTGGTCATGGATTGGATGAAGGTATAAGCACCACGTTCATTTCTCATTCTTAGCATTATCATTCAGAGTAGGTAGGGAAGGAGAATGTCTTCAGAAGGGGAAAAGAAATGGACTTCTAGGGAAAATGTAGCTGCTTTTGTTCTCCAGTTCTCTCCCAGAAGTACAGGAGCTACAGATCAGAGGAAATTCTGAAATGAAGAAAAGAACTGAGCTTTTAAAGGAAGGAGGGGTGGGGCAGGGAGGAAGAAAGAAACAAAGATGCCAGTGCAAGGAATGTTTCCCAGATCTTTTTCACCACGCCCATCAAATAGTACAAGAGCTGATGAAAATTAGGTGGATTGAACAGCCACAGCCCATTCATTTCATCCTTCTTAATTAGAAGTGACTCTCTTCTTATTATTAGATAAAGGCATTAGGCAGAGGTTTACACACTGGATGGGGTACTATATAAGGCACTGGACTGGGAATCAGGAAAACTGGTTCAAATCCCAGCTCCATCACTAAATAGGTGAGTTGCCAAGTACATGTCCTTTAATCTCAGTTTTCTCATTTGTAAAAAGGATGGTAATACTTGCACTATTTACATGGCATTTGAAAAATAATAAATGTATGAGGCATTGAAAACTTGTGAGTTCCCTTTTCTAGGTGGAGAACAAAATACTTGAGATTTATCCTATTCAACTGGAAAAAGAGTACACTGAAGAACAATGCTCTTCTCAGACTAATGATTCCTGAATGCTTATAATTTGCAGAAGTCCATCTGTAAACAAGGATCAAAAACATAATAATAACTAACATTTAGAGAGTTCTAACAGTGCCAGGCACTCTGTTAAGTACTTTACAGTTATTATCTCATCTATTCTCACAACAACCCTGGGAAGCAAGTGCTATTATTTTTGTTATCCCCATTTTACAGGTGAGGAAACTGAAGCAGAGAGGTTAAGTGGCTTGGCCAGGATCACACAGCTATTATGTATCTAGGGCAGAATTGAATTGAATTCAAGTCTTCCTTGACTCTAGGCTGAGTGCCCTATCCACTGCACCACCTAGCAAAGTGAGATTATGCTAGCACTACAAAGAACCTTAGATATAATCCATCTATTCATAATACTATAAGATTCAGAACCAGAAAGGACTTTAGCAGTTATCTCATCCAACCTCTTTTTTCTTACAGATGACAAAAATGAGATCCATAGAAGTGAAGGGACTTGTCCAAGTATACCCAGTAAGCTGGTAGAAAAACCCAAAGTAAAACTTGTACAAAGTAAAAGTTGTCTCCTGATACCCTGTCCCAAACACTTCCCACTCCTCCTTGTTGCCTCTTCTTATGATGCAGGCTACATTGCCTTCCAAGGTACCAAAAGATAGGGTGACTGGAACTGATCTCTGAGTGTCACCCTGGCCATCCTGATTTCACTGACTCGACAGTCAGGTTTCAATCCCAAATCCGGTTTCTAGCACACAAAGAGGTATGTGTTGGCAGTGAAACAAAAGCCAATGTGGGTGGCAAGGTAGCTGCAAATTTAAGCATGAGTGCTCTGGGTGTGGGGGCTTACACCTGATTACCAGATGCTTCAAGCAGATGGCCAGGGAAAAAAAGAGAGCAAGGCTCATGGTTGCTTCAATGGGGTTACAAAAAGCACTGAATCTAGAGAGAGCAGAAAGAATGCTTGGCTGCCTATCCCAGGGACCAAGACAGACCTGAGCACAGTAAGTCTGTAAGTGAAGGTTCTGGGAAAACCTTGAATCTGCTGTAATAGATGAGAACCTGATTTATTTATTTTTAACTAGAGATTGAAACAAGAAGAAGGCTTAGTACTGAAAAAGAAGCTATGTTTTGACCACAGAAACAGCTTTAGGATTTCTTCTTTTGCTGATTGCATGGAACAGCACAGGATGCATCTGTTATTTGATCCAGAAGGTGTCAATAAATGTGATTCATTTGCAAATTGGCTTTTCAGCAGTTGGCTTGGTGAGCAATAAAAGGCAACTTGCATGTGGTGTTTAGACCTCATAACCTGCAACCTTGATCTGAGGGTTCTCTCTGTCACCCCAACCTGCTTTTTAGCCTAGCTTCAGAGCACACCCCTCCACAGCTAAGTCCTATGAGTGGACATAGTCCAAGTTTGGAAGGCTAGACCCGTTATAGCCCTGCCAAAATGGGAAGATTAGCTGTGGGGTAAGAGGACTTTGGTAAGACGCTTTCTGATGGATTGGGAAATGGCCAGCCTTCTCTACTAAATAGTGGTATAGAATGCTAAAGGAAGGACAGGGGGCAGGGGGCAGGGCAGAAATGGAATGCAGTCATTTCATATAGACCATGTGGACAATTCAGCCCTAAAGTATATTTTATTTCTTTAAAAATATTTTTGTTGATATCTTGTGTTGATACTTCATCAGTTTTTTCCCATTATATCTCATCTCTCCCTTTCCCCTTACAGAGAACCATCCCTTCTAATAATGAATCTTTTTTTTTACCTTTTTAAAAAATGTTTTGCAGTTATAATTATTTTTTCCCCACTTATATGTAAAAGTGATTTTTGGCATTCATCTTCTGGCATTTTGAGTTCCATAGTCTTTCCCTCTCTCTCTACCCTACCCTGTCCCTGAGATAGTAAGCAATTTTCTCTAATAAAAGTTTTTAAATTTAAAAAAAGTGATTGACCTAAGTTAACCCTTACAACTGCAAGGTCAAATATTATATGTAGTGTCCACACCGACAGTTGGCTACCTTTGCAAAGAAAAGTGCAAGATTAATTCTCATATCTCCTCTTTAGGGCCATTTTCTTTTAATAGCATTTATCTTTGTTTTGTTAGTCTACTTTCTATTTCCATTATCATTGTTAATATGTATATTGTTTTCCTGGTTTTGCTTACTTTGCATCAGTTCATATGAATCTTTTCATCCTTCTCTGCATTTATTACATTCATCATTTCTTAGAATATGTTTCATTTCTTGAAATGCTCTTATTTTTTTACATTATATTTTCTCATCAGCTGGAATGTGAGTTATTGGAGAGAAGTACATTTTCCACTTTTCTTGTGTCTTGAAAAGGCCTAACATAAACTTGAGTGCCCAGTAGATGTTCAAGAAAAGCTGGTGAGATGATTTATAAGTATCACCAAAGCTCCACAAAAAAAAAAGAGGGAAAGGGATTTTGGCCAATTTCCTAGAGGTTATTCAGTTCAGGAAATTAACTGTTACCAAGCTAGGTCAATAGTCTCTTGGGCCCAGTTAGTTGACTGATGAGCCATGGTCACCAAAGACTGCTACTAGCTGACACCAGACCAGATGCATAATCATTTTCTGGCACTTCCAGGTTACCATCTTGATTTTGTCAAATGAATATGTGAATGAATGAATGAAATAATACTATTCCACACAGCATTGAATCAAATATACTTCCTATGTCAGCAAAATCATATAAATCAGAATCTACTTTACTCCTACTCTGTGCTCTTTTGGGCATTGTGAAGAATAGAAAGAAGTGCCACATAGGCATTGGCCTGAAGGATTTAGTGTTATGCAAGGAATCTTATAGGGCAGATAGTCATGCAATAGACAATGAGAGGTCTGGAGCCAGGAAGACCCGAGTTCACATTTAATGTCAGACATGACCCTGGGTAAGTCACTTAACTCTGTTTATCTCAGTTTTCTCATTCATAAAATGATCTGTAGGAAATGGCAAACCACTAAAGTATCTTTGCCAAAAAATTCATAAATGAGATCATGGAGAACTGAATATGACTGGAATGATCGAACAAAATCAATCAACCAGGTTGAACTAGGTTATGAGAGTACAGACACCATCAAACCTAACACTATTCATCATATAGATAAATTGACTTGTAGGATTTAAATTACTATCCAACATGTGAGGAGAATGGGTGCTGGGAATAGTAGTTTTAGGGTACAGAAATTCTAATTACACAGACTGAAACCCTAGATGTTGTAGAAGAGTTAGAATTTGAAGGCAAGACATTTGATTTCCAATCCAGTATTTTCTGTCTTCTAGACCTTTCCCTACTCATAATAAGCTATGCTCTTAGTGGATCAAATCATATTAAAGCATCCGTATTTTTAATTCTAGATGATATAGTAGAAGGAATGCTGTTCTGGGAAACAATAGACATTGTTTCTAGTGTAGGTTTGCCACCCAGTAGTTGTATAATATTGAGCAAATCACTTAGACTTAGTTCTTCATCTATAACATAAGGAAATTGAACTAGATAACTTCTGATGTCTTTTTTATCACAAAAAAAGTTGTACGTTCTTTATGACAGATTGAATACACAAATTGTTTCTTATTTCTCTGAAGTGGGAAGGAAGGAAGGAAGGAAGGAAGGAAGGAAGGAAGGAAGGAAGGAAGGAAGGAAGGAAGGAAGGAAGGAAGGAAAGGAGAGGAAAGAAAAAAGAAAGAAAGATCATTTTCCCTGGGGCTATGATTTTTCTTAAAAATAGTTTTGTCTAAGCCCCTGGGTAAGGGACAATCATACAAATTCTAAACACCTAGGAATAATCAGAGGGGCCTGCCTACCTCTTCCTATGCTAATCACCTCCTCCCTGCCAGTCCCCTTTCCCTCAGCCCTGTTTTCATGGAACTCTGGGGAGGAAGGGTGGGAGATGATGGCGATAGGGTCAGCTCTGGAATGGCAGAGAGCATCCAGGTTGTGACCAGTTACAGTTACTCCAGACCCCAAGGCTCTTTCAGCACAGAGACAAGGATTAGCCCTGGTGTCCTGGATAGATTCCAGCTCAGATCATTTCATTTGGCCTACTTAGTGTTCCCCTAGGGTTTCCAGGGAATAGATTATTCATCACTGTCTGGGCTGCCCACATGCAGAGGATGGCTTCCACCCCAGAAGTGGCTGTATCCTATACAGCCTGGGTGACACATCCAGGATCTCCAGCCCCTGCAAAAAATTTGCAGAGATTTTGGGAGAGGACAGCAATAGGAGGGTACCTATTATTTCAAGGTGGCTTAATAAAAGAACAGTTTTATTTGGCTATCTGATTTGAAATTCAAGTAAACATGAGCCACATAAATTGCCCTTATGGAAAATGTTCCTGGTCATTTCCCCTGTAGAGTCTTGATAATATCAAGCACAAATTCTATATTCCACAGAGCAGATCAATGGAATCATATCTGGCCTCTTGATTTTACAAGAGGTGGCTCATTTCTCTAGGAGACCCTGTCTCCGAAGCTCAAATTTCAGGGCTAGACAAGACTTCCCTAGATGAGAGACTAAGAAGACAAAGTGATACAGTATGATGCCCACCGGACTATGTGAAATCATTTGCGGAAGGTGGCTCACTTACTCCCCTTATTGTGTCAATAATTCTGCTTTAAGACAAAATTTAAAAAGGAAGAGAATAAGGTAAAGAAGTGAGAGTGAACATGGTCCTTGCCACAGAGGAAATAAGGACCTAACAGCCAAAACAGAAGATCTCAAGGTGTGGAAAGACTGAGTCAGTTGTTGTTCCATAGGCTTCTGTTATTGAACATGTATATTAGCTCTTGTTCTCCTTTGTTCTGCCTCCATTGATAATAATAACCAACATTTATATAATTATTTGTTTTTTTTTTTCACATCACTTTGAGTATACTTAAACCTCATAGTAACTTTGAAACCTGGTTGTTATTATCTCTATTTTTCACATAGGATAACTGAGGCTCAGAAAGATTGAACTATTAGTTCTTAAATTACCCAGCTCTTAAGTGTCAGGCTGTAGATTTGAACCCAAGTCTTTATAAATCAAGGTCCAAAATTCTAGCCATTTTATATAATACTGTCTCTTAGACTTGGTACTATGGTGAAAAAAGCAAGTGTTAGCCATCTGGGAAAGGTTTAGGGAGGCCTCAGAGGGCTGGAAGATGAGTCCCAACAATGTGAAAAGGGATATGCTGAATTTCTCACCATATTCTGGCCAAAGGATTTTTTTTTTTGGCTTGACACATAACTGACAATCTGGCTTCTCTATCTCTCCCTATCTCTCTCACTCTCTGTCTCTCTGTCTCCCTCCTCTCTTTCTTACCTCCCCCCCCTCCTCTGCCTCCCTCTATTTCTCTCTCTACCTTTTTCCTCCTCTCCCTCTCTCTGCTTTTGTCTCCCTCTCCCCCTCTAACTCTTTGACATTATCTTTTGTCTCTTCCTCCCTCTCTCTCCTTTTTTTCTCCTTCTCTCCCTCCATCTCTGCTTCTGTCTCCCTCTCTTCCTCTGTCTCTGATGCTTTCTCTTGCCTCTTCCTCCCTCCCTTTCTCTCTCTCTCCCTCTCCTCCTCCCTCCCACTGTTTTCCACTCCCTCTATCTTTGTTTTTTTGCCTTCCACTGTCTCTGTATCTCTGTTTATTAATCTCCCTCTCTCTGTGTCTCTTGTTTTCCTTGCTTCTATCTCTCCCTTCTTCATCCTCTCTCTTGTTCTCTCCTAAAATTTGAGTATTTTGTCAGATTCTTAAAAACATATAGATCTATTTAAAACAACAACAACCACCATCACCAAGAAATAGAATCCATAGAGTTTGATCTATTTCAATAACAAAGCTGACTGAGGAAGAACAATGTTCTTGCAAGAAGCAACTCTGGCTTTTTCTGGCCTGTCATCTCTAGTGTTCTAATCATTACAGTACATCCGCTCAGCATTACTTTTCCTTCTGCACAAATAATTAAGAAACACCTGTGTTCTCTCAGTCAGTGTGATACACTGAGGAGAGCCACCCTCACTCCCCAAATTCGGCCCGTGCTTTCCCAGGCCGAACAAGGGCAGCTTGACGCCCAGGGCTGAAGCCTTATCAGGAAGAAAAAACCCCACCGCACCAGAAAAGGGTATCTGGAGCAAAACCGAAAATTAATCTGCCTCAAAATGGCCGAAGCCCCCATACAACTTTGAAATCTGAATAAACTCCTGGAGGTGACTCTTTGCCAGCACTTACTCCTATGCCAGCTTTCTCACAAACGAACAGCTTGTATCCCCATGAAAATCAATGGATGGAACAAATTGTATTAAATTATGTAAAATGATACTAAAGAGCACAATCTACCAGTAAAAAGGAAAAAAAATTAAACCCCCAGAAAATCTTGTTTTAATAAATCTGGCAAAATTATAGGAGACAATTAGGAGAAAAATGCTAAATTTTCATTACACTTAAAGGCATGTCTCATGGCCGTAAGGAAAGAACTGAGATTTATCTTCTCATAGGTCAGACAAGTATAATTCTTTGTGCCTTTGACACCTGTGAGTTATTTTGCCCACTTCACACACTATAGAGAGAAAGCTCATATCTCAGCTCCCTTGGATGGGCACAAACTGGCCCAGGCTGCAGAAACCAATGCACATTTTTTGGAACCAAATTTTCTTCCCTTTCACATGGATTTTTTTTCCCTTTGGTAAATAACTGTAATTAGCACTGAACTTGCAATATAACCTCTTGCCTATAAGCGGAAAAAACGATTTAAAAATATTTTAGCCACTTCCATCTTTTCAATACCCTCCAACAGCTGCCAATTCTTTTTTTCCTTTTTCATTTTTTAATTCAGGAATTTTCAGTGACATGGTGATCAATAGGTCAGGTGGTCTGATCCACCCAGGCTGAGAGCTGGCTAGTTTAGGCTAATTTTTAGCAGGCTCCCAGGTCAGACACATCATGCAGGACTCTGCTACATTAAAGGGCAATCACCTTAGCAAGTCACTTAATGTTTCTGGGTCTCCACTTCATCGTTTACAAAATGGGGAGAGATGGGTTGAACTAGATGATATCATGTTCTCAATGACAATTGGTAGGAAAGTAAAACTCTCCAAATAGTAGTTTGTCTCTAATAACTATAGAATAATTGATGCTTAGCCATTCTGACTCAACGAAATCAAGCACATAGCAAGTACCTACTATGTACAGATCGCTGTATTAAGCACTGAAGGAGATAGAGATACTGATAACATAAAGTACCATTTTCATGAAAAAAAAAAAGAAATGTGAATTAGTAGGAAAGATAAGACAGAAACCCCAAAAATAGGACTAGAGAGAGAGAGTTCTTAACCAAGCAAAGGATAGATCATAACAAAAATAAAAATGGATCATTTTGATTCCATGTAATTGAATACTTTTTGTACAAATTATATCAGTGCAACCAGAATTAGAAAAAAGCTACAGAAAGATGAAAAGATTGCATCAATGAGAAGGATCTAATATCCAAGATATATAGGGAACCAACACAAATATTTTGTATAAATATGTAAATCTTAAATAAAGTCCAAGAGACATTCTCCAATAAGTGTAAGTTTAAAAAGCATGAACAAATCAAAGAAGATGGGCAAACAATTTTCAATGAAGAATTGCAAACTATTGATCATAACTATATGAGAAATTGCTTCAAGTCCTAAGAAGAGAAATATAAACCAAAATAAATTATGAGGCTTCAGTCATACCTAGCAAATTGATAAAAATTACTAAGGATGATAATAATCATTGTTGGAGAAAGTGAGGAAAGAATGGCAAACTAATGTCTTACTCATTAAACATTTTCCATTTCATAAAGAAATTTGGAATCATGATGAAAAAAGTGACTAAAATATTCCCATCCCTTGCCCAAAAATGCCTTCGATAAATACGTACTCCAAAGAAGTTAAGAGGCAGAAATGTCCCATATATGCTGATGCATTGCTGGTGGAGTTGTGAACTGATCCAACCATTTTGGGAGGCAATTTGGAATTATGCCCAAAGGGCTTTAAAAGATCCAGCAATACCACTACTAGGTTGTTACCCTAAAGAGAGAATAATAAAAAAACATTTGTACAAAAATATTCATAGCTGTGCTCTCTGTGGTGACAAAAAAAATTGAAAAATAAGGGGGTGTTCATCAATTGGGGAATGACTGAACAAATTGTGGTATATGATGGTGATGGAATACTATTGTGCTGAAAGAATGATAAACTGCTTGATTTATATATGAACTGTTAAGACCTCCACGAACTGATATGGAGCAAAATGAGTAGAACCAGAACATTATACACGGAGACTGATACACTGTGGCACAATCGAAAGTAATAGACTTTGCTACTAATAGCAATGCAATGATCCAGGACAATCCTGAGGGACGTATGAGAAAGAACGCTATCCACATTCAGAGGAAGAATTACGGGAGTAGAATTGCAGATGGAAAACATATGATTTATCACTTGTTTCTATGGGTATAGGATTTGGGGTTTTGGTTTTTAAAAGATTATTATAAAAATTAATAATATGGAAATAGGTATCAACATGTGTATAACCCAGTGGAATTGCTTGTTAGCTCCAGGAGTGGGGAGGGAAAGGGGGAGGAAGAGAAAATGAAACATGTGACCATAGAAAAATATTTAAAAATAGATAATTTTTAAAAAAAATTAAAAAAAAGAAATGTCCCATATACACAAAAATATTTATGGCAAAATATTTATATACTCTTGTAATAACAAAGCATTGGAAACAAAATAGATGTCTATTGATTGAGAAGTGGGCAAACAAAATTATAGTATATAAATCTAATGGAATATTATTACACTAGAAGAAATAATAAATATAGAATTCAAAGAAGCACCAGAAAACTCAAATTATAAAGAATAAAGTAGAACCAGGAAAGCTATCATATAATGACTACAAGATATAAATTCAAGCAACAACAATAACAAAACAAACTAGACTGTGTAATTATAAAGACCAATCTAGTGCTCCAAATCTAATGCTATAAAATGTACTCCCTGCCCGTCATTGTAGACTTGGGAAATGATGGGTATGGAACATTGCCTATATTGTCAGACTCAAATGAGTGTTGATTAATTAAAATGACTTTCTTATTTTTCATTCCTTTTTCTGAGACACTCTCATAGAATGGAAAAAATACTCAATTTGTAGTCAGAGGATCAGGGTTCAAATTCCACCTCTGTGAAGAATTACCTGTATGACCTTGAACAATTTATTCCATCTCTCCAGGTTTCAGGTCCTTCATCTCTAAAATGAGGGCAATGGACTATCTGGCCTACCTGATCCCTTCCAGGTTTAAATTGATGATACCATGATATAACTTACCGATAAGAGAAATGGGAGTCCTATATTTAGAAATAAAGATAATGTAAAAAAAAGGTATCAATAAATATTTTTAAAGAAATGAAAAAAAAACACAGAGCCACAAATAAATTATAAGACCAAATAAAACTTTCTTCATACCCTTTTATTCCCATACTTTCCATATTCTATGAAATATCTGGCTGGTGGAAGGAGAATGATATGGGGAGCAAGGATTACAAAAGACTTCATGGAATAGGAAGGGCATGACAAGTTTTCAAAGTTTCATGTCATATTTAAATCAAATGTACTAGGAGGTATTACAAAAAGATTCATCATAGGTGTTTAAATAGATAATGAGAGGGAATGAAGGGAAGATGCACTTTGCTATTTAAGTTTTTAATATAATAGACTTTCTTAAGGTAGAGCAAAGCCATATCTTTCAATGTCTGGAATTCGTTTTTCTCTTATCTGCAACTTCCTAGCATAACCAAAGTAATATAATTTTTTCAAATGTCCTAACAGGATACATTGGTAAGATTCTCTCCTCTTCAACATATCATTAGGTCAAGCCATTCTGCCCTGCCCCCAACACCAGTCCCCATCCAATGTGGCATAGTGCTTAGATGTTGGATGTTGGAATAATCCTAATATATTTCAATGTAGACATGAAACTTTAGGAGCAACCAGATTCTATGATAAATGATTGACTGTCTTGGTCAATGGTCTTCCATATACCCATCACTGAGCCATCATTTCTGATTCCCAACATCTGCCTTCTTTCCTGTAGTTAAAAGAGCAAGGTCCTATTGCACTCAGTCAACCAAGTGGAGTTGTAAGTCCAACTGATTCACTCCCCAGGAAAACCTACATATCAGGCATGCCAGAACTTTGTAGATTCTTCCAGATTCAAGTAGAATCTCAAAAAGTTGACTCACTTAAGAATCTTTTGGGATCTTAACAAAAACAAGAAAATATACTGAAAGTTTCCATTTTATCTTCCTCCCTTTTATCAGAATCAAGCTTAGTATTTAGTTCGGTTTTAGAATTCAGTTCAATCAGTATTTAAAATATTTAAATAAATAAACAAATAATGATGTGTATATATATATCATATATAATATTATGTATAAATGTGTTTGTGTATGTATTTATATTCTGTACTAACTTCGAAATACTAATAACTCACATTCATAGAACAATCTAAAATCTCTAAAGCACTTCCCTCAAAACAATGCTTTGAGGAAGGAAATGAAAGTATTAGGATGTTCTTCATTTTACAAATGAAGAAACTGAGGTTCAGAATATTTCCATGACTTGATCAGGCCTCTTTAGCTAGTAAAACACAGTCAGTCATCTAATGAAGTTATATGCTAACCATGTATCAATTACTGTGCTAACTTCTGGGATACAAATTCAAAACTGGATTAAATAGTCCTTGCCCTCAATTAGCTTATAGTCCAATGGAAGAGAGGACATGTGCGGGGGGGGGGGGGAAGGAGGGGAAGAGAGAGAGAGAGAGAGAGAGAGAGAGAGAGAGAGAGAGAGAGAGAGAGAGAGAGAGAGAGAGAGAGAGAGAGAATATACAAAATAAATCCAAGGAAATTTGGGGAACAGGATATACTTGTAACTAGAGTGTGGAGGATTGGCTCCAGTGGAGAAAAGAGAAGTTGAACTAAGTCTTAAAGGAAACCAGGAATTCTAAAAATCAGTGAGAAGGGAGTAGATTGCCAGCATGGGGGAAAATCATTACAAAGTCATGGAGAAATGAGATGAAGCATCATTGGTGATGTGGAACAGTGAGTAGGTCAGGAAAATTTGGAATGAAAAGAGGGGTAAAGTGTAACTAGACTGAAGAGTCAGAGGGACTTAGGTTGTAAAGAACATTAAATGTCAAACCAAGGATACTGTATCTACTCTTGAAGATGTCAGAGAACCACCAGAGTTTGTTGAGTGGCAATGGGAAGAAGAGGGATGATCTGGAAATAATCAAACCTGTGCTTTAGGAATCACCTTGGCAGCTGTGTAGAGGATGGATTGGAAAGGGGGGGGGGGGGCACAGAGGCACAGGAGACTAAATGATAGGTTGTTGAAGTAATCCAGATAAGAGGAAATGAGAGTATAAAACAGGGTGGTAGTTATATGGGTATAGAAGAGAAATATGTGTGTGAGATGTTGTGGAGAAAGAACTAATTTGGCTTGAATATATGGAATGTGAGAGTAAGGAGTTGAGGATGACACTAAAGTAAATGACAGGAATCTGTTGCTAAGGTGGATAACAGGAATCTGTTGCCTCCCAATAGCAACAGGGAAGTTTGGAAAAGGACTCTGTGTGTGTGTATGTATATATGTATATATATACATATATATGTATGTATAACATGCTAAATTTGAGACACCTATTGGATATCTAGTTTTAAATGTTCAGTAGAGAGTTGCTGGTACCAGACTGGTCTCTAGAGAGAATCTAGAATTGAATATAGAGGTGAGGGAATCATCTACATTTTTTTTTAACTCAGGGTGGCATGAGACTATATAGAGAGAGTACAGAGAGAAAAAAGAAGAAGGGGGAAAGTCTTGGGGGAAAACCACTCTTAACAAGTATGATCTGCATATTGGTCAAAGGAAACTGAGAATTTGTCAGACAAAGAGAAAGAAAATCAGGAGAGAGGATTCATAGTCTCAAATACAGCAGAGAGGTCAAGAAGGATAAAAACTGAGTCGAGATCATATGTTGGTTATGGAAGCTAGTTGGCACAGCAGTTAAGGTGCCTGGCTTGAAGTCAGAAGACTCATTTTCCTGAGTTCAGATCTGACTTCAGACTCTTATTAGCTGTGTGACATTGGGCAAATCACTTCTCTTTGCCTCAGTTTCCTCATCTGTAAAATGAGATGGAGAAATAATTGGCAAACTACTTCAGTATCTTTGTCAAGAAAACCTCAGTTGGGATCACAAAGAGTTAAACATGATTGAACAACAATTGTTGTTAAAAGATCATTGGTAACTTTGGAGAGAATAGTTTCAGATGAATGAAATTTTAATGCCAGATATTAGAGGAGTTAAAATAGAGAGAGCAGAGAAGAAGTGGAAGGATTAGATATAGACACCTTTGTAGAAGATGTACAAAATGATGTTCAAGTGACAATTTTGTGAAGATGAAGGAGATTAGGTCATGTTTGTAATGAACAGTCAAAACACCAGTAGATAGGAGAGGCTGAAGATTACTCTGCAAAGGGGTTGTAATGGGTGAGGGGCAATCTTTTGGAGAAGATGGCAGGGGATGAGATCAAGGATGGATATAAAGGGAACAATTGATTTTGGTGAGGTTCCTCAGAGACTGGAAAAGAGGAGGAAATGGTGTGAGATATCAGGAGACTGAGATGAAAAGAAGGGGTTATCAGGTAAAAAGAAGTGGGGGAAAGAGTTAGTTCTCAAAGATTAGTCTTGATTTTTTTTTCTAATAAAGAACTAGGCAAGGACCTTAGCTGAGAGGTGAGGCAAAGGGTGTGTTGTGAGAGACACTTCAGGAGGAAAGAGGTGTACAATAGTCAATTTGGAGAGTAGGAACCTTAATCAATTGCCGAGTAGTAAAAGGATTACCTTGCTTGGGTGAGGGGCTACTTAAGATCAGATAAAAAAGAGTGAGACTTTCTCCTACTCTTTTAAAAGCAATAGTGGGAGTAGAGGAGACAGGCCAGTGATGGGAATAGTCTAGGATTAGGGTTTGGCCTGGCATAAGCAACAATAGGACAAGGAGACGAGGTATTTAAGAACAGAATCAAGAAGTATGTGAGAAACAGAATTCAGACTAAAATCTCCTGATTATGGGCCCAAATTCTTTCTACTCTATCACTCTGGCAAACATTATCTTATCACAATACAGTTCATTATAGGAGTATAGATTTGGAGCTAAAAAAAAATCATAGAGATCAGTCCAGCCCCTACATTTAATCTTTCAAAAAATCAATTGTAAATTTATTGACAAATCTTGTTTTTATATCACTTTTATTTCTCAAATATATTCTTTCTAACCCTACCCTACTCCCTCTCCCCCAACCTAGACCCAGAGAGTCATCTTTTGAGGGGTGAGAGTGGGGAAGAAAGAAAAGAAACAATTCATTAAAACCAACCAAGGAACCAACTGGTTCTGATATCACATGAAATGTTCTACTCTAGTTGTCTCCCACCACTGTAAAAAAAAAAAAAAAGAGAAGTAGGCTACTTTCTTCCCTCTTCTCTGAGAACCAAGCTTGGTCATGATAATAATACAATGTTGTTTTAGGAGGAGAGGGTAGTTAATAGTACCCAAAACAGCATAGAATTCAAGAAGAATTCTGAAGAGACCTTTTGTTAGTAAGGAGATCACTGGTAATTTGGGAAGAGAAATGTGTTGTTGCTAATGTTTCCATTTGTGTTGTTTGTAGTCAAATCTACCTCTTTTCTGTTAACTTTATGTTGTATCAGTTCATGAAAGTCCTTCCATGCTTCTACTCATTTTTCATTTTCAAACTTTCTTATGCTACTGAAATAGTGTCATATTTTCATATCAGAGGTTGTTTGTTTCTTCAGCTCCTGAGAATCTACTTTCTCTCTAGGTTTTTGCTACCTCAAAATGGGGTTTTTATAAATATTTTGGTGCTCGTGTACCTTCTTCGTTTTAAAGATGAGGAAACTGAATGAAGCTCATCATAAAGGATAGAGCCAGAATTTGGGTCTGTTCATTTTCGTAAAATTCAAAGATTTCTATATAATTCTATAGCTATTTCCATCTCAACTGTTTTGGTATTATTGAATCAGTTCAGTCATGTCTGACTCTTTGTGGCTCCATTTGAGGATTTCTTGGCAAAGATACAGGAGTGGTTTGTCATGCCTTCTCCAGGCCCATTTTACAGATGAGGAAACTAATGCAGACTGGGTAAGTTATTTGCCCAGGGTCACACAGCAAATAAGTTTGTGAGGCCAGATTTGAACTCATGAAGATGTCTTCCTGGTTACAAGTTCAGTGCTCTATCCACTGTATGATCTAGCCCAAATTGATCAAAAGTAGTTTTATGGAGTTCTACATCATGAATGTTCCATTTTTCCTTGTTCTGAACACACAGAGGAGGAGAAATTCCTCCTGGAAATGAAGACTGTGGGAATGATATCGATTAGATAAACCAGCACTGAAGTGTCAGGGGGTAGAGGTCAGAAGACAGAGGTCAATGAGTGGCTGCTTGGTGGAGCAGTGGACAGAATGCTGGACTTGCAGTCAGAGACCTGAGTTCAAATCTTGCCTCATTTGCTTACTAGCTGTACATTCTTGGGCTAAGCTTCAGTTTCCTCACCAATATAGCACATGGGGTTGTCGTGACGATCTAATGAGATAATGTATGCTGATTCCTTCACAGACCTTAAAGTACCATCTCGTTGCTAGCTATTATTATCCTTGAGGTCTAGTAAAGGAATCAGAGAAGTGTCTCTTGCTGCTTCAGGCTTCTTACTGTTTAGACCACAGTATTCCGCCTCTCTGAGCACAAAAGGGACATTCTCCCACCTGCTATTCCTCTGGGAATCTGTGCTCCAGACAACAGATGCTCCAGAACAGGCCTTGAAGGGTTAACCTCCGCTCGGCAAATGAAGTTTCCTCCCTGGGAGCCCAGTTGCCATTGACAGCCTACCCTTGTGACTCACAACAGCTGGAGTCTCTAAACTGGCAGCAGCACAGTATGGCATCAGGAAATTTCGGGTAAAAAACATATAAAAAATAAAAATCATCCCAATAAACTCTGAAAATACAGAGGTGTAAAGCACTGTGTCCCAAAAAAGCCTCCTGCTAGAGGCACTATTTTTAAAAAGACTATTAAGAGGTGTGAAAGTGAAGCTGTCTATTATGTTTCTAAAGAAAGGCACCAAAGCTTACTTTTGCTAACAACAAATTTAGAGTGACCACTTTTGACAGACAGTTAGCGCAAGGTCACTGCTCGTTAGCCGGCTCCAGGCCAAGAATGCCTCCTGGGTGTAAATTATAGAACTTTGAATGTTAGGTTGCCCAAACAATTGAGAGGAAAATTGAACTGGCCTAAACACTGTTGGTTCATAGAATCTGAATTAAGCTTGAACTTTAGTGATGTCTCTTAGATTTTGCTCCCGCTAAACACCACTTACGTCTGCATCATTAGTCCCATTCCTTGTAAAAGTACAGCTGCTGTATTTACTGCTTTTATATACAGCAAATTGCCCCCCCTCCTTCAAAATAAATAACAGAGAATCTATTCTTCCATCTGCCTGTAGGCCAGTTAAAAGCCTATGGAAATGACTGGGGCATACACAAATTCACTCTCCTTTCCTCCAATTCCTTATCCCCTCCCTTTCTAGCCTCTCCTCCTTCACCCTCTCTCCCCCCTCTCTTATTCTCTCCTTCTCCCTTCTTTCTTCCTCCTCTCTCCCCTCCCCTCTCTTTCCTCCTTCATTCCTTCCCCAGCTGTATTGTTGTGTTTTTTTTTTTTCAGTTCAAGTCTTGTACTCAAAATGACTTAGCCAAGAGGTCTTTGCTAAGGCCAAAAAATGGGCAGCCAGCTTGGTGAGGAATCTCTCTGATCTCGACTGCTGTTCCTAGGACAAGGGGCATAGGTTCAGGGCTCTATCTGAAGTTTATCCAACATGGGTCTTTCAGAATTTGCCCTCTCCTTAGTATGGCCTTCCAGAAGTCCATGCCCTGAGGAGACTCCAGAGCCAGCCTCCTAGGATATTCTTTCACAAAATCAGGAGAAATGGATTTTTGATGTGGGGAAGTTTACATTGGACTAGGTTTTATTATTAGTGTGGCTCTAAACTCCAACAACCTTCTTGGAAGTGATAGGGAGAAGGGAAGAAAATAAACAATCAAAAATCACCTACTATGTGCTGGGCTAAATTAACAGATGAACACATATTATCTCATTCTATCCTCAAAATGACCCTCTGATGTAGGTGTTATTATTATCCACATTTTTATGGTTAGAAAAACTGAGGCAACCAGTGGATAAGTGATTTGCTTAGGGTCACACAGTCAGTGTCTGTGGGCTGGATTTGAATTCATGCTTTTCTGACTCAAAACCCAGTTTTCTGCACTCTGCAACCTAGAGCTGCCTCTAAGTGGAAAGCCCTTGCAATCGCCTCCCAAAGAAGGCACACACAAAAAAGGCCAAACATTGAATACTAAGCCATAAAATAATCAAGGGAAAATACAATGACCACTTATAGGAATGACTTCTGAACCTGAAAAGAAGTTGAAGGGAGAAAAAATGTCATTTTAAATAAGTATTGGTGGCCCCTATAGAACCCTAGCACTGGCTTTTTGTCTTTGATTTATGACTGTGGGGTGGGAGGCTGGGGGTAAGGGGGGGATGGAATTCGAGCCCTGCCCACCCCATTAGGAAAGGCCACCCCACTGCCACAGTTCTACAATCCCAGTTTTATGCCCATGTTAACTTAAATGTTGTCAGTTTTCAAACAAAAACAAAACTACATTACTATGCTGAGTTATAGCTGGCAGTTAGAAAGATAATGTCTTTAAGTCTGGTACACAGAAGTGGTATTTCTGGACAGCTTTCAAAAGAAGGGGAGGCCTCTTACAGCTCAAATTTCATCCATTATCAACTCTTGCATATGACCCTTTGGAAGATCATCTCAGACAATCTGGAATTATGCCCAAAGAGTCATAAAACTGAGGATACCTTTTGACCCAGCAATGCCACTATTAGGCTTATTTCCCAAGGTGGTCAAGGAGAAAGGAAAATGGCCTAGATTTTCTAGAATATGTATAACAATTCTCTTTGTATGGCAAAGAACTGGAAATTAGGGAGATGCTCTGCTCATCAATTGAGGAATGGCTAAACAAGTTGTGGCATATGGTTGTGACAGAATACTACTATGCTGAAAGAAATGAACAGATTAATAAAAAATGAAATGAAAAGGAGAAAGAATGAAGAGACCACCATATGCAGCAACAGAAATACTGTTTGAAGAATGACTTTTGTTTGTCCACTTCCAGAGAAAGAATTGATAAATATAAATATGAAGTATATATATATATATATATCTTTTTGTCAAATAATGCTTTCTCTAGTGATGGGAGAGAAGGGACACCTGGGAATTTTAATGTAACAAACAAATTAATTGATTTTTTTTTTAAAGAAACAGTGTAAAAAAATCATCTCAGTTCTAGTTTTAACTCTAATCAAAGGTAGCCACATAGAAATAAGTTGTGCTTTTTACTCTAGGGTTCAGGGATCCCCTGTTTTATAGAGAGCCATTCCCAGCTCCCATTCTCCAAAGCTCATCAGCTGCTGTCACGTTCCTGGTTTAGTCTATGAGAAATAGTCAGACTTCCTCGACACAGCCTAAATGTCAATACATGGCAAGTCTGTACAAAAGGCTTTTTTTCATTACTCGTCTTATCACTCACACAAAAACTTAAACACGATTTTTGAAAAAACAAAAGCAAAATAATCCAACAACCTAAAATCTGGTTGATTTTACCTTCTGCTTTCCACTCCCTGCAATCCTCAAATCTAGTATTATAGGCTTCCCAAACCGAATTTGTTGCTATGGCTTGAGGCCTTTGCTAGTTCTCCCATCTGCTAATACCTTCTTTTCCAAGGTAATTCTGTATTTTACCTTAGATGCACACGGTTTCTGATCCAGTAGGATATAAGTTGAAGACAGGTATTGTTTCACTTTTGTCTCTGAATTCTAGAAGTTAGCCACAATGCCAGGCACATAATAAGCCTAAATACAAGTTCATTAAGTGATTGATTGATAGCTAGGAATTATAGCATGTTAGAACTAGAAGGGACTCAAAGATCACCTACTTCAAATCTCTCATCTTATATTTGGAAAACTGAGGTCCAAAGCAGGCAAGTGACTTGCCCAAGGTCACACAGCAAGTTGGCCTTTAAAAAGATATTTTAATATGCAAGAAACAAAAATAAAATGCTTGCAAAAGACATGCGTCTTGTTTAAATGTCACCAAAATAAAAAGAACGGTTATTTTAATTTATCACAGATACTGTCTGATGCACCATACCTAAAGAATACTCTTGATTAGGGAAGGTCTTCCTTTTGTTCAGTAGTTCTAAAAATATAAGGACTATCTCATACACACACAAAATAAAAATACTTGTACAGGTGACACAATTTTTTTTCTCCATCAGACTTTTATGCAAGAAATTGGGGTAGTGCATTATTATATAGGATTCAAAAAGAATAATTAAAGTTTTACATGGACACAGATCTGCCTTGAGGCAGGCCTTTTATGTTGTTTTGCATTCTGTGTGTCATTCAAAAGAATTGCAACTGGGAAATGATGTTGAACTAAAATAAGACAAGAGCACATTGACTGAAATTATACCCTGTCCAATCTGCTGACACCCCTTTAGACATCTCACCGTGATGGCTCGGGTGCAGCCACTGTTCTACATGTGGGTGACATTTAGACTCATGCACGGTGGCACATGGAAATCAAACACAGAAAGTGGGGACATTCTGTAATAGGAGACACATGTGAAAATCTCAGAAGGAGAGAGAGCTGCTGGCGATAGGTTTGGAGCAACACATGCTTCCAGAGTAGAAAATGTCACCCAGTGTAATACTGCTGTGTGATGGCTATGCTAGACACCGTGTAAAAATGGACCAAACTGAGGCCATGAGAGCAAATGCATGATGCTGGATATCAGTCATTTGCTGCTGGCCAGTCAGCATGGCCATTGGGAGTGTGGCACAATAGGAAACATATGGATTCTGGAGTCAGAGGACCTGAGTTCAAATCTTACCTTTGATTTTTATGACTTGTGCAAGTCATTTGATTCCCTTGGGTCTCGGTTTTAGATGAGATCTTTTCTAGATCTATGATCCTATAAGGCCAGGGATTCACACACACACACACCACTCTCCCCCCCCCCCCAAGTTTAATTACATGGCTTTGGAGAGGTGATAGAGGCTTTGTCCTCATTATGCATTACCACTTCATTTAGCATGGTAGAAATTTATTTCCCTTCTTTTAGTAAGTCCAAATGCAGCCAAACTTCATAGATCATCACAAGTGCCACCTATTCCATGGGCCTTTTTCTGACTATTACTGCTCTGTTAATTCCTTCTCAACTTTTATAGCAATTTTTTTTGGTCTCTATTAGTCATGCCAAAGCATCATCATCATTTAATTTCTTAATACTATTAATAATATTATTGCTAACAAGAACAACAAATCACCTTATATTGTATCTTTTTTTTTTACCCATATAGTATCTTAAAGTTTACAAAACACTTCCACTTACATTATCTTATTCCTTACAATGCTGTGATATAGGTAGGGAAAATAGTACTCTCTAAATCTGAATTTAGACCACATACCTAAATTGAAATCTCTTTGAAAGGGGGAAAAACCCACTACATTGAAAAACACTATAACTCACATGCAAGTATTATACAAGTCAGATCTGAAGGAGAAATGAAGCTTATGAAGAAACCAATATGCTAGTATCCCCATCTTACACATAAAGAAACTAAGGCTCCGAGGGGGAAAGATCATTCAGCTGGCAACTGACAAGGCTTGAACTTGAAACCAGGTTCTGTGTCTCAAGTACAGTATTCTTTCCACTATAATCCACTATGTTCTTGTTTCCAGCATGAATCTATAAATTCCTCCAGGGTAGAGATCATTTGTCCAGTTTCCTATGTCTCCCAGATATCATCTAGCATAGCCCTGGACACACAGTATGACTAGAACCACAAGACCTACGTCTTGCTCTCTGGGACCACCTCTTAGCCTTAGCATGATAGAACTGGAGAAAGACGAGGTCAGATTAACAGGAGTGGTCTGGACCTGAAACAGCATCTTGGCAGTGGGTTGGGTTTGGGCTTTTACTTGGAAGTTAAGTTTTGACTATCTGTCTCCCAAGGGCAAGAAAAAGATCAGAGGAGCATCTAGGAGGTGAGGAGCCCAATAAATACTTATCAGCAATGATCCAGTATTTGCTCTGCTCACTTTGATTTTTCTACATCTAACATGAGACAAAAGGTGAGATAGTTTTGTCAGCCATGGAAATAAGTATAGTCCCAGCTCCAAATAAAATAGAAATTGGGCCAAGCCAAAAGAAATGAGGACAGTGGTTCAAAAGATGAATCAATATATTGTTTTATATTTTTATTTCTGTTGTTTTGATTTTATTTATTTATTTTGAGAGACAGTTGATCTGAGAGATAAGCTATGTATCCTGCTGAAAGCAGACTTTTGTGGAGTAAGGAGAGAAAATATAGTGTGATGACGGGGTACACATATAAAAGGGAGAAGTAAGTATGTTTGGGGGGCAGCAAATGTAGCCAATAATAATAAATTAAAATAGCACTACGAGGTTTGCAAAGCACTTTATATGAAGTATCTTATTTGATACAAGAAGCAATCCTGCTGGGTAGGTTCTCCTCGTCTCCCCATTTTGCGGATGAGGATAAACAAAACTCGTTGCGATTTTTGTTAATGATCTAGTGATTGTAATGACTTATATAGAACTTTAAATTTTCTTGTACTCTTTCCTGAAAAAAATCTTGTGAAGTGCTATTTTTGTTGTACAGTTCAACTGTATATGATTTTTCAGACCCTTTGGGTCATACTGTCCATCGAGCTCTATTGGCAAGGATACTAGAGAGGTCTGTCATTTCTTTTTGTGAATCTTAAAACTGCTCAAACTCTACCTTAAAACATTTGGTTAATGTTATCCCCCATTTTAAACAATGGAGGTACTTGGTAAGGAATATATGTGAGAACTTTACATTACTCCACCCATACTTGGGCATACTTTAGGGGAAGATAAAGTTGTAAACTCCTGATGGAACAATGAGAAAAAGTCCCCAACCCTTATAGTAAAGCTAGAACCTTAAGCTAGGTCTATTTTTAGATCTAATACAAAAGGGTGCTAAGTACCTATGAAGGTCAAATTAATCACTAAAAGGGCAACCTTAGCAAAGAGGTGTGAAATACTCAGAAGTTTTAGTCTACCCAGAGAAGGTGATAACAAGATGTGAATTAAGAATGGTCAGTCCTTTGGAAAATGTCTACTGTGATTGGTAGATGTGAAAACTTAGGGAAGTTGACATAGGAGAAAATTCTCTTTAAAAGGAGCTGTCTAAACTAGTTCAGGAGAGTTCAGAATAGTTCAGCTTAGGAAGCTGAGGGTCTGAAGGGTCTCTGGGTGGCTGAACTTAGTTGAGCTCAGGAGCTGAAATGGAGGGTCTCTCTAAACACTAGAGTTTTGCCTGGGGCAAAATCTTGTGGTGAGTGATTAAGGACTGACTAGTCTCTCTTAAAGCTCAGGCCTAGGCCAATGGCCCAGGTCCTTTCCTATTATTCCTCTTACTCTTTCTCTCTCCCTTTCCTTAATCCCTTCATTTATATTAATTAAAATCTCCAAAAAACCCAGCTGACTTGGGCATATTTAATATTTGGGAATTTTCCCATGGCGACCACTTATTTTTGATATAAAACCAAGACCCTAAAAATTATCTTTACAGTTTTGGCAATTCAAAGTCCTGAAATCATATTTTTGCAGTCACAGTTTCTGGCAACCACTCTTTTTGTCTGTAACACTTTTCTAGTAAATTAAAACAAAGAAAGATTAAGTGGCTTGCTCAAAGTCACACAACTAGTCAGTGTTTGAAGCACAATGTTCTATCCACAGTCATCTAGAAGTAGTTATTCAAATATTAATAGCTTTATTTTATAGATAAGGAAGCTGAGGCTTAAGGAATTTAAATAACTTATCTATGGCTACAAAGCAAATACGAGCCAAAGGCAGAATTTGAACTGTTTACCTGTCATTAATAAAAGTCTATCTGCTATGGCCCACTGTTTCTCATAAGCAATTAATATTACTCACAATCAAAAAGAAGGTAAATAAGAGTATGCCATCCTAGTTGCCTCTTTATAAAAGGTGAGGGTGAAGCAAATTGCTAGATTTGAACTAAGAAAGACTTTATGAAAAAAAGCAATATTTGAGAAGTTGCTTGAGTGAAAATGGAGCAGAACTGGTAAAAATGAAGGGAGCTAAAGACTCAGAGGCCCAAATGTTGAACAGTTCTTAAAAGAAAGCAAAACTAATAGATGAAATTTATTTTTAATATTTTACAAAGCATGTTACACAGACTATCATTATTAATCCTTTCAATATCCCTGTGAGATAGGTATCATCATCATCATCATATCCGATCTACAGATGAAGAAATAGGCTCAATGATTTGTCCCCAACCACATCACTAATACATAATTAGGTTGGATTTGAACCCAAGTTTCTCCTGACCAAGTCTAATGCTCTTTCCATTGTACCATGCTGAGTTTATTTTACCAAGAAAGAGGATCAAATGAAAATGAAAATATTGATCTATTATATTTAGATTGTCTGAATTTATTCTTAATGTCCTCTGAGATGTCACCATTGTAAAATGGCAAATTTGAAATTATAAAATTTAGTACTCAGTATGATTTGAACCCCGTAGGGTCAATGATGTCATTAGTTTGAAGACTCCATCCCTAAGTTATCAGGGCATCAAAATACACCACGCCCCCCAATTCCTCAGAGGGCCAGTCCAGCCTTAGGTCCCTGCCTGGATACCTAGATGGGATTTCTTAAAGGCCATATTTGTATTCCATAACTTCAATTTCAGAGTTTGAGAATATGCTCCTAAAAAGCTTAGTTTCTTTCAAAGTTTGGGAATGAAGAGTAAAAATCTCTACCCAGTGAAACATCCAGCTGTCTCTTGTCAGAACTAGCGTTTAAATTAGGGAATTTAGGGATTAAATTAGGGAACTCAGAGCACACTCAGTGCTCTGAGTGTGACACAGAAAACAAAGTGGGTTCCCCTCAGAGACACTGAAGGCAACAATCTTTGGTCCTAACACCCACTGAAATGCCCCAAGCCCATCAGGCAGAGATTTATTCCAAGTTAGGTGATCCTATGTGTTTTTAATTCTAAAATTTAGAAAATCATCCCCTAGAATAAGTTCTAATATTATAGAATCTCAGAGCCAGAAGGCAATGTATGATGTAGACCGAGTGGCCCGTTTGCTCTTTCTCGCACAAAACCCTCCAGTTCCTATCCTCATGCTTTTGCAAAGTCTGTTCCCTTGCTTGGTATACATTCCCTTTTCGCTCTACCCAGAAAAATTCTGTTTGTTGTTTTTTCAGTTGTATCTGACTTTTTGTGGTCCAATTTGGGGTTTTCTTGGTAAAGATCCTGCAGTGATTTGCCATTTCCTTCTTCAGCTCATTTTACTGATGAAGAAACTGAGACAAACTGAGACAAACATGGTCCGAGGCCAGATCTGAACTCACATAGGTAAGTCTTCCCTACTCTAGGCCCAGTGCTCTATCCACTGTGTCACCTAGCCACCCTGGCTCAAATGCTACGTTCTACATAAGGCCTTTCCTCATTTCCCCAGTTACTAGTCCTTTCTTCCTTGAAAAATTCCTCATTTATTGGATACATATTTTGCACATATGTGTGTGTTGCCTCTCCCAAAAGAATGTGAGCTTCCTGAGGATAAGGGGCTGTTACATTTCTGTCTCGGTATCCCCAGTGCTTCACATAATATTGAAAACAGAGTAGGTACTTAATGAAGTGGTTGTGGATTGATTGATTGATCTTCCAGAAGGATTTCTCAACCTCTACTAATATCAGCTACTACCCACTAACAAAATCATACCATCACGAATCCAATCTGTTGTGGTTATTATAATTCAGCTTCAAGGGCTAATTTTGTGAACTGTATTCAATAAATTATGATTCTTTCGACAAATATTTAACCAAAAATGACCCTTCTAGAAGCTCCAATGAGGATAACAATGAAGAAAAAATGGTAAAAACCCCTTTATTTGGGAGGTGACTTGAATGTAAGATATCTTTTTCCTAATAGTAACAGACCATAGAGTCAGAGAGGGAAATGATCTTAAAGTCCAGGCCTCTTATTTTACAGATGAGGAATTGAGATTCAAAAAGATTAAGCAGTTCCCTAGTGTCACATAACTAACTGGAAAGTAAGAATTTGAACTGAGGTTTTCCTGATTCCAAGTCCAGCACTCTATCATTAAAGCACTGGTTTCTTTAGGTTGGTGCTTTAAGGAAAATTGGAGATAACCAATAATCCACTTGATTAAATGGAGAAATCAAATATAGATGTATCAGGGGCACTCAGTGAATAGAGTGCCAGCCTAGGAGATGGAAGGTCCTGGGTTCAAATCTAGCATCAGACACTTCCTAACTGTGTCACCATGGGAAAGTCACTACTCCAATTGCCTAGCCTTTACTACTCTTCTGTCTTAGAATTAATAATTAATATCAATTCAAAGACAGGAGGTAAATATTTAAAATATATTGAGGTTGGGGAGAAGGAAAGGTGATGTAGTACAAACATATGGGTTCTCTTCTACCTTCTTAAGAGTAATGGCATAGTCTGTGAGCATCAATATTACTTTTGATGATATGGGGTAATCTTTGGCTCCTCTGCAATACGAGCTGGTAATTTGGTTCCCTTTGGATTTAATGTTTGTCACATGAGGATAGCATGTGATATCAGGGGAGCTGGTGGTGATTATAGGCCCTATGTGCCTTTTATGCCACCAGCCCAGAATTGGTAGGCAACCAAGAGACCCACAATTCAAAGTTGGTGAGGCTTACATTAATGGCGATGAACACTGGTCTGGAAGACAATCCTTTGGCTACCAATCTAGCCAAATGGCTTTTGGCAAATTCTAGGCCTCTATTTCCCTATAGATAAAATGAAGAGAATACCCAAACTCACATTACTGCATCAGAGGTTGGTATGAGAAAGTGCTTCAGACTCATCTTGCCTCATTTAAGAAGACCCCACATTCATTCAGTAAGTATTTATTAAATCCCTACTATGTGCAAGGCATTGGGGTAGGCTCTAGGAATACAAAGACAAAAACGCAGTAACCCTACCCTCAAAGAACTTACATTCTACCAGAGGAGCCTATATTCTACTGTGTCTTTATATTCTCTCCCTTTCTTCGATATGACCTATCTCTAGAGGAACGGCAATGACGGACGCCCTTCCCCAGGTCATTGCAGATCCATGAGAAGGGGCGATAAAGAAGCTAACATTCCCAGGATCAGATAGCAATAGGATGTTGGCATCAAACAACCTTGACTCCCAGTTCTGTGCTCTTGCCACCAATTCATGCTTGAGATGAAAATTATTTTGAAAACCAAGGCCAAAGGCCATGGGCATATATTTGCAGCAGATTATTGACACGAGTGTGCCACGAACCTAGCCAATCAGAAAGTAATTTTATAAACACTGTTATTAAACAGAAGGGCAATTACTTTAAGTACTGGAAAAATGTCAGGGTCATACATGAATTTTGTGGGTATCACATTTTATTTGACACTCAGTGGATCAATGACTCCAAGGAAATTTATTCAACAATAATATGGGCCATGTCACCAATCTTAAAGTTAATCCTCCTCTACATATATTCCCCCATATTAGAGAGAGGAATAATTTCTGATTTATTCAGTTTACTAAGTGTTCAGAAATGCAGTCAAAGCTCTTTACACATAAAAGTATTGAAGTAATTAGGGATTATGTGGAAAGTGTACAAACATAGTTTATATGCCTGCATATTAGAAAAGACCCCTTTTATTTCTGCTTTTGTCAACTGAATAGAGCAAAGGGGTTTAATGTACTCTAATAAGAAGTGTAAGAGGGGCCAAAGGACAGCTTTTCTGTGATGCTGGTTTGTAAACTGAGTGGCCTCAAGGTCCATCTAGTTTTATGCTCTCCTGTACTTTAGATTTGTCCTATGGGTATATACATTATGAAAAATTAATGGTGATGCGAATGAAGATGCTTTGTGAGAGGCAGAAATGTAGCAGAGTATATAGAGAGCTGACCTTGAAGACAGGAAGTCCTAGGTTCATACCTAGATTCTAAAAGCTACTGACTGTGTGACCCTGGGCAAGTCACTTAATCTCTTGGTTCCCTAGGCAACTCTTCAAGAAGTCAAGTTGCAGAAAAAGGAGTTTCCTTCTCTGTCAGGCACCTATAATAATGAATCTTAGGTTCAGTCCCTATCCTTATAAATTAAGAAAAAGATGGAAATAAATGAATTCAGAGCCATATTACCTGCCTCTAGTGTGCAATCTGCTGAGTTAAAGGCAAGATCTCTACAAGAAGAATGTATAGTGGAAAGAACATTGGATTTGGAGTCAGAAGATCTGCTTTCAAATGCCTGTATGATCTTAGGTCTCAGTTTCCTCATCTGTAAAAATGAAGATATTGGAAGAGATGACTTTTCTAGCCTTAAAATCTATGATCTTACTTAAAAAAAAAAAAAAAGAACTAGGGAAGATGTGTTCATTGGGATCCAGTGGGTGGGGGTGGGGAGGTGGGGTCAGAAAATTGATAACTCATGTTAACTGATCGGACATAGGGATATTAGAAGCCTGCTGACTCAGTTACTCTTGGAAATACCATAATGAACAAGTGGCACCAAGCTGCCTTGTATCTATATGACACAGAAACAAATAGAATGAACCATTCCTACTCTCTGTCTCTCCCCTTGTCTCCTGCCAGGCCTGAGGAAAGTTTTCCAACTAGTCATGAACTGAAGAGAGGATTCTCTTGATTCACAATTAATTCCTTCTTTGGGGACACGTCTTTTGGAATTATTTTGGCTTGCTCTTTCCTTCCACATTGTCCAAAACACTGAACTGCTTTCGTTCTTTTTTATGGCTAGCTACATAGCTATAGGAAAGGAAGGAAGGCCAGGGATTTTCCCCAGAGCACTGACACAGGGTGGGGTATGTGGCAAAGGTAGCTTGCTTCTAAATTGCAGCCCAGATGTTGTCATCACTATGATTCAATTCCTTTTATAGGCCTCTCCTAGCCTACATCATATGCATTTATCTTCCCATAGCTGTCAACTCCTCAGTCCTGTTTCCTTAACATCTCTCTTCAGGATTCTCATTTCCCCTTAGTCTTTGAGGAAGTATAGAACAGATTCTGGAACCTGTCTTGATTTCTGGCATAACTGAATCTGAATATTACTGTTCAGTGCCTGTCCCTTTTCCTCTTCTCAACCCCACTTAATTGGTTTTGCTTCAGGTGAAAGAATTCCTGATTAGAGACATGCCTGGTGGCTGATAGAACAGTAATATTTGGACTCTGTTCCCTTATTCCATCTCTTCCATTCTAGTTTTGGAGGAGAACACAGAATTAGTGCTATTCATTTCTTTACCTCTTCAGCATAAGCAAAGACATATAGCTAAGTTAATCTAATCTTCCCAGGTGACTGCACAGAAGCTCTTCCTGATCCTAGAAAAGGTACAGAATGAAAGTTCATTTCTATCCTTCAGAGCTATGTTCCTTTTATTAATAGGATCATCATTAAGGATGATATATTTCCAATCTGGTATTTCCATGTATCAAGAAAGTTACAGATGGAAAATCTATTCCAATTCCTTTTCATTTTATTGAAGAATTGTTTTTCTTTTATTAAAACATTTTTTCATATCACAATGACTTTAATAACTCCTCCCTTACAGAACAACTACCAACCCAGCACCCAATCAACCAAATGCCAACAACAATTAAGCAAAACCATATAGGAATGATGTTTATATGATTTTATATTTGGACCAAGCTAGGAATTTCCATGTGCTTTAATAGCACTCAATATCTATTTGGCTTGTAGGAATTTCCCCTATAGTCCATTTGCCTGATAGTCCTCATTAGAAATCTCTACTTCTCTAGAGATTTTTGTTTTAATTAGAAAGATTTGACTCTCCAAATATTCCACTGGCTAGCACCTATAAGATCCTAGGAGTATTTGTCTTCAACAGATTTGCAGCGCAGTAGGCTTGATAGCAAAGATGAAGGAGCAAAAATACTCAAAGAAGTGTTTACAAACATGCTTGAAGTGTGAGGGTTAGTAGTAGAGGTAGACATAGGGACTGGATCTGTGATTTCATTGGAAACTCTTACTCTTACACATTGATACCTCAGAGAGTTGACTAGAACTCTGAGAGGTCTGACTCACCCCAGGTCACAATGATAGCACATATCAGAGAAGAGACTAGAACCCATGTCTTCCTGACTTTGAAGTCAGTTCTCTCTCTATTATGCCACAGTGCTAGGGATATCCCATATAATTACTTCCTGTCAGGATGAAAGTGAAAAAATCAAAGAGCCTAAATACATGTCCATAGTCACTGGGTGAGTAAATAATTGATTGATTGATTGATTGATTGAATGGATGAATGAATGAAAAGCCCTTTTCAAGATTTCCATGCAGAAGAAGAGTAAGATGGAGAGCTAGAACATTTAAGAAATGAATCTCCAGTAATTCTTTCTGTTTGAGTCATAGCCAAATCTCAGATGAGTAGATTAACTTATGTACCACCTTTCTTTTCAGGAAGCTGAGACTGTATTAGCAGCTCCTTTGGGCACTGCCAATTGTGTGTGGGCAGCCACTGAAAATTCCCATGGCCCATACAATGATGATGGAAAGAATCATGGTTGTTTATTTTGTTGACCATTTGCCACTGGGAAAATGTTTCAGTCCCTGAAGAGCAGAACTAAACCAAAGTGGAGCTTCAGCCTATCAATTAGTAAAGGGCTGTTTAAGGTGTGTTCTTAATGGACATCGGCCCATAAAAATCTATCCAGGCATTCTAATGCATAGTATAAAATTAGGCTCATTGTTTTTTCTGTTTCGAGCAGTTAGGTACACCTACTGTTTTGTCTTGATAATGGCCCATATGGGTAATGGGAGACTGACCAATTGGAAGCTTATCCTCAGAACATGCATAGTGTGCTCTGCCTGCTGCCAAACCACACATGGGGTCTTGGTAAGCCTGCTTCTGCAAGTGTGGGAAAAGGTATAATGGAAGGGTTAGTTCTTTATTGGCCATGTGGTGAGGAAATAGGTTTTTGATTGACTATTTTAGACAGAATTGGAAGTGCAAACAATGGAATCATGGCAAGAACTTGACCCTTATTTCTCTCCTGGTGCCCATAGAGGAAGATGAACTTCTGTGGGCTTCTGGGTGATGGAGGGTCTTCTGACCATAGTGGATGGTCTGACTATAGTATAAAGGCCATTGGCCTACTCTCCCTGCCTGAGATGACATGAAGCCATGAACCAATGGCCCTGCTGTTTTTCCTGAATCCTTTATTCCTAGTCTTTCCTATCTCATAATAAAGAATTAATATACTAGACCATGACCTTGTAAGATTTAACGGGTTGTGAGAACAGAGTTCATGGAGCTGAAGTCTACGCCATTGTTTAGAAAATGACTGAGATTCAGCCCTGTAATGGGTAGACTGCCCAATGAAGACACTGGGTCCTACAGAAAATAATTTGTTCACTTGCCATGTTGCATTCAGAGTGAACTAGGTGTGGCAAAGGTTCCGTAGACATTTCTTTAAGTTTGAGCCCACTTACTCCAGGGGAGAGGGAGCTCTGGATGCTAGAGAAAATGGTTTCTATTTCTTTTCTTGATCTATATTCTGAGTAAATATCCCTTTGTAAAAGTTAATTGATGTCAAATGGCTAATAGAAACTGAAGACCTAATCTTTGGTGACTGATATTGGAGAGAAAACATAATAGAATGGGCGCTTGAGTCCCATTAGCAAGACATAGATAGAGCACCTCAGGGGGTACCCTTAGAATCTCAAGGGGGAGAGGTAGCCTTCCTCATGGACCTGACCTGTTGGTGTAAGTGCTCACTGGGATATCGATAAGCAGAGTTTATAAGGGCTCTCTCCAGAGACCATTCCTTATGATTCTTCCTGAGATTGCTCCTCCTAAGCGATGTCTGAAGTTAAACTGATTCCTTGATAGTAGGCTCATTTTATAATTTACACAGCAGCTTCTTGGGACATCTCTCTTCAGCATTTCTAATGTTTCCCCTCACTCCAATTATGAAATCTCCAATTACCATTTATAATTAACTCATTGAATACCAAAACCAGAGCCAGGCCATTAAGAGAGATATGACATGATAGCATTCTGGATTTGGAAACAGAAAGAATTGTATTAGAATCCCATATCTGAGATTTTTCTGTGTGTCCATTGGCAAGTTATTTAACTTTTCTAATCCTTAATTGTCTCACCTGTAAAATGAGAAGCATGATAATACCTATCCAACTGGGTTTTCTTTAGCCCCCCCAAAAGTAATGACTATAAAGTGCTTTATAGACTTCAACATATTTTACAAATATCATACTAGAGTTTGTTCATCTTTTTATTGGAGTTCATATAGAAATATCCCAGGGAAAAATTACTATCCTGCAAATGTTCTTCTATATTTGAAGTCCTATGGACTCTTATAATGATAGATAAAATAACTATTTTCATAACTAAGTATTAGAATGTAAGTTCATCCTCTTTAGGTTAACAAAAAGCATCCTTGAGTCAAATCCAATAGCAGACAGGACTATAGACATTATATATATATATATATATATATATATATATATATATATATCCTCCTGCTCCCACCTGATTTTGATTTTTCTATTTGATCTCTCAATATTGAAGATTTTCATTATTATTATTACTATTGTTACTACTCTTACTATTATTATTATTACTATTGCTACCTAGGTGATCTTGGGTAAATTATTTCAGCTCTCCTCAGTATTATTCTCTTCAGGGGCCAGTATGGAATGAGAGTTGAAGCAGATAATCTCTAATGGCCCTTTGTGCTTGAAAATCCTCTGACCTATAATTGCAAATTGTTTTAGAATTAACACTTCTTCATGATTCATTTGCTTTTATCCCTAAATATGACTCTCTTTAAATAACCTAAGTAAACAAGGTGGGATTCCATCAGTTGGAGAGTGATTAAAAAAATGATGGCAAATGAATGTGATGGATGATGAATATGTACTAACAAATGATGAATTTGAAGAATTCAGGAAAATGTAGGAAGATTGGTATGAACTGAAGCCAAGCAAAATAAGCCGAACCAAAAAGAACAATACTTACAATGACTGCAATAATATGAATGAAAGGTTCATCAAAAATAAGTAAAAAGAAAAAAAGCAATCAATGTCTAAGAGAAGAGACAGAAAAACGTGCTCTCTCTCATGGTAAAGAGTTGAGGGAACAGAAGGAGACAATAGTGTATACATTAACAGATAAAGTTTCTATATTTGATGCTTTTAATTATTATTCTTTGTTGCATTGGAACAGTTCAGTTGAGGGAAATGATTAGAAATGACTGTGATGTAAAGGCATAAATTAATAAAACAAATTTTGTAAAAAATATAATTTGAATCATATATTTACTTTTGTAATCAAGGCAAATGTAAATGATTTACATTTGTTTGTTTTAAAGTCTTTTTTTAGAATTCTAACATCATAGAAGGAGGGCTTGGAAGCCTTGCTAAAGAAAGTTATCTTGGGTAGTGATATAAGTTTTCCAGGACTATGAAATATGCAAAAAAATAAAGCAAAGACATCATTCTTTTTGCCTAAGCTTTATTTAACCCTCTCTGCAAAGCTGAGAAATTCTCTTTTGTCACATAGCAATGAACATTATGGAATGACCATTGTCTTCTGCAAGCTATACTCTCCTCCCTAAAACCTGATAATTCTATATTTTAAGTTGAATTCACACACACGCACACACACACAGAGTAAACTGTTTCTTGTTTAAAATGTCTCCTAAATGTTAAATAACATATAAAATCTTTTTGTCCTTGGGATTAACTGCGAAAACCCAAGTTATGCCTTTCTCGAGGCATTTCTGTTCATTGACTAGGGGTGGGCAGCAAACTGAGATATCTGGCATGTAGACAGCTATGTAAATCCCATGTAACCTATGCTCTTATCCAATTAAAGAGCTTTCAGCACGCACCCACATGAACTCCAGTTTTTTCTCCTCAATGCCCTTCTCTTCCTCAGTGCATACAGTTTGTTGTTGCCAGACCATCCTAGCAGTTATTTCTGAAACCTACAGGACAGGTCTGGAAATGACAGCTGTCAAAAGAGGTCCTGTGCCTATATGCCTCAAGAGAAATTGTCATTCATTTGAAAATGATGGGCAGCTCTTGGAAAAGGAAATATTAGTGGGAAAACGTAATTAAATTACTCTGGAAATCTTCAAGAATCTTTTTTTTTTTTCCAATTCATGAGCTGCTTCAATTAGGTCAGAATCACATAGCGTACACATTTTACCTATGTCTATGGGGAATAATAGCAAGTTATCACACATTCACAGCACTGGCTCCAGTTCCTTTACCTACAGGGTTTTCAGTGTACAATATTCTCTTACTGATGCAGGGAGACTTTTGATCTTCTTAAATGTGATCTTGTAGCAGTATTTTTCAACTCACTCAGAAGTTTTGACTCCTCTCCGTGAAAAAAGGAAGCCACGCCAATGATATGCACTGGGGCTCCGATGGAAATTTGTCAGGTAATAGCAGTTTTTCGTCATCTGTACAACAATTCATATTTAACTGCTGGCTAAGCACTGTGATCAGTGTCAAGTAGGCATTACAGACACAAAATATCGCCCTTGCACATCTGTGTTCCCACTCCCATTTTCCAATGTCACTTGCCTGGGCCCAGGACTAGTACCCAGTGGAGGGAAGCAATAAAGGCAATACTTCCAATGAAGAGTTGCAGGGCCCCAGGCCTTATTTGACTTTGATATGTGGCAAATGCAAACAACTTCCTGTCTTAAGCCCTTAATTGCTTTTCTTTCTGAGATAGTTTGCCTTTTAATGCTACTTCCCAGCTGTGATATAGTGGGAAAAGTCACTAGGTAGGAGACCATCTGTAGAACTAAGATTAAAATCCTTATTTCTTAATTGCCAAGTGACCTTAGGTGAGTCCTTTCCCCACTTTCTTTTCCCCACATATTAAATGGCAGGCAACTTTAAGGTCTATAAAAATTCTGATGCCCTTTGATTAGCAGTCTTGCAAACTGGAAACAGTTCAGGACCTAAAGGCAGGAGAGTTTGAGTCTCAATCCTTGATAACTTAATAATGGAATGTAAATCTTTTTAACTGCTCTGAAACCCAGCTTAAATCATCTGTGAAACAGAGACAATAATACTTTTCCTAAGCACCATATTAGGTTTGGGGGAGGGGTGACAAAACAAAGAACCTACTAAGTTCTCTCTGGGCCCTTCACTTTACAGATATTACCTTATTTAATATTATCTAATCCATCCTATGAAGTGGATGCTATTATTATCACCATCTTACATCTGAAGAAACTGAGCCATCCAGTAGTTGAGAGACTTACTCAGGCTCACACTACTAGTGAGTGTTTGAGGATGGATTTGAACCTGGATTTTCCTGATTCCAAGTTCAGCATTTTATCCACTGCACCATGTAGCTGCCTCTGAAGAGGTGCTTTATACAACTTAAAAGTACTATTTATATTTGAGCTATTATTACTGTTCTAATTTTATGCTACAGTTAAATATTTTGCTGTTGTCATTTCCTTGAAAACAATAATACAGCTTAATTTATCTTGATTTTCTCCATTTCCCTGCACAGAGCAGGTACTCCAGGCAATATTTATCAAATTAAAATGAATTAAATTGAGGCCATCACCATCCATTAGTAACATGGAAGCTACTTGAGGGTAGGGGGTTATTTTTCATTGTGTCTTTGTATCCTCAGACCTAGAATGTGACTTAGATATAGGAGATGCTGAATAAATGGCCAACACTTAGCGTATTGCCTGGCACATAGTAGGTATTTAATAAATGTCGATTGATTGATTATCAATCAATTAAATGCATGTCACAGACACTTTGCAGTATCTCTGATCCCGACTGGCCCTGTGTTTATATTTTGGTTGGGTGGCACGTCCGAGTCTTTTTTCTTTTCATCCATTATGAAAATTCTTTATTGCATTTGCAGCTTTTCAAATGCATTATTAAAGTCTGATGACAGCACATCGCATCTCTGCTCTCTGAATTCCCTGGGTCATGGCTGCACCTTAGCACAGACAGCATCGGGTTTTACACATAATTGATATTGATCAGGACCATTAAGGCATAGGCTCTTCCATCAGACTGTGAAGGCAAACCCGCCAATGTCCCTGCATTAGCAGTTCTCCTGCCGCTGTCTATGTGAGCCCTGGGAACTTGGCTGATTCATTCTCAGTCTAAACGTGGGGCATGCGACTCGGAGGGGATCTTTCTGATGGACGCGGGGAAGAGAGCGAGATCAAGTGCTCTGACGAGCTGGGCGGATTTTAGGGGTCACTTCCTTTACAACTTGGCCAACTTGCTCGTCCTTGTCTCCACCCTCAGCAGGCTGACCGGTGGGGGCTGGCGAGGGGGAGAGGAGAGCTGTCCTCCTGCCTTTAAAGGTCTGGGGCTGACAGATTACATTTATTCTGCTGGATTGCTGAAGGAAGAATTAAGAACGATGGGTGAAGTTGCAGAGATGGACAGTGGGGCCTGATTATAGAAAAACTTCTGAACAATTAAAGCTGTTCTTATGAACAATTAGAAACGCTGTAAAGAAGACTGGGCTGTCCCGGGCAGAAATCATGTTTTCTCTTATCTGGGTCTTCAAGCAAAGGCCACTCAGGGCATTGCGGAGGGGACTGAGGAGCCGGTGTGCGCTGGTCTGGAGGGGCCCATGCTTTCTAACTCTGAGTCTCAGGAGTGCTCTGTTATCCCATAGAAGGAACGACAGTGAGGCAAACACTGGCGCTGCTTTTGAATTTTCATATGGGTTAGATCGCTAAGGCCCCTCAGAGGAATTGTGTGGTTGACCTGGATCAGAAGGCGGCTATTAAAACCATGAAAAAATCCACCTCTCTTCTCATTCACTGACTCTACATGAGTTCAGTTGTTTCTTTTTTTAAATGGTTTTTATTTATTTTGTTTCTTACTGATTTTAGTGGTGGCAATCCTAGACTCTATCTAGAAGATGGTAGACCAGATGTTTACCTTTGCATCCGTGAATTGTGGTGCTGTGTGTGATCTTTCAGGGATGCCATACAGGACAGATACAGAATCTAGATCCAGAAGATACTATTGATTTCAATCCCCCTATTAGTAGCAATAATAATAGAAAGCATTTATATGGGCAACTCACATTCCTAAGTTCACATCTCACCTCAGCTATTTATTAGCTAAGTGACCCTGGGCAAGTCATTTCACCCTGCTTGCCTCAGTTTCCTCATCTGTAAAATGATCTGGAGGACGAAATGGCAAACCACTCTAGTATCTTTGCCAAGAGAACTCCAAAACAGGTTACAAAGAATTAGAAATGAGTGAACTAAAGGGACATAGGGACAAGTTCATTTTATAATTTAGGTTGGTTTAAGTAAATCCCATTTAGCTGGTCTGAGTGTTGCAGGGAACACTGTGAGAGAAGCATATACTAAATATTGCAATGACTAGGACTACTGAGCTGCAGTAAAAAGCATTTATAGAGCATCAGCTTTGTGCCACATACATGGTAAGCCCTTTACAAATGTGATCTTATTGGATCCTCACAGTAACCCTGTAACTAATTATAAAGAAATTACCTTATAAAATAATTATCTTTAATTTGCAATTGAGGAAACTGAGGCAGGCAGAAGTAAAATGATTTGGATCACATAATTAGTGTCTGAAGTAGGATTTGAACTCAGAACTTCCTGATTCCATGTCTAGTACTCTACACTAAACCATTTAGCTCCCTCTTTTTTTTTTTGACACCCTTACGTTCCATCTTCAAATAAGGGCTAGATGGGGGGGTAAGGTAGGGGGGCAGCTAAGTGACTTGTCCAAGGTCACATAGCTAGGAAGTGTATGCTGTCAAATTTGAACCCAGATCCTCTTGTCCAGAGTCACAGTGGTAGTAGAAGAACCAGGTTATAAACCTGAGCCTTGGCCTCCAAATCCTATGTTCTTGCCCCCATGCAGCATTGCTTCTTCTTGAAAAAGGTTGGAGGCTGGACCAGATAAGGTTCCTTTCAGCTCTGAGATTCTGGGATCCAGTGAGCTAAAATCTTCTTTCATAAGAGTTTGAGGGGTCCAAACAAATATTGTATGCCTCTGGGTCAATGATCAGCATAGGCACCCCTGGATTGAACCCTATTTTTTCTTGATTATATAAAGATCCCTGGTTGCATCTCGGTTCAGTTTCTGGGATGTCCAAGTTCAATGTGACTGACCCCTTAATGACAAAGTTGAGGGTGATATTCTGCAGATTTTGACTAATCCTTCTCAAGATCTTCTTTCCCACTCTGAAGAGCTTAAAAGCCCCCTAGTCACCTATGGCTGCTTGTCTGTCCTGGACTTTCCTCTTGATGAAGGGAATAATTCTTTCTGAATTTCTTCTTAGAAAAGAAGATCCTTTTCCCTTCTGATCTCTTTGTGAACCTCTGTTTCCAATCTTTGTTTAAATCTCTTTCTACAGAGTTCAGGAGACCTTTTTCAGTAATATTTCCTAAGTACAAAGGAATGGGACCAGGAAAAGCAGATGCAGCCAGTGACTATTATATCATGGAGGCAAAATAGGGCTCCATACAGTGGTGCCCAAGGTTAGTCACTGATCATCTGTAAGTCTTCTCCTAGCATGCCTTTTGCCAGGAACAGGAATTTCTCCACATAAATTTTCATTCATTTATTCATTCATGTGACCTTAAAGTCAAAAAGTTCCCCCAGAAAAAGAAATTTATTAAAGAAGAATTCTTTTAAATATGATGCCTCCAAACGTTTCTACTAATTTTATTACAGGAAGAGTAGAAAAGAAGAGGGAAATAAACTGAGCTAAGGAGCCACTGCTTTTAGAAGAGAGACAACAAAGAAACCATGAAGCAAGAGTGTAAGTCAGTAATAGAGAAGTGAAGAGTATTGGTTTCAAGTCAGAAGACCTGGGTTCAAATTTCGCAGAGGAAACTTAACTAGTCACCTAAACTTCTTTGACCTCAATTTTCTCATTTGGAAAATGAAGGTTTGGACTAAATGACCTCTAAATTCTCTCTTAGCTATGGGGAGACATTGATGATCTCATGCCTTAACTTACAAAACTGGTATTTGTGCAATATTTTATCTATTGTCTAAGTATTAAGTCATGCTCTGAGAAGAATATTTTCTGAATTCTGTTTTGTGAGCTTCTGTTGACTACCTATGTGACTGTGGGCACTTATTCTCTCTGGACCCCAGTTTCCCTATCTGCAACATAAAGCAAATGATCCCTATCATTTTATAAACTCAGTATCCATGTATTAAGGACCTACTATGTGCCAAGGATTTTGCTAGATGTTTTGAAGGATAAATCAAGCATAGTCCCTGTCCTCACAGAAGGGTACAAATTAAGTATCTGATGTACAGAAGGTGCTTGTTCTTCAGACTGCACTTGCTAGAGTTAAGGAATTATTAAAATTATAGGGGAAAGAGTAAGGTATCTAAATGCATTTTCCCTAAATCCTGGCCTTGGATACAATATTGTATGATGCTCGACCTTTATGACTTTATTCAAAGATGTTATTCTCATTTGGTCATTGTCGCTGTAGCTCTTTGGTTTCAGGCAGAATGTAGATCTCATTTCAGAAGTTGCTTTGTTAGAGCTACTTAATGACAAAATTATGTGTGTGTGTATCTGTATGTATGTCTGTGAGAATCAAACTCAAGATGATTATCTGATTATTTTATTTTTGAGGGTTTCCTATGACTTACAGGCAAACCAAAAAAAAAAAAATCAAAAGCCTTTTCAGTTCGCAAAAGAGTCCATGAATATGTTTAAATACTTCAAGGTTGCTAGGAAAAGATGAGACAAATGGTCTTTGTAAAATTCATAGAATCTCATCAGGTACTCATCTGTCCTGGCATTGTTGCCAAAATTCAATACTTTACTTGTAGCTATCATTTTTCATGTGATTAAAAAAAGAACCTGGCCCTGTGCAGGGTTTTGAACTGTAGAAGTTTGAAGAGTTCAATTCATAAATTTCCCAGCGTTGTATTGGGAGAATTGACCCTGACACCTTTGCCCAACAACAGGAATTTACTGAAGGTTTGTCAGGAAGCAGATTCACAGTTTTATAAAGCACTATAGAGAGGGAAAGAGCTATAGCGAGGTTGCTAATTATTATAATTGAAGTGCATGAGTGAGTGAATGAATGAATTCCTTAGGGAAAAAATGGAATATTTAAGTCAGGAAACAAGTTGGAGATGCCTTTAAGATTAAAATAATGAAAACTGGCATTTTTAGCATGAACTTGGTCTTTTACCTTAGAGCAGTGGGTTGAAGAGAATATTTTATCAAAGTCTATTTGTGTATACTTGGCATTATTCAAGCTAGAAATTTGCTATTTTATGATGAATTGGAGCTGTATATATAGACATTGAGAGACAGCGTGAAATAATAGATAGGAAGACAATGACCCTGGAGTCAGAAAGGCTTAGAAACCTGGAAACCTATTCTGCCTTGGACACATACTGCCTGTGTGACCCTGGGCAAATTATTTAAACACTCAGTATTTCCCTTAGACCACAAATTACAGGTATAGTGGTGACGTGGTCATGTGTTTTGGTGGTGAGAGTTTCTGCAAGGAGACCTTTAAGAGACAGGCAGAAAGAGACAGAAAGATAAAGCAGGGAGGAGAGAGATAAAGATAGAAAGAGTGAAAGAGACAGAGAAACAGACCTAGAGAGATAGAGAGAATCAGATGGACAAAGACAAAGGCAGAGAAAGAGACAGCTACAGAGATAAAGAGAGGAAGAGTTTTAAAACCAGTAAGATCTGGTTTCAAGTCCTATATCTCTAATCAGCTGTATGACTGGGAAATCATTTACACTATGAGTGATCTAGGTGATTCTCTAAGTCTGTAAGTTGCAAAGATGGTTCCAGTCTCCATGCCACTGGTAGAGGGGTTTCTTCATCTGGAAGTTCCCTTTACTAAGAAAATCACAGATTTAGTCCTTATCTCCACCTGCCCCCCCTCCCCTCTCCCTCCCTCCCTCCCTCCCTCTCTCTCTCTCTCTCTCTCTCTCTCTCTCTCTCTCTCTCTCTCTCTCTCTATATATATATATATATATATATATATATATATATATATATATATATATATATATATGCACACATATATATCCCCCATGTATTATCTACATTACTAAGATACTTCTTCTAGGAAAAGGTAGAAGCTTCAGGGTCTTGAATAATCCAAATAATTGCTGCTGTGTAGGTCCATATTTTAATATGTACTATTAAAAATGTTTTGCATAGGTTCAAAGGTTCCTTGGCCCCATATTCTTTTTGACATCCCTAAATGAAGATTTGCATATAGCATCTTATTTCTTTGGTTATATAACTGAAGCAGATGAGATAATGAGATATCATTTCTAAGGATTCAAGGTCAGCATTTCCCAAGTAAATTTGGTCACAGAACATTTTTTTTTAATTTTGAAAGAATAAAGAATCATAGATTGAAAGCAGCTGGAAGGAACCTAAAAGATATACCTAATCCAACCATTTTGTTTTATAGATCAGGAAACTGAAGCATTGAACATTTTAGTTGTTTGCCCAAGGTCAAACCTATAGTATCAAACATAAAACAGAAAGGAAGGAAGGAAGGAAGGAAGGAAGGAAGGAAGGAAGGAAGGAAGGAAGGAAGGAAGGAAGGAAGGAAGGAAGGAAGGAAGGAAGGAAGGAAGGAAGGAAGGAAGGAAGGAAGGAAGGAAGGAAGGAAGGAAGGAAGGAAAAAAAGAAGAGAGGGAAGGAGAGATGGATGTAGGAAGGAAAAGAGGAATTATTCTTTAGATGTCCATCTTCCTCAGGATAACAGTAAAAGAGGTAGAACAGAAGGGAGAATTTAAAGGGCTAAAAAAAGGCTTCCAGCATGCTTGGTGGACTTCCTGCCATGAGCTTGGGTAGAGAGTATGACATATGGATAATTGTCACAGGCATAAATAGGTTGTGATCATTGGAGGGGGCTCTGAAATGGGTAAGATCACAGATTCATTTGAAAAAAAAGTGCACAGATGCATTAAAGAAAAAAAATCCAAATATTCTTTTCCTCCCTCTTTCAAGAGCACAGAAAGATCCTACTTCTCAGCAATGAAAAAGAAAACCTCAGATTGCACGGACGTCAGGTAAAGGGATAAAGCAAGGATTGTGTTAGGAAAAGCCTTGTTTCATTTGGGAGAATATTTCACTTCAGAGGGGAAAAAACAAAACAAAACAATACGAAATCCATTTTGACTCTGGCCTCATACACCCTCTGTGGTCACAAGGGAAGAAAAAAGTTTCCTTCAATCTTATGCAGCAGTGTGTGTCCTTATAGACCCTATTTTCCTCGGAACTTTTTTTTTTTGCAGCTTTAGAAAAATAGATAATTACTTCAGTTAATTTCAGCAAAACAGTTCAAACTCATCAGGGCTGAACAAGTATAATTTACTGCTCCTTCTGACTTATTGTTTTGACTAGATCTAGATTGATGATTAAAGTGGTAAACAGTAACATTTTTATAAAATGGCTGACTCTGCCAATGGCAACAGAATAAGGAACCTGCCGGAATAGCTGGGCTGTGATTGTGATTGTGCTCTAGGCTGTCAACAAAGAATATAAGTATTTGACAAGGTGTTATCTAATTGTGTTTTTAAAAGCCGCGATACATACATCTTTTAATGTGTCACTTTAAGCAGCCAGAGAATTTCTTTTATTAAAAAGTACAAAGGAAAAAATGAATGCCTTGCATTTTCGTGTGCGTGCGTGTTTTTTTTTTCCCTTTCCTCCAGCTCTGCCCTTTTGCCGTCATTCGGTGGAATATATTTGCTCTTTAGTCAAATTGGCTTTTACTTAAATGGTTGCCCAAAATAGCACAGCAACATTAGGTGCATGAGAAGAAAGAACAGAGTGTCCCACAGACGGTTTTTGCTTCTTTTTTGGCAGGGGGGCCTGGGGGTGAGAGGGAGATGTGGGAATTGACTGAGGTAGCAAGAGCTTGAGAATAAAATCACTCTTGGAGATGAGGACAAGGAGTCTGAGGGTCAATGGCAGATTGCCTCCTCCATTGTTCTCCCCTACTAAGGAATCCTTATGGGGAAGCACACTCGAATAGGAACCCCTATGCTGCTGGACCATTGGACCATTGGAAAGAGAGGTACCATCTCCATCAGAAGTAGCATTTGCATTTGTGGCCCTAAAGAGCATCTGGAGTCCCTCTCTCAGCCCCTTCCCATCCCTCTCTTTTGTCTTTTTTCTCTTTCTCTATATATAGTTTCTTTCCCAACTGTCTTCATTTTTTTCTTCTATCTATACGATACATTAACCCTGCTGGTCAGATACTGTGTCTAGGGAGTTGAGATCAAATCAGAATTTAAAAGCTACGACAAAGAAGGCCTATCGGCCTTCTCAAAGAAACCAGAGGACACTTGCTAAAAAGTCATCGTGAGATGCTGATACAAGCAGCAGCATTTTATCATGGGACCAAGAGAAATAAAGGGATTTGAGAATTCCCTGTAATGGGAAGATCCAGGGATAGCCCTCAAAAGAGCATGGCATAGGAATGGCCCTGGGAAAGATAAGGGCTTGCTTTGAGTGGAACTTCTACCATAATGTGCCTCTGAAGACATCCTAGGAGGTTAGGGTTAAAAGATCATGTCCAGAACTAAAACAAAGTGCTACAAAATGGCCCAATTAGGGCAGTGTAGAGTGAGATTGAGAATCAACTCATTATTATTGGGTAATATGTCTCTCAATGAAGCTTAAGATCACATTAGATCTTTTTGGCTGCCAAATCACACTGTTAACTAATAGTGAGCTTGAAGTTCCCTAAAATCCACAGATCTTTGTCAAACAAAATGCTGCCAACTCCAATCTCCCTCTGTTTGGTACCTGTGAAGTTGATTTCTTGAACTTGAGTATGAGACTTTACATTTATCCCAACTAAATTTCATATTATTAAATTCTGTTCAATGTTGTAGTCTGTCAAGATCTTTTTGAATTTTGTTAGCCATTCCTACCAACTTTAGAATATATAGATCTGACAACCATTCCTATATCCATCCCATTGATAAATACATTAATCAGCATAGGTCCAAGCCCAGATCCCTGGGATACTACACTAGTGACCTCCTTTCCAGTTGACAGCAAACCAGTAATGACCATTCTTTAGTCTTGACTGTTTAGTCCTTTCCAAATCTACCTAAGTGTATTATAATTAATCATATATGTAATATCACCATCTTTTCAACAATAATAACATGAAAGAATCCAGAAATCCTTTGTAGCATAGCATTCCCCTAATCTAACTGTCTAATAAACTTGTCAAAAACAGAAATCAGTTTAGTTTGCCATGACCCATTTTTGAAGAAGCCATAGTTATTCTTTATCACTGCTTTATTTTTTTCCCTTCCCTTTCTTGTTATTGTTCAGTTGTTTTAGGCACATCTATTGTGGCCCCATTTGGAGTTTTCTTGGCAAAGATAATAGAGTCATTTGCTATTTCCTGCTCCAACTCATTTTACAGATAAGGAAACTGAGGCAAACAGGGTTAAAGGACTTGCCAATGATTATATAGAATCTGATGGCATATTTGAATTCAGGTCTCCTAGACTCCAAGTCCAGTATTCTATCTATTGATTCACCTAGCTGACCCTACTTTCTTTTCTAGTAGTTCACCTAGTATCCCTTTAATATTAATTTTACCAGCAATTAAAATGTCTCACCACTCCAGTTCACTGATTTAATTCACCTCAAAAATTATTTTAAAAAGTAATTCACCCATTCTACCATTTTATAGGTAAAAAAACTGAGGACCAGATATGTTCAATGACTTACACCACATCACATAGGTAGTAAGTTGGATAGCCAAAGTTCAAATCCAGGTTGTATAATTCAAAATCTAGTTGTTTTCTACTGAACCACCCCTAAGTTCCATCCAAACTCTTCTTCCTGGCACTTTAGAACTTCCATAATTTGACTTCAACCTTCCTAGCTAGCCTGGTCTACCACTACTCTCCAGTATAGATCTAGACTCCAGTCAAATGAATCTTTTCAACTCATTCTCCTGTGAACTTGTCGTATCCAATGCTGACCCTAATACTAGTTAAGCTTGTCTCTCCTTCCTTCCATTGATTCTACTACTACTCATTTCTGAGAATTTAGCTCAAGTCCTTCTTTATGCATGCAACTTCCCTGACTTCTCTAGACCCCATTGTCCTTTCCCACCTCAGAACAGCTATACTTCTATCTAGAGCATTCATGTCACAAAGAAGATAATGGTTTATTTGTTACATAACATTTTTCTACATGCATGCACACTTCATGATGTAACTTTGTGAACTCCTCAAGGACAAGCATTATGTGTTATTCTCATCTAGGGTTCTGCACATAGTAGGTATTTAAAGAATTTATTTTCCCAGGCTTGGGAGAAAAATTGGCACTTTGGATGGACAAGAAAAAGGATGAATTCTGGAATAAAATGCAGTGGGCTGGTGTCCCTGGAAATTCTACCTAGTCATCTGGCATTATTAGAGTTTTCCTGGCTTGCTTTGGGAAAGTCCTTCTGTAAGCAAAGGGGATATAGTGCTAGAGGTCTGGGGCTCTGACGTTGACCCTTATGGTGACTTGGAAAGATGGCAAGGTTTTTATAAAGAATAACAAGAAAAATATTTGTAAAATATCTGAAATGTCTTCAAAGCATAGGTGATGGGGAAGGGGGTGAAGTTATTATCTCCATAAAAGAAATTCTTGACCGTGTGGTGCAGACTGAGTTTTTATCAGCTCTTTTGTTTTGCCACCAAGTAGGAATCAACTTTATAGGCAATGAGATGATATGTATGGAAAGGATCTTTAATATCACTTAGCAACAACCCTTTCATTTTATAGAAAAAAACTGTAAGTATTCCTTCTAGGGCATTTAGGTACCCTACTTCTACTCTGTAATTTCTAATTTGGGGTATCAACTCTCTATTCATCCTATTGGTTCTACAAGTTCACAGAATATTATTCCTGGCAGTGAAAACTGAACCAAATGAGAATTTGCCTTCTTATCATTGTCAAATATCATCTCATTTACTTTTTACCAGTAATCCTTCTCTTTCTTTATTTCCACACTTTGATCCAATATAGCTAATAAAATGAAACGAAACAAAACTCTTATTTTACTTTATTGTTTTAGGTGGGGGGCACAGTTTGTCATTAGCATTCCCTACCAACCTTAACTCTGAGCAATTTCTTATGCCTGGAATACTCTCTCTACTCATCTTTGCCTCTAGGCCTCTTTGGCTTCTTACAAATCCTAGCTAAAATTCAACCTTCTACAAGAAACTTTTCAGTTTAAACAAACAAAAGAAACTTCACAATCCTTCTTAATGCTAGTGGAATTATCCCCAATTTTTCCTGTATGTATGTGTGCGCATATATATATATGTATATATGTATATATATGTGTGTGTGTGTGTGTATGCAAGCAACTATATACATCATACAAATACTTATATATTATGTATACTCATTTTATATAAACAATGAGTATGTGTATATATATGTGTGTGTGTGGGGGTGTTTATATGTCCAAATCTACTTCTATCTACCTTATCTGTCTATCTCTCTGCCTAGCTATCTGTGTCTTTCTATCTCCCTGTCTGCAAATATGTATGTGTGTGTCTTTCCATCTCTCTGTCTGTTGGTCTGTCTATATCTATTGGTACATAGTCGTTTGCATGCAGATTCCCTCATTAGATAATGGATTCCAAAAGATTAAGGCTATTATTTTTTGCCTTTCTTTGTATTCTCAGTTCTTAGCACAGTAGTTGGCACCTAGTAAGTAAGTAAATGCTTACTGACTGACAGACTAACCTCATTTTGCTTTAGCACATGTAACAGGATTTTGACAGGACAAGGGCCAAGCTTGTATTTGCATTCTGCTGTTTTCCATTGCTTCTATTTTCTTCTTTTTTTTAAGCCTTGCTTTCCATCTTAGAATACTGTTTATTGGTTCTGAGGCATAAGAACAATAAGGGCTAGGCGATAGGGATTAAGTAACTTGTCTAGGGTCACACAGGTAGGAAGTGTCTGAGGTCAAATTTGAACCCAGGATCTCCTGTCTCCAGGCCTGGCTCACCTAGCTGCCCTCCTGGCTTCTGTTTTCTCTCCATGTCTTTGAAAAGTCTAAGTTGTTTGGTAAGTTCCCAGCATGTCTCTTTGGATAACTCCTTTCTCTTCCTCCTCAGAATCATTTCTCATAGTATCTTCAAAATTTTATAGGGTGGTAGTGGCATTTTTAGTGAATTCTCCTCAAAACAGCCCCATGAGCTAAGTAGTGAAAAGATTATTATTCCCATTTTACAGATGAAGAAACTCGGGCTCATGTTGCTTAAGAGACCTTGCCAAGGCTACACAGTTAATACGTGGTTGAGGAAGGCCTCAAATCTGGGTCTTCTGACTCAAAACCTAGTGTATTCTTTACTAAATCATGGTGAGATTTACGCTTAATGACAGAACTTCTGGCTCCAGTTAGATGTTTTGGGGCAAGGTAGCCACGACTCCCCAAGTCACACCATATATGTGCTCATCACAAAGCAAGTCTGACCTGTGGGCTTTGGTGCAGGAGCCCATGCAGCGTGTCTCCGTGGCTACTTCCCTAGCAGATAGAGCAGGAAAGAGGGCAGGGGACGGGGATCCAGGAGTCGGCTGCCAGGAAGGGGTGGGAGAGCGCCGGCAGGCTCAGGAAGTACAGCAGCGTGCCCCTCTCCCTTTCCTCCAGAAGTCTCAGTTGGGCATCGGAGCGATGAGGGACTAATGACCTGGTCAAAGCAGTTATTTAATCCATCATAGTCAGTGTCATGCAGGGAGTCAAGCAATTTGCTACCAGTTATGCAAAGAGGCAGCAGCACAGAGAGTAAGCCAAGCCTGATCAGAAGGGCACGATACCCACCCAGGGCATTCCAGGGCATTTTCTCCCTCTGACAAGAGTAAGGCTGGTTGCAGAGAAGCGGGGGTGGGGGTGGGGAGCAGGGGTCTGCTCTAAGGAAGCTAGACTAAATGGTTAGGCACGCAGACCTGAATCTGCCTTTAGTATGAAAGTGGAGGTTAGAGAAGCTGTCTCCAAACAGGGCTCGTGTGGCCTGACCCTCACCATCCTGCAGCTGTGGAAGAGATGCCAGGGGCCACCAAAGGGTGCTTAGGGAGCAGGGGAGGAGGATTATACGATTGCCAATATCTAGTGGACAGATGCTGAGAGGTCGGGTCAGAGCTGCCAGGTACTGTGGCAGCAGCTGGAGAAGGAAAGAAACCCACCAAACGCTCTTCAATATTGAATGCCTATTGATCGCCCTTTCTGAGAAATCTGAGGAAGGGTCTCTGGGATCCCTAATTGAATGTTGGCACTTTGCATTTTTAGCATTCTAGGGCTCACAAGAGCTCTGTGGCAAGATGGCCCACATCACTCAGGAACCATTTCTAAAGATGAAGGAGAACAAGGGAGTCCTAACTAGCCATGGTGAGGAGGGAAGAGTTGGTCCCAAACCATTTAAGGCTGTTCACAGTTGAAGTTGAAATATCTTCAAGGCCTAATCTTTGTTTTGTCTTCTTTTAGTCCACAAAAAAGTGGACTTAACTCATTTCACTAATTCAAGCATCTTTGGGTTTATCAGTACCAGTATTCTATCATAGTCAATCAACATTTATTTATTTTTATTTATTTATTATTATATTATATATATATTATTATTATTATTTAATGATCCTTTGTTGTGTGCCAGGCCCTGAGCTCAGGGCTGAGGATGCAAAGGAAGGTAAAACCATGGTCCCTCCTCTCAAGAAGTGTTCAGTCTAGTGGAAGGGCAGGGTACAAATGACTATGTACACATTAGATAGAAAAATAAATAGATAAATAAGAGTAAGTGGAAGGTAATCTCAGCTGGAGGGCACTAGTAATGGGAGCACTGGAAAAGGTATCTTGTAGGAAGTGAGATTTGAACTGAGTCTTGAAGGAGGGAAGCCAGGGAAACTAGGATGCTAAGATGATGAGGAGGGAGAGCATTTTAGATATGAGAAACAGCCCATGACAGAGCATAGAAATGGGAAATGTGTTTCTGTGCAAGGCCCAAAAAGTAGGCCAGGGTACCTGGAGGAAGCTACGTAATAAAAGGCTTTCAGAGCCAGATGGAGCATTTTGATTTGATTCTAGTGGTAATAGAGAGCCACTGGAGGTTATTGAGTTGGGGATTGAGATGGTCAGATCTATGCTATAGGAAAAATCACATTAGAAAAGGGATAGAGGGAGATAGGTTGAAAGCCAAAAGGAATCTCAGAGGCCACCATGTCTATCGTTCTCATTTCATAAGAAATTGAGGCCTAAAAAACATTTAGACGACTTTTCCAAGGTCATATAATTAGAAAGTAACTAAGGCAAATTTTTAATCAGGTCCTTTGACTCTGAATCCACATGAACACACTACCTCGCACGTCTTAATCCTTCCACGGTCTGTAAATGAATCAATAATTTGCAGTAGTTAAAACAATGTCCCCTGTTGAGTAACACTATGGTGATATTGGTGCTCAGATAACACACATAAGCATGACCCACTATTTGAAATCTTTCCAATGTGGTAGAAGCCTTTAGAACTTTTTATGCTTTAGAAAATTCAGAGTCACTTCCAAATCACTATGAAGCATCAATATAGGACTATACTACTTACTTAACATATATTCTCACTGTGCATGTGGAATTATCTTGGGCTTGGATGCAATGCCTGCACAGAGCTTGGGTCAAATTCTAGACCCTTAAGTTTCTAAGGTTGAATAAAGGAGGAGTCTTTATTTAAAGAGTGAAAAATGCTTCCTGGTACCATAAAAGCCTGTGCTAGAGGAGAGGAAAAGACAATAGCCAAGCTATTCCTTTTGGGATCATTTGTTTGGTCAGATCAACCCCACACACTAAAAAAATCATCAAAATGATTTGGTTTTGCCAAACAGTTTTATAACCCAATTTGCATTAAAGTGACTTTCTAGAGAAATGACTCACTTCAGAAAGTGGGATTTATCCATTTGCTCTAGTCCCTTTGGAAGTTTGGCAAGTCAAGTCAACATATTGCCTCTGGCAGCTACAGAAAGACATTGGGCCATGCCACATGGTGAATTTGATTTGGGGTGGGGTAGGGACTTTTCCAAACTTCTTTCCTTCTGGAGAAAAAAAAGTGGTTATCAGGCATGGTAGACAGCAGATGGCTTGTCATAAGTAGCTCGTTATGGTTCTTTTCTACAAGGAAAGTTCATTCTATTCTGATTTGGCTTCCTAGTTAGATGGGAATACCTTCTTGGGTGAAGTGAATTCAAGGACCACAGTAATGGAGCTGGTGGTCATTTTTTTTCATCAGAATCCTTGTTGACTACCCCAAGACTCCAAATATGTTTGCCTGGAGCTGGACTTTTAGCCAAATCACTAGACAACCCACACAGTGAAAGGGGAAAATATGTAGTGAAAAAGAAAGGAAGCATGAGCAAAAATGAATTAGTTGATTAGTTCACCAACTGAATGATGTTAAGAAGAGAATACTCTTAGAAGCTTTCATTCTCCTTCACAAAGACACAAAAATTTCCTATCCCATTTTATGTTGCAGCCTTCTAACAGCATCTCTGATCTGCCTTTCTGGAGTTGCAAATACTCAGTAGAATTTTCACAAATGGATATTTTTTTAAACAACAGGTTTCCTAGAGAATTCTGCTTCGACATTTCAGAGAAAATGCTGAACTTGAGGTATCTCCTAAATGATATAAAATGTGAAAAACCTCAGCAAGTAATGAATGCATCTCAGGCTTTATACCTGTTTATTTCACACTTTCTTTAATATACCAATTATTCATGTAACACTTAACAGAAAAATGTGTTATAGCTAGCAATCACTTATAAAAAAAATTTTGCTAAACAGTAGCACAACAGCTATGTCCATCACAAGATCATTTATCATCCTTCTATAACCATGAACTTGCTGCCAAGTGGAAAAAAAAGTTGATTTAATCTTTGGGTTTGGAGGGGAAAAAAACCACTGAAAATATTTGTGATTATGAGATATTTGCTTTGCATTTCCACAGCCAGTTAGGATTCACAAACATGGAAATCCATTATGGAATGGTATATAAAGTGTGACCGATTCTTGTTCAGTCAATTAGTGAGCAAAGTCTGAATATGATGTTTATCTGATCATCTGAATCTTTAGTACAGTCAGAAGTGAAGAAGTTATTAACAAAAGATTGGGCTGAGTTCTAAGGAGGCCCTGCCTCATCAAGATACACTTCTGTATATGTACAGCATCTAAGAAGGGTTATTTGTTATATTAGATGGGAATGAGTTTAGGTGTCCAGTTTTGGAGAGGTCAGAAAACACCCCCACATACACAACTGATTTAGACACTAAGTTTTTTCAGTTTTTCACACAAGTTCAGAATGTGTTTTATTCAAAGACATTTCTACCTGCCCTGACTTTGTCTCCTTTCTGACACCTTAATTCAACATCAAAGATTCCAATCCTTTCTCCCCAAACCAATGCTATTTTTGCCGTGTGTTCGTGCACTTGCGGCACCCTGACTTGTACGTGGAAATTATCCTGCACATCTGTATTCTGATTATGATATTTAGTGCAAGGGTCATGAATAATAAAATTGCTAAATATGCTTATTGCCATCTATAAATAAAGGTTATCACACTGAAGAAGGTTTTGTTTTTGGAGTGGCAGAACAAGGCGGGTTAGTTGCGAGACAATAGAGCTTTAATTTTAATATGAAAATAAATACTTAAATTTATAAATATTCAAATGATTGCCGACATACAGGGAAGCCGCATTAATGCCTGCTTTAGGAATGAGTGCAGTAGCTGACAACAATGAGTTGAGAAAGTTTGCAGGGCTGGCAAGGCCCCAGCCATACTGGATTCCCTCCTAGCTCAGTTTGCTCTCAGGACTTCAGGTCTTCAATGGCTGTCTTATCTCTATTCCCCTGGCTTTTTAGCTCTCCTTTATATATTGCCTTCATCCATTAGAATGCAGGCTTTTTGAGGGCAAACACTGTTTTGTTTTCTTGTATTTGGGTCACTAGTGTTTAGCACGATGCGTGGCACATGATGAGTGCTTTAAAAAATACTTTCTTCATCTTTAGCAATCAAAGCAGAGGTAGCATCAGAGTGGAGGGTTTATGGCTCAGATAGAGTTGTTATTTTTTAATTTTAACAAAATTATGATTTATGGCTTAAATGCAACGTTATCTGTTGTTTCCATTTATAAATTTGATGACCTGACAAAGCTAGATATCACTGCAGACTAGAAGCAGGAACCTTGGGAATTTAATCTAGGAAGGAAGGATTTGGGGAAGAGGCAAGATAATAACAATTAGTGGTCTAAGAGGTATCAGGTTTTCTGAGCTTACATTCACATAGGGGAGAAATTAGTTTGAAAGTAAAGAATAAAGCTGCCTTTTGACCAGGATTGTTTGTATATGAAATTATAATCATTTGTACCCTTGAAAGAATTCAGTCCCTTTTTTATCTATGAAGTATCTATACAGCATAGTCCCAGGGAAAGAACAATGCATCTGGAGTCAGAGAACTTAGCTTCAAATCCCAGTTCTGCTATTTGTGGGGTTTTTAGCAGCATGGCCAAGCAGAGAGTTATCACTTGGAGTCAGAAAGACCTGGATCTAATTCCCACTTCTTAATATCACTTAGTCAACATGGAGCTTCTTCCTCATTGGTGAAATTGGTTATATATATATATATATATATATATATATATATATACACATATATATATATATATAATATCTGTAGGGTTTATCTCATAGGACTGTTGTGAGGCTCAAATTAGATAGTGGAAGCAAAATGCCTTTATGGACTTAAAATTATATATAAATATAAATGATTATTGTTCAGTCACTGGTCCTTCCTGGGACCCAGTTTCTTCCTCCATAAATTAAGGAGGTTGAAATGGATCTCTAATGATCTCTTTCAGTCCTAAAAACTTAGATCTTCTCTAAATATAAGCTACCAGATCTATTATTTTGAATTCAGTTAGATTAGTGGTTTGGAGCAGTTCAATCCAAAGGTTCTTAAGTTAAGATTCATAGGTAGATTTCAGGGAGTCCATGAATATGCATGAGAAAAATTCTAACATTATTATCCTAAACTCTAATAGAAATTTAGCATTCCCTTTAATTATGAATGTAGATAACAATATATTATACTGAGAAAGGACCACAGCCTTTACCAAATTCCCAAAGAAGACTATGTTATAAAGAAGATTAAGAAGCTCTGGTTTAGTTTGAGAACTAGCCAAATAAATTTTTTAAAAAATCAATCGGTGAACTATTTTGGATGTGTATATAAGTAGGCAAAACATCCTAGAGATATATCAAGAAGATTCCACTGAATCAAGGAGTACCTTGTTGAGTACCTTTCTCTTACTGTCCCCAATGGGTTCATACCCAACTACACTGATTACAAGTCTGTAGAGCTTCTCCAAAGCTAAGTTATTATGTCTGTATTTAAGTTTCCCAGAATCCACAATCATGCTACATGTGTTCTGAAGCACTTCTTCAATTGGTCCTCTTGTTCTCTCTGCTTGTCATTAGTTCCCTTCAGTTTGCCAAATGACAGACTCATATAAGATCATAAATTTAATGCTGAAAAGGATGTTAGAGATCATCTATTACAACCCTCTCATAGTAAAGTCAAGTAAACGGGGTCTTGTAAAGGTGAAATTACTTGCCCAAACACAGATTGCTCTAGAGGCAGGAGTTGGACCATGATCCTTCTGAAACTTCCTAAATCAAAGTTCATCATTATTCCATCCACTACCCCACATTGCCAGAGCTGAGCAGATATCCTAGCATCCATTCTCTCTCCATAGTAACCAGTATGATTAAGATATGGTTAAAGAGCACAGTAGTCTGATCTTCATAACACTCTCTATTCTTCCCACCTAGTGGTCAGGGAAACCATCTTCATGAATCAGAGGTCATCCTAGAAATCTTTTCAGCAGGGTACAATTTTCCTATCCTGTCTTGCCCTAGTCTATCTTTAATGAAGACAGAAGCCTCATCTTTAGGACCCTAACTATTCTTCATCAGAGCAGCCAGAGAAGTCCATCTGTGGCATCAAGAGCAGTACCCTAAATTTCTTTACCATTTATAATTAGGCTTCTCTTAGCTAGGAAAATATTTACTCAGAGCCTCCTGTCAATTGGTATTTTTAAAAAACCATAGATACTTTGTTTTCCTACTTTTGTTTTAACCTACTACAATCCCTTTGGATACTGTCCTGGGAAAAAAAGACAATCACACAAAAATTAATGTCAGAAGTAGAATCTAAGTATCCTGACTCTAACTTGTGTGTTCTTTCCATTGTCCCATGATCATAGGAAACATGCACAGAGCTAAGTATGCCTGGATATCCTGACCCACTTGCCCCTATATCTGTGGCCCAAATCTAAGTCCATAATGCCACTGATCAAATGGCCAAATGATTGAGCATCAGGTTAGTATTTCAGGGAGGACTAGGCATGTATGCTAACACTATTGTCAAACCCAAAGGGGTGTTCTCAAACCCAACTTGGTTCCTTCATGAAAAGACATTTAGTCAGGGACCAATTAACTCCTTCTTGTAAATTAGATCCTAATTCCTTAATTTCCCCAAGAAAGAATAAAACAAGGTAATATGAGGGATTTCATTTTTTAAAAATCATATGAAGAAAGACCATTGAGTTTGCAGTCAGAAGACAAAAATTCATATCTCAGCTCTATCACTTGCTCCCTCTGCAAACTCAAGCAACCTTTTTAACCTCCATATGCCTGTTAGATGAGAAATTTGGATTAGATAGTCCTTTCCAGGTCAAAATTCATTACCAAGAGCCAGATTTGGCAAGCATGCTATGTGCAGCCACATTCAGAGACATTATAGTATATCCTTTTAAAATCCTTTCTTTTCTAAGCTAAGCATCCCAAATTTCCTTCAGCTGATGAAGGTTTCCAATTCTATCACCACCCTAGTCACCAGTCATTCTCTCTTAGAGGGTATCCAGAGTGTTTCCCTGAGCTGGATATATATATATATATATATATATATATATATATATATATATGTATATGTATATGTATATTTAATTCCAGATGTGGTCCAGCCAACTTAAAGAACATTGGAAATAGCTATCATCACCTCCCTTGTTTTGGGCACTAAGTTTCTATTAAAGAGACTTCAGGGTACCCAGGAATCTGGCCTCAACACATGTCTCAGACAAACTGAGGGCCATTTCATTTTCTAGAAAAATTCTTGTGAATTTTATAAGGGCAGAGTAAGGAAACCAGACACAGTTTTGGAGTGGGGGTCAGATTTTTTAAAAGAAGTTGATAAAAAAAGCATCTAGCAACTCATGGGCAATTCAACCTGAAGCCCAGAAGGTGCCTCTCCAAAGCTACTCTCACAGCTGCCGATGGGCTCATCGAGAAGCCATATGTCCCTGCTGGAAGAACACGTGGACCGTCAGCATCTGGGACTTCTGATAGATGTTTAGTTGTGTTACCATGTGTAAGGGCCGAGAATGCTGCATGTAGAGATATAGTCAGATAACCAGAAGGAAAAAAAAGTGTGATTTGGTTAAGTTCATTAATTAGATTTTTTCTTAAATATATAGTTAGTTCAGGAAGGAATGCAGGTTTAAGCCTGTGAATCTCAGAGTTGAAACTGTGGTTTCATCTCCTACCTCTTCATCTTTTTTTCCCCTTCCTATTTAATTTGCAGTCTAAGTGTGTCTGTGATGTTTGCCATCACTCTGTAAGTTTCTCTACTGTCTTGTTTTAAAGTCTGCCATGACTCTTTTAAAGGACCAAAAAAAGCATCTCTCTCAGTTGTTCTTGCTGAAAGATATTCTTCCCCAGAATGTTTCATAAAACACGACCTTGTAGACTGACTGGTTAATTTGTACAGTAAGTGCACTACGTGCGTTACATTGCTGGAGATCAATAGCTCAATTGACAATAAAGGATGTGAACTTAAGCATGCAGTGGGATGGCTGAACATTTCTCCAATGGGGTCTGAAACCTATGGGTCCTGGAGGGAAGGGGCGGGGGTGGTGGGGCACATAAAATATAAAGACCCTGTTGCCCTTTCTTGTTCCAAGTTGTACCTATAATAGTAGGAACGAGACATTCACTGCCACCTTGGAGGTCAGGCACCTCAAGAGATTCACAATGGGTGGTGAAAAATTTGTTCACCATAATTAAAAGGTTTGGAGAATTGGAGAGCTAATGCCAACTGATCTTGATTTAGTTGGAAAAAATGCATCCTATCATTTGTTGTTAACTATTAAAGTCATTTAAACCCTTCTGAGAATAGATCTAAGGCAGGGCTGCTTTGAAGGTTTGATATGTCTTGTAATCCATAGATTATTGAAGTTAATTTCTCTGCTGAGATCCCGCTATCAGTAAAATTGCATGCATACTCAAAAATATACTTTTTAAACAAAGACAGGTTTTAATTGGATTTCTGTTTATGCTTCAGTCTGGAAAAGTGAAATGGTGGGGAAGAAAAAAAAAAGTCTGCTGAAGGTTCTATGAGAAAAGATACTCCCTAACTCTTCAGTCTTTCCTAACTCTTTCCCTGAAGATAGTTCCTCTCTGCCCACCCCCATCTTCCTAAATATGCTTTGCTCTGAATCTATAATTCACTCATTTAGCTACCTTTTTTTCTAGGGGAGGTGTTGTTGTTAGAAGAGCCCCTTACAGGATAAGATAAAGTAGGCAATAACAATATGTTGATTTATATCATTGTGGATCATTTTTTCCATACTTCAAATTAATTTTAATTGAATTTCATCCTCTTGACTTTCACTTACTTTTAAATGAGTTTTCGTTGTGGTGCTAGAATGCAACAGACTTCACAAGTTGACAAGTTTTAGTGTTTTGATCATAGATTATTATATAATGTTGACAAATGTTTCTTGGACTACAATACTGCATATTAAATGCTACACGATACTCATGGTACTTTCAATCCATGCAATATTTTACAGGTAGGCAAAAAGCTTGCTAACTGTGTTAAAAATGTAATTAATTTCCAGAAGGTACAATTGCCTCAAGAGACGATTGCAAATAATTTACCAGTTTATGACCATCATGTAGAAGCTGGCTGGGCAAAGGAATCCATTTTTAAAGTGATGTTCAATAGAGGGACCTATAAAAATGGCTTGAAAAACAACAGGGCTTTCTATGCTGGTATTCAAAGTCATTTTTCTATGCTTTTCTCCTCTTGGCCGAGGAATTGGCCTACTGTCTCCTTGTTCATAGATCCTGGCATCCAGGTGTAGTGGAAAGAAGAGTTGAATCAGAAATTTGTAATTTGGAATCAGAAAACCTGGGTTATTTGGAATTTGGAAGAGTTTAGAATCAGAAAACCTATGTGTTAGTTCCCTAGCTTTTCCACATACACCCAAATTGAGTTTCAGCCAATTACTTACCATCTCTGGGCCTGAACTCCCCCATCTTCATAATGAGAGTGTAGAGCCAGAGGATGTCAAAGGTCATTGACAAATTTTTGATCCTTGTAGTAGACAATTTGGGGGCATGGAATTTGACAAGAAATTTCTTTTTGTACTATTACTTCATTCCTTGTCAATGTGGAATGAAAGGTTTTAATACAATTTTTTTTTCTTTTTGAGTTATTTCCTATATATCCAGGCTTATCGTTGATTGAGAGCTGTCTGGAAAGGAACTTCGCAGTCATTTGGACCAATTCTGTCATTTTAGAGTCAGTCAACAAACATTTATTCAGTTGCTAAATATGTGCCAGGTACTGTGCTAAGTCCCAGAAAAGGAAGAACAAACAGTTGAGTTATTTATCCAAGGTCACATGAGTCAGTTAGTGAATTCCAGTCCTTATTCCATTCTCCCAGACTCTGTCATGGCTTAAAAGAAATCAGAACCTCCCCACTCCCATACCACAGTCTTCTTGTGACAAGTCTCAATTTATCACATATTTATTAAGAGCCTATCATGGAGGCAGTGAGGTAGCTCAGTGGATTAATAGCCAGACTAGAGATGGAAGATCTGGCTTCAGACACTTCCTAGCTGTGTGACCCTGGGCAAGTCACTTAACCTCCATTGCCTAGCCCTTACTACACTTCTGTCTTACAAGTAATATACAGTATTGATTCTAAGAAGAGAGGTAAAAGTTTAAAAAATAAAAGAAAGAGCCAATATGTGCAAGGCTTAATGCTCAGCAACACTGGACTACAAAGATTTAGGAATCCAACTTACTGCTTTCATTGAACAAAGTGCTAATCTAAGCATGGTCAAATCGGTTGAGGCTAGACTAAACCTAAAGGGGCTCTTCCAATTCTAGAAGCCTATGATTCTATGAAATATTAACATGTTTGGTACAAAGGAAAAATTATGGGCAGATTATCAAGATAAAGGGACTCTGAAACATGCTTTTTTGTGTAAGTATGAAAGAATTACTGAAGGAGTTAAGACTTGAACAGGGTTCAAACGATAGGTCATTACAGATGGAGAGAGTCAATTCAGTCTAAGGAAATATCGTGAATGAAAGATTAGGAGAGAGAATGAACCTGATGTGGTGTGTGTATGTAGGGGTAAGTGAGGAACCCAAGCTGACTAGGAGACACTATATTTCTTCAGTTAATTTTTATGATGATGAAAAGATTTTTAGCTAGGAGATTCTACAGATCCATAAAGGAGCTAACCGGTCGTATTTCTGGTATTTGAAATATGGACTATTAGAGCAGGATAGGATCTTAGAGAATATATAGTCTGATCCCACATTTTATAGGGGAACAAATGGAGGCTCAGAAAGGAAATGACTTGCCTAAGATCACATGCAAATCAGTGGCACAGCTGAGACTAGAATCTAGATATCCTAGTATCTAGTCCAATTCTATCCCCACCTCTGGATCTTTGGTTAATCATTTGGGCAATTCATCACCTCTTCTTGACCTCTAGGCTCAGACTCACTTCTCCATTTTGCTGTATGGCATCGTAAAGACCAACATCAACTGACATACGTACCCAAGAAGCTATTTTTGTTTTGATATAGTTTATTCATTCTCCCCTCCTGGTCCTTGAATTTCATGGGCAAGTACACCTTTTTTGTTTATGCTAAAGGAGAAAGTGCCAGGGTTGATTCAATTCAATTGATTTCTACATACATATGAATTCCTATAACATGCCAAGTCTCACATAAGCCAAGAGAAGGGTCTTTTTCCTCAAGGAACTCATTAGTCTATTTAAGGAAACAGACTATATGTGTATGTGGTCTCGTCTCTATATAATATATTGTATATATGTAACATATATCCACACATGTGTGTTATATGCTATATGCACGGACACATATAGATATATTTACATGTGTATGTATATATAGGTATATACACATGCAAATACCCATCAGATGAATAGTACAAAACAACAGCAATGACAACACACACAAAAGTACTCAAGTACTAGAATCTCCTCTCACATAATATGTCCTAAGAGGTGAAGAAGAGAGAGAATGTTTTAGACCAGGCAGGTCAGGAATTGCTTCATGAAGAGTTTGAATCACTTTAGAGGCTGGGTAGAATCTGGATCAAGAGAGAAGAGGGACAGCATGAGCTGTCTTCAAGTATTTAAGAGGCTGTCATGTGGAAGAGAAATTAGACTTCTCCTGGGTTTCAGAGAGCAAAAGTAGGTTTGATGGATGGAAATTGCCAAAAGACAAATTTAGTTTTAATGTAAGGAAAACTTTACAAACAATTAGAACTGGTCAAAAGAAGAGTGGACTGCCGCATGCGATAGTGAGCGATCATCTTTAGAGTCTATCATACTGGACAATCCTTTTTCAGGTATGGGTTGGACTAACTTGCCCCCAAATTCCCTTCTGACTCTGAAATTCTGTTATTCTGTCTAAAATTTCAGATAAACATTAAGAATGAGGATGATGGCGATAGTGATATATGTTTACATTGTATTTAAACTGGGTTCCTGTAACATTCAGAGAAAAAAGATCCAAGCGTAGTCACAAGGGACTTCACATTTGTCAGTACACCAAGCCAAACTAAACACACAGCACCTTCACCAAAAGCTTCCTCCCTTATCCCACTGATGCTGGGGGATTTGAGAGTGTAAATAACACTAGAGTTAAGAGGAGTTATCTATGTGAGTCCCCCAAGGATCAGTTAGAGAAGTGACTTTTCCATATACTATTACACACTTGACTCTATACTCTGCTCAGCACTGTGCAGAGTTTGCAGTGGGAAAAAAATAAAGGTAAACAAACACTTTATAACTTTTAGTGGCAATGGCTTATCCTAACCCTGTAGATCTTGAATGAATTGTACATGCCCTGGAGCTTCATACATTTAAATAACTCTCAGGCTCTGTAAAGGAGGACGCCTTTTTAAGACAAGAATGAGCCAAGTTAGGGAGTCAATCCTTGATTTAACCCTTCCTCTAACTTTTGGGGCACCTTTCAGAAATAGATGATTTGAACATGGTCGCAATTCTCCAAAGCCTTGGCCTCTAAGAAGTCCTCTTGAGGGGGCTTGGACATCCTTACCATAGTCATGGCTTGATTCTGAATACTCAAAGATCTGAAGGTTCTTTTGTTTATTTAAAAAAAAAAACACCTTACCTTCTCTCTTGGAACCAAGGCAGAGAAGAGTGGTAAGGGCTAGGCAATGGGGGTTAAATGACTTGCCCAGGGTTACACAGCTAGGAAGTGTCTGAGGCCAGATTTAAACCCAGGACCTCCCATCTCTGGACATGGCTCTCAATCCACTGAGATAACCAGCTGTCCCATAATTAAGAAAAATGTTCTGCTCATACAATTATTTTTTTTTAATGGTCACCTTAGTATATATGGTTTTATTACCCTTCAATGCTCCAAAGCATCTTGTATTTGTTGCCTCACCCTGCCCCCATACAAGGAACCCAAACTTGAATTTTGAACACACTGAGTTTCTAAGATTCTTTTCCATCTGTTTCCTAGAATTTCTTTATTTTTTCTTTCTTTTTTTTGCCCAATTTTGTATCCAGAATATACTAGATGCAAAAAGTAATACATTTTAGCCAGAAGAGCTCTTTAATAACAACTTCAAAAGATGTGAGTGTTTTTACCTACAAGTGTTAGGAAAATAGGGTTTGTAGTTCAATGTTTTGCCTTGCTGGCCAATAATAATGACTAACCACCCTAACCCATTACAGAATTAGGAATAGGCAAAATGAATTCAGAGAGTCACTCAGCTGACTGTTCTGCATACCTGGGCAAGACAGCGGGTTTAAAGACAGGTCTCATATAGATTGCTTTCTGGAGAGCCAGTAATGCAAGACATCTGGCAGCTTCCATAAAGTCTACATCCCCAAACGCAAACGAACACATGGCATCACAGGTTAGAACCCTGACAATAGTAGCCACAATTCCAAAAGTGGGGAAAAAGCTTCCTGAGTTGTAGTGAGAAGGCACTATTATGCCATCCAATCAGCCTATCAGTCATTTATTAAATATCTACTACCTGCCAAGGTCTATTTGAAGTGCTAGAGAGAGAGAAAAGAAGGAAAGAAGGAAGAAAAAAGAAAGAGGGGAAAAAGAAAGGAAAGAAAGAAAAAGGGGAAAGGAGGGCAAGAGGGAGAAAGGAAAGGAGGAAAGAGAAAAAGAAGAAAAGAAAGAAGGGGAGGGAGGAAGGAAGGGAAGAAGAAAAGAACAGAGGAAGGAAGGAGGGAAGGAAGGGAAGAATTGACAGCTCTTACCTTCAAAGAGCTTAGGTTTTACTGAACAGAAACAACATGTATACATAAAAGTAAATACAAAATACAAGCAAAGTAAATCCAAAGTATTGGTTGGAGATCAGGTGGTACTAAGAGCTGAGGGGATGGGGAAAGCTACATGGATGGAACTGCATTTAAGTTTATCTTTTAGCCATGCTAAGAGTAAGAGGAGAAGAAAGATGCTATGCTAGGGATCCAGGACAGCCTTTGCATAGCTATGGAGAGGGAGCTGGACTTGAGTGTAGGAGCAATAGTAAATAGACCAGGGTGCCTGAAACAGAGTAGGTGGAGAAGAAAGTAGGCAAATAGAGTTGAACAAGTATGTGAAAGGCTTTAAATAATAGGGGATTTCTGTTTTCTCATATAGACAATAAGGAAGCACTGAAGTTTTCTGAGCAGGGTAAAATGGCTAGAACTATGCTTTGAGAATATAACCCTGACACCTTTATGATAAGTTGTTGTTCAGTCATGCCTGACCCTTTATGATTCTATTTGGGGATTTCTTGCCAAAGATCTTGGAAATGTTTGCCATTTCCTTCTTTAGCTCATTTTACAGATGAGGATGTTGAAGCAAACAGGATGAAGTGACTTGTCCAGGGTCACACAGCTAGTTTCTGAAATCAAATTTGAACTCAGTTCCTGACTTTAGGCCTGGCATTCTAGCTACTGCACCACCTAGCTGCCCAGGGCTAAAGTTTCAAAAAGATAGGGACACCCCCTTTGATTTCCTCAGAAAATTAGCAAGATACTATAGAGAGGGGCAGCTAGGTGGCTCAGTGGATTGAAAGCCAGGCCAGAGACCAAAGGTCCTGGGTTCAAATTTGATCTTAAACATTTCCTAGCTGTGTGTCCCTGGGCAAATCATTTAATTGCCATTGCTTAGACCTTACATCTCTTCTCCCTTAGAACCAATATACTGGAAGGTAAGGGTTTTAATAAGAAAAGATACTATGGAGACCAGGACCCCAATAATTTGGATGGCATTGGCCCTACAAATCTGCATCGCTAGCAGGTTGGAGTCACTCTGGGTCACTCTGAGCTGACTCCCTTTGCTGAAACAAGCTGGGCTTCATGGCAAACTCTTTAACTAGTGTCTGATTTGCAAAGATTAAAATTAGCCCTTTGTCCGACCTACTTCCACAAAGCCTTCGTGCAGTGCTTCTGTGGGGGTTACTTAGCAAAGAGGAGCTGGAAAGCCAGGGCAGCAAGCAAGAATTAGGACTCTAGGTTAAGAATCACTGCAGGGAAGGTCCCCGGCTAGAAATATGCCACAGAGCAAGAAAGAAAGGGACACAAAGACAGGTCTAAGGGAGCCTCTATGGAATAGGGGCCAACGCTGGGATTTTCTTAATCCCCCATTGTTTCTGCTTCGCCCTTCCTTTGCTGGCTCATCTCTTACTGTGGTCATAGTAACCCAGGCAGGGCTTGGAGCAGGACTGCTGTTGTACCCTAGCTGGGGCCTAGAAAACAGAAGGTTTTTTATGACCGCCTCTGATCCGAGTGCATTCCCGACATTAAAAGACTCTTCTGACGACCACGTCTAGCTAGAGATCCTCCTCAGAAGGAGCCCAGAACGAAGTTGTCGTTGCCCCCCCCACGCCCTCCCCCTCCCCAACCCCCCCTTTTCCCTTCCTTTCCTGGGTAGATGCTCTTTACTAATTACCGCGGTTGAGATTTTTGACCTAAGAACTGAACTGCAGGGAAAGCATCCATGGGAGCGCTCAGCTTGCCGAGGTCATGCTCCTGATGTGAACGGGAGGGAAGGAGCCCTCTCCGACGTGTCAGGTAGAATGAGGCTCCAGCTTCCAGGGCCTGCGTGCGTCGAATCTATTACTCTTAAGACTCTCAAGTCATTTTAAAAGGTTGCCTTTTACTGTAGGTCAGAGATAGAAATTATGAGCAGGGAGCAGATTTACAGACCTTTACACGAGAGGGAAGGAGGGAGTGTTTGGAAGCTATTTTAAAGTCTTCCTGGTGGCTCGACAGTTGGCCAAAGATTGGCCACTTGGGGGAGCTACGGTGGCACTGCAGTCCCACAGAACCACAGGTGGAATAATGACGCTTCCCCCCATTCTCCCACCTCCCACCCAAGCCAGTCCATCAAAGGTTGGGGGGAGGAAGCAGGGCAGAAGGAAGAGAAAGGAGGGATGAGAGAAGAGGGGGCTGGCAGAGTGAAAAGCATCCTTGCAAACTCCTGCAAAGGGGGCTGTTAGAGCACAAGAATGGGTTGCCTGACCCATCTATGGATTGGGACAAAATGAAGACAATACAGAGAGAGCCATTGCCCTCCTCTGTGTTTCCTGTGTTCCTATGTCAAATGAAGGAACATTTCCTCCAGAGAGATGAAATATCTTAGGGAGATGCAACAGGTGTACATATGTGTGGAAATGCAACAGGTATATATATGTGTGTGTGTATTACACATAAACATGCACATAGATGTGTATCAATACATATGCACTGTTCATTTATACATACATGTTGTATATCTATCTGTATGTCTATGTGTCTTCAACTGATAAACAAGACTGATCTCATGATAAATAGACTGAAGACCAATCTAAACATACAGTAGTTAACATCTAGCCATAGAGTTGGAAAGGGCCTTTGGTTTTTATAGATGAGGAAGCTATGATCCAGTGGGAAAGAAAACTGCACAAGCTTTAAAGTAATATATAAATGTGACATCCTCATTATTGTTATTGCTATGAACTAGCAACCATATCCCAAGGGGAAAAAAGACCATGTCACCAAAAACATCATTATCACTCTTAACATTTTCAAATCATTTTGATTGAAATACCATTGAATGTGGTCAGAAATTCTGGGTTCAAATCCCAGTAACATACTATTTCTCGGATATTGGAAAAGTTAGCTCCTGCTTCTTCTGTTTTATAAGAATCTATATCATGGTGTCAAACTCAAGGAGAAAGGGAGGACCACTAAATCATTCATAAGGATACTTGTGAGCTGCTTATTGACTTAGAAAACCACATATTAACGTTATCTATATCTTTTGTATTTTTATTTATTTTGTTAAATATTTCCAAATTACATTTTAATTTGATTTGGTCATTGACTACAGCACTTCTTTTTTTACCCCTTTGTATTATAAGACCTCTAAATTCCATTGCAATTCTAAATCCCATGACCCTTCCAGAGGATGGAATATTATTTGATTTTTTTAGAGTGTTTTTCTGTCCAAACCATTTTCTAGATGCCAAAATGATGCAAAAACTCAAAAAAAATTTCCTGGATCAAGGAATATTGATAGCAATATATTCATTCCAAGTACCCAGATAACCATCTTGTATGATAGTTGCTATATTCACCAAATACTATTCTGTCCTATTCTAGGTTTGTTCTTGTGATAACTTGGTGACTAAAATTATCCAAGGATTAGGTTCAAAGAACCTAAACTCATTTAACATTATAGCCCCATTATGCTATTGGGTAATGACACTTTGCCCTAGTCCTTCTTACTATAACATCTCCTCTTCCATAACAGGCAGATTATTATATTTATTAAGGCATGGCTGCACTGAGCCTATTTCATTCATTTCCCATTAGTGCTATACGAGGTAAGGGTTCTATGCCAATGGCAGGAAATAACATTTCTGATTATGCACACACACACACACACACACACACACACATACACTGCAATATCCAAATAACTATTTCCATATGTTATTTCCATTTTCTGTCCTACCAACCAGTTATATTTCTGACATGGATAGGAGAATAGCCACAGTTCTTGATAATGGGTAGCAAAGAAAAAAACAAGAAAGCACTTTGCTGGGCAGACCTGAAGATGCTTTCTTTGCAAAGTCAAGAATTAACCTGGGGTTCAGATTTCATGTGTCAACTGCAGTCAACTCTTCTCATAGCTCAGCTAAAATTGACATGTAGGCAATCACTGGCCTTAAACTCGGCCATTGATATTAGGTTTAAACTAGCTGACCCTGCCTATGAACCCTGGTTTGCCATGCAGCTAAGGAAACTCACTCAAGGGCCTCTCATTTAAAATATCAGGTCTCCAGTCATTGGAGGGTCCCAAGAAATCTGAAATTTCAGGACAGACTTCAGAGCTCAGTGCATGCACTCGAACAGCAGCTTCCCGCCATTAGCTCCTATGGTTTGACCTCTGAACTTCCAAACAACAATTTTATTTAGAAAGTTGATTTATTCATAAGCAAATAGGATACAGTGTGGATGAAGTACAAGGAACCAGGAGGCAGTTATTAGATTTATAAGCACAAAAGCCTCACTGTTGCAGACAGTGGAAGCTCAGCAGTTACTGTACCTTTCAAAACTAATATGTAACCATATCTGTTTTAAAAGAGTGATTCATTTTACTCCCAATGCATGAGAAACTCCTTCTCATCCCCACCACAGGAAACTTGAGTCTGATTTTAATGAGCTTCAATTGGAATGTGGCCTTTGAAAAGTAGTGCATTTGAAAAGATGGAACATTAAATTTTGTAATGATGTAAAACATCTTCAATTTTTGACAGGACAATGGTGCTTATTGTACTTTATGGGTCCACTGGTGATTCAAAGGTCACTTTGTATATGACTCCACAGACAGGGGCAGCACTGAATGAAAATTAGGTTACATGTGATCAGCTTTATTATTAATCAGATGAAAATGGATTTTTAACATTTTTCTAATGAGCAACAGAGAAGGAAGAAAATACCACGAATAAAACTGGGGAAGAGAACAGCAAGGCTAAAAAAAAATGCACTGTGGTCATAACTAATAATGTGCATTAAATCTGAAATTCTTAAATACTATCTCAAGAAATAAAATGCAGCTGCATATTTTGGTGTCATAAATACATAGAAAACTGCTGAAATACCTACTGTAATTTACTATCTCTGTCCTTTGTTTATAACTAACTAATGAACTGATTTCTCCTTACAGTATATTACTGCAACACCGGCAATGCCACCGTGGCTAAGGTTTTGTGGCTGTTTCCAAGATAAATTCTGTTTTTCAGAGAGTTTATAACTCAGCTGTTAGAAATATAACAACAAAAAATTCAGGCTAAAACTTGGTTTAGGAGGTCTAAGCTAGGACACATTAATGGTATAACTCTTCCATCATTCCTCTACTCCCCCCTCCCCAATTATTCCCCCTAAAAGAAGTGAAAACCAAACCAAATCCATATTTTGTCTTTTGGAGGGATGGCAAATGAGTACATGCATACACACCCAAACTATTTTTTAAGAGTTTAAAACAAGTTATTTCCATTCTTGTTGACACTGAAAAGGTTGCTTTTCAAGATAACTATATGTGGAATTTAGCAGGGCATTTATGGGATATAGAAACATCAGAGCCCAGATAATAAACAAAGAGAAACAATGGGACACTGACCATGAGGACCATACTCTCTTGAGAGATATAGAATCAAAAGTCCTCTTCCTCTCCTTCCTCTGAGTGCCCACAGCTTTTTATCTCTTATGACACTTATTTACCACAGCCACTTCCACATTTCCCTCATATTTCCTTCCCTTGAGGAACTTAAACTTAAAGCTGAGAGAGAAAGGAAAAGGAGAGAGAAGGGAGGGAAAGATAAATCTATATCTAGTTGCCTATTTATCTGTGTGTGTATGTGTGTGTGTGTGTGTGTGTGTGTGTGTGTGTGTGTGTGTGTGTGTGTGTAGAGAAAGAGAGAAAGAAAGAAGAAGAGAAAAAGAGAGAGAGATAAGGGGAGAGAGAGAGAGGCAGAGGGCAAAGTATAAATTCCTCTTGTTTAGCTTTTAACGTTGTTGGCAAAGTAGCCCCAACATATCTTTGCAACTTCGTGGAATATTAGTTATTCCCCCTTCTTCATGCTGCAATCCAGCCAAAAAGGCCTTCTGTCTGTTCCTCATACACATGATATCATCTCCCCAATCTACTTTCTCCATGCTTTTGCACTGACTCTCTTCTTGCTTGGAAAGTACTCCTTCTTCAACTCTACCACTACCTCCTCTCTTCCTTTAAGAGGCAGTTCAAGCACCACTTTCTATATGAAGCCTTTCTGGATTCACCCAACTCCTAATGTCCTCCCTCCCTAATTACCTGGTATTAGTTTGTATTTTCTTTATATTTGCTTTCTATGTACTTACATATGTATTTATCGTTACCTCCACTAGAGAGTAAGCTCCTTGTGAGTAGGGATTGCATTAACCTTTGTAATTCTCTTCCCAGAGCCTAACATAGTGCTTAGTATGTAGTAGAAATTCAGCAAATTCTTGTTCATTAATTGCTAAGACCATGAAGACCTTAGATGGTTATGCAGGTGATTAGGAATGCAAGGCAAAATGATGAACTGAAGCCACATTGAAGAAATGTCATGGCAAAGTTATAAAAGGAAAATTTAGGTACTAAGGGTCAGATGCTTACTTTAAAATGCCAAACAGTTTGACTGAGTTTTAAAAAAGTAATCAATTACTTCCAACCAGAGATGATGGATTCAGCCTCTTGTTTTCATCTTGGCAATAGTCAGAAAATCAGATTTTCTTGCTGAACCATCTAAAGACTCTTTTAGAACATTACAGTACTCACAATGTTATTTCAAGAATCCCACTAAGAACACACTCTACTTGATGAGAAAAAGGGTGGGATGGGGAGTAGAATTGAAGTGAACCACATAACCTGAAGATTTGAAGGACAAGGAATGGATTCAAAGTAAACTCTATTGGGTGGGGTTTCATAGTATTTAGTTTTCTGAAAAACAGATAATAAAATCTACAGCAGTACTAAGAACCAGTTGCCTCTCAGTTCCTGAGATGATAAACTTGGATACAATCTGGGGAGATGGTTCCCAATACTTCATGACTCATGCCCCATCAGGGTTTTCCCTGGATTATCAGTACTTCTCTTTCAATGTTCCCCTGAAAACCCTCAGACCAAGTAAATGGATTTTACTTAAACCAAAAAAAAAATTAGAGAATGAATCTCTTTTTCATTACAGAATGAGGCCCTACCTGGGCCTCTATTGTTTAGTTATTTCAGTTGTGTTCAACTCTTCATGACCCTATTTAGGGTAGTCTAGGCAAAGATGCTGGAATGGCTTGTCATTTTCTTCCCAGCTCAATTTATAGATGAGGAAACTGAAGCAAACGTGGATATGTGATTTGCCCAGGGTCACACAGTAAGTGTCTGAGACTAGATTTGAATTCAGGTCTTCTTGATTCCAGGCACAGTACTCTATCCACTGTACCACTTACTGCCAGTTTGATCCCTTTTACAGTTTGGGACTCTACCCTTCCCTTTCTGCATATCAGAATCTCCCTCCTACTCAAACCCTTGTTCTGGGGTGTACCATCTTCCCTCGGCATCTTCAGTTAATATGATTCCTGTTTTACCAACAAAAACTTATACCCTCACTATATTTTGGTATAAGTAGTTCTCTGCTAAGCTAATTCTTTCCTCCTTTTGAGACTTTTCAGATGTTCTAGGTGGAAAAGGCTAATGGAAACAAAATGATCTGCTGGTATTCTTCAACAAGGGGCTTCATTTTGTTGAATCTCAAGCATTTCTGTGACTCAGGTTTTTTCTTTTGAAAATGAACCTGGGATGATTCAAGGCAAGCCAGCATGAGAACTCATTGATAGAGTACTTTTGCCCAAATCCTAGACAGTCATAAAAGATCTATGTGCACTATAAATGGACATAATGCTGGCTGCCTGAAGTTAGACAATGAAGTATCGTACTTTGGAAGCCTTATATAGACTCCAAAGGTCACAGAATCAATCTCCCTACCTCCAAACAGAAACGCATCCAATTCATTTCTGATAGACAGGTGTTTGGCCTCTTCTCACAAACACCCAAGGAAGGAGATTCCAGTGTCTAATAACTCTGATTGTCAGAAAGCCCCAGCTCTAAAATTTGTCTTACTTGAATTGCTTCTGCTGCTATTTAAGTCTGTTTTTTTTTGTTCAGTTCCCAGCAGCAGTGAAGGAGATAGTTCAACATCCTAACCAGCTACTGTGCAATTTTTATGAGTACTCGTCAATGTTGGACTGGGTAAACCAATGTCTTGCCTAAATGTAACCCGGCTTATGCTCGTTATTAAGGGACTGAGAGTAAGACATTGCTCTGGATCCCTTCCTCCAAACCAAACCAACCTATGACTTTCACCTTTCCACAAAGGTCCTATTTTCTAGCCCTTTAATTATCTGTATTACTCTCCTCTTGGATCCTCTCCAAATTCTCCACTAAGGTATGGAGGAGATCACAAACAATAGTAGCAACTAACAGACCTTTTCACTTACCTTCTCAATTTGAAAGTGATTAGGGTCCTTTAAGGTTGCTATAGTTCCTGTTTTCACCTTTTAATATTGGAAAACAGACACAATGTAGATAATATGAAAGGTGTGCTACCTCGTGCCTCCTATGGAGGCCTGCTCGGCATGAGATGCAAGTAATATAGCAACCAGCTGGGAGAGGAAATACTAAAAAAAAATCAGCCAGAAATAGCTATTCATTTGAAAGCAATTGGCCTGGCCATTAACAGAAATCCTGAAAATCTAAGTCACCAGCCAGTACTAACGGCAGCTGCTGGAAAACCCAGGACATTTAGTTAAATGTGAGCTGTCCCCAGCATGGTCACCGTCTTGTCCCTGCCCTGTAGGGAGCCTTTAAGGAGGTCTTGACACTTGTGCTTCGAGAAGGTTTAGGACAGACAAAGGCTGAGACAGTCTTAAAGCATTGTATTCCAAAACTAAATTATCATTTCATAAATTAGGGGAATACGTGGATAAATCTCCTCCAAGTATCTCTGGTCTGTACAGCATAAGAACTAGACATAGTTTCTATGCCAGACCTGGGATAAATCTAGAAATTCGAATGATAGCTGTCTTAAAGTCCTTGAAGAGCTGTCATGTGGAGAAAGGGTTAGGTTTATTCTGTTTGGCCTGAGAGGGTAGAAGAAGGAATTATGGAGCAAAACAAATTTAGGCTTGTGTCAGGGGAAAAAAATTGCTAACGATCAAAGTTGTCCAGAAGTGGAATGGGCTTCTTTTAAAGGGAGTATGTTCTCCATCTTTGGAACTCTTCAAGCGGTAGCTAGATGAATATATGCTGGGCTTATCAATAGGAGGGATTTCTTTTCGTATTGGTTAGGTTAAATCATTTTGCTAATGTCCCTTACAACTCAAATTTTGTGAAAATTTGCCATTTCTCTCATGGGATCATAATGGATCTAGTTTTGGAAGAGGCTTCAGAGACATCTAGTCTAAGCACCTCATTTCATGCACAAGGAAACTGAGACTAAAGGAACTGAAATGTCTTGTATAGAGTCCTAGAGGTAGTAGCCATCAGAGTGGCAATTTAATTATCAGGTCCCTGGCTACAGAGCCAATATACTTTCTCTGCACCGTGATGCCATTTTTCCATAGCTCTATTCATTTACAGCATCGTCTCTGGCTTACTCAATGTCAATAGTGTTGAAGTATGAAGGAATTAAGTCACTAAGAATAGGTAAGTCCAGTGGGGAACTAGAGTGATGGCCAAGTGAAGTTACCAGAAAACCAGGGTAAATTCCCAGTGTTGTTCTAGAAGGAATACAATGAGATCATAACAGACTGATAGGAGGGAGGGAGGGAGGAAGGAGGAGAGTAAAGCAAAGAATCACAGAATGTAAGTCAGGGAATATCTCACAAGCTATTTAGTACAAGCAGTACTTGGACAGAAATGGTCTCGATAACAGCCCAGGTAACCAATCACCCAGTTTCCCCCTAAAGTCTTCCCAAATTAGTTCACGCCACTTTTGGATAGTTCCACTTGTTAAGAATTTACATCAAAACAAAATTTCCACCATGTTCCAATCCCGTTGTTATGAGTTTTGTCTTCTGAGGCCAAAAGAGCAATTCTAATTCCTTTTTCAGAAGATAACCATTCAAACATCTGGGTGAACATCATGGTCCCATTACATTTGTCCTTCATGGTAAACATCTCCTGCTCATTCACCAGGTTTTCCTATGGCAAACTCTCCGATTCTCTCCTGATCATTGCTGTATCCTTCTAGACGTATATCAGTTCATCAAAAGGCATCCTAAAATGTGGTACCCAGAACTGAACATGGTGATCCAACCAGAGCAGAGTATATAATAGAAGCCCTGTTGTACCACTTATTACCTGTGTATCTTTGGACAAATATCTTAAACTCTTTGGGCCTCAGTTTCTTCATTTGTAAAATGAGTGTCTGGTACAGAACCTGAAGATCTCTAAGCTCTATTGAGAGCTGGTGGTACAGTGGTTACAATTTTGGGAGAAGAGTCAGGAAGACTAGTTGAGTGATCCTATACAAGTTACTTAACCTTTCTTTGCCTCCATTTCCTCAACTGTAAAATATGGATAATACCTACCTTTTGAGTTGTCATGAGGATAAAATAAGACAATATTTGCAAAAATGCTTAGCACTGTTCCTGGCACATCAAAGATGATAGAAATAAATGTGTATTCTCTCCATCCTTTCTTTCCTCCCCTCTCCCTCTGTGGTTTTTCCTAAAACTGTGATCTTTGTGATCATTAGAGTGAAAACTGAAGAAGCGTTGATGTGGCTGAAAATTGGAAGATGAGTGTTTCAAACACATCTCACCCTTCTATAGGTAGCCAGCCCCCAGGACTTCACTGATGCTAGCTTTTCTATTAATTAGGTCTAAAGACTCACTTTTTTGTCCTGCCACCATATGCATATATCTTCCCCAATCCCCAACTTTTGTTCAAGGATTAGTAATCAAATCACCATTGCCATTACAATTATGAAAAGAGTGACCCTTGCTGTTTGTCCCAACTCCAAGTGCTATTCCGAGTTATCAGCTACCTGGTTCAAAGCTCCTTTTTCAATCATTCCTCATTCCCTCATCACTAACCATGTCAGACCTATATTTCCGATGCCCCTCATCTACTCTACCAAACCCTTTCATTGTACTATATTCTACAGTAATGGGGAAAATTTTAGAGACTGAATGCCCAAACTGTAACCCTCACATCGCATATGAGCAGCCCCCTTACCCTAGACAGGGGAGGAAGGAAGCAATCCCAATGGGCTGCTGGGCAGATGGGAGAGTGATGTGAAAAATGTCCTCAGGTGTATGTGGAGAGGGGGAAAGGAGCAGCTCCTTCCAGTAAGTGTGCCATATGTTTGCCAACATGGCTCTAGCATCTCATTGGATTATTAATGAGCTACCCTTAAAAGTTTTGATTCTAGAGTCAGAGATCTATGTTCAAATCCTGTCTTTTGACAACTTACTACCTGTGTCACCTTGGGCAGATCTTTTAATCTGTGCCTCAGTTTCCACAACTATAAAATTAAGGTATTAGACTAGCTGGCTTGTAGAATCCCTTCTAACTCCACCTCTGATCTTATGATCACATTACTCATGTATTTTTTCCAATTATTTTTTTAAATTTATATTTAATTTTGTATGTATAGTGCTCTACCATCCCCCTCCCCACTCCCACAATAGAATATAAGATCTTTGAGGTCAAGGATTGTTTCATTTTTATCTTCGTATCCCTTATGCCTAGCATAGTACTTGGCAAGTAATGGGTGCTCAATGAAAGCTTTTTGGTTTGAATTAAAATGAATGCTATGATAATTATCACATCTCTTGATCTAGACACTATAACTGCCTTAACAGTTCCGAAGATAGAATGTTTTTTTGGTTGCCATATTATAGTGTTGACTCATAGTGTGTTTTCAGCCCTCTAAAATTCTAGTGGCTAGTCATGCCCTTGTGGAGTTTTCTTTTGAAGCTATATGTAGAATTTTACATGTATCCTCATTTCACTTAAGCTTATTAGATTTGGTCCAGTGTTCTAACCTGTAGAGAATTTGGATGTGACATTAGTAGGATAAGTAGCCTTACCCAGTGGCATGTGGAAACCAGCTGGTACTGGCTTTTGAGAGCCAATTGTTAAATTTTCAGTGAGTATTTCCACCTTGGAAATAAATAAATGCCCCAAATGAGAGCATGATTCACTATTTATTTGACTATCTAATTTTTGAAATGGAAAAAATGTTAATAATGATATTGAACTTAAAAGTACATTGTGGTGCTATCTTTCCTACCTCCAAGAGCTGGTTGTTAAAATATACTAGTCCCCATTTGGCCTTGTCACTAGCTAATGTCAACATGGGCTTTACTATTTCTAATGCATAGTCATTATTATGTAAAGATAACCCTGCTGACCCTCTATCATGCATAGGGCATGCATTTGGGGTTGTTTTCACTAGAGATAGACACCAACTCATTCATATTGTCTCATCCAAACCTTCTTACAGACTACAGCAGTATAGGCAGTGAGGCAAAAATGGAAGAAAGGCTGTTTTAAATATCAGACGACCTGCCATTTGCCAGCTGTGTGACTCTCTTCCCTTCTCTGCACTTCAGTTACCTTCACTGTTGAATAGAGATAATGATGCCACTTGCTTATTTCGCAAGATAGTTGTGAAGATCAAGTGAGAAAACACTTTGTAACTGTAAAGCTCTAAAGGAATATTTTTAATTAGATCCAGAGTCAGAAGGATATAGATTGAACCTCCAAGTGAGCCTCAGAAAGGCCTGGGTTCAAATCCCATTTCTGGCACATATTGGTTGTGTGACCCTTCACAAATCTTCATTTAACCTCTCATTGCTCCTAAGTACACTAAGATTAAAAATGGCAGCACAAAGACAGAGGTTCCCCTACTGGAACTATCTATATCAATGAGATCAGATATGCAGTATAATAATGATAGTAGTAATAATAATAATGACAACAAATCCACACAATAATTGGCCTTGACCTATATGCCAGGTAACTGAACTAACCAATCTCATATTGTTAATCTTGTTTCTAAGAATAATAATACTTAACAAGCTGCAACCATGAGCCCATGGGCCAAATGGTGTGCAATTAATACATATTCCAAGATAATCCCATATGAAATCATTTCATCCTCAGTCATCCAGGTTTATGACTTAGTGACTTTTTTTATATTTTCCTTCTTCCTCACTTCCCAGATCCCCATAGTTGATAAGTCTTTTTAATTCAATCTCCCCAATAATTTTCATATCTAATATCCCTCTCTCCATTCACTTGATTACCATCTTAATTTAGGTTATCACTATGTCTTACATAAACTGTTCACCCATGAACTTCTCTTTGGTCTCCTTGCTTCCAGACTCTCCCATTTCTAATTAATCTTTCATATGACTGCCAAACTAGTCTTCCTAGAGCATAGGTTTGATCATGTCACTCCCCTACCAAAGTTTTTGGGGATTTTTTTCCCTCCAGTGCCTCACTGTTGCTCATAGAATATGGTAGAGGCTGGTATGTATGTAAGGTCCTCCACAATGTGACATCAACCTTCCTTGGATGGCCTCATTTTGTATTACTTCCCTTATAGAATGCCATGTTCCAGCCTCTTATCCAGCACATTCAATCGATAGCCAAATCTTGCCATTTCTACCTCAATAATATTTCACACATTCAACTCCTTCTATTCCTATAGACACCAACTCAGTTTAGAGTGTTATCATCTCTTCTCTAGACTATTTAATAGCCTTATATTGGCCCCTTTGCAGCAAGTCCCTCCCCTCTACTCTATCCTGCATATAGGTGTCAAAGTGATCTTCTTAAAGCATAGGGCTAACCATGCTATTCCCCTACTCAATAAAATCCAGTGGCTCCCCATTTCTCCTGTGATCAAATACAATCTCTCTCCTTTCCTTTAAAACCCTTTACAACTTAAGTCCAAACTATTTTTCAGCCTCAATTCTACTCTGTGATACAATTAAACCAGCTTTCTCTTTGCTTCCACCTCTTCTGTCTCCATGTGTTTTCACTGACTGTCCCCAGACCAGTTTGTACTAATTTCTTACCTTTACTTTAGAGAATCTCTTTCTTCCTTTCAGTGTCACTTCATACAGGAAGCTTTTCTAATCTCCTCAAATACTCATTCCTCACCTTTCATTTTATTTTGCAATTTTTTCTGTATGTTCTTAAATATATTCATGTTTTTTTTCTTCTCTAACAGAATGTAAGCACTTTCTGGGAAGGAATTTTTTCCCCCTATATCCCCAGATTAGCATAGAGTCTGACTCATTGCAGACTCTTAATGAATACTTCTTTGCTCTTTAGTTGATTAATGTTGCTGAACTCATCCCATCTCTTATCTCCATGCATTTGCACAAGCTGTCCCATAGATTTAACTTCCTTTACATCTTTGCCTCTTAGAATTCATATCTTCCTTTAAGGACCCACTTTTTTTTCATGAAATCTCTAAAACTTTACACCCTAGTTGTTAGTTCTTTGCCTTTGCTTACCTTTGGACATTTTGTGTCCCCTTGGGAAAATGCAAATTCCTCAAGAATGGAAACTTTTTTCATTTTTGTCATTAACATGCCTTACCCATGGTAAATGTTTTTAAAACCCTTATCTTTTGTCTTAGAAGTGATACTAAGTATTGGTTCCAAGGAAGAAGAGTGGAAAGGGTAAGGCAATTGGATCACACTAATGGGAAGCATGTGAGAACAGATTTGAAACTACGACCTCCAATTTCTAGGCTTGACTCTCTATCCACTGAGCTTCCTAGCTGCCCCTCACATAGTAGATTCTTAAATATGTGTTTAATGAAATTAAATAAAAGGCGTATGACCACAGTCTTGTTTCCTAGAGGTAGCTACATTAGCAACATTGACCAAAGAAGGAATTTTTCATTTGGATGACACACAAGTTCTTAGATAGCAAAGCACAAACTGTTGCTTCCCTATCATCACACACAGTGCAAGGAGTGGGGTAAGGGCAGATGCCATCATCCATGATCAGTTGCCAGTGCCTTGGTCATGCCGGAAGGAATATCTATACCTATTGTCTCCCCCATCCTCTTTTCTAATTTGGGAAACTAATAATTATTTTCCTTGTATGTGGAGATACATTTTGAATAAGGAAAATTACTCTGTCTTCGGTCTATGTAGGAACCCCAGATGATGATGAGATTGCCTTTCACCAGAAGCTGGGGATATCTTCATGATTGTAGGCCATAGGGAAATGTCACTAAGACTTTTTAATTCCTGCTTTACCCTCTCCTCCAGCACAATTCCACACAGCAGAGGCTCTGGGGACAGTCATATTCCCCTCTGGATTAATGTGAGCTCCAGGGCTCCATCTCTGAGGGTAATTTATATGTTCAAAATCCTCTCTTACTATGGGATAAAAATTTTTACTTTGTAGTAAGAGAATCTCAGATAAAGAAGATGAAGGAAGGATTTCTCTGGGTTGTAGACTTCCCAGAAAGTATAGTACAGTAAGCTACTATCTGCTTACCTATTTGTTTGGCCCTAATTCTACTCTCTAACTTGACAATTTTTTTCTATTTTTCTTTCAAGTGGAGACAGGTCTCTGCTACAATAGCTAACTCCAGATTGAGACACTCCATTTAGGCCACATCTGCACTGAATAGAGTACAACTTTATATTCCTTTCTCTCTTCATGGAGGGGATTGAGAAGTGTGTAATATTGGCTAAATGATATCAGTATTAGAAATGAAAATGAATATTAGATCACATGTCTAAGGAAATCAAACAGAAGGAAATCAAATGTGGAGGATTTTGTCCAGGGGTGTTCTGAAACCGTCTTGAACTGAAGTCTATTGCTAAATTTTCAGTGTGAGTACAAATACCTCAGAAATCAGCAAAATGTTACAAATCAGGACTTGGTTTATTGTTTTATTGATTGTCTGGGCTTAAGACAGAGATGGAGAAAATGTTAATAATGCAGATTAAATTTAAAAGTGTATTGTGGATACATTTTCTTTCAGAGAGTTAGTTGTTAAACTTTTATCAGCACACAGTTGATTTTGTCATTTAATTCTCTTGATGTTAGTTTCTACCTAATAAAACCCCATGAAGACTGAAAACATGTGGACCAAGGGGCAGAAGAGGAACAATGGATGGAAAAAGAGATAGGATGATGTGGTAGAAAAAGTATTAGTCTGAGAATTGAGAGATTTGAGTCCTGGTTCCAGCTAGGCCAAGGGCAAGCTTGGTCACTTTGAGCAAGTTATTTCCTTTCACTAAAACTCACTTTCCTTATCAATAAAATGATGAGTGTAAACCAGTGAATCCCTCAGGTGCCTTCCATCTTTAATGTTCTCTGATTCAAAGATTCTAGGTTATAGGAAACCCTACTTTGGTTTAGTACATGGAAGATAAAAAATTAATAGAGAGGAAGCATGATACAATTGAAAAAGTGCTATATTTGGAGTCAGGGTACCTAGGTTCAAATCCAGATTGTTATAACCTATGTATTCTAGGAAAGTTCATCTCCTAACCTCCTTGAACTTCAATTTCTCAATTGAAAGGGTTGCTTTCTGGGATTATCTCTAAAATCTACTTATCCTATCCAATAATGGAGAAGCTTTTTGGTGAAGTAATATAGTACTAGGCCTTTTGAACAAAGGCTAGATGATGGACCATCACAGATGTTTGGAGGGAGGATTCTGGAATTGGAAAGAAGATTAGATTGAATAACTTGAAAAGCTATTCTCATCTATAAGATGATAGAAGAAGGTGTTGTTATTGTCTTAACCAAAGAGAGATAGGGAAACAATATGTTGGAGTTAGAATATACCAATTGGGCATCCATCACTGGGTGAGAGGTCAATGGAAATTTAGCAATGAGTTTTTGGTGGCTCACTGATTCTTAAAACAATAACAAACTACAAAATCTGCTTTCAAAGTTGATTGAGCCCTAATTGCATTCATGAACTGAATTTATGGTGTGCTAGATAATATACATGACTCTAGTTTTCTCTTTCTTTATTAGACTCATCCCTATATTCAACTTATTTGAGAAATACTTTAACATTTTTAAGTAACATAATTAAGTAACATGTCATCTCTCAATCTCAGAACTGGCCAGGATATCAGAAACCATCCCTTCTCTGAATTACACAAAACAAAAGAAAAACAAAATTCTTTAGGACATGTTTCCAAATGGTCATCTGGAAACCTCTAGTGAGAAGAGACCTGCTACCTCCCGAGATAGTTCACTTCACTTTTGTAAAGCTCTCTCAAATCATTGGGAAATATTTTCCTTATATTAATCCTAAATGAGTCTTTCTGGGATTTGTAGTAATTGCTCTTAGTTCTGTCCTCCAGGGGCAAGCATAACAAATCTAAATCCTTTTTTAGCTTCAGATACTTGATGTTGACTATTGTGGATCCCCTTATGCCTTCTCTTCTTCAGGTTAAGCCTCCCCAGCTCCTTCAATTGTTTCTCATGTGGTAAGACCTCCAGATCTTTCTCCAACCTGGTGACCCTCCTTTGGATCATCTCCAGTTTATCAATACTGTTTTTGAAATATGGCATCCTCTTAACCCTTCTCTCCCCCATGATTCCTCAGAACAGATCTTGAAAGGCAAGCAGTCATGCCTATTGAGACAAACCCCATTTCCTAACTCTTTGGGGAAGTAGAACTTCAATGTATTAATAGGGGAAAAGAGAATAATTTTGTTGAATATTTCAATCTGACCCATTTGACCTCATCCTCTGATAGATTATTAATTCTTTTCTGGTACAGTTTCTGGAGCTGGTGGGAGGAAGGGAGAAGGGAATAAACATTTATGTAGTATCTACTATGTGCCAGGTACTGTGCTATTTACACATAGTGTCTAATTTCCTAAAGATACTTTGTTCATAATTAAAAATATAAAAAACACAAAGAGGATCTTTAAAAGGCCCTTAATTCAACCAAGCTAGCCCATGTCTACATTAAAGCATTTTAGATCTTAACATCCCCTTATTTGAGCTTGGCTTTGTAGTCTCCAAGGGGGGCAGGATGGAAAGCTGACCACTTATATACAGTCTATGTTTTGTTAACTCCCAGAAATGTGAGCATGTTTTATGTGAGGGTAATTGGGTATAATTCCCCTTCATGAGTTACAGTCAACAAACAGACCATACAGCTGGGCCGTATTTTGGTCTTCTGCAGCAAATGCTATTTTCATGGCCAATTTATTAAAGATGCCGTGTTTTTGAGGAGACGTCACCCATGCACAAAAAAGGGTATATTTATTGATATGTTTAAAATATAGGTTTTTAACTCTCTTTCTTAGCCCTCAACAACAAAGTCAAGAGATAGACAGATATAATTATGTTCTGACTACTCTCAGCTCTGCTGCCCAATGGGAACCTTTGTATACAGTTATCAGTAGCACTGAAATCTGCTTAGGAAAGCAACAAGTCTTTTGTTCTGTTGACAACAGTTATTACAATTAATTCATTTTGTGATTGGTACTTGTACTGAGTGACAAGGTGTTATTTTACCTCAGTAAAAGTTAAAGCGGTAATACCTACATGCGAAATAACAATCTGAGCTTGCAATCACTCACACCAGAAAAGAAAAGCTTGTCTTCAGAACCAGCTGCTCAGCCACCACCCTCTCTATACCCCAAGTATGAGTCGAGTTTGGGGCTTGTGTTGAGTTAAGGTGTTAGGGAGGTTTTTCTTTTTTTGGTCTTTTTTTCGGAGTTGATGTTTTTTCTTTTTGTTCCAGTACATTGGCATTAATATGAAGTTTGCTCCTGAAGTACAAAGAACAAATCACCAACTTCTTGGGGGAAATAGCTACCTAGAGAGAGATGGAAAAATTGACTGCCAATCCAATGTACTGTATGAAAGGTAATGAGCATGTGCACTATAGGTGGTTATTTTCATTCAACTTGGAGTTGAACTTTAAAGTGTATCTTCTTCTGGACACCAAACACTTGGCTTCTGCATTTTTACAGAGTCTGAGAACCACTGAAGGATGAACCTTTTCAGTATTTTTTTTCTTACAACAATCCAACAACTCTGGGACAATTAAATGTACTTGCTTATTTCTTAGGGGCTTAGATATAGTCCATAACCAATCAATCAATAAACATTTATTAACCACATATTTTGTGCAAGGCATTGTGCTAAACATTGGGGATACAAAAAGAGTCAAAAGTCTATACCTTCTCTCAAGGAGCTCAATGTGTTGGATTCATGAGGACAAATTAGCATTTTTATATTTTAAAATTAAAATAATTGGGCAAAATTGACAAAAATGAAGCTAAGTGAAAAGTTAAATGAATTATATGTATGTTCCCGAGTTTTTTTTTTTTTTTTGTAAGTAAACAATACTTTCAATGGCTTTTTGTTCTGGAATAATTCTGACTTATTTAATCTGATATGGTTGAGAAATGGGATGTTCTGGTTAATTAGATATTCTGGTTAATATAGAGTTTCCATTATGTGAATCCAGCTTTTGAATAACTAGAATATGATAAAATGGACTTGATGCTAAAAATACTTTGGTCATAAATTGATCTTCTTTTGAAAATTTAGCTGTCCCTCAACTTATCACAAAAGAATGCTGAGTTTTGAGTCAGAGGAAGTCTTTGTTCTTATACTTACTACCTAAATGACCTTTAAGCAAGTCACTTTCTCCCCTTTGATCTCAACTGCCTTATCTGTAAAACTCAGAGTGTACTAAGTGGCTTCTGAGGCCCTTTTCCAGCTCTGAATCTCTGAAGCTATGAGAATCCATTACTACCATACCAGCCAATCACAAAGTCTGATGGTTTGAACTTTCTGACTGTTTGGATTCTGGGTAGGCATGATTTCCCTCTAGTGTGATTGAATTTACTGTAGAAATCTCTCCTCCCTATTTTACTTGTTTGGCTATTGCCTGAAATATATGGCAGGATTGGGGAGAAGGAAACTGATACCCTAGGCTAACTGGGCCCTGAAACACATCCTAGTCTCCAACAGGGATGTTCTGTGAGCTGGGGAAAGGATGTTTTCTTTTATTTTTTTCCTATCAATAGAGCAAGATTGAATTATTTGCTGAACTGGAGCTTCCTGAAGGTGAAGTTCCATTCACATTTCTTCACCTCTCCATCTGTTGATTCAGCAGCAAAGAATCCTAACAGGATTCTGCCATGCTCTTTCTGCTGCCTGGAATAACTTGCTCCAAATGAGGCTAGTCCACCTGACAAATAAACCTTAAAGGAAATTACACCTGCAATTTGTTCTGATGAATTACTGCCCCTATATCAAAGAGCATCTGACTTACTAACTTTTGCAGGGAATCTAGCAAACTGATGCCCATCTTTGGTATTTGTAGTCAGTTACCCTCATCTTCAATATAGGGAGTTTGGTACATCTCTACTCCTATTGTATGCTGGTCTTGGTGAACCACCAACAAAGAACATTAAAAAGACCCATTCTGATTTTTTATTAGCAGTATTTATCACTTTCTCAAAATCAATTTTATATTTTAAATTAAAATAAATGACTAGTCCTATCCCAATCGATATTTGCATCTTTGCCTTTTAAAGAAAATTTTTAAAAACTTGAATATAAAGAAATCCTCTCCTCTTGCATCAATCCAATTTCAATATAATTCAATATTTAATAAATATAATCCTCTCTGTCTGTGCACGAAAACATCATAAAAAATGCAAAAGGTTTCATGGTCTCCAAGAACTTGGGAGTAAGAAAGTGTTTCCTTATTTCTTCCATAAATACTGAAGTCCTCATCAACAAATGTTTTCCTTTCCCTCTTTCACATATTAGAAACAGTTTGTTCCTATTAGGCTAAAGAACAGGGTTTATATATTTAATGATTCTAAAAACAAAATGCTACCTACCATCTCTAAAATTGCCATTTTATCTCTTTAGAATTCTTTAGCTTGACGTTTTTAAAAGGGCAAAAGAAGAAAAAACCTTATATAATACCTAATTTGTACATCTGTGGTTTTCCTCTGACTGGCAAAGGCACCATATGTTTTTAATTATCATAATAGCCTTAAAGAACCTGTTCAGTGGGAAACACATATGATCCTTTTATTACTGGTTTGTAATTTAAACAGTTTTAACAGAAAAGGTCTGGTTATAGGGGAGTGACAGGCTCAAAGGCCTAAAATCCCTGCTATTGACCTCTGAAAGCCCAAGTTCAGATCCCACCCACTGAGGTGGGGACCTTATTCTCCCTGCCTTGACAGAGGTAATTGGTCACATGTGAAACAGCTCTTCGGGACCTTAAAAGACATAATCTCCAATCTCCAGTGACTCGGTGTTTTGGTCGGAGGCTGACACAGGGAGAATAAGGTTTATAAATATTATCGTAGTCTGATCTATGCAGTCTTCTTGGTTGGGGGTGGTGTATGTCTGAACTTGCTAGGAGCCTGCTGAAAGTCTGCTGCCAGGAACTTTCCCTACTGGCTTTCCTGGACACCTTGTTTCATCAACACCTGCTCTGGGAGTCCAAGCGGGAGGGTCAAGTATCCTCCTTACCCTGTTTCCCAGGGAAGGTAATTAGGCTGTCTGTCTGTCTGTCTGTCTGTCTGTCTGTCTGTTGTTCCCCCCTTGTGCCGGGGAATAGCTCCGCTCCTTTATGGCCCCATCATCTCATGGCACTTCCTTGGATCAAGAGGCTACCCTAAAAGTGATGCCCCAGCAGCCCCCAGGGACTCAAACACAGATATGGAAATGCAGACTTTATTGAGTGGTCCCGAATTACAGACTAGACAGGAAGGAGGATGAAAGTTTTCCAGAGACAAGAGTGTTCCCCCTTAGTCTATGGGTCAGGCCTTTTACACTGAGGGAAATCATGGGTAGTCAGGGGGACGCAGCCTGACCTCAACCAGTCTTCATTAACTTTTTGGTGGTGTTGTAGGAGTGCTTCACGGGGTGGACTTCCTTGGGCTCTCTTGGAGGCTTTATTGGGACTTGAAAGGCATGGGTATCTACTCTCTGCAGTGGCAGAATGGTCAGAATTCCCTAGTAAAATCAGTAAAGGATAGTCTGCAAAGGCCACTACAGATTTCATTATGTTTCTACATTAGGATCTCATTTTGTTCTTTAAGAGGGAAGGCTTTTTCCTACTTTTAATCTTTTTTTTTTAACCCTTCCCTTCCCTCTCGGAATCAATACTGTGTATTAGCTCTAAGGCAGAAGAGTGGTAAGGGCTAGGCAATGGGGGTTGACTTGCCCAGGGTCACACAGCTGGGGAATGTCTGAGGCCAAATTTGAATCCAGGCCCTCCTGTCTCTAGGCCTGGCTCCCAATTCACTGGACCACCCAGCTGCCCCCAATACTTTTAATCTTAACATCAAGATTATTCTTTAAAAGTACCCCCCTCCCATTTGTTTCCATAAACAGTATATTAAAAATCTGGGAATGAGCAATTTGATTACCCTCTATATAAGTGGAATTTTGAACGCTTGGACTTCATCCCTCAGAAGTCCTTCAATTTTTCCCAGAATTCCTCTCCTCTCTCCACCACACTGTATGGTCATGATTGTATGTGTAAGTTTGCTGTAACTCCTCCCTCGCTCTCTTTTTCTCACTACCAGGCTGGGTTCAGGTAGTTCTTTTACTTTAGTTATTATTAATAAGACTTTATAAAATATAATAGTTATTGTATATTAATTTTAAAACCCACACTCCGCTTCAAAGGGGGACATTTGGGATAGGTCTGATGTTGAGCATCTACTCTCTTCTTTCTGGATAAATTCTTGCCCTAGCCAAATGGAATTTTCCACGTTTAATATTAGGTCTCTTTGACCCTTTGGTAACAGGTGGAGAATTGGAATGGTTGATCAAAACTTTCTCTCAGAGGTGTATATTTTAGTTCTTATTTTTACTGGATTGGCAAGTGTGTTCTCCAAGTCATTCTAACAGTATTTTATTAGTGGTTTTTCCTTAGGCAAGTGCCTAAATTCTGAGTCTGTTTCCTTATCTATAGAGAGTTATACTAGATAATCTCTAAATTTCCTTACAGCTCTGCTGTTGTGATGTCTAGGTTTCTAATAGGCAAGAAAAATAGCTATTTTCAGATTATATATCCAAACACCTTCACTACATCTACAGCCTTCCCTTGTTGATTGGTGAACAAATTTGGGCTTCAAATAGTAGGAAGCTACCTACTTCTCTAGGGATTCACAGTCCTGGTTTTAACTGTGTCTCTAAATACCTTAAAGGCTATTCCAATATTCTTAAAACAAAACAAAACTTGTCAATCAATCAACAAGTTAAATGCCTTCTATGAGTCCACTACTGTATTAAGAAGACATTTGAAACAGTCCTTGTCCTTTAGGAGCTTACAGTCTAATAGAATGTAGTCTTAATTCACATTTATTTTTAAATCAGATGTGGATCTTAAGATACTTTTCTTTAGTGAGGTAGGGAATGAAGGTATCTTGAAATAAAATAAAATAGCTAAACAAAGTCTGTTCCAGAATGGGCTTCAGCCCCCAGCCCCACATTTACTCCAAGTGCATTTGCCAGGGAGGTCAAACCCAAAGAACTCAAGTGGCCTTGACTACTGCTGAAAGCCAGAAACTGAATGGCTTTCTCCTTCCAAGGGAAGGACCAGATGCTATTTGGTAGGGTTGAGAGGTCATTGTTGACATCTCAAATAAGTGGGAGCAACCACATCTTAATCAGAGGGCAGCCTTCATGTCCACCCAGACAAGACGATTGCACTGACCCGCCCATTAAGGAAACAAGACCCCATTTAATCACTGGGTGCTACAAGGGGCGACAGATGAGTGGAGCACTCTGACCAATGGGGAAGACACAGTACTTATAGAAAAGGGAAACCAGCTCCATTATCGCTAGCTGCACACTGAGCATTTGTCCTTCTATACCATGCCCTCCCCAAAGATACCTCTTTTCCCTATGCTATATGGACTAATTCAGGGCTCTGTCTTCTTGCTTCTGATGAGGGAAGGCTCACCCACTGCCAGGCTAACCCTCTCCTATAAAGCTCCAAATTTCCAATCTGAGGGGATAATAACTCACATTCCTCCAAGCCCATCTGCACCCAGCAAAGGCAGAAGAGCGAATAAAGCATAAAACACAAAGTTCCCACAGACAACATCTGTCTTAGTGCAAACAATGGACCATTATCTTGTAAATAATTCTGATTAAGCTGCTGCATTTCCCCCTTGAAACAAATGGTAGGGGAGCAGAGGGGGAGGATGTTTCTACTGGAGACACCAGACCTTGGCTACCCCTGCTGGTGTTGATGCTTTACTTTCATTCATCCTCACCCATCCCTAACTATTCTCCTGCCCCCAGTCCAAGGGATCACTTTACTAACTGCAGTCACTCTGGTTCTTTCCACACCCCACACCCCACCAACACACACACACACACACACACACACATTCATTTCTATTGGGAAAGGACCAAATCTGATTAATGAGTTCCCCATTCTTAGTTCTTAGGGAGACTTTTCTAGCTGTATGCTCTCATTTTTTCTTCACTTTTCTCCACTCTTTCTCTATGTTTCTCAGATAAATATTCTCCTCCAATATTTTTTTCTCTTCTGTAATGTCTTTTCTCATTTCTCTCTCTGTCTCTCTGTCTCTCTGTCTCTCTCTGTCTCTGTCTCTCTGTCTCTCTGTCTCTCTCTCTCTCTCTCTCTCTCTCTCTCTCTCTCTCTCTCTCTCTCTCTCTCTCTCTCTCTCTTCTCTCCCTTCCTCTCTTCTCTACTCTGCTGTTTCTTTTCATTACCCCCCCATCGTCTCTGTCTCTTCCTGCCCCACCCCATGCACTCCTCTTTTTCAATGTCTTAACACAGTATCCAATGCTGGATTTTCCTAGAATGGTGACACCATTCTCTGAGTTGATGGAAATAAGGGTCCTGTAGAATCAAAAGTAGGGTAAGATTGTCAGCTATCATGCTACTATTTAGTTATACGGGAATTTCTCAACCCAAGGACTGTGCTCCATTGGATGCATTGCAATGTGTCTGTCCACAGAGAGCTGGCAATGGTGTGGCAACTATGGGCTTGCTGTTAGGTTGGATGCAATTTCTTTCAAAGTACAAGAATGGGAGAAGGGGCGTCTGAAATCCCAAGGGAAGCCAGAGGGATGTCAGTTTCTATCACTCTCTCAAACTGAGCAGAACAAGCTCTAGTGGGAATCCCATGGTATCTACCGTAAGGAGGACAATTTTTTGCTTAGGAGTCTCTCCGTACCACTTACTCTGGCTGCCTTCTGAATCCTAATTAATAGCTGGCTTAAAAAAGATAGGGTACCTTCTATACCATCACCCCCAACTCCTCCCATGTTGACTTGCTATCCTCCAGAGCTCCTTCCTGCCACAAAAAGCTAAAAATAGGGTATGCCCATGTGCCCCTACCTTTAACAAATCCAATATATGAAAAACAAAACAGAAAAATAAAAAATCAAACCAAACCAACAAATAACAGATGTCCAAAACAAAGAAATTAAAGCAAGAGTTCTTAAACTGGGGTGTATGAACTTTCTTCTTCAATATTTTAATTTATGTTTCTATATATTTAGTTTGTCTTATAATACTATGTATTTTATTTTATAAATTTAGAAATATTATTCTGAGAATCCATAAACTTCTCTAGACTACCAAAGGTGACCACAAGACAAAAATGGTTAAGACTGTCTTACTTACAGGGTGATTATTCAATTTACAAAAAAGATTCTTGATTTGCTTTACTGATGCATCATGGGATTCTTGTAGCAAGCTCCAAACCTGTGCTGATATACAGTTGACTCTATAATGGTATATATAATGCACTATCTGATTTATAGTCCACTGGTCTTTGGATTGCAACTCCTATATATGGCAAGGTACTAGGATATAAGATTCTCATTTGGATTGCTGTCATGAATACTAAACCTTCAATAATGATCTGTTTTGAAAAATCAGCAGTAAAAAGAAGAGGAAAGAAGAAACAGGGAGAAGGAGAAGATGAGGAAGGGAAAGGAGAAAAAGAAGAAAAAGAAACAGGATGAGGGAGGGGACAGGGAAGGAGAGACAGTGTTTCCAGTCATATTTCTTCATTCGATAAATTATCAATTCAAAGATTATCAATTAATAATCTCTCAGTGACATGTTCTTTCAATGATTTTCATGGAACCTATTTTCTTTAAGGAGAAATCATCAGAGAGAGAAAGGCAACTAAGAAATTGACTAAGTACACATTGAGAGGAACTGACAAAGGGTATCCATGAAATTCTCTTCCACCTTGGCTAGGTTTTTCAGAGTAATAAGGCTTTCATATAATTACTATCTTATTCCAAAACAATGACACATATTTTCAGAATTGCCAAAATATAGATAATACTCATTTAAAAATTTTATATTAATATTCATTTTATGAAACTCTTGTTCATCCCTTGTTATCCCATTTTATAGCTGGTAACACTGAATTATATGACTAAACACACACACACATGCAAATGCACATAAATTCACATCAGAAATGAATTCAAGGCCTTTAGGCACTCACACCTTGAACTGGAAATCATGAGGAGAGACTGCTGGTTGGGGATTGACTTCATATGATGGAGAATAAGGCCTGGAAGAGAATTATGAGTATAGATGGGGGTAAAGATAATAAAAGGTATAAATATTGAAAGAAAAGAAAATTTAAAATGTTTTCATATGATTTGATATGGATTCATGAACTCTAAGACTACCAAAGATTATTGTTACAATTCTTAAAGGAAGAAAAGTTAAAGCCTGAGAAACAAAACATCAAACTTACAATCCAGACAGTGTAACTAATTACCTAATAGATGCCTGAAAAGTGCTTGGAAATCTCTAGTGAACATGACCATTGTTCTCCCTGCAAACCTGGGAATTTAGCAAATTTCACAAAGAAAAGTTTTATCTAGCTCAATCTGTGAACATAATTGGTTAAAAAGTGAATAATTCAGTCAAATAATCAATTTATTTTTTTTCCTTTACAATAACACAAGTTCAATGATTTTTTTCCCCTACTGATATGTCCAGTTGACTGAAATGACTGATTGTTTTGACTTTAAAAGAATGATCATATAGTTTGTTTGTAGGGAAAAAATGATAGGAAAATATTTTAAGTTTGTATTTTGTGAAAGGAAGAGGAATATGGGCATTCACTTGTGAGGAAAGAAAAGAGTGAATGTAGGAAAAACTCTTGAATTCTATTCTTATGGTTTTAGTTTAGTTTTCTTCATTATATAGCAATTATTCAGTTTTCCATCTGACAGCCAATAATAATGTCCCAAACTAAACATCCTAACTCTAGTACCCTAAGATAAGGAGATTTTGGATTCTATATTCTACAATCTATTGGGATGATTTCTTCATGGATTAGTCCTAAGAGTCTAGAACTAAAAATAATCTTGAGATGTCATCTAATATATTCTTCCACCTACACAGAAACTTATAACTGAACATCTTGATCAGTCACTACATTTTTAAATATTAAAAATAAGTAGTGAATTGGTGGTACTTCTCAAGAAATTGTGAAAAGGACTTCCTTGTGTTAGCCATATACTAGTAGTAAGGAGAGATGTTAGAGTAAATTCTCTGACCAATAGATTGCCACTAAATCGTTTTTTATTCCAATGGCTCTACAAAGTGACCTGAAAGAATTAGCCTACCTTCTAAAGTGACAATGATTGGTTTAATAGAAGATAATCTCCTCATGTCATAAGAAATAGCTAACCTCATGAAGTCCACTCCCAATTACCCACCTAGCCATTCTATTATGTATGATTTTAATGTATGACTAAACCTAACATAATAGGAGAGTAAATCTTTGGGGTGGGGGTGGGGGAGGTTTGCTGGTGAGGAATTAACTAATGCATTCCAAAGCCAATGATAGATAATTTTGTGTATTAATCATGATTTTGGATTATCCACTCCATTGCATTTCTCCATTATTGTGGATAACCATGAGCAGACCCTAATCATTTGACAAAGACAGATGTAGAAAAATAAAATTCAATATCTACATAACTTGGGAATTGGGAGACACAACTAGAAGTGTATATTTGGACAACTTCACAAATAACTTGAAAGCCAAATCACTCATGAATCTAGACATCTTCTGGGTGTGTAGGTGAGTACTTTTTGGTGATGAAATAGCTAGAATGACTTCCCTAATCCCACCTCAAAAATGCATAGCATTTTTTTTACATGTGACAGAGGCATGATTGCCAATGCACGGCTGCATATTTCAAGGTGTAATTTAATCATTGGGGAATTTCCTTGAAAAGAAGTGACTATGCATGAGCAATAATCATTTCCCAAAGTTTGGTATCATCAGCATTTACTCTCCATTTTCCCCCCTGAAACAACCTAAATTTCATCAAAGCAGAAATATTTCCCAACATAGTTAAATGAATAAATGGTTTGAAAGAAGCCTCTCTTACCATTAGCTCCAGAGTGCAATGCCCCACATTTCTTGACTTTCCTCATAAGCCACAGACAGACACCTCCTCCCCGAGACTTCTCTCCGTTCTACAACATGGATCTTTTCTCCGCTTCGGTTGAGGCCTCACTCAACCATGAGCAGTGGAACAAGAAATGTGGCAGTTCATCAAGGCTTAAACCAGTGGATAGTCTGTGCTTACAAAGAGTATAATATATTCAGCCCCTTAAAGCATCCAAGGTAGAGAGGGTCTATAGGAAAATATGCCCCAGTAGGCAAAGTGGAAATTCAAATATAAAAGTAACATTAACATGGGTCGTAGATTGCCATTTGGCCAATGAAGGGTTGGGATGATGGGGATTTGGGAGCAAGATAGGGAATACGGAATAATAGGGTATAGATTTTCCTTTCCCCAAGCAATGTGGCCAAAATAAATTCAATTCCATTGAGGACTGAAAAAACAAACAAAAAAAAACTCTTTTTCATCTAGTAGACAGAAACAGTCCTAGGAAGCACCACCACTGAGACAGGAATTGGTTTGCCATGGCATGTGTACATATGTAGGGAAGAGAGTCTAAGAAGTTAGGGAGGAGGATAGAGAGGAGGGAGAAGGGTGGAGGGTGGTTGGTGCTGGCTTCATAAAATTAGGAAGATGAGAATCCACTATAGTCTCATCTAAGTGTGAGAAGTTGCCTCCAGAGAATGACTCCATTGTATTTCCGCCTTCTGAGCATTTCCTGAATTTCCTGGCTTGGAGATGCTATTAGAGGGATTATATGTTCTTGAAGAAGGGAGAGAGAATAGTTCAAACAACTGCTTATGGCTCTGGAGAGGCTTTCTGGTTGTCAAAATGAACGGGTGGAAAAATAATTTTTTTTCCTCTAGAAGATATTTCCTTTCCCATAGATTATGTTTGGGGGTTGTTTTTACCCTAGTAAGCAAGCAGCCCTCATTGGGATCTATCCTGGTCTCCTTAGAGCCATGGGCAATCCTTTAATGGCACCAAAGGTCAATGGGAGTGTGAAAAGTTGTGCTTTGGGGCTGAGCTAAATGGAGAGAAAGACAATCAGGAAAGTGTCCAACCATGAGCAGTGGAACATGAAGGCAATTTGTCAGGGTTTAAACTGGGCCTCAGGAGGGCCCAGTAAAAATGATTTTTGTTTCTTCCCCTCTAACTCCCCAGAAGTGGAGAAATAAGTCATGCATGGCACTGAGAGGGCAGCCATACCCTCCTCTCCTTTAATCCCTCTCCTTGGGGGTCCTGACAACACCATTATGCTGGCAGGTGGAGGACTGGGTGGCATCAACATGGTGTACTTCTTAATTAAAACTGGGGATTTTTAGTTCCTCAGCCCAGTGGAATCAGCATGTCATCCTAGTGGCAGGTATGTGGGTCTGCTACATCAACTATTTGGTTTTTAAAGCCCTTTATAACCTGTTCTTCTCTTTCCTTTTCATTCTTCTTATATCTTAGTCTGCTTATATTCTGTGATTCCATGGCATTTGCCTCTTTGCTGCTCATCATATAAGACACTCCCTCCCAAATCCAAGCATTTTCCCCAGCTTGTCCCCTATACCTGTAATGGTCTCCCACCTCATTTCCACCACTTGGCTTCCTTGGCTAAGGTATCACCTTTGACAGGAAGCATTTGCCAGTCTGCTTTAATCTTAGTGCCTTCCCTCTGTGATGACCCCCAGTTTATCACAGATATGTATGTATATGTATATCCTTGCATATATTTAAATGTCCATGTCTGTCTGTCTATCTCTTGTTTGGACATAATTGTTGGCATTTTGTTTCCCCATTAAACCGTGAGCTCTTTGAAAGCAGAGTTCCTTTATGTCTTATGCCTTGTGTCCCCAGGGCTCAGCCCCAGGCCTGGCACCTAGTAGATATTTAATTAATGCCTGCTGTCTTGACTTGACTGGATCAGTGATCTTCTGCATAAGAAGAAGAAAACAGAGGATTAAAACTTCATCTGACCACTTTTCCTAATCAGTACGACTTCTCTCTTTCCTCGTGTGTATATCACCCAAGAAAAGGAAACAAGTGTTTGAAAATATTAAGGAAAATCTGTTTCTCCCATGGGAAGTCCTTGGAGAACTTAGAGTCCTCAGGTAAGTGCTGACACAGTTCACTCCCATCCTAGTGATGCCAATGCAATTTTCTAATTGCAATTTGGGATGTAACATTATGGACCTTGATCATATTGTTAAGATGACTACCACTTTACCCTTCATGGAAATGTTTAGATCATTCACACTTTGCAGGGCATGCTGAAGGGGATTATTTTCCTCTCCTCACGCCTAGGTTTGCATAACATCCTTTGCTGTTGGAGATAAAAAATATATACTTTGAAGAGGGTGGCTGTTGGTGTCCAATTTGGCTCAAGTCTTGCAGAATTTATCCCAATCAGGGGATGGGGGGTGGGAAAGGGGCCATGCAATACAATATTTATGACTTTGAGGTCTGGATCACTGGAACAGTTTTATCATAAATACCATGGGGGATTTTTCAACTAGTCAACAGCAATGTAATTGTTCTATGCCTGAACTACAGCTTTTTCCCAGTGTGACACAGAGCACTGAAATGTCAGGCCCTGACTCATGGAGTTTAGGTGGAATTAATAAAAAGTACTGACAGGTTATTCAAACTGACAATTTTAATAGAAATTTGTCACTGGGAAATGAATTCCACTATGTTTCTGCTCCCCCTCCCTGCTCTGTCACCTATGTAGTAGATATTTAGGGGCATAAGTAGAGGTGGGAAAGGAACCTCCATATTCAAATTTTCCAATTTGTGTGGAGAAGTGTGGGCACTTTCTCTCAGAAGCAGCTCTTATCTAGGATGAGACAGCATTGGAAATAAAGGCCAAGAGAGAGAAAGAGTAGGTATTGCCTACTCTTTTCTCCAAGCCAGGAGGCAGGTGAAATGTAATTAAGACAATGTCTCATAACATGGCTCATGGTAAAAATCTCCCCCAAATTTGAGGGTAATAGGCTGAATGGCATCATCAAAAACGGGCACAACAATGTGGTTCCCAAGCCCCAGTCAATAGTTTGATAATCTCATCCTGCCAAATTTTAAGACTTTAAGAGCCTTTTCAAATTTTTGTTATAAAAAGATTTGATTTACATAGCTTCCTCTGACCAGAGATATAACTAGAATGGGACAAACTGAGCTTTGCTTCAGGGCCCTAACATTCAGAGGGCACTGATATATCATACTCACAGTCATTCAGTTACACAGTGACTGATTTGAAGACATGAGTTAGCACAAATAATTAGTGAAAATAGGAAATTCCCAGATGGTACCCTTCCTATACCCAGTGATCAAACTCAGGTGAACTCCTACCTATTGCCTGCAAGCCTTGTGGCCTACAAACACCTCATAGTGTCTGGGATTCCTATCCAAGGGAAGTTGGTGATCCTGCATTTGGAGCACCCCTCTAAAAAGTCTTATGTACCAGGGTCTGTCTCTTTCCTCCCATGTCAGCTCAAATAAACATGAAATAAAAGTGAGTTCTTTTGTGTGATTTTTATTTCGTTTTTTTGTTTGCCCTGGTTCCCGGAGCCAAAATTGCTAGTTACAGTTCTGCTTTGCATTATTTTATAGGGGACTCGGAGAGCAGTATTGGGGAAGGCCTTACTTTCTCTGTGCCTAGGTGCCCCATGTTTCCAGAGTAAGCATTTCACATGAGCCTGCATGGTAGAGTTGGTTCATGACACATCCCTGAAAGACGCGCAGATAAACCTGAACTCACACAGGCACACATACATAAGCATACAAGCACACACACACATACACATACACATACACTCATGGCTCACACACACAGGTACTCCCATTGAGCACTGTACAAAACCCTCTCAAATCAGGAGAACAGTTGACATTCACATTTTCATGAGTGGTTGGTTATGGAGTATGTCTATAGACAGATGAAAAAATGCAACCACTTGTGCCACAGGTTGCTCGGTCTGAGGGCTGGCATAAAAAGCATTGCCCAAAGGTCCTGTGGAAGCTTCCAACACAAGGACTTCGGGGAGGACGAAGAGGAAGGAGGGGGAAAGGATCGGTTGTAGAATGAATTAACATAATGACTCCAAACTACACTAATGTTTCACAGCTTTTTTTTTATTAGCAATACCAAGATAAGTTATTGAAGCAGTTTTTGTATTGTTTTACATTCCATTCATAGGTGACCTAACTTGTAACTCCACGTACAGCACATTTAAAGATATAGTTTGACACTTATTCAGAAAGCTACAATTATTATAACTTACATGCCTTCATTACCAGGAAAACCTTAATATATTTTCTAATTACTTCAACAATACTCTATTCCAAAGCACACGATAACCCAGTACAAGTTTACACAGTTCGCTTCAATCACCATTTTTTAAATTGTGGATGTCAAGGTGCTGTTCACTGAATTCTACTGTCATCTCCTCCTGGTTCATATTAGGACCTGACACAATATTAAACTAGCAATATTACTGCTTAAAGAATATGAAGAAAGATAAAGACTGCACTTTTCTGTATTCTTCTAAAGAGTTACAAAATACAGGACAATTAGACACTCAAGCAGCAGCAAAAAAAAAAAAATCTTGGGGCCAAATCTTTAGAGACCTGTAGTGAATGTACAAGCAACACCCACTTACACGCGCACATGAGCACACTTGTTGTGGACATATCCTGTTGAGTGCATGATTGAGGCAGTACAGCGCCATTAAGGATGTGTGTATGTGTATTTTTGTGTTTGTGCATGTATGTGTATGTATGTGTGTGTATTTATTCCGAGATTAGGTTTTCCCACAGGTGAATGGACATGTAAACAGATGGGGGTGGGGCTCCATTTCACAAGGATTTGTCCCTTGGGACCTAAATTTTTACTGAGAATTTTCCTTCAAATTTGAGTGACTAATCCTTCAAAATCCATGACTAATAGATGAACATATGGGCCAGTATTTTTAGCCATCCGTGGTTATTTGTTATAGATATTGTAGGTTGGTGTGCCTTGTGTATACACATACCTGTGCCAATAGTCATTATTTATTAAACACACATATGTGTATACATTCTTCTCTTGGCTTTACATAATTAACAAGCTGCAGGTAATCATCGAGGAGAATGGGAGGGCAATAGCAACTCCAGATATACCGAATAGAACTGGGGGTCACTTACCTGCAAGAAAATGGGCAGATTTATTAAACAATCCTGAAATAATTCCTAGCTAGCTAGATACATTTGAGAGCTAGGCTAACACCACAATTTCTAATTGTTTAATGCAAGAGATGATAAAGCAATATTTATAAATTTGGTCCTTCAATTCCTGGCTAAAGCAAGAATGGGCTGAATTATTAGAGCAGGTTGGTAATTAGATATAGAGGTACTGTCTATCAGATCCAAGTAATAGCAGATAATTACTGTTTATATGAAACCTGGGCTTTACAAATAGAGGCTGGGAAAAATGTATCTTTCAGCAGCTAAGACTCAGCATATATCTAGAGGGCTCTCAATTCAAATCATCATTTGGAGTTGGCAAAGACTAAAAACAACAAACAAACAAACAAAAACAGTTACAAAGGAGAGAAAGGCCAAGCAACCCTATTAGGGAGCTGGGGAAATATTTGTTTCTGATGAGTATGGGAGAGCTGACCTAGTCTGAGAGTCGGCATTCCCTCAAGCAGTGAGATGTTGGCTCTAACAAACACCTGTCTCCCTCCTCTGCTACGATGTTTAAAAACTGAGAGTCTAAAAACTGATGATGTCCCTCCTCTTTCCCCGTAACCTCGACTGGTTACTAGGTGGGAGGGTGTGATGGCATCCAAGGACTTACTTCCCTCAGTTAAAGCTATATAGACTTTGCTCCCGATTAAGAAACTCTGTGGATTGAGATAGTAGTTTTTTGAGCCAAAAATATGCAGCAAAAAGAAAGGAACATAAACACAGCTAAATGTCACCAGTGTTTGCAGACTTACAGCCACCATCCATTTGTTTGTTCTGAAATGACTGGTGGACCATTTGGCAAACACAATGAGATTCACACAACAGTCCTGTTATCCTGTGGTGCAAATGACATCACATCAGTGGCATTCCCTTTTAATTAAAAAACAATAATAATAATCAAGGAGGAGGAGGAGACAAAAATGCCATAGGAGTTTGGTTTAATGTCACTACACGAGATACAGCCTCTACCTCAATGGGGATAAAGAAGCAAAAGGAGGAAGGAAGCAAATGGAATCCTGTCCAGAACTGAGCATCTTGTCAGGGGATCAAGTCAAGAGAAAGCCACCTTCACTGATGCCCATGAGAATGAAAAAGGAAAAGAAAGGGCAACCTTTTGTAAGGCTTCTGCCTAGAGATGGAAGGGTCAGGTGGTACCATCATGCCAGCTGTATTGTGAGACTTATGAGAAAGAGTGCATGAGAGCAAACTCCAAATAGTCAGCAGCTGCTTGATATTGAGGCAGAATCCATTTGCCTCATGTGCAGCTAATCCAGGGCCAGGATGTGTAAATTCAAAGCCTAGTGACCATGCTGACTTGACACCAACAGCTCTGATTAGAGTTAATAGTTAAATTGTCAAATACAGATTTCATGATAGGTACCATTCAAAAGCAATTCCATATCCTGAGGTTTGGGATTCGGCACAGCCATGGTTCTAAATGGCCCATCTAACTAAAAGAATGATTCAAGGTATTAATATTCTTTTTTTTTTTTACTAGATCTGTGATTTCATTGGAATAAGAAACACCTGGGGAGGAAATTCTCTCAATTATTACAGCCAACTCATAGGCTTAGAGAGTTCTCTGGAGACATAAATGGTTCAATGACTTATTCGGGGTTACATAAGACAGAATGTGTCGGGGGCAAGACTTGAACTCAGGCTTTCCTGTCTTGAAGTAAACTCAATTCATTATTGCTGTCTCTCAAAGTATTGACATGCACTCGAGAAAGGCCAGAGTCCTATACAGTACACTTCTGCTATGTCCCAAAGTCATGACTTAATTGACTTCTGTTGTTTTTATTTGATTTTGCCTGGGACATCTCAATCAATTTTGATTTCAATCTTCCCATCCTACCCAATGTTCTGCTTCAGAATGGTCCATGTTTACTGTATCATCCTTGAACCCAGGATTATCCTAATGATCACCCCAAAGAAAATGATAGTACCTTATATTTGTTTAGCCTTTTATCATTTTTAAGTGCTTTCACTTACAATTGCCAGATCACTGCTAAAAGCCTCTAATTTATGATAAGAAATTCACCATTTTCTGGTAAAAGCTACACTGGAGTCTTTTTTTACTGCACATAATTACCACTTTCCTACCTCCACTGCTATTAGGCAATACTAATAATTTGGTATAATCATAATAGAATCAATAGGATTATTTTCAAAACTAACTTTCTCAGGCCAATCTCAATTCACCAGTAACCTAGCCTGATGGACACTAGGGTCAAAAAGTTTGAAAGAGGAAATATGACATATCCCTCTCCTTTTAATTCATTGTCAAAGCTCCCAGTGGTCCTATAGTTATAGTGATGTGCCTATAGAGATGAAAAGGTTCATTACTATTAAGAGATGTGTTGACCATCTGACTTGATTTACTTTGTACTAACCTTCCACCCAAGAATGTCTCTCCAAGTTGGGGAGATGGCTTCATTTGAAGTTGAGTGGAAATTCGAGGATCCAAATTGAAAAGTACAATGATGCCTACTGATATTTCAACACTAATTTTTAAAAAGTACTTTAATATCTCTTTCCCCATTTTATTCTCATACTATTCTTTTGAGAGTAGGTAAGATAATATTAAATCTATTTTAGGAATTGAGGAAGCTGAGGCCAGGAAATACTGCTACTTATCTTAGGTCACATATCAAATTAGAAATAGAACTTAGACAAGAATCTAGATCCCTGAATACTAACCCATTGGTCTTTCTGCCATAACTTGATGCCTTTTGGCTGTGGTGTGAATACAGAAGCTTATATTTCCTGGCACTGGAAATTAGTGAAGCCTAAGGACGTCATTAAGGGTTCCTGTAGAATGGCTTTCCTAAAGTTTTAAAATACTGTAGCCATTTGGAGACCCTAAAAGATGCAGATGTCTGTCTACTCTACCTATAAATAAAAGGAGATCTAGATGAATTCTCAATGATCCCCACAGCTCTTTTATTGTACAATATAGTATCTCTTCTGTGACTTTTCCTTCTCTTTTACTTGTTCCCCACTGTAGTAGACAGAAACTTCATTGCTTCAGTCACTGCCCAGTCTTGCTCTCTCTTGCTGCTGCTCCCATATGAGTCTCTGCTGGGCTCCTGTACTCATTCTGAGCCTGAGGGCAACCACAAGGACATATACTACCCTGTACTTCTAGTTCATAGAAGCTAAACTGGGGACTTTCACACTGCCCCCTCCCCCCAAATCCTTATGATATAATCTAGTCACCTCAAACCAAATCTCCTCCATTTTAGGAGGTCCCACTGGAGAGAAAATGCTCCTTTTTCTTGAGGTTGTTACAGGGGGGAGTTTTCTCAAATTTTCTCATTCTTTTGCAAAATGACTTTTCTACAAAACAGTTTAAAGGGTGCAATTTATAGAAATAGAGCTCAGCAATTAGTATTAACCTCAATAATTATTAAGCCTAAGTTTCTTACTAGGTCTTTCTGAGGATTGAAATACCTGATTTGACATACTATCTAATGGTATATTATCTTTCAGACTAATGCTGGGTTTTGTGACAAACATGTATATGTTTATATATAACACATGTATATAAATAAATGTTCCTAGAGACATGTATATATGTGTGCATTTTGACCTATATAACACCTTGATTTTTTGGAAAGAGGGAGAGGGAGAGGTGAGCAGCATCTGTCTGGTTTTATAATGGAGACTCTAAGGGTCAAGGAGAAATGTGGTAGTCAACTTATTTTCTATTCAACATGCTCTAAGGGGTTTTCTATCAACCTCGCTCTTTGGATTTGCAGAGAAAACCTAAGATACATGAGAGCAAAAGTTAAGTCTGATATCAGAGGAGAGAGACAGAACTACCTGTGGCAATCCTAAAGCCCAAGCAACCAACTAAACTTCTGTACCTAAAGTGCAGGACAAGGCATTGCCTGGCATCTCCTCAAAGACAGATAATCCAGAGAGGGAAGCATTTTCTGATAAAGTGTGTGCTTTGATGTATTTACAAACCCAGTGTCCTGCAGTCACGTCTCATACCAGCCTTTGAAAAGTCTAGATATATTTGAGTAAACAAAACAGAACATTCCTTTTCTGGTGGCTAGTGTAAAATTTCCAGGAGAGCCTCTTGGTGTCAGAGAAGTGTAAAATAGATTGTGGAATCTCAGGGGGGCATCTATCTGTGAAAGGATCTCTGAGATCTCTTCCTACCTTACCTAAAAAGCTCACTCTACAACATCTGAATAAGTTGTTTTCCAACTTCCATCTGGTATAACTTATAATCTCTGAGTTAGCTCATTCCACTTTGGGGTATCTCTAATGGAGAGGAAGTCTTTTCTTACATGGAGCCAGAATCTGCCTCAGCAACTTCAGATCAATGATCTGAGAATTATGCAAAACAAATCTAATAATTTTGTCCTCCATGACAGTCCACCAAATACTTGAAGATAGCAAAACATTTTCCTTTTAAGTCTCCTCTATTCCTTGTTCCTTCAAAGAATTTTCATGTCATGATTTCCAAACTTCTTACTCACCATCCCAAATCACACCTTTCTTCTGAAAGGGGCCTGCTTATCAATAATAATCCTGAATGTGATATCCATAACTGCACATATTATTCCAGATGTGTTCTAATAGGACAGAACATAATGGGGGACCCCATCATTCTGGACACTATGCATCAGTATATGAAGCCTAATCATTTCATTAGTATTAAACTGCCATGTTGTATTGTTAACTTGTATTGTATTTGAAGCCCGCTGAACTTTTTACATAAACTATTCTCATTATATCTCCTCTTCTATATTTATAGGATATTTTTAACACAAGTCGGACTTGATGAAAATTCATATTCAACTATGGCCCTTCATATCATACATGGCCCCTGACTGCAAAGACTGAGACTTTTTTTGCATTCTGATTCTCTAACCCAACATATTAATTATCCCTCCTAGTTCTATGTTATCCCTAAACACATCCATCTCTCCCATCTACTGAGTTATTTGATCAATAATATTGGACAGCACAGGGCCAAGTTCCACCTATTTGGAAAGTAAGTTCTCTTTCTAGTTCTTGCTTGAGTCAAATAATTTGCTGGCCAAGACACTATCCCACTGTGTAAATACTGGTCCTGCTCTAACAAGTAGCTGTAGGGTTTCTGTCTTGATCCAAATGTTAAGTAAAGGTCAAACATCCTCTCACAGAAAGCTTCAAGGGCACATCCAATTTTTTTGCTGATACTGGAGTTCCTTTGTAAAGATGGCTCTTCAAAGCCAATAGGCCATCTGCTGGAACTTGGAAATCTCTTCATTAAGCTGATATTTTATGGTGGTGGAATAAGGCAAAATGGGATTTAACTAGTAAGGAGATTTGACCTATACTAACAAAATAAAGTTGTGTCATCCAACTTCATCTAAAATGGCTCTTCAAATAGTGCTATTTGTCCCTCTAGACCCTTCAAAAGTATCTCGTATCTGCCAAGCTATCTTGAAACTACAATTTCTTGGGTAAAAAGATAATATATTTGAAAATTCCTACATTGGCTCTTTGATATCAAAGTTTGTGCATTACAAGTTAAAAAATGTGTAGGTTATATAAGTGCCACCATAAAAAAAAATCTGTACTCTCCACCAATGAAATGAAGGTGTCGATTTTGTTTCTCTCTTGTTTCTCTTTCTTCATTTTTTAAATTTGAAAATATCTACTTATTTTCTCTGGACCTCTGAATTAATCAATGTGGGAAACTCCTTCCACCAATGAAGAACAGCAATTTGTTTTTATATAGTCTTGGAGAGTTGAATGAGACATTAGAAAGTTAAATAACTTGTATGTAGTCAACCAAAGGATATCTCTCAGTGGCAGAGCTTGAACTCAGGACTTCCAACTATGCTGCCACCCTCTTTCTTTCTAGTTTAATAATTAGGAAGAAATTTATAGGCTATTCTTATAATTCCAGGTGTACAAATTAGCATTGCCTCCCAGGTCCAATACTTGAAAGATATTAAGTAATACTTAAAAAAAGTTAGATGTGAAGCTGTAGAGAATGGGCTTCACACCCTATGTTCATTCCCCACTTTTTCATATGCCAGCTGGGTGATACCAGATAAATTACTTAACCCCTGAGTACCCCCTCTAAGGCTAAATTACAGAGCAGCTGCTGATTTGAATTGTTTCAGAGAGTTAATGCCTACATAAACAAAATCATAGATCTAGCAAAAAAAATAAGACTTCAGGTATGAGAAATCTGTCTTACTATATCAAACATGGTCTAAACATAGGTACTATTTAACAACTTACAGGTTCTCAGAATTATATGAGGTTCTATCTACTGGGAAATATTAGGTGATCTGCTGAACTTTTTGGTGAGCTGACTACTATCTGCTGGGTTAGCTATGAGATAGATATTTCTTCCATATGTTTCTATGAGACAAAGAAAACAGAGATTCCCTTCAGGAAAAAAATAACAACAAAACTCCCAAACACAACAATATGGTAACCTCACTCCTACAAACATGGATCTACGTATGCAAATTTATGGGGGAGGGATTTATCTTAGGGCCTGAATGTCATCTTTTTTTCTCTGAATTTCACCTTTCACTTATTTCAATCATAGACTCATTATTCTATTCTGATTTGAGTGCAGAGATACCATTTTAGACTTTAACCTGTGACTTGAATGAAGTTGGATTTAGACAGACCTAACTTTGAAATACCTATCTATCTCAGGTCAGGACAGAGAAGTAGAGGGAAATGATCACCCAAGGACATTTAATTACAGTGTTAATGTTAATTACATTTAGAATGTCAAGGAGCAATATGTGTGTGTGTTTTGACTCCTTGAAACAATCAAATGTGTTCTAGGAAAAGTCAGGGCAGAAAAGCAAACTACAGAGAGAGTTTGAGTAAAAAGGCTGCTGTTTTTTGTTTGTCTGTTTTTGTTTTGTTATGTTTTACCTCTTCCTCCCAGGGATTCACAGATGTCCTGTACTTAGAACTTGTTCATGATCAGGAATAAAGACAATTGTGTTTGTCCCCTTATAAAACAGATTCTGAAGGACCAATAAGGAGATTTCAGAGTAAGGTATGGAAGACAAGCTAATGGGAAGGCAGCTTCCAGGTTAGCTATCCCATCCCATAGAGATCCAGAAAAATTGTTTTATGGTGAACCCAGATTATGGACAGGAGAAGACAGACATGGTACCCATAATGGGGGGGGGGGAAGGAATGGAATAAGAGTGAGGTATTCCCATGAAGTTTGCAAGTTTAACAGCATTAATCTCTTCTTGGTGGAGAGGGGTAGGCACGCATCATGGCTGCTACACTACAATGGCTGAGGGCTTGATTAAGAACTGTTTTTGTACATACCAATGGAAATGTCAGCTGGGAGTCGTGAGCTGCTATTTTGGGAGGGAAGTGGGGAGGACTCACATTGCAGCTTCGGTGGAAATAGCTTACAAAATGGAACAGACTCTCTAATGTTGTTGAGCTGTGCTCCCCAGCCCCCCATGCCTCCAGTTAAATAGGATACCATTGGGCGGGCTTCATCAAAGGCAGGCAGTCTTCCTGCTGCATTGATAGGAAGATGGAAAAATTAATAGGGGTAATATGAGCTCATTTCAATAATAATGAGCTTACTAACATGCCAGTTTTTGATCTTTTCTGATGCATGGATTCCTGGCAGTAACTATGGTCCTATGTAGGTAGTTAAAAGAACTGAAAATAGACTTTAAAAAAAAAGCCCCAATCTCAAACTTTAAAAAAAAAATAGAACACTTAAAAGTCAGTCCAATTTTTTCTTTTCTTCTTGAGAAGCACCATTTAACTCCTTTCCTTTTTCCCCCCCTTTTAAATAATTTTTTTTTAACAACTTCAAAAGTAATGAATTGTATTTGGCTAAAAATAGATCTGGGGGTATGGCTAATGGGGCTTTGTGAATCATGTGGCATAAGGAACTGTCAATATTTTTTTGAGCTGTCAGAAATCCATTTAGTGATTTTTGACAATTCAAAAAAAATATTTCTGACTACCCGATTCCTTTCTCAGTGAATTAGGGAAGGGGAGGGAAAGGAGCAATACATCAATTCAATTTATGCAGCCAGACTACTGTTTCCTGTAGCCTGCTACTTGATGATAGGAAGCAGCCTCCTGTGGCCAGAAGTTCTCTCTGATGGAAAGATTCCCTTTAATATTTTTTTAAATCAGAAAAAGAAAAATCGCAGTTAAAATCCATTTCTAGATTATAGACACTACAACACTTGCCATCATCTCTTTTTCCTCCATTAGTTTATTTTCTTGGACTGGACAAGTAGTTGCAAAGGGACTAAGTAGGGTCTGAGAAGTGTTTTTTTCACAGAACTACTTAGAGTTGAGGATACCTATGCTTGCAGAATAGCCTGTTTCCTCCATCCTGCTTTCCCCCCAATTTTATATCCATCCAGATGGCTCCAACTTTGTTTAAAAACAAAACAAAGAAAAAAACCACCATGGGGCAACTATGCTTTATGAGGAAGTGTAAGTGTAATGTGTAATGCCAGTTTAAAGGCTAGATTATGTAGGAATAATCAGGGATAAATGGGATCATAGCCTTTAAGTTACCTGTAGGAACACTCCTAATCAGGCAACTCACTGCCATATAGCCCCTGTTAGAACTGCCAACAGACAATAATCTAAGCCCTGGATAATTAAAGACCATTGCCTTCTGCTTTCTTCAAACTGAATCACAAAAGCCTTAAATCCTGACTCCCTAATTAGAGAGAGGCCCAGGCAGTCACTTGGTCTGGATTTTGGTTAGTGTTAGGTGATTTTAGTATCTTCCAAGTCAACATCAAGAAAAGTTTAAGAAAGCAAGGCTGGCTTAGCAAAGCATTGAGAATTTCTCTTAGGAGTCTGAGAGAGAAGTTGAAATACTAAAAAGTTTTCAAGTTATCATGTCTTTTTTATTATTATTATTATTATCATTATTATTGTTATATAAATTTTTCCCTCCAAAATATGGTTAAAAACATGTGCAGTCAATACTGTGGGTCCCCTTCTCCGTGTCCCTCACACAGGTTCTCTAGACTTGGATGACACAAATAGGAAAACAGTATGATTTCAAAAATGTCTTTTTTAAAAATGGAGTCATTGCATGATTGTCTAAATTGCACATACAGCGTTACTATGTTTAATTCCAAATTCTATAACGAACATTTTGCCCTATTTATTTATTTATTTTTTAATGCACCATTTGGCACTCATCTTTTGAGAAAGGAACTCAAGAAAGAGGATTCTAAAACTTACCACACAAGTCTGGTCTCTTGACACATCCACTACTTGCTGTGCTACTCGAAAGTCCATTAAAGGCTGCTAAGCCTTCAGAGCTATAGGCTCTTAGGACTGACAACATGTTCATCTGCTTCTCTAGGACCTGCGGTCCTGGGATCTGTTCTGCTTTCATCACCCCTGTGGAGGTGTCATGGGATGGAAGAAGATTTGGGCCATGCCACTGCTTCTCGGATGTTTGGGTCAAAGATGAGACAAGTCCTTGGGCCGGCTGGGAGGCGACCGTGTTGGGAAGGCTGTCTCCTCCATCGTTGCTGCTATCCTTGTTAAGGACAGACAGTGGTTTGCTCATTATTTCGGGTTCTGTCTCAATATCCTCCTCTTCATTGTTTTCCTCCTTGGAAGATTCCATGTCTTCAGATGAGGCAATATCTGATAGGTCGTCAGTAGCATTTTTGTTCACAGACTCAGGGAGCAGGATCGTTGAGTCATCTTCAAGCTGCACTTTTCCATCAGGCTCACTAGTAGCACAGGAGGCTCCCGAACCCATGACTCCTGGGTAAACACCAAATTGTTTGTAGAAGTCTGAAGTGAAGTTGCAAAATGGTGGATCCATATGTCCAGACCAGGCAGAGTTCTTTTGTTCTCCCATAGTCTCTTTGCCATGACATTGGGCCATCTTCTCAGAAGTCGAGTCTAGGTGGCTAATCACATTGGGGATTCCCACCTCTTTTCCAGATTGTACTGTAGAAGGGAGCAAGCCAATTTTGCTCACTTCCCTGGCTTGGTCCTTGCCATTTCCTGTAGCTACCAAAGCACTGTCTTTGCGTCTAGTTTTGCCTAAGTGATTGGCCTGGAGATGAAGGGCCATCAACTCCATTGATGAAGTTGTAAAGGAACAAAACAAGCAGCCATGCCATGCAATGTTATCTTGAACGGTCACGGAGGAGCCTGGGAGAGAAGCTGCATCTGGCCTTACAGACAAATCCAGGGGTTCATACTGAGATTTCTCCGATTTCCTCTGGGAGGATTTTCCACTATTTTTTTCCTCACCATCTGGTCCATGGACTTTCATGGAAAGTGGATCTGATAGGGCCTTGTCCTTCACTTCCTTCTCCTTCTTCAAAGAGCTCAAGACAAAACTGTCCATGAAGGCTTGCAGAGAGCCTTGGAAGTTGACCCCATTGCCTACGATGCTCTGATAGGCCCGTCCAATTTCAGAAAAGTGTGTACCTTTGGAAGGTAGGTCAGAGCCCTTGAGAGTCTCTGAAGAAGTCTCAGAAGATAGGCCTACAGTCTGCCCTGAATGGTCCCCAGATGAAAGCATTCCTGATGTCCATTGCTGAGAGACAGTGCCACCTCTGAAATCAATTCCTGGGAGACCCTTGAAAGCTCCCCTCAGAATGTCCGGCCTGATAAAAAGAGATGCTTTGCTTGTTGTCTCATCTTTATGATCCTGGTTTGGAGGCTGCCCAGAGAGTGGCCCAGCACCATTTTGTCGTTCCCGATGGTGTCGTTCTAAGTGGTACTTTAAGGATGCAGACTGAGTACCAGCATAATCACAATGGGGGCATTTGTAGGGTTTCTCACCTGCAGATTGGAGTACAAGAGATAAAAGAAAGAACATATATGTTTATTGCATTTCGGTGTGTGGAGCAGGGATGGAAGGATCAACATTTGTTCTTTGAAACAAAGCAGCTCAAAGTAATAATTAGTTATAGAACAACTGTTTTTTAATAGAAGAATAATTCGTAGTCTTAAGCTTTTTTAATGATTTTGTACCAGTTGGGACTATTCAGGAATGACATACTATCTACACACAATTAGCTATCTTTTTCTTTATCTAACATGTGAAAACTGCTGTAGATTTAAAAGCTATGATTATGAAAATTAAGCATAATAATTTCAACCACAGTGATCATTAAAAGTAGAAGTTTAAAAAGACAAAGTATGTAACAAATGGATGGTTGCAATATTTTGTGTATACAATAGCTCAGAAATTTGTTTAAATTATACACATGGAAACCATTTTTAAACCTAAAAATTTTATGGCACTGTTACGCAAGACTGAAATGAATGATTTAAGTCTTGCTCTGCAGTAAATCATGGATATAATTAGCAAATGGCATACTGCACAAGTAATTTATCATTATTTGGAGGGCACCATTCCAGAAGGATTCAAAGATCTGCAGACCGACTGCATTGTTTCTAAATAAAGAACTATAAATACAGATTCTATAAAATATTAATACCATTACAGTACATTATGATTGCAGCATGTAAAGACATATAGTTAAGATAAAAAGTAGTCGATAAAATGTAAAAGAAAATGAGTAATAAAAAGGTGCAAAATATATTTAGTTTCTGTATTTGAAATTAACATTATCTACTGGCCTTTGCAGTGCCTTAAATTTGTACTAATGGCAAGCCTAACGCTCCGGTAGTAAAACGTGTAATTTACCTATAATAAGCGCTTTCTAGAGAATAAAAATAGCCTTAAATAGCATTTTAAAACATATAAGATAATTTTCATGAATTAAATATTTATTTAAATTCAGCATCCCCCCAACTTCCATTGTTCTTTCTCTATGGAAGATATATGCAAACCTATACCTGCCTATGCAGTGTAACAACAAGAAAGAAAAGGTGCCTAAATACATGTGCATTTAAATATATGCAGAGAACTTGTTAGCAATCCAGGGCCTCTTCTAGGCTCCAGAGCCAAGGCACTCCCAGAAAGAGACAGGGCTATGACAGTGCCGTGAGCTTATTTATAATGGTGCCCTGTCAATATTAGCAATTATTTCTGTGAGGAAGCTCAATGTGGCAAGGAACTGTTTTCTTTCCTCTGTTCTTTTTCTCTGGCTGATCTAAAAGGCAACAGCAAATCATCTGTGAATGGTAGATCCTGAAAACATTTATTACTTCTAAGTCTCAGACAAATGGAAAGAAAATTGAACCAAGGACTTACAAACTTCACGAGGTAGCCAGGTGTTAATTGGGAAGTCACTTAGAGAGACTGCAAGGCATTTTAAATGAGAGGGCTTTGGGGACCAGGTTCTGAGGAAAGGGCTCTCTGCCCCTTCCTTTGGATTAGGAAGTTCTATTCTATGAAGGCTATCACTGCTTTCATCAATCAGCCTCACCAAAATCTAGATAAACTGAGTCTGTATTTCGGTCAGATCAGAAGCAACTAAGGGCCTCAATGATGCCAGCTCCTCAAACATAGTATTTCCCTTGGAGAAATGGACTCCCAGAGCCATTTCTGTCAATGACTGTGTCCTAATCACTCTCAGGTGGAAGACTAGTCTAAAGGCCAAAGCATGACAAAGAGCTTGGAGATTGTCTGTTCCTTTAACACTTAAATGCTATCTCTCTAATCTACTAATAATTCCATATCCAATATCCTTTTTCTCGTAGATTAAGCTCGGCCAGTCAGGGTCCTAGGGTGCTAGCTGTGTCCACGTTTGTACCCCCTGCATCAAAGACTTTAAGTTACTTAATCACTCCGGGCCAATGTGGTCCCGGGCTGAGCCCAGTCATCTCAGAAACCAGAGGATGTTACCCATACTTTCATAGACTTGTTTTAATATTCCATGTCTAATGAAACTCAGATTAGGGGGGTCGGAGCTCAAAAAAAAGCTCTGAGAATCGACCGACCTCTGAGTGCCTGATGTCAGAACTAACTTAGTCCTATTAGAATAGCCCTTGAATCTAAATATCTCCCTACCAAAGGACCAAATGCTGCGCAAATGGTCACAGCTAACTGTTCAAGTGCTTTTGGATAATAACGACAAAACTCACACTTATATAGTACTTTCAGGGTTACAAAGCATCCCCCCCTTTTTTTACAATACCCTTCAGTGGTCCGAAAGAAGAGCAGCGTGCATAGCCAGACCATATTTGGGAATATTGAGCTAGCAAGCTATTCTTTAAAAACCGTACTTAGGGCACCTGGGTTTTAAACAACTCTTGATCCATAATGCAAAGCAAATGACATGAGAAACTAACTAGTGACAGTGGATAAAGGTAGGAAGAACTGACCTAGAGGGAACTCTGGATGCATTTTGGAAATCAATCAATTAGCAAGCATTTATTAAACACTTATTATGTGCTGGTCACTTGGATAGGCAATGGGGAAACAAAGACAAAGAATGTAATAATGCCATCTCTATGTGAGTTTATATTCTAATGTAGGACGATCAGGAAATGAATTAAGAAAGGTTCAACTATTTCTAGAAAAGATTTTGGTGATAAAAAGGTACTTAAAAGGGGACAGCCAAGTGGTTCAGTAAGTACATAGAAAGCCAGGACTATAGACAGGAGGTCCTGGATTCAAATTTGACCTCAGATACTTCCTAGCTATATGACCCTGACCAAGTCACTTAACCCCCCCACTGTCTAGTCCTTACCATTCTTCTGCCGTAAAACTGATATATGGTATTGATCTAAAAGAGAAGGTAAGTGTTCTTTTAAAAATGTGCTGGGCCTGGTAAAGGGACCAGGGACAATTGTTTATCTCCTCAGCTTGAAGTACCTCTCCATAAAGGAGACTGCAAGAAAAACAACAGTAGATAATAATAATAACATAGCATTTATATGGCATTTACTATGTGCTAGGCACTGGTAATTCCTCATTTCTTCCTCGCAATAACCCGGGAAATTTATGTTATTACCATTCCTATTTTATAGTTGAGGAAACTGAGACAAAAAGAAGGCAAATGACTTGCCCAGGGACACATGGGTATGTCTAGCACCCCTCCACCTAGCTGCCTAGGTGATTCAAAGGAGCTTCTATGAAGTTGTAGCTATCTAAGATATTAGCTATATAAGAATATATAGACAGGAAGTTCAGGAGAAAATGTTTCTTAGGATATATACTGAAAGAATGCTTCATAGAAAGATTTACTCACCATTCAATAAATTTTAATATGTGTTTGACATATATGAATATTATCTCAAGGATTCCCGTCTTAAGGACCTATGAATTTTTTAATCAAAACATTTTAATTAAAAAATTATAAATTCTGAAATTTAAAATATTTTGGTAACTTTCAATAGAATTGGTTTCCGTTGTGATCCTATACATTTGATTTTATGTATTTTAAAATATTATTCTGAGGAGTTGATAGGTTTCCCTAGGCTGGAACAGGAGCTTATTATATAAGAAGTTCAAAGTTCTAGGCTAGATCTTCTCTTTCATCCAAAAAAAAAAAAAAAGATGCCCAAGGCAATATCCTTGTAAAGTTCACAGTCTAGTGGAAGAGATAAAATAAATGTACAAATAGCTTCAATCCAGGGTAGAGAGCTCAGGAAGACTCCACGTAAGAAGCAACGTTTGAAATAGTCTTTCAAGACTAGCAATTCACAGCCTGTTGGAGTGAGCAGGGTCTCTAGAGACTAGCTTTTGAACTCTCTCGTTTTTTCAGAGGAGGAAACAGAGGTCCAAAGAGATGAAACAACAAGCTATGATAAAAAGATCTCTACCGTGAAGTCAGAGGAGCTAGGTTCAAATCCCACCTTGGAAATTTGCTATCCATGTTTTCTTGGAAAAGCCATAACCTCACTGCCCCTGAAAAGGAGGGAGTTAGATGAAAAGTTCTTTGAAGTCCTTTGCAGCTCTAGATTTATGATCTTAGGACAAGTCCAAGGTCTCACAGTGAATTAATGGCAGAGCTGGTACTAGAATCCACGGGCCTGATACAATACCTTTCCCCTCATTCTATTGTGTCTCATACCAAATACAGAATTCCAGTGAAGGAACAATGTACCTATATCTAAACAAACTCATGGAGTTATCTTAACTTGAGATCTGTAAAATTGTGAATTTGTTTTCAAAATTGTTAGCTTTTCTTTTTCTTAACAAGTATTTTTCAGATACCCTAAACACTCTATTTCATCACATAATTTGCCTCCTTTCTTTGGCCTACTCTGAGAGAGTCCCTCTCTTATAGATATATACCAAACCACAGGCTCTTAACCTTGTTTTATATGATGGACCTGTTTGGCAATCTGATGTGACTTATAGACTCCCTTTCAGAAAAATGTTTTTACCTGCATAAAATAAAACTCCTTATAAAGGAAACCAATTAAATTGAAATAAGGAGGTATGGGTTTTTTCCCCCAACCAAGTTCATGGACCCCCTGAAAACTGTCCATGTACCCACAAATGGACTATAGACCCCAGATCAAGAGCTTTTAGTTTAAATAATACCCCTAAAATAAATGAAAGGTGTGTCATCCGTAAGACTAGGCTGCTTCTGGCCATCTAAAGACAGAGAGGGAACAAAATTCAAGCTGCCAAGCTGCTCAGGGTGCTACTTTTTTTTACTAGAAATATCCCAGCTATCTCTGTAATTGGGTAAATTTCTTCCCCAAATATTCCTTCCCCAGTAAACGGGGTTTTAAAAATTAGTTTCCAGACACATTTTTCAGAGCATCAGACAAGCTGGGGTTGAAGTTGTAGCACCAACAAACTGGTAAGCCTTTGAAGTTTCAGTCAAGAAAGCCTCCGATCTGTTCTTCTCCCAACCAGACATAAACAGCTATAGAAAATCACCTATAGCCAACGGATGTTTCATAATTTTAAAAAGCAGCATATCAGCATCTGAACATGCCATTTGGCTTAAGCACTCATGAAGACAGATTTATTAGGCCAGCCCAAGCAGGCCCTAAACTTCAGTGGCACCATCAGAGTTCTTGCCAAAGGGAAACTAAGTGGAATTGACACACCCCCAATCTCAACCAAGGACTGACTGGGTCAGAGATTTGGAAAAGAACACTCAGTCCAGGCTCGAATAATAGGTAACCCTTAGTCACCCTGCCAACATCACTGTCTGGTTGAATGATGGACCACTTAAATCGTAAATTAGCCTGTGTTGTCACCTAAGTTGGTGTGGGAACATCTCCAGGTTTCCCAAATTTCTGATCCTCAGTAAAGACTTAAGCTTCCCAGAAGGCTCACTCCTCTTATCACCACCAAGACCTCTTGAAGTAATTTGGGGAGGTAAGGGTGAAGAAGTAGAGATATTTCTATAATATGGAAAACATTTAAGACACAGCTTAGAGAAAAAAAAAACAACAGCTCTCTCAAGGATTGCTGTTTATTTTCCCAACTTGGTTGAAAAAAAAAAGACATTAATAAAGAGGTAAGTCTTTTTATAATAGGGATGTTCAAATTTTTTCCCATCAGGATATTTTCAAAGACTAAAATTAAAATGTAAGGCAAAAATCATATAATCTTATAAAAGAGGATTTTGTTGGGAAAAGAAGCATGATAAAATCACGAGTCATCAGTTCATAATTCCAATGGACAAATGAAATTATTGAAACCATTTTACAGTGAAATTCGCTTTCCAGTGACATAAAATATATATTCATCATGGGACTATTATTGATATCTTGTCTAATTCTTTAGAAATATATGACTGAGTGGTTTAATTAGTTCATTATGTCTATTTTTACATGGTAACATCTTTTATCATTTGGATCCTTCACTATATACTTTCTACAGCAAAGGGAACTCTTACAGTTCTGCAGAAATATTAAAGGGCTACATTCACGGTGGAATCACAGCAATGTTAATATGCAAAAAAGCTCCAAAGAAGGGTGGAGGAAGTAGATGTTATTTTTTTTGCCTAAGAATTCTCTAAATCACGTTTTTAAACCTGTTAAATGCTTCTAAACTTATTTTTAAGACACTCAAAGATCCTGAAAAATCCTATTCACTTTTAAGTCCTATAATTAAATATTTTCACTTATTCACACCCTATATCTGATATTTATTTAGTCCTTCTACATGTCTTTACTTAGTTAATACCAGGAGAGATAAATATGGTTGTTCCTTTGCAGCGAAGCTTCAGTACATTAATATAAATTGTACACTAATTCCCCCAAAGCATATATATGTTGTAAACCTGAAGACTTTTTACACAGCTGCTTATTGCTAAACAGTGCCTTGTCCAGAAGGGGACAATCTGTGTCTCTAATTGCTGTCACTGAAGCCGAGATTCATTATGTGACTTTCCCATTAAAATGTGAGCATTAATTTGTATAATGAAATATCACCCACTGCAGTGTTCATTAGCCATGCCCTACTGTATACTGCACATTGTTAGCTACCTAGAAACTGTAGTTAATTTCACTAATGGATATTTCCCTACTTAGTGTTTGGTAGGGAATTTATACTGTAACATTACCTCTTAAACTTTTAAGGAAATTTAAATTCAATCAATTATTTTCCGCAAAAGTTTGGGATGTCATTAAGGCAGGAAGAGCAAGCCGTGTGGTGTTAAGGATGGGGACTCAGGAGAAATAAAATGGGCTTTTAGTTCATCTTAGAAATGTAAAAATGAAGGAAGCTTAATTCAAATTAAAAAAAATTTTTCTCTCTACTGTGGGGCACAAGCATCCTTTCTTCTACATTGCTAAGGTGGCTGTTTTTGCTCAGAGGACAACAGCTCAAATTGCTTTCTTAGAGAAGGGAATGTGTGTCATGTCAACAAGCATTTATTAAATGCCTTCTGTGTGCCAGTTACAGTGCTTAATGCCAGGGATATAATGTGCAAACTGCATTCATTTTAATCCACCCAATTTTATTAATTTATTCGATCTGTGTCTCTCAGTGTTCAACTGAAATAGTTACCTTACCTAGTGGAGTTAATAATAAAAGTGTCAAAGATAAGCTACGTTTACTACAGGGCATAAGGCACCTGAATTAGGCCTTCTAAACTTTCATCTCCGCATACATTTATTTACTAGTCGGTGTTTGTGAAAGTCTTTGAAGATGAAAGGTTGGATCCTTAACTGCTCTAAGAACTTTTATCATTATGGTGATGGCGGAGTTATTATATCTCACTTTTCATCCTATGAATTCAATGCACTTTCTGAATGTTATGCCATTAATCCTGACACTGTGTTAGCTGGATAGCCCCCAAATAACTGAACCCATTTTGTAGGTGGGGAAACTAAGGTATGCTATGTTTCAGGTAGCACTACCTTGTCATTCTTGAGTAAGTGCAGGTTCAGGGTGGAGGTACAACATAGGGCTGACCCCGTCTTCTCTTGAGGTTATCAGGATGGAATGAGGTCACATAACGATTTGGCTTTTTGCACGGCATTGGTTGTTTCACTAGGGCTGTCTGCCCATTACCTCAAACTCACTGGTCTATTCCATCAATTCTTTGGAAGATGTTAAAAGCCAAATCACAAGAATAATTAGTATCAACTATTCAAAGCTTTCTTTGCAGCCAGAAGAACAACAAAGATGAAAAGGGGACAGGAATCACTAATTTGGACCTAGAAGGGAACGTAGAATGGAGCATCTGGTTGATTGGTTAGAAATTTCCTTTTTTTAGCCAGTTCCTTTGATATCTAGAGACCTAAATAAACTCTTGTGTTTAATTTATACAATGAAGTCAAGTTTCTTCTAGGTGACTGGCACTGGCCTTCACCCACTCCTCCAGAATGCTAGAAAAAAAGAATTGCAGCAAACATTCCACCTACTTTCTTCGGTTCTAGAGGGAAAAGTTTTTATGGAGTCAAAGTGACTGACGTGGATTCAAGTGTGTTCTCAAATGCACCTGTGAGACGATAACCTTTCATGTAACCTTCATCCCCATCCCTGCTTCTCCCTCTCTATACATGCACACATAACATATACACGTACATAGACATACACCGGTGTACATGCCAGCACAGAAGTCCTTTGCCCTACTCTTGCAGAGGCAATGAGGCACATGGGTAGGGTTAGACACCCTGCATCCTGACACACTTCAATGAGGCATACTTCTCAGATCGTGGTGGCATGCCTCTGAAACATCATCTATCTGCTTGCCATTTTTTCCCGTTAGTTGAAAGAGGCTTCCAAGTGTGGAGTTGGAGAGTGAAAAGTGTGGAACAATGAGCACAGCACAGAGAAATCATATTAATAAACATACTCACATAAATTGGGAAAATAAGACTTATTTTTAATTAGTCTGTGAACTTGAATGTCTCTGAATGGACACAGCTATCTTTCTTTATGATGGTAGCCCCCCACACAAAGCTTGAGGTATGCCTAAAATACTGGGGAATGCATCTGCTCTATATTATAGGCTTCATCATGAGGTTTCACATAATCTGAAAATCATAGTGAGCTTGTATAGCAGTCTGTGTCTAAGTGTTCCCCTTACCAGGAGCCAAGTCTTCCTTGGTAGTGAGTGGGATGTTTGGGAGGTGTGAAATTCACTCCTTTGGACTACTGGGGGACTGGCAAGCACCTAATTACTGTGGCATAGTAAATGCATGCCCTGGGCATCATTATAGTCATACCTTAAGCTATTCCCCTGGTGATTATCAAAGAATGGAGCTGCTTTGCTACACATTAGATTATTACAAGGAGAAGAAAGGAATCCAACTGAATGTATTAGATAACTTAATTATTGTATGGGGTAAGCTGAATACTCTGTTGACACAGTTTTATTGCATCAACTTGCATGTTATAACTGAATACTTATTGATACTTGGCTTTTCCTAACCTACATTGATTGAGTCCAGATACTACAGCTTTTCATTGTGTTTTCGGGGAATAACTGAGCATGCCCAGTGTCTATAAACACTTTCCCAAGAGTCCCATCGCCATCCAAGGTATTGTTACAGAGGGGTTGAAATCATAGTGTGCATTCTGAATTGGCATTGACTAATGACTTCTCTGATGGCAGCCAGAGGTGGGCCAGTGTCTGCTGCCAGCCCAGCTTGGGGGATTCACATCTGTCCCCTGGGCTTTCAGTCCCAAGGGATACGTTGAATTAGATCTATCTCCTAGGACAGTGCTAGCACACTTGAGCTACCTGCAGGCTGCTCCCAAGCCCCCAGGTGTTCAGAGAAACCTGACTTCTGTTAAACTACTTGAGCTCCTCTCTAATAAACAGGTGTTGGAAAAGAAGAGCAGTAATTGAGTTAATGTAGTGGAGGAAAAAAAAAAGAAAAGTGGTTTTTATCAGTCAGTGTTATACGACTAAGACCTCTAATAAAGATGGAGTATGCTGGAAGAATACAGAGCCTGTACCACCTCCTATCCTGGGCAATTAAAATAGAGACTCCTTTGTTACATGTTGGCTCTAGAAAATGTGCTCAATAAGGTGTGCTACAAAAAACATCCTCCCCTAAAAGTATTGTACCAAAAGTGTGTGCTATAAACTATGTATTCAAAGAGATCCAGAGAAAAGTATCAGGAGGAAAACTCAGGCAGTGCATTTTAATAACTGGAATCCAACTATTAAATCATTTAATAAGAAATACCTGGTTTTGATTTTTAATTACTCTTGTAATCTACACTTTTACATTGTTATAATGAATGTTTATTTTGGTTATTTATAATATGTAACACTTTCTGTTCTATTCAAATACACAAGTGTAAGCATTTTCCAACGTCTTTGTTCTTAGATAAAAAGGAAATTGATCTTTATCTGGTGACGATTATGCTTTTTAAATGCAGCATACTGCAAATGGTATTTGCGTGGGTGACATTTCTATGCCTTCTCTCGAGTTTTTCATGATGTTGTAAGGTTCTGGAAATGCCTTTGTCAGTGGGCGCTTCTCTGGTCCACTGTCTGCACTCTCTGCCCTCAACTCTGACTCAGTGGACTTCTGAGTGAGTAATCCATCTCAACCTTTAAAATCACACAAAACAACTTCTATGCCCTTCAATGGATAGGATAGATGCAGGGATCCTTGCCAGTGTGGTTTCTAATTCTGCTAGGAAAAGAGGTGAACAGTAGCTAAGTATTTAGCTTAACTGATTTAGGAGTAGCTGAAAGAGGCATACAACCTCGGGACTTTGGGGGATGAGAGAAATATGTGCCCTTAGTGTCAGATGCAAAAATAACTCCAAAAGGGCCTATTTATACAAAAGAAGCAGTTCACCCATCTTGCAGGAAGTGGTATCAGAACTCTAAACTTATCTTAACAGTCAATGTATTAGGTTATCCCTTACCCTAGACCAGAATGCTTATGAATGGCAGGATGGTGAATAATTTTGAGAAATAGTTTTTTCCCCCTCATGTTTCATTGTAAACTAGTGATCATTAACCATTAGAAGCCTTGATCCCTACATGATGAGAAACACGGATCTCAGTGTGGTCTAGTCACTTACAAAAGGAAGCATCTCCAAGTCTCCTACTTTCATCTGCCACAATTTTTCCTTTATGTGACCTCAAACAGCAGTTACTGTCTCAGGATCAAAGAAAGATTCATTGAATTTCTAGGTTGCAATGGCTCTCTGAAATTGTCTAACCCAATTTCTACCTAAAACATGACTCCCTTCTACAATATCCCTGATTAAGTGGTCATTCATCCTCTGCTGGAAGACCTTCAGTATCAGGGACTTCACTACCTAACAAGGAAAGGTACCTGTTGTTGAACAGCTCTAATTATGAAGAAATTCTTCTTCAGACAAACAAAACATGCCTCCTGTAAACTTTCACTCACTGGTCCTACTTTTGCTTTCTAGAAACTGCTTTTCTAGCTCCTAGTCCATACATTCAGACATGATAATCTGCTCCCTTTGTGGAGATCTAGGATTTGATTATATATGAGGAAAAAGATTCTGTATTAGATTCTTCAAGCTGTCAAAAATATTTTGCAAATCATCTAAGTCCAAGCTCCTAATTTTTGTAGATAAGGCAAATGAGATCTAAGGAAATGATATGATTTGCCCAAAGTCTCAAAATTGATAAATAGCAAAATTAAGGCTTGAATCAAGGTTTTCTGGTTCTTAATTCAAAGATCTTTACCCTTCACCTCTATAACACTCCATTGCTATTACATCATGAAAATGAAATCTTATTTTCCCCAACTAGACTGAAATGAAACCTATGAATAGAAACATTAATACTTTCTTCTTCTCCTATACCTTGCTTGGTACCCAACGTAGGGTTGGACATATAGTCAGCGCTTCCTAGTTGCTGAACAGACAACTACTCGACTGACCACTCAAGTCAACTTGACAAGAGCTAAATGACTCTGAGAAAAGGAAATGGTGAAGGGAGGAATGGTGTACAGAAAAACACAGAAGAAATAGCCTTCGCTAAATCATTCTCATAACCAGTATGCAAAGCAAGACTAATCCAGGGAGCCCTGCAAGCTCCCTAAGTGTGTTCTCAGAGTCAGTAGGCTTTTTAAAAACCAGGTAAGGCCATTAGGTGGCCTAGTCTTTTGCCACATAATGAGAAATGAGGCTTATAGACATTAAATATCTCTGAACAGCCTTCTGCTTTATTGATTCTTTGGGAAATATGCCACAATTATTTTTGAAAATAGATGGTGTATTTGCCTAACCTCTGAAGCAGCTCAAACTCCACTGGATAAAGTGTCAGGAAAATATCAAAGAAAATGGAGGTGTCCATATTCTGAATAGATTTGGGTGAAAGGTGGTGGAGGGCAGAACTCTGCAAAAGGCTATTGGAAATATTATAGTAGAACATAATGGGCAGAAAAAGTTCAGGAAAATAGCCAAAGTGATGTGGGATAGAGTGGGATAAAGCCAAAGTAGAGGAAAAAGTGGAGGAAGCTGCTGGGAAGTCTGAAAGGGGAAACAGGCCCAGTCTTTGGCTAGAAATAAGAGGTAGTTCTGATAAACCAGTAAATCAGAGACTGATAGGGTGCATTCATATAGATGCGTGGGGTCATTTCAGAGCCAGAGTCAGTGATTCAACCATGTTGTCCTGACCTGTTAGGAATGTGGCAAGCCCTTCCTCCTCTTGAGTGTGGCTTGGGTTGCCCTTAATCTGTCCCAGGTTTCTCACCTGTATGTATTCTCAGATGCACCTTTAAATGGTGGGATGTTCGGAAAGTTTTCCCACAATAAGGACAGTCCTTCATTGCTGATCCAAGGCTCCTATCTCTCAGCAGAGCTGGTGGCTGGACTCCGACAGATCTCCCAGCCTCTTCACCAATGTCTGCAACAGAGGAAAAACGTTCTCACATCACTTCAGCACATGTCAGAAGTTGTTCGCACCAAAACTGCTAACACAACACAAAGTTAAACATGTCAATACTACACCTGTCTATTTCATTCTTTAAATCTGACAGAATGCTGACAATTCATGTATTTTCTTGTTATTCTCTTAAATTATTTCATCTTTCCTATCATCGTTTTAAGCAGCATATGGTACCTTTATATTGAACTGAATTATACAAGAAAAGAAACAGCTGTGTCAGCAGCTGGTTTGATTTCTTCTTTTGCTTAGCTCCTATTAAATATTTTTTTGAAAAGTTTAAAATGTTAGTGTTTTGTTGAATCTGATTAATTTATAATATGAACTAGCTGCATAGTTCACTTTATGATCGAAATCACATTTGCATTAAATAAAGCAATAAATGAAAAAAATGTGCCTCAGCTGAATCCCACCAACATGAAAAAAACCCAACAAAAAACATGCAGTATTTTGGGACAGGAAAGAGAATTATCCAAACTGATCATTTGTCCCTTGTAGTCTCTTCTATCTATGCACCAATGCAATCTCTGGAATGGAAGGACAGAAAGTATGGAAATTCTGTTCCACAATTAGATGATGATAAACATATAGTGACATATTCAAAGTCATGTGCAAAAACTCAGCTGCAAAACTCCCATAAACTTACAACCTTGCAGAGTTAAATCTTTTTGCAGTGACTTGAACATTTCCCCTGCAAAGTATCAATACAAATTGTTTCTCCTGCTGTTATTTGTTATGCAACCCAAACCATTAGAAAATGGAATAAAATTTACATATTGCTGCCTTCTGCACAGAAATTATGGGACATAATAGTAAATAAAAGTGTTAAAATATTTCGTGGCTGGAGGATATGTTATTGCAGCACCCGAGGTCTGACACCAAACAGCCGAAGGAGGCAATATTAGTAAGACAGGATGAGCATGATAGCATCTCTGAAAAGAAAGGGCACGAGAATAATTTTTGTTTGAGCCCATTTTGGTCTTCTTTGCTGCTGTGCCTTCTGGCAGAAAGACACAGAAGGTGAACCCCTAGAGGGCAGTAGTAGGTTCAAATAAATGTATTCATACAGTGCCCAGCCCAATTTTGCATATTTGATAATTGCTCCATGTAGATGGGAATAGAAGAGCTTCATGGGAACTAATCTGATGATTCAGTTTCGAAAAAGTGATCTTTACCTGAAGTCCTCTGGTAAGCCAGTTGTTTGGCATAAGTGGCCAAGGCTCTGACTTAAGTGAGGAGTGCTCTCTTGTTCTGTTAGTGCTGCACCTCTCTCTGGATGGAGAAGCATGAGCTTCGTGTCCACTGTCTCAAGGGACTGTGTCATTCTGAATAACGTCTGTCAAAGTTTCTGTGTTTCTCGGACAATAATTTGAGTGAAGTAAACAGCATTTGGACAGTAGAACATTAATTAGAGTCTCGGAGTTGGGAGGGACCAAAGAGGTCTTCTAATCCAACAACTGCCCTATACAAAATCCTCCACAAGTGGTCATCTAGTTTCCACTTTAAGACCTCCAGTGAAGGGGAACAACTACTGGCCAAGGCAGACTTTTCCACTTTTGGCTAGCTGAAAATGTTTGGAAGTTTTAAATTTTCCTTATATAGAGCCGAAATGTATCTCCCTGTAACCTCCACAGAATTAGTCATTGCTCCAAGTTTTGCCTGTGGGGGCCAAACACAGTAAGTCTAATACTTGTTCTACTTGATGGCCTTTTTAATACCAAAAAAATCAGTTTTCAAGCCTGACCCCTCCTTACATTTTATCTTTTTCAAATTCCCTATAATCAGCTGCTTCAATAGGACATCCTTACTATAATAGTCACTCTTCTCTGGACCCATTTTAGATTTTTTTAGTACTTTTCCTAAAATATGCTACTCAGAACTTGATACAATATTCCAACTATGATCTGACAAGGCAGAGTAGAGTGGGATTGCCACCTTGCTTATTCTACATGCTATGCTTCTCTTAATATGGCATAATATACCAATAGTATTTTTGGTTTCCATTCAAGAGTGTGCTGGTAAATGTTTAACAACTATCTTTAAGAAAAATAAAATGTGAGGCATACTTTTAAGTTTAATCTATATTATTAACACTTTTTAAGTCTATATAACAAAAAATTCCATACTATGTTTGCCATTTTTTGAAATATAATTAGTCACATTGAAAATTTTGCAATTAGTGGCAAAGAACTGGAAACTGAGGGGATGCCTATCTTTTTGGGGAATGGCTGGACAAGCTGTGGCATAAGATGTGATGGAATACTTTTGTACTATAAGAAATAATGAGCAGGGCGCTTTCAAAAAAACCTGGAAAGACTTACACGAACTGATGCAAAGTAAAGAGAACAGAAGCAGGAGAACATTGTACACAGTAACCGAATATTATAAAATTGTTAACTGCAAATAATTTAGCTATTCTCTGTATTACAAAGATCCAAGGCAATTCTGAAGGACTTAACATGATGATCATGATCTACCTCCAGAGAAAGAACTGATGGAATCGGAATACAGATTGAAGCATATTATTTTTTACTTTACCTTATTTGTGGATTTTTTAAACTATATGACATGACTAATACAGAAATGTTTTACATGACTGAAAACATATAACCTATATAAAATTGTTTGCTTTCTCAGTGAGGGAAGAGGGGAGAGAGAAGGAGGGAATAGAGAACTCAAATTGTTTTAATGAATGTTAAAAATTGTTTTTATATTTAATTGGAAAAATTAAAATATATAACAAGGAAAATTTCACAATCCAGATCTCATTTAAGTTGATTCCAGTGAGCCCTGCTTCTGTGTGTGATACTATTGGCCTGATCTTCAGGTGCCACTAAAACCAGTGGTTGTGTAACTTCTTTAGAAATTTCAGTCCAAACCACTCCAGAATACTTCCTGTACAGAATATATCTATCATTTATAAAATAATTGCCCAGTCTCTTCTTCATTAAAAAATCGTCAAATTATCAATGAATCAGCCATCTGAAGAATTGAGCAATTTACCTTTAGGGATTCATATGACCAGTTTCTAACTTTCCTAATTCACACCAAAGGTACTGCGGCAAATCACTACATTTGGGAAGCCTGTAAAGAAGCCAAGTAACTTATTAAGAATATCAAGGATATTGCATTTATTATTGAAACTGAAGAGAAACCTAAAATAATATATGAATATAAGTTAATATAATTGTTTCAAAAGAAATTATGAATACAAAGGGAAAAATAGAAGACTTAAAAGGACTGACACAAAGTGAAGTAAAAAGAAATAGCTGAATAATATATGTGCTAACTTCAACAAAACAAATGGTAGCAACAACAAAGAAAGAAAATGCTATGCCATTATAATGATTGAATTGGAGTCTGCAGAAGAAAGAAGAAAATACACCTCCTTCCCTTTTCTGAAGAGGTGGGAAACTAGATGTGGAACACTATATATGTATATATATATACTCATATCATCATCATCATCATCATCCACTACTGATGTGTTAGAAGTTTTGCTGAACTTTTTAAATTCTAGGTTAAAGGGGACAGGGCACTGGCGTGAATAAAAGGAAAGGATATTTTGAAATTAAGGTAATTTTTTTTGTCTATTTTTTAAAGAAAATAATGAGGGAAAAGATGCTTAAAAAGGAACTGCAAAAGGATCTCCCATTTGTTCACCGAAACACATTCATGGAACACCATGGAATCAGCAAAACCTTGTCTATGTTTATCTCTGTGCTTAGTGATCATTTGATTATTTTGTTCATCTACATTAAGAGTAACAAGAAGTCACTGAAGATTTCTGAGCAAAGCCTTAAACTTCTCTACTTGGTATTCATGATCTTCCCTAATCAGTTGCCATCCTACCTTTCTAGTCCTATTTCCCATTATTATCTACAGTGGACTTTCCATTCCAGCTAACCTGTACAAGTCCCTCTCTATAACATGACCTTTGCTTTCCTACCTCCACACTTTTGCCTGCCCTTCAAAACTAGCAGACTAGTTCTCTAATTTCTGAAATATCTGTTCCCTTCTTCACTCACAGAATTCTTGCCCATCAGCCAGCCAACAAGTATTATTCACTACTTACTATGTGCCAGATGCTTAGTGCTAGGAATATGGAGACAAAAATAGAAACAGTTCTGACCTCCAAAAGCTTACATTCTATTGGGGGGGATAATGGACACACATCTAAGTATACACAAAATATGTACTAAGTAACTCATTAGATGTGAGGAAATTGGGGCTAGGAGAGAGAGGCACATTCTTTTAAAGCCAGATTCAAATGCCACCTCTTTCAAGAAGCCTTCACTAATCTCAAAGTTGTTAGCAACATTCCCTCCTTACTTCCTTCTAATGTATTTATGATGTGCAATTTGCATTATGGCTATGTTTGTGTCAAACCCCTGCCAGATGAAAAGCTTCAAAAAGGAAGAAATCATATATTATCTAAACTTAGTACATTCTTCAACATCTAACTCAATGTTCTGCTCAAAGAAGGTGTTTTAATAAGTAGCCTTTGCGCTGATGGTGAAAGTTTAGAGATTTCCCCAGCTAGCACTGGTCTCGATGGACTTGTGCTGATTGCCGAGCTTGACAGTTTAGAAATGAACATCTGGAGTAAGACCCTTGTCTATCCTCTTTCCCCCACCAAATATTATCAATCCGTCCTGCCAGAGTTACTCAGCTTTCTTTGTGCTAGGAGCACTGGGTCGGCTTAAAACAAATATGAACCTGATTAAAATTCTGCACGTGTCCTCCTTGGAATATAGTTAAGATAGACTGTTTAAGTTAGGAGGCCAATAACTGTCATTTTGAATTATTAGCAGGACTTAAGTGTACTGGATGTTGGCTTTCAAGGTAGAAGTGGGCAGGTGCTGACTTTTACTTTTCAATTCATATGGTCTTTTCATTTTCCACAGTTTGCACTGAGAACATCCTTCCCAAAAGTTTTCTGTATTGATAGCCACTGTGCCTGAGCAATAGTGATTTGGAGATTGCCAAACAGGAACCACAATAGAGATAACAAATGGTATATTTGGAGTTTAGGTTTCAATAAGTGCCCGGGGAACATTATGGATAAATATATAGATAACACTAACAAGGCACTCTGGAGGAATTTACAGAATAAGAGTACTAGTTATGTTTTGCTATATGTCACTCTAAGTGATCGCCTGTTATCTATTTCCCTTTTATCTTTCTATCTCGAATATGTGTGGCCCAATAAAAAAAGAATAAATTTGTAAGATAAACAGCTTTCTGTGCAGATTTAAGAGTCTAATTTTCCCTTTACGCAGAACTGAATTTTTTTGGAAAGCCAGAAAGACTAGAGTTTACTCTACAACTAATCCTACTAAGAAAACAAACTCAAAACAACAATGAAGGATAAGATGTGGGTGGCCCTGAGAAGTATTCACAGAGACATAACGCCAACAGCAGTGGATGGTGGGATAATCTTCATTCCATTTAAGTCTTATAGGATTCTTTCCCATGTATGTGCATATGTATGTGTGTGTGCATACACATATATACATAAAGAGATTTGTATATGTATATAACATTATTATAGATTTGATAGAATGTATTATATTATGGAATATTGCATAGTATCTCATTGCTAATTTATTAAGTATATAAAAGAAAAAGACAAAGATAGTATCTGATGGGAATTGAATTCCCTGCATAGGCTATGAAGCACAGCTATCATTCCCAGTACAATACAGAATGCAGTCCTGAGACTGAAGGAAAGAAGGAAAGGGTCCTCTCCTTCTTTTCTGGTTTCTTCTTTCCCAGGATGCCAAAAGTACTTACAGCTGCTCCTACCTAGAAGAAACTTGATGTAGCTGAATTTTATTACTTCAACTGCTGTTTTACACAGTGAATCAACAGCATTTATTGGTCCTGGTTATGGACCATTTCTGATTCAATCTCCATCCTATTCTGATCCTTCCTGGGCAGGGATTTATAAAGGGAGAGTAGAAGACATTTGAAAAATCACATTTATAAACCTTCCATGACCAGGTGGTCATGATTATAAATGGCTACATACAGAAAAACAATCAATGGTTTCTCTGCTATATGTATAATACATGTATCATGCATTCAACTAAACCACAAGAAAAGTCAATATATTTCGTTCAAAGCATACATATACACTAATGTACATATAGGCGTGTTAAGGAAGATAACTAAGTTTTCTCTCTGAATGGCTATACTACTTTTATACTGACAAATTTTCCTATACATGATGGGCAGACTTAAAAAGGACTCGTTAGCATAGAACTCACTGTCTATGTTTTTTCCTTTGTCCAGTGATGAGCTTGAATCTACATTACCTGTTTCACTTTCAACTCTTGAAGTGGAAAGCAGCATCGTCCAATGGGGAATCACAAATGAAAGCATGGGTTCTGCATGACCTTTCCCCCATGGACCTGAATGTTTGCCATTTACCTAAGAGATCATGAATGAGATCTCTGAGTTTTTGTTCAGTAGAACACTGAATATTTGCATTCATTCATTCATTCATTCATTCATTCATTTGTGTTCTATTATCAATGTCTTTTACAAGGTAGGAACCAGAAGTGAAAGTAGAATACGACATGGGAAAACTAGAAAATATGACAATTGGCTACATGGCCTTCGGTGTCTCTTCATTTTCTTGCCCAGCTTTTGAGTAATTCCACTAAATAAGTTATCACAATAGTTAGATGTAACTAAAGACTAAGTCAATATCCAGGACACTGTGACTGGCCATAGGAGTGAGACAAAGTTTAGCTGACGGTGCCTGCCTTGATGGGGCTTATATAGAAAATAAGATACAAATGCAACCGGCTATGCCACACTACAATGGAATGTGAGTACAAAAGAGAGATACTCAGAAATGTCCATGTGAGTTTGGAGGGAGAAGGTTATTATTGAATGGAGATAGCAGGAAAAAAAAGATCTTGTGGAAGAAATGATATTTAAGTCAGAATTTAAAGAACATGTAATGATTCTATAGGTAGAGAAGGAGGAAGAGGAGAAATGTCTTGTCTTAGTGAAAATTGGCGAGGCAAAGAGATATAAAAAGTCAAGTTCTAGAAACAGAGACTATTCTAGTTTAAATGCAGCACAGAAGTACTGCAGTGAATAGAGTACCAGACCCGAAGTTGGGAAGATCTGAGTTCAAATCTTGCCTTGATATTTACCAGCTGTATGACCCTGGTTAAATTACTTAGCCTCTGTTTGCCTCAGTTTCTTCATCTGTAAAATGGGGATAATCATAGTACCCACTGCTCAGACAGAATGATTACATTCCTACCATCTAGAAACCAATGTCTTAGGACAGATAAGGTATGGTGAACATTTTTTTTTTGCAGTCAGTTCTTAATTTTTTTCATACTAATAGAAGGGCCAGTAATCCAAAGGAGTGAACCATGGGGTTTAGAAAAAGAAAGGATTGTTGAGATCATCTTATCAAAATGCCTCATTTTATTTAATTAAAAAAAAAAAACATACCTTTCACTTAGAATCAATACTATGTATTGGCTCCAAGGTGGAAGTATGGTAAAGGCTAAGAAGTTGGGGTTAAGTGATTTGTCCAGGGCTACACAGCTGGGAAGTACATGGGGTCACATTTGAATCCAGATCCTCCCATCTCCAGGCCTGGCTCTCTATTGATTGAGTCATCCCATACCTTCCCACTGCCTCACTTTACAAATGAGGAATGGAAGTGCATAGTTGTTAAGGCAACAGAGTTAGTAGACTGTAGAACAGCGAAGTTGGTATTCAGGCCCAAATCCTGAATCCAACATTCTTTCCACTAGACTGTACTGTCTCTGATCCAAAATTATTTATATTTCCCTCTTAATGTACTTTATGTTTGATGTTACTGTTTGGGGGTGGGTTAGGTGAAGGGATTTTGATGGTGGAAAATTCATGATCAGCTCACTTATCTACCCAGGTTCATTTCCTTGGGGACGATGGCCATGTTTTGATATTTTCTTTGTATTTCCCAAAAGATACAACATTTTTCAGGAGACCAACTACTGAATGAGGTGGAATGCACCACTACAAATACCCGTAGTTCACTGGGGGAAAAGATAAAATTATTAAACTAAGTCAGGCTGAAATTCTTCCCAATATTTATTTAAGATATCATTTTACATATGTGAAAGGGAGCCAGTATAGTATAATGAAAGGAGGATATGCCTTGAAATTATAAAGAAAGGGTCCTGCCTTAAATACACAATAGCTATATAACTATGAGAAAATTACTTAACTTCTCAGTGTCCCGGTCTTAGCTTATAGTCTCTAAAATTATAAATTATAGGTGAGTTCCATAAATGTCTTTAGGCATTCACACATGTATTTATGCATATATACATATGCAGATAAATGGAGATGGACTGACATTGGGTTACTCAGTGGCTCAGTAGATAGAGTGCTGTGCCTAGAGTCAAGAAGCCTAATCTTCCTGAAGTCAAATCTAGCCTTAAGTATTTAGCTGCATGACCCTGGGCAAGTCACTTAAGGCAATTTGCCTCAATTTCCTCATATGACAAATGAACTAGAGAAGGAGATGGCAAACCATTCCAGTATCTTTGCCAAGAAAACTCCAGATGGATTCATAGTCAGTTATGACTAAAATGACTGACCAATACAACATATATGTACATTAACATGCATGGATGTATATGTTCATATAAACATTTATTTAGGTGTACAAAGCACATATCCATATTATATAGGCATGTATACATCTGTATACATATATTTATTTATAGATATATAAAGATGATTTAGAAATATACATTGGGTATAAAATATATATTATATATCAAATATATAAATGTATTTATGTTATATTTATATAGCACATGTACCTATATTTACACATTCATATGTGACTGCATGAACATGTGCTCATTTTTGTGTTATATTGTATATAGAAATATATATCAATATCATATATGTTTATATACATATATATAACAAATATAAATGTATATATTTTATACGTATGCATATGGCATGTTATAGGCATAGGGAAAATACTTGTGACTAAAATCTTACAGTTAGTAGACACTTTAGAGGCCTCTAAAACAATGTCCCAGGTAATTACAGAAGTGTCCCTAAGAGTGCTCCAGGAAAATCAATGCGATCAGAATCCTGAGGCTTCTTGGCCTGAAGTCTTTCATTTGACTTGTCCATTATTGGTTCCCTTACAAAGCTGCTTCCTCCTCATTGTAGAAACAGGTGTAGATATAAAATTTCTTCATGAACGTATTTCTCCAACTTTTGTGCTTCCCTACCATCCCAAGCCTGATTGCTCCAGAGGTGTAAAATTTATTTTTTTATCAGATTTAGTTGAATAGAATTCATTGGTGGGTTCAGATTGCATGGTGGGAATGGGAATAGGAATGGGGAAGGGAAGAAGGGAAGGGAAGGGAAGGGAAGGGAAGGGAAGGGAAGGGAAGGGAAGGGAAGGGAAGGGAAGGGAAGGGAAGTGAAGGGAAGGGAAGGGAAGGGAAGGGAAGGGAAGGGAAGGGAAGGGAAGGGAAGGGAAGGGAAGGGAAGGGAAGGGAAGGGAAGGGAAGGGAAGGGAAGGGAAGGGAAGGGAAGGGAAAAGAGAAAGCAAGAGAGATAGGGAACAAGAAAGAAGGAAGACAGGGAGGAAAGAAGGAAGTAGCAGCAAACAGTTGCCTTATATTTTCCATTTCATATGGGTGACTATCTTCCTTCTCTGATGTCTAATTCAGATGGACCAGAGCATTTTGAAAGAAACATTGGATTTTCAATATAATATTTTAAGGTTAGAATGGGGCTGGAAGTTGTCACTCCAAATAAGGAATGATTCTGCCTCTTTTGGTGTAATTGTAGCAAAAAGAACTCTAGAATTTTCTTTTAAAATGTTATATATTTGCAGCTCTAAGATCAGATTCAATAATATTATGCAACCAACTTCAATACAGTGCCGCAAAGAAGCAGTTTAGAAAGTGTTCCATTAAAAAAAAAAGTAATGAAGTTGGTATAGTGAGTAGGGAGTTACTTCAGTAACATTAAGGAGATAAGATAGTTATATATCTTGGCATTTATTAATTTATGACATAAAATAGTCAGGAATATTTTTACTTCTGTGAAACTTCAAGTAGACTATGGGGACAGAGAGTACACTTTGTTGTGATAGGCCTGTACTCAATTTCTGCACAATAACTCACATTTATAAAGCATTTTAAGGATTACAAGGCACTTTTCTATGCTCTGTGGTATGCATTTCACTGTACTAATGAGAAAAATGATCTGCTGACTATTAGAAGGTGAAGAAGCAGTTTAAGGGGACACTGGAAATTTTAATATCTTTTTTATTCTTAATACAGATAGAATAAACCTCTAAGCTGTTTTCAGGGGTAAGGAAATGTCTTGTGCTTTGGAGAAAGTTCATAAAAATGCATTTTTATCTTAAAAATTTAAAGAGTTTTAGAAATGGGAAACACTACTGCATTTAATAGGTTAATAGAAAAGAATCATTTCTATATCAGATATCTGTCAATCACCAGGTTCCCATTATTTTTGTAAACACTTTATAATAAGCAACTCATATTAGTTTCCCTTAGCATGCAAAGATATTATAATAGTATTATGAGTAACTGTGGTTGATTCCCTAGAATAAGCTCCTTGCATCTTAGACTAATATCAATTTGCTGCCTCTGTTATTTTATGAAGGCTTCAGATTTTATGATGACCATATATAGTCATGTTCAGCAGTTCAGTATTAATATAGATTGGTCAGAGTATTTGTTTAAATAAGCAGCTCTTTTAGAAATGGAAGGGAAGTTCACTAGTGGGAGAAAACCAGTTAGCTCTAATTTGAGCTTTTAAAAAAGATAAGACAAGCAACATCTTATTCTTTGGGATGAGGAAGAAATGGAAGATGTGCCCTTGTCAAATTTTCCTTGGTTTTTGATAAGATTCCCCTTAGACCTGACTCAGAATTCTGTAGAGCTCCATTCACACACACTTGGTAAAAACTAACCTCTGTTCCTTGGAAGCATTGGAGTGAGACTTCAAGGGAAATGATTATCTATAAAGTTATAGCTTTTTTTTGAGAAGGAAGGGAAAGAAAGAAAGAAAGAAAGAAAGAAAGAAAGAAAGAAAGAAAGAAAGAAAGAAAGAAAGAAAGAAAGAAAGAAAGAAAGAAAGAAAGAAAGAAAGAAAGAAAGAAAGAAAGAAAGAAAGAAAGAAAGAAAGAAAGAAAGAAAGAAAGAAAGAAAGAAAGAAAGAAAGAAAGGAGAGAGGGAGGAAGGAAGGAAGGAAGGAAGGAAGGAAGGAAGGAAGGAAGGAAGGAAGGAAGGAAGGAAGGAAGGAAGGAAGGAAGGAAGGGAGGGAGGAAGGAAGGAAGGAAGGGAGGAAGGGAGGGAGGGAGGAAAGGGGAGAGAGAGAGAGAGAGAGAGAGAGAGAGAGAGAGAGAGAGAGAGAGAGAGAGAGAGAGAAAGAAAGAAAGAAAGAAAGAAAGAAAGAAAGAAAGAAAGAAAGAAAGAAAGAAAGAAAGAAAGAAAGAAAGAAAGAAAGAAAGAAAGAAAGAAAGAAAGAAAGAAAGAAAGAAAGAAAGAAAGAAAGAAAGAAAGAAAGAAAGAAAGAAAGAAAGAAAGGAGAGAGGGAGGGAGGGAGGAAGGAAGGAAGGAAGGAAGGAAGGAAGGAAGGAAGGAAGGAAGGAAGGAAGGAAGGAAGGAAGGAAGGAAGGAAGGAAGGAAGGAAGGAAGGAAGGAAGGAAGGAAGGAAGGAAGGAAGGAAGGAAGGAAGGAAGGAAGGAAGGAAGGAAGGAAGGGAGGGAGGGAGGGAGGGAGGGAGGAAGGGAGGGAAGGAAGGAAAAAAGGAAGAGAGTGAGGAAAGAAAAAGAAAGAGAAAGAAAGAAAGAATCTATATACTTCTTGGGCATCACATAGCTTCTCTAAAGCAATATTTTGTTAAGTGAAAGTGAATCAAAAACACTTGGATTAAATTCCTCTTGAAATACACAAAGGTTTCAAAATTATGAACTAAGGGCCAAATGTATTTACCAAATCCAGTATATTTTTTTAAAAAGTGGGGAATATTTTCAGGATCCCTTTTCTTTTGTTCATACTTAAGGGTCTATCCTCTGGTCCTGAATAGGTCACCTGATATATGATCTTTCCCATACCCCCTCGTTTCTATGGCAATCTTGACAGTCCACAAGGTTCCATTTTGGAGAAGTTCATGGACTAAGTTAGGATCAGCAGCAGGCCCATTTAGAGAGGATCAAGTACTACAAATCCCGGTTTTTGACACAGCAGGCTTTTGTAGAAAAAGAGAAGTCAGGACCTAGGAAGCAGGCCCAGACCTGAGATCAGACTGTACAAGATAGATTAGGATCAGTGGCTCCTCTGGTCTTTGTAACCTTACCCAGTCCCCATGGTCAATGTGCAGTCAGAAATATAGGCAAGAGGTCTCAGAAGATAAATGGGTCAGGAAGCCAAAGGATTCAGATACTCTCCTTAACTCTCCAGCTTACCCTCTACTTTCCCAAAGATACTTTTATAACAGCACCACAAAGTCTTATTATCAACAAACACAGAATATGAATAAAAGAGGCAGAAGAGGTTGGAAGTCCAACTATAATATCTAATTCTTAAAGTTAAGAGTAGTCCAAACAAAGCCAGCCAATCAGAACCAATGATTTAGTTCTCAGATGAAGAAATTAAAACTATCTATAGTCATATGAGGAAAAATCACTATAGATGAGAGAAATGCAAATTAAAACAACTTTGAGATACCACCTCATACAAATCAGACTGGCTAATACGACCAAAATGGAAAATGATACAGGTTGCAGGTGATATGGGAAAACTGGGACACTAATGCACTGCTGGTGGAACTGTGAACTGCTACAACCATTCTGTAGAGGAATATGGAACCATACTCAAAGGGTCATAAAACTATGAATATCCTTTGACTTACCGATACCACTGCTAGGTCTGTGTCCCAAGGAGATCCGAGATAGGGGGAAAAGACTTATACAAACATATTTTTAGCAGCTCTTTTTGTACTGCCAAAGAATTAGATACTAAGGAGATGTTCATCAATTGGAGAGTGGTTGAACAAGTTGTAGTATATGATTTTATGGAAAATTTGTGTCTTAAGAAATGATGAATCAGATGAATTCAGAAAAACCTGGAAAAACTTATGAACTGAGGCAAAGTGAAGTGAACAAAACCAAGAGAACAGGATACAGAGTAACAGAAATATTGTATAATGAGGGGGCAGATGGATGGCTCAGTAGATTGAGAGCTGCACCCAGAGATGGGAGGTCTTGGGTTCAATTCAGGCCTCAGATACTTCCTAGTTGTGTGACCCTGAGCAAGTCACTTAACCCCCATTGCCTAGCCCTTCTGCCTTAGAATCAACACAGTATTGATTCTAAGACAGAAGGTAAGGGTTTTTTTGTTTTTGTTTTTTTAAGAAAGAAATATTGTCTGATGATCAACTGTGAAGGACTAAAAGTAAAACAAGGTTTCAAGATAATTTTAAGTGACTCATGATTAAAAAAAATGTTGTCTGACTGTGGATCAAAGTACACCATCCTTTACTTTATTTCCTTCATAATTTTTTTAATTGTATGCGCTATATGTGTCTTCAATCATGACATGGAGAATATGGAAATATGTACTTCATGAAAGCACTGGTATAACCTATATCAAAGTATTTACTGCCAGGGGAAGCAGGGAGGGAGGAGAGAATCTGAATTGTAAAATGTTCGAAAACAATTGTCAAAAACCGTTTTTACATATAATTTTTAAAATTAATTAAAAAGGAAAAAAAAGGAACCAATGCTTCTAGTTACAGAAGGGCTGCCTAGATACCCTTCCCCAACCTAGAAGGAGAAAACAACAAAACTCTACCACTATAACACGTCAGGTAGTACCTCTGGGACACATTCTGTGGTGGGTACTTGGAAAATGGTGGATTTCATTAGTTTCTAGGGTTCCAATGCATGAGGAGCCATGTTTCATTTACAATATTTCTAGCCAAATTGCAATGATAGGAAAAGGAAAGGGAAGGAATTTAAACACCAAAATAGATTAATCAATAGTACCATACTGTGAATCAGATATCTTTAAAAGTAATTTATTCCCCAATTACACATTATAATTATTACAAAATATTTGCTATGCCTCTCTTTTTTTTGTGTGTAATTTATAATTAACTACTGTTTTATAAAAACAATGTGAACTATAAAGATGGTTCTGCTTTCAATGAAGCCACAAATTCCCAACAGATTTCTAGGTAATTTCTTTAAAATAAAAGTCAGCTTTTAAAATCCTTTTAAGATAATTCATAGATAGCACCCATCCCTCCCCTTCCCCCCTAAAAAATACCAAGGGAAGAGTCAGAATTTTGAATCTCTCTCCTTGTCTGATTCATTTGAGGTATTTTTGGTATCTAACTGACTCTGGCATGAGCTGTATCACTTTTTAAAAATGCATTTGGTCAGTTGCCATTAACTTATAGAGCTGAGGTTTTCTCCTGGAAATCAAGCACATTGAAAAGGAAAAAATGATGATTTGGAGATAACATATACCCCTGGAGACTTTTTTTTTTTGCCATGTTCTTTTTTAAACAAAGAAGACATCTTAAGCACCTTGCAATCTCTTTCATTTAATAGTTGGCAGAAGGCAAGTCCCTGATGAACATTGGCCTGTGTCTTTCTCTTTAACCAGCTGAGTGATCCAAGCTTTTAATATAGCCGTTCCAATTATTGTAAAAGTCATCTAGTACCTTATAACCACAAATATTGACAGTTTATTGCACAACACATTCATGACATTTGAAGGTCACACCATACATAATACATACTCTTTTATAAAAGTGTCTGGAACAAAGAGATACACGCTAAGCAATTACCCCTCACTGTTTGTGTGTACAGTTTTCGGCTTACTGCAAACAGCACATGAAGCACATACCCCATTTTAAATAATCTATTAAGGCGGCATATAGGAATTCATGACAGATCCTTATTAAATGGCGTGTGTGTAAGCTGTGGTCGGATTGGATGACATATGCACTGAATCTAGGAAATTCTCTTCCACTGAATTGGGATTACAAAGCTGTTTCACCATCTAGATCACTGCCTCACTTCACAATCACCAACTCCTTGCCCCTAAGGCCCCTTAGTAAAATGCAGTTGGAATATGTTCTCATTTTTCACTTTGATTTACATGTGGCCAAAATAAAAATTTTAAAGGGCATCTCATACCAAATTCAGATGCTTCCTCTGCTTTCAATAGTTTAAGTTGTGATTACAGACTTGATAATGGAAAGATGGAGGGATGTATAGTCTGAAAGATCCTAAAATTCTCTTTTTTGACAAATAGCTGGCAATAGAATGATTGGGCAAGGTGGAATATCATGGGACATTAGAAGAGTCATCAGAGGTCATTTAACCCAAACCTGGTTTCACAGAAGTAAAAGAGAAACAAACACAAAAATTTCTAAGTTCACATAGCAAGTTGGTGGCAGAAGCAGGCACAGAAGCCAATTTGGTATCCTCTAGCACACCACGAGGACACCAAAGAAGTAGAAAACAATTAGTAAATAATTTTCTGTTCATTCATTCCAAAGACAGCCTTTGGAAGAGCTTGCTAATTCAAAAGAAGTTCTGTTCTAGTAATCTGACTCTTTGGAGAGATTCTCTCTTTCTCTCCTTTTTCTTTTCCCACATTTTCTTTTTTCTTCTTGTGTTCTCTGGAAAGATAATTCCCCAAATCATCTTATGTGGGATTCCAGAAATAAATATTTCTTGTTCACAATGTCAAGTGAATTTTAATACTTTTTTCTTTTCTTTTTTTCCTTTTTTTCTTTTTTTGGGGGGAGGTTGTGTGAGTGGGAGGTATGGGGGACAGATCTGTAATTTCATTTTGAAGAGAATTCTCAGTGAAGCATCTCTCTCTGCCAATGCAATCTGCAACAATCTTAGTTTAGTTTTAGAAAATCATTAGAGGGCACTGAGAGGTTAAATAACTCAGGAAATAGTGTGTGTCAGAAGTGAGACTTGAATTCAGGTCTTCCTGACTCCAAGACTCTCTAACTTATATACTCAATTACTCCTCAAAACCATCCAAAGCTAATATTAGATGGGTTGTCTGAAGTATAATGCAGGGAACAGAAAAAAAAATCACTAAATATAAAAAAAGTTCCATAGAAATGCTTCCAAAGAGGGATCTGAAAATTTTATTGATAATGAGCATAGAGGGACATAGTAACATTTTGGAAAATGAGTCTGACCATTTCCTTGGGATCTAACCTCACTATTTCTACCTAGTCATTGACTCATAAGTTCCTATTTGGTAGAAATGATCACATGTGTTTGGCATCTGCTTACATGTTAGCATTTAAAAATACCTCATTGAAAAGGTACAAAATGCTGCCTTAAAGGAAGAGCTTTTCAGTAAGTCACTAAACAAATATTTCCTGTGTCAGGTATTGTGTTAAGTGCTAGAAATATAGATAGTAGGGGCAGCTAGATGGCTCAGCTGACAGAGAGCTGATACAGTAACGGTTCTGATAAAATTGTAAATTATTTCTGTCGGGAAAAGATTCAGATATTAGCAGCCATTAACACTTTCGTATATATGGGTTGATCAGCTCTCTAGCACAATGGTCTCCAAATTTTTTTGGTCACCTACCTCTCATCAAAAATTGTTCAGCATACACTGCCGGTATGTGTATATTTACTTACTTAAAATTCTATACACATGCTGTTACAGTCATATCTGTTATAAAACTTATACAAAAACAGACACTTCTGAAAGGTGAGATGAAGTTGAAGTAAAATTTGATTCTATTGTTAATAGGAAACTACTGAAGTTCTTTTGGGTAGCGGGGTAACCTATGCATTAGGAAAATCACTTTGAAAGCTATGGAGAAGACAGATAGAAGTAGGGAAAGAATTGAGGTAGGGAGAGCAATCATGAGGCCATTGTCATTGTTCTGAAAGGAGGACCTAAACAAAGACAGTAGCTGTGAGAGCAGAGATCAGAGATGGATGTGAGATATGTGGGAGTAGAAACAATATTCAGTAATTTGTGGGGTGAGTGGAGTGAAGAGTCAAAAGTGACAGCAAGGTCTGAGCTTGGGAGACTAAAAAGATCGTGGTGCCCTCAACAGTAATGGGAACATCTGAAAGACGGACAGTTTGGAATTAAAGATAACCTAGTGAGATCTATGATCCATCCTAATCCACTTATGCTTATTCATCCTGCACCACTCACTCTTTTCCAAATATGAAAAAGGAGATACTGAGTTTGACTCTTTAGTCATTTCCCTAAGAACCTATCATGAGGTGATATGAAGAAAGAAGTGAGGTGTTAAGGAGGAGGGTGTGAGGGATGGGAGATTTTTCCCAAAAGCACCTGCAAAGCTACTGAGTGCCCTAACCACTGCCCAGAAGTACCAAAGACAATATCAGAAGGGAAATTTGGAGAGCAAATGACTTAGGAAGTACTAAGGGATTGTGGTGTTGGACACAAGCCCCATGATTAGCTCTTATAGAGAGAGAGGGATTCAGTCATCAAATGCTTGAGGTGAGGTCATAGCCCTCTTAAAATAGGTAGGCTCCCTCTTCCTACTGTTGAGACTACTGTTCTTATCTACAGGAAATGGAACAGAGGACGGGTGAGTTTTTGATGGAGGACTGGAATGCATGATCACAAATGGACATCACTCAGACTACAGTGCAGGATGAGGAAGTGAGGGGCAGCATGGGGGCACCAGCCCCCCAAAGATCAGGCGATTCTAGTAGAGAAACTGTATGATGCTTTTAATGTAAATCTTTTCCGCTTCATGATTTTTCCCTTGGACCAACCCTGTGCTAATGTAGCAACTACCTCTCCTTGATCTAGAATAAAGAAATGTGTAACCTTCCTGAGCAGTCCAGTTTGGAGAAATGCACTTCTGAACTCTGAAGACAAAACTCTAGAAGATTCTTGTAAGATAGTGAAAGGCCGATGCATAATGAGAAGGAGCTTGCAGAGCTGTACATCCATAGTCACGGATGAAGCAGCAGGTCATTAGAATTTACACCAACCCCTTCAAAGCCACACTAATAGCTGCTGTTTCAAAATATATATGTGCTTGTGTGTATACATAGTCTCAGAACTGTAATAAAATAGAGAAACAACAGGAAAATCCTAGAGATGATCAAAGGTCCCTCAAAAAGTAATTTTATTTTGATTTCTCAAATGGAATTCCTAAAATTTAAGACACAGTGCCAAAATGATTTCTATAAAGAAGACATGTTTATTAGCATTAAATCCCCGGAAAGAGGGTTTCTTTATATAAAAAACAAACAAACCAACAACAACCCATCCTGGAGCTGAAATTCATGCATATTGGAATGTGCCTGTTTCTTTAAGAAGCTATTCTCTGTTTTAGAGGGTAGCATCTAAGACAGAGAGCCCACGTGATCATACAGTTGCTATGGTAAATATGCATTTTTTATTGAAGAGTAAACAGTGGCAGAAAACAAGTGTCAATTGTCAGCTCTTAAGTTACTGCTGTTTCTGAGCTGCACTGACTTATCTAGCCTTTTCTTTTTTCATTCGAGTATCTTCATATGACAAATGAATTTGATCAAGACTTATTTTTTTTTACATAATATCCAACCCCTGGAAGACACTTCCCCCAATACTTTAGCTGATGCATCAAAAACAAAAAAACCTAGCAAAAAATCAATCAAAGAATGCATGTGTCATATAGCACATTGATCTTATAAACAACTAATAAAAACTCTGGACCTATCTCAGATCTGATGATGTCATCGTGCCAACCATTGTTTGGGTACATGTGGGCAATGCAAAACCCAAGGTGGGACCTGAGGTTTTCCTTGCTGGACCAATATCAATAGCTTATGGGGTGGAGAGTTCATAGGGCATCATCTCTACCCAATGAAGAGTTAGATATTGATCAAGGTGGATATGGCACTTTGAGGACAGAGTTCTTCTCTCTCTCAGACATTAATATTAACTACTATTTCAGAGGCCAAGAATGAGACTAGATTCCTACAATACTACTCTTCTTGTATTACTTTTTTCTTCCTCAGATAGTCCCGGGCCTGGCATTCTTAATAAAATAAAAGCATGCTAAATATGGGCCTTGCAAATAAGAAACACATTGGTCCTTATCCTCTGTCTCTCTGAAACTTTTTGAAAGTCTTAGAGATTCTTTCCATCTAAGTCCCACAGACTGAGGTTTGGAGTCATTTTCAGATTACACTTAATTGCATGGACATTACCAAGAAATTTTAAAATATGCATATGGTATGGATACAAAGATGAATAACAATAGACCACAACCAATACTTATTTCCTTTCTTTATATTGTGTGTATGTATTTAAAGAGAAACTATGAGCAGAACAACCTTCTTAAAGTATTTTTGGGAGGGTTCCTGATGCTTTATTTTCTAGAGCTCACCGTCCTGTGGTCATTATAGCCTTCTGAAAGAGTCCTAAAATTGGATGGGAGAGGGGAGAATTGAGATTGTGTAAAAGAGTAAGTGGAGACATTTTGTCAATCAACCAATAAGCATTTATTCAGCATTCACTATAAGATAATCATTGTGTTATGTGCTGGGGATATATAGTTATAAGCAGAAAGAAAGTCAGTCTCTGCCTTTGAGGATCTTATATTCTAACTGGGGAGATAACAAATATATGAATAGGACCATGCAAAATGCATAAGGAGTGGATGGAAAGAAGTCTTAGTGGAGAAGATTAATAATAATAATAAATTAATAATAGCTAACATTTATATAGTTAAGGCTCACAAAGTGCTTTACATATTCTCATAGGATTATAGATTTAGAGTGGGATGGGTCCTTGTTGTTTAGTTTTCAGACATGCCTGGCTTTTTATGATCCCATTTGGGGTTTTCTAGGCAAAGATACTAGAGTGATTTGCTATTTCCTTCTCCAGATCATTTTACAGATGAGGAAATTGAGCCAAACAGGGTTACATGACTTACCCAGATCATGTGAATGTGTCTGAGTGTCTGGGGATGGATTTGAACTCAGGAAGTCTAGTCTTCTTGAATATAGGCCTGGTGCTCTATCCAGGGAATGAAGTTTAGAAATCATTTGATACTACCCCCTAATTTTACAGCTGAGAAAATTGAGTCCTGGAGAGCTTAAGTAACTTGTCCTAGGGTTGTACAGAAAATGAGATTTGAACCTGTATCCATCAACTCCAGACATGGTGCTTTTTCTTTTGCATTGTGCACATGGAAATGACCCAAATGACCAATTTAGAGGCCAGCACAAGATTATTTTAAATATGAGATTCTGAATAAGAAAATAATGAGAAAGCACTATGAACTATGGTGACTTTGGAAAAAGTTGTGGGGTGGTGATTTGGAAGTGGGCAAAAAGAAGAAGCTGAGGAGTGTAAACCTTAAAATTTCTTAGACTTATAAATGTTGGAAATTTCACCATTGGGAAATTTCATACTTGGAAAATTTCTTAGTGATAGTCTATTGGAATGTGAACCCAATTGACAAGGGAGGTTCCTCCTCCTCCTTTCTTAAGATTACTTTAGGATAGAAACCTTTTGCTGAACAATGGAAAGGGCTTTTACCTATGCTTAAGCATAGAACAGGAAGTTCTTTGAGTCATGATTGATTTTAGAATTGATACAATAGAGATACTTGGAATGACAGAACCAGGTCTTGGAAAATACAATCTCCACCCTACTCAGTCCTAACAGGATTTAGGAAGGGCTGCAGCATAGATCAAGATTTAATTATTTGAGAATATGACCTTCAACAGACATGTGCAAAGCCACAGACCTCTGGGCGGTCCTGGGTTAAGCTAGAGCCACCATTGGCACAGGGAAGACATGGACAGTTATTGGTAGATGTGAGAACTGAGGGGAGGGAACTTGGATGGTTTCCTTAAAGATAGAGGGGTCTGAGGACTGAGGGGTGGTTGGAGAGTTTTGGCTCTGAGTGGTTGGAGAGGTGCTCTGAGAAGCTTGCTCTGAAGGAAGCTGGAGGTGGAGGCCCCTGAGACTGTTTCTCCATTTTGGTCACGTGAGTAATAGGGACTGATCTCCTTTCTTTGCCCCAGCTATCTAAGGGCTTGGGCCTTTTGGCCCAGCCTAAACAGAAGGGGTATTTAAGCCCTATTCCCTTCTTTCCCTTTTCTCTCTCCCCCTCTCTCTCTCTATCTCTAATACCTTTCTTCATCCTGTTTGTAATTAAACTTTATAAAAGGTTGACTGCTGATGACTTGAATTTTCATTTAGGAATTACATAGCTGAATTCCTTGGCGACCTTAAATTAATATATATCAGTCTTTTAAAGTGATTTCCATGTCACAGGAGGCCAGAATGGAGGATGTCTTTCCATAAGAAATATCCTTCCTCACTGTTACCAATTGGGTCCTGAAGGGTAGCTTCATGGCTCTTCTCTCATCCATATCATTTCCCCCTCCAAAAGAGCATCATGTCTCTCCACTTGGTTGGCTCTGAGCATCCTAGTGGGAGTCCTTCATGTTATCTTCCCGAATTCTGCTAGCTATCTGAAGAAGACAACCACATGACTGATAAGCAAACCCTTCAGCTCTCTGGCAGTGCATCTTGTCAATGAATATTAGGACTATCTTCTGCAACAGTCATTTCTCAGTATAAAAGTCAAGTCTAGTTACTCTGCCTTTGATCACAAACAGAAGAAAATGTAAAGTGTTGGCAAATTTAAAAAAAGAGAAAGAAAGTGCCTGAGCTCTGGACATCCCACAGATAATGCCAAAGAAATCTAGATCAGAAACAAGGAAACAGCTTGCTCAGAAAGATGATTGCAAGCTCCCCAGGAGGAAAAGGAGAGACAGCATTTAGATAGAAGAACTTCCTGTTGACTCAGGGTGTCACTGTGTCCAGCTAACACTATTTGACAGTGCCCCAGATGCCAAGTGCCATACGAATGGTGAAGAAATAGCTCCTGTCCTTCAAGGGCCTTCTCTTCTATCCTTAGAATGGTCCATGGCTATCATACAAACAGGTCCCATTTTAAGAATACCTAATAATCTTTGTAATAAAATTACACTAATCACATGTAGGAATTAGGGGATTATGGATCCACATTATATATATATGAAGTCTTTCCTTTCAAAATGATTCACCATAGGGTTCTCTTAATTAGCAAGATCTATTATAATAAATTAGAAAGATGATAGATATATATAGATGAAGGAAAGAGATGGAAGGATGAAGAGAAGGGAGGGAGGGAAAAAGAGAGAGGAATAGAAGAAGGGAGAGTGTAAGAGAGGGGGAAGAGGAAGAGATTGGGGGATTGAGAGAGATCACAGTACAAAATATGTAATAGAAACTAGAGAAACTAGATATAAAAATACAAATAAGCAAGAAAGTCCCTACCTGCTTTCAAAAAGCTCACATTCTAATGGGGAAGATAGCACAAATTATCTTGAAACTGTAGTTCAAATGGACAAAATGTGATTCATGCTTAACTTTTAAAGTCTATATCTTTTGTATAAAGTGAGCTACATCTGCGTGTTGAGAAGTTAGCTTTTATGGCTACATGGAATACAATGGCCCCATTGAATTCTTATTACTGCTAGGGGTGGGGATGTTATAATTATTATTATTATTGTGACAGGGTGGTAGAGTGGATAGAGAGCTTCTGACATATACATTCCAGGTGACTTAGGGGAAGTCAGTCTCTTAGTGCTCTAAACCAGACTTTGAGTTTCAGAAAAAGGTGGCAATCTGAATTGCTAGCAGGAGTCATCTTAACAGCGAGTTCCTGGTACCTCTAAAATCACAGACCCAGGCCTTATCTTATAAGGATAGAGAATCATTATAACTACATTATCTTATGACTATATTTTATCATGCATTTTTATAGAATCTTTATTCCAAGGATGTCTCACTATTTCATAGTACTGAATCCCATCAAATGGTCCAATGAAGATGTGTGGGTGGGGGATTGTAGCCTACTGGAGGGGGCGAGTTGGTAAGAGGAAGTGTTACCAAGCACACATTACTGCCCACCGTGTCCTATCAAATTCCTGTAAGTTCTGATGTTAATACCTGATGCAAGAGAGAACTGGTAGAGCTGACTATCTTTATAAAACTCCATGGAGCTGCATATCACACCTCCCTCAGATTCTGGTGTCTCACAGTGATATTCTCATTCAGGGATCTGGCATGCTACAAACCCAACAGGGTGCATTCGAATTTTTTAATGTGGGTTTTAAATCCTTAAGTGATTTTATAGTGAATAAGAAACTCAGACTCCAGAAAAACTCACCAGCAAAGGGGGAGGAAGGTAAGGAGGAATGGGGGGAGGATAGAGAGAGGATATAAAAGGGAAGAGACCTTCTCTGTATAGCTTGTACTTTTGAACCTGGTAAAGAAATAAAGGGGTCTTTTAATTTAATTCACCATCTAATTCAGCTGCCTCCCCTCTTTCAGTAACAACCTTAAGAGGATATTGGTTTTTTACTCCAAAGCAAAAGATGAATAAATACTTTAAAAGGCTACTATACTTGTTCAAAGACATGGTAACCTTGTTGGAAGTTGGAAACCAGAAAAACTCTGAATTTCTATGGATATTCTATGGGAATGCTGTGTTTTACCATACTTAGGGATGAAATGATTAATGGACCAATCCATGGGTATAAGTCCCTAAGAATATCAGAATGGTCCCCTTGGTTTAAACTTAAAATCCCTCCAGACCAGCAATCTTCCACTGATGGGGGCACCAAAGAATGACTTATAGGAATCACAAAATCTCAGTATCTCAGAATCAGAAGCAACCTCAAAGACCATCTAGTCTAATCTATCCCTAAATAAGGGACAAATAAATTCACTCATCATACACAATAAATGACCATCTTCCCCCTTAATTTCCTTAATCTACTATCTCCAAAGGGAGTTCCAATCCATTATGGAAACCTTTAGATGTTAGGAAGGATTTCTTAACTTCAAGTCTAAATTTGTCTCTGCAACTCTTCCCCCTCCCCTAACATTATTTTTAGTTCTGCATTCTGAGATCAAGTCTAATCCCTCTTCCTCATGGTAGCTTTTCAAATATTTGAAAAGTGGCTGTCATGTCTTCTATCTAGCCCTTCCATCACCAAGGCTTCTTAAGGCTAAAGATCTTCACTTGCTTCAATTGACCCTCAGATGGGATGAATTCAAGGATATTTGTCACCCTCACTGCCTTCCTCCAAACACTCATCTTCCTAAAACAGAACATCCAAAAGGTAACACAAAACTCTAAAGAAAGTCTGACTAGGGTGAGAATACAACAGAATAATTTCCTCCCTCATCCCAGACACTATGCACCTCTTAATGCAACGTTAACTTACACTAGATTTTTTGACTTACCTATCACAGTTTACCTCATATTGCATTTAGAGCCAATGAAACCTTCTAGATCTTTCACAAGTAAACTGCTGTCTATCTATGCATCTATTCCTTGGAAATATGAAGTTGAGTCCTTTAACAGAAGTATAAACTTTATTTTTATACTATTAAATGTCAGTTCATCCAGCTAAGCACAAATGTTCTAGGCCAGTGATGGTGAGCCTTTTAGAGACTGTATGGTACCCCACACCCTCCCTCTCCCCCAAGACCAAGTGCTGTGCCATGCCTCCCCCAACTGAGTGCCCTGCCTACCCCACACAGGGGAGGGAGGAAGCACTCCCATCAAGCTGTTGGGTGGAAACAAGGTGAAGTAAGGAAAATCCTCAGCAAGTGTAGAGGGGGTGGGGGAGGATGGCCCAAGTCTAAGATCTCTGCTCCTCTTCAGCTCTGCTGCTTGTGAATTGGCCACCTTACCCACTGTGCACTCCCACTGGCTACGGGGCAGAGGGGCAGGGATGTGAAAAATTGTCATCAGGTGAGGTGGAGAGGGGGAAGGGATCAGCTCCACCCAAGACCATCTGCCTTTCTAGTAATGAACGCTTGTGGGAAAAAGTATGTGTGCCCTCTCTGGTACATGTGCCATAGGTTTGCTATCATCATGCTTCTAGGCTATCTAGATCTACTATCCAGTATACTAACCATTTCCCAGTTTTGTGTCATCTGCACATTTAACAAACATGCTACATATACATTTATTCAAGTCCATTAATAAACATGTTTAAAAGCACCAAGCCAGGGAAAACTATCCAGAACACTCAATTGGAGCCCTTCCAAATTATCAATGATCAACAAATGTCTATTCTTTGGGTTTGGTGATTAAAGAAATTTGGTTCCTCATGACCAAACCATACCTAGCCACATATCTCCATCTTTTCAATAAAAATAACTTAATGGCCTTTGTCAATTGCTTTGCTAAGTTTGAGTAAACTCTCTACAGTGTTCTCTAGTATACTAGTATTGTATAAATGTCAAAAAAAGAGAAATAAGCTTAGTGTGTTGTGCTCCATTCTTTTTTCTTTAATAATGTTTTTTCCCAATTGCATGTAAAAACAAATTTTAGCATTCTTTTTTAAAAATTTGAGTTCCAAAGTCTCCCCTCTCTCTCCTTTCCCCTCACTGAGAAAGAAAACTTTATATAGATTATATATGTTCAGTCATGCAAAATATTTCCATATTAGTAATATCATGGAAGAAAACATAGCTCCCAAATGCCCACAAAAATAAAGTAAAAAATATGCTTTAATCTGTATTCAGACTCCATCAATTCTTTCTCTGAAGGTAGATAGCATTTTTCATCACCATAAGCCCTTCAGAATTATCTTAGGTCTTTATAATGCTGAGAATACAATATTGTTCTTACTGTGTACAATGTTCTCCTGGTTCTGCTCACTTCACTTTGCATCAATTCATGAAAGTCTTTACAGGTTTTCCTGAAATCTTACTGGACATCATTTCTTATAGAATAATAGTATTTCATTATAAACTTAACAATACAATTTATTTAGCCATTCCCTAATTAATGGGCATGCCTTCAATTTCCAATTCTTTTCTATCACAAAAATAGTTCCTATAAATATTTTTGTACAAATAAATTCCCCTCCCACATTTTTTATCTCTTTAGTATACAGACATAGTAGTGGTATTGATAAATCAAAGGGTACATAGAGTTTTATAGTCCTTTTTTTTTATAGTTTCTGTGCTGCATTCTTTAAGAAGTCTAATCAACCTTTTATAAAACATTCTAGAATTTTTCAAGAATTGAAGTAAAGCTTACAGACCTATTGTTTTGGGATGCCATTTTCTTCTCCTCCTTTTTGAAGATCAGGATAATATTTGCCCTTCTCTAATTCTGTGATCATTCTCAGGTCCTCGATAGACTTTCAAGATCTAGTTGTTCTCAATGGTACAAGTGTTTAAGGTCAGAGTCAGAACTCAAATAATTCTATTTTCTTTTCATAACCCAGCATGAGTCTGCCATTAATAACTTTATATGAAGCTTCTATTAAACTTTTCTTTTTCAGTCCTTGGAATCTCTCAGAGAAATGAGTTTCATAAGTTTACAATTACAAAATAAAATTTGGTTCCTTCAGGTTTCAGAAGGGGTCTGTTCATTTTCACACTCTGGGATTTATTGAACAACAAATCCTTCCCCTTCATTACTTGGTAGAATTAAGAGAATCAATGAATGTTAGAGATGAAGAGTATCTTATAAATCACTGATTCTAATTTTATTTGCAGATGAATAGCTAGTATTTGTATAGTGCTTTAAGACTGGCAAAGAGTTTTTATAACTATTGTCTAATTCGATCTTCACAGCAACCCTGAAAGGAAGCAGTTTTTATTATCTCCATTGTACAAATAAGGAAACTGAGGCAGACAGAGTAAAAGCTACTTTCCCACAAGGTCGCAATATTCAAAAGTGTCTAAGACTGTATTTGAAATTGGGCCCTCCTAAAATGTCATTTTTTAAAGTGCTTTAGTTTTCAAAGTACTTTAAGTTATTTTAGTTGATATGTGCCTGACAATGTCTTTAAGAGGTAGGTACTATGAAATTACTATGCCTGCTTTACAGATTAGAGTTGGATATGGGAGACCTCTAAATAGAGATGATATAAATGCATAGGAATTGATAAGATCACTGAAAGAAAACTGTTGTTGTTCAGTCGTGTCTGACTGTTCATGACCCCATTTGGAGTGTTCTTGACAAAGATACTGAAGTAGTTTGTTACTTCCTTTGCCAGGTCATTTTACCGATGAGGAAATTGAGGCAAGCTGGTTTAAGTGATTTCTCCAGCAGCAAATAGGTAGTGTGTGGGGCCAGATTTGAATTCAGGAAGATGAATTTTACTGATTCCCAATCCAGTGTTTTATATACTGTGCCACCCATCTGAGAAGGGGGGAAGTCCCTGAATGCACTCATATAAGGAAGAAGGAAGGAGATGATGATCCTGCAAAGGAGACTGAAGAGAAATAATCAGAAAAATGGGAAGACTAAAATATCACAGATTTAGAGCTTTAAAAAGATCTTAGAGATTTTCTAGTCCTTTTATTTATGAAGAAACTGACACCTGGATAGGATAATTGCCTAAGCTTACAGGGGCAGTAAATGGAGATGCAGAATTCAAACTTGAGTCCACTGGCTCCAAAGCCAGGACGCTTTCTCTTGTGTTACATTTTTAATCTGGATATATAGGAGAAAGCAATGCCATTAAAACTCAAGTAAGAGAAAATATCCAGCAGAAAGAAGTGGTCAACAATGTCAAACACTGCAGAGACGTCAAGAATGATGAGAACTGAGGAAAGGTCATAAGATTTATCAATAAAGAGATCATTAGTGAACTTAGAAAGAGCCATTTCATTTAGTGGCAAAGATTAAAGGAGCTAAGAAGTGAGGGGAAGATTAGAGAATAGAAGCAACCAGTGGAAATATTTGGGGTTTTGTTTGTTTATTTGTTTGACTAGGAGTTTGATTATGGAAGGAGGCGAGATCTAGACAGTTTGAGGAATTATTAGGTCGGGGGGGGGTGTTTGTTTTGTTTTGTTTTTTAAGGATAGAGGAAAATCTGAGGATGTTTATCAGTAGTAGAAAGAAAGAAAGAAACCAGTAGAAAATGAAAAAATGATAAATGAAAAGCAGAGAGATGGAGAAGATATATCAAATGGGTCAAAATCCTGGAGAAAATGAAAAGAGGAGTTGGGAGGGCAAGTGGGAACTTTGGAAAGGGGAAAAGTCACTTCTTCATTTAAAGACTTAAGCAAAAGAAAGACTAGGAGATGGTATTGAAATTATATGAGGGATAGAATTAGGAAGAAAAGGAAGTTCCTTATAATTGTCCTCAATTTTTAAATTAAAATATTCTTCCATAGTGTTCATTTTTTGTGAGCAATCTTCTAAAATCAAAACCCCAATACATAAACCCAAATAAACAATTGAAAAAATCATATGCTTTCTTCTGCATTCTAATTCCAACAATTTTTTTCTCTGGAGGTGGATAGAATTCTTTGTCCTAAATTCCTCAGAATTGTCCTGAATCTGTGTATTGCTGAGTAGCTAAGTCTATCACAGTTGATCATTACACAATATTGCTGTTACTGTGTACAATGTTTTCCTGGTTCTGCTTATTTCACTTTGCATCAGTCCATGAACTTCCCAGCTCTCTGAAATCAGCTTCTTCATCATTAGTTAGAGCACAATAGTATTCCATCACTATAATATACTATAATTTTTCCAGCCATTCCCCAATTGATGGACATACCCTCAATTTCCAAATCTTTGTCAGCACAAAAAGAGAAACTATAAAATATTTTTGTTCAAGTAGGTTCCCCCCCCCTTTATCTCTTTGGGATAAAGTCCTAGTATTACTGAATCAAAATGTATGCATTGTTTTTATAGCCCTTTGGGCATAGTTCCAAATTGCCCTCCAGAATGGTTGGGTCTATTCACAGATCCACCAACAATGCATTAGTGTCCCAATTTTGCCACATTCCCTCCAACATTTATTATTTTCCTTTACTGTCATATTGGCCCTCTGATAGATGTGAGGTGGTACCTCAGAGCTGTCTGACTTGCATTTCTCAAATCAAGAGGGATTTGGAACATTTTTTATATGATTATTGATAGCTTTGATTTCTTCATCTGAAAACTGCTTATTCATATTCTTTAACCATTTAAGAATTTGGGGAATGACTTGTATTCTGACAAATTTGACAAATTTTGATTCTTTATATATTTGAGAAATGACACCTTTAATGGAGAAATTTGTTATAAAATTTTCCGCAGGTTTTTTGTTTCCCTTCTAATCTCGGTTACATTGGTTCTGTTTGTACAAAAACTTTTAAATTTCATGTAATCAAAATTATTCATTTTGCATCTTGTAACATTCTCTCTCTCTTGTTTAGCTGTAAATTCTCCCCTTCTCTATTGACGTGACAGGTAAACTATTCTATATCCCCCTAATTTACTTCTAATATTGCCCCTTATGTTCAAATCATATGCCCATTGTGACCTTATTTTGGTATAGGTTGTGAGATATTGATCTATACATAATTCTTGTCATAGTTTTCCAATTTTCCCAGCAATTTTTGTCAAACAGTGAGTTCTTATCCCCAAAGCTGAGATCTTTGGGTTTATCCAGCATTTGACGGCTGAGGTCATTTACTCCTACTCTATTCCTTTGGTCTACTCTTCTATTCCCAGCCAGCACCAGATTATTTTGATGATAACTGCTTTATAATACAGTTAAAGATCTGGTACCACTAGGCCACCACCCTTCACTTTTTTTTTTTATTAGTTCACTTGATATTCTTGATCCTTTGTTCTTTCTGTTGTTGTTGTTTTTTTTCTAGTTTTATAAAATAGTTTTTTGGTTGTTCAATTGTTATGGCACTGAATAACTGAATAAATTAATTTAGGTAGGACTGTCATTTTTATTATATTAACTCAATCTACTCATGAGCAATCAGTGTTTTTCTGGTTATTTAGATCTAACTTTTTTTGAGTGTGACAAGTGTTCTGTAATTGTGTTCATATAATTCCTGCATTTGTCTTGGCACATAGATTCCCAAGTATTTTATATTGTCTAGAGTGATTTTAAATGGAATTCCCTCTTTCTAACTCTTACTGCTAGACTTTGTTGTAAATATATAAAAATGCTGGTGAATTATGTGGGTTTGTTTTGAATCCTGCAACTTTGCTAAAGTAATTAATTATTTCAACTAGTTTTTTTAGTGGATTCTCTAAGTATACAATCATATCATCTGCACAGAGTGATAACACAGTTTCCTTTTTTGCCTACTTTAACTCCTTCAATTTTTTTTCTTCTCTTCTTGCTAAAGTTAACATTTCTAGTACACTATTAAATAACAGTAGTGATGATGGGCATCCTTGTTTCACTCCTGATGTTATCGGGAAGGCTTCTAACTTATCCCCATTGTAGATGATACTTGCTTATGGTTTTGGATAGATATTATTTATTATATTTTAAGGAAGGGTCCTTTTATTCCTATTTCTAGTGTTTTTAATAGGAATTAGTTCAATTTCTTTAAAAGAAAGTGAAACAAAGTCTTTTGATGAGGGGGATGTTGGAGAGTGGTAGCATAAAAGGCTTTTAGAGTCTGATCAGGAAAGATTACAAGGACTGGCATGCAGCAGTGCTAATCCAAGTGATACTGAATAATATAAATTTGTAGTGGATTCATGCAAAATGATTGTGTGACTTCTCCTACCTCCTCATTTTCCCCACCCATGCCTACCCTGGTTCAGCAATACAGCCATAGACTGAAGAAGGAAGAAAGTGAGAGAAATACAGGGTTATGATTCAGAAACAGTGAGACATATGTAGATTCAAGGAGTAAGAGATTTTAGGGCAAAAGAGAATGTACTGATTAACCATAGAGACAAGCTTTGGATAAGAGGAAAATGAGGCTAGAGTAGTGTTGATGACCTAGTTGTGATTATCAGATTGCGGTCAGATAAATGAATTTTAGAGATAGAGGCTGTGATATAGGAACAATTGTGGAATAATGTGATCAAGAGTATGATCACTGGATAAGCAAAAGTGCTATCACGGGGGTTGAGATTAATGAATTAGAAGGCAAGGGGACAGCCATGTGTCCGCCAAAGGTGCCAAACTTTATACTACCTTTATCAGATAGCACAGAGCTCATCCCAGTAGTACCTTAAGAGATGTTTATCTGTTTCTCCATTAGACTGTGAACTCCTTGAGAACAGAAATGGTTTTTCCCCTTTCTTTGCATTTCTGGAGCTCAGCACAGTGTCCAGTACCTAACAGGGTCTTGATAAATCTTTGTTGACTTAACTGCACTTGACTTTTGGTTTCCAGTGCCCTTTCTAATGAAAAGCAATGTATACCACCTAGACTCATGAGATTTTCTGGTAGTTTCTCTCTTTCTGGCTGGCACTTACTTTTTCAAGAATACACACACATCTGATACTGGGGCCATTACTCTACCTGGAAATTCCCAGGAGAGTCCAGTGCAGAGATTTAGCTTTGCTCTAGGGCAAGCTGGGATGAAGTAGAGTAAACTTTGGGATACCTGAATCTTAGAGTCTGGTCCAAATGCTCCAAAAAAGGAATAAACTCTCAGAAACAGATTAGTGTAGTAGGTAAAATAACATTGCTGTCAGGAAGACCTGGATTTGAATCTTGCCTCAAACATTTGCAAGTTGTATGATCCTGGAGAAGTTTCTTAATCTCTCCTAGCCTTAGTTTCTTCATTTGTAAAATGAAGAAGTTAGACTTGATGACCTCTAAGGTCTCTTGTAACACTAAATCTATGAGCCTGTGAGCCTCTGGGCAAATCCCAAATGTTCCAGGAAAGACCAAAGCTTCCAGGGCAGCAGGTCACAAGTCCTTCAACCCCCTTTAGTGCTTAGACTCTTAACACAAGGCATCATTCTCAGATGGAAGAGTTGAGCTCTAGGTCTAACACATAGTAATTAATAAATGGGTATTAAATTGAAGTGCCAGGTTTTCATTTGTTTCTCTGAATATCTTTAGTTGAAGTTATGAAGGTCTGAAAGAGAAGTGCGGCTAGCCATACATTGTTGGTGGTTGCCCTACTCCCATATATATGGATTGAGTTACCCTTGGACAGGAAGAACACTTCATTTCCCCATCTGTGTCACATTTCTTCCATATTCCTTTTCAGAAAAGGAGTCAGACTTTTAGGCACAGGGTGACAATTCTTAGCTACATTAGACATGGATTGCTTTATTTTGAATATTGGAAAGGGTTTTCTCCTCTCTTGAAGCTCTTTCTCACCAATATTCAAAGTGATGTTGCAAACACAGTACACACAATCCTGAGATGCTAATTTCCATCCCATGACTGAGAGTGACAACTAAATGTTGCAAGGTTATTCAAAATTCCTGCCCCTTATCCTCCTACTTCTCCTTAGGGGGGAATTGCATAGCAATGCTTCTCCTCATCTGTATGTTAAAGCACGAATATAATCCACCTATCATGATTGCAATTTTTGGAATCAAAACTGTGATCCAAAACAGCAGTGTGATCTACATTTGAGCCACATATATTATAATAAATTAAGTCAAAGAAAGAGTTTTGCATTAAACATCTCTCTTTGCCTTTAATACTCTGTAAGGACACTGAATCTCCAACATTCAGACCGGCAGACAACACTAAGGTATTCTCTTCTAATTCACCTCTCAGGGTGCTAGTAGTAGGGCAAGGAGAAATGTACAATGTGCATTTAAGCAGGCCATATAAAATGATGTGTTCCTTGGCTTGGTTATGGCTTTCTAGTTCAAAGGTATAAATCCTCCCCAGACCATGAGTGTTTGGACATAGTTGTTTGCCTATTTTCTCCCTTACCAGACTGTCAGCTCCTAGAGGACAAGTCCTATCTGTTTGCCTTTCCTTACACATAGAAGGGCTATCAAATGAATGTTTATTGGCTAACAAAGCAATAAAATCAAATATGATGCAAAGGTAGAATTCCAGAGCTTGATTTTTTCCCCTCAACGTAACAGTAATAAGGACAATTACACTGTGGGTTTATAGAGAACTTTAGAGGTTACTGGGGCAACTGGATGGCACAGTGAGTAGAGTGTCAGACCTGTAGTTAGGAAGACTTAAGTTCAAATCTGCCCTCAAACATTTTTCTAGCTATGTGACCCTGAGCAAGTCACTTATCCCTATTTGCCTTAGTTCCTCATCTGTCAAATGAGCCAAAATGGTAAATCACACCAGTGTCTTTGCCAAGAAAACCTTAAATGAGGTCATGAAGAGTTGGACACAACTAAAAAATGACTGCACAACAAAATTAGAGGTTAGCAAGGATTTTCTTAACCATCATTTCATTTAATAATGGAATAGGTTGGAGAAGAAAAGTCATCTTGTCCAGCCCCTTGCCCTCATTCACTAGTGACTCTCTATACTCATTTTTTTCTTCTTATATTTCTTCAAGGAAATCCACCCTTAATCACTTTTCCTATATTTTCCCTCTGAAGTTCAGAGAGTTGCTTCCAAGGGCCAATCTAAATCTCTGCCATTTAGAATTAAGAAGATTCTTTCTCATTCAATCTTCTATGCACATAGATAACACTTCTTAGCATCCCTTTTCTTAATTGGACCATTTTCCATTGCACATTTTCCTTTCCACAAGTTGGTTTCCTGTTTTTTAAAAAAGTTCTTTAAGATTGCTGAATGAGTCATTGGGCCACTCAGCACACAGGTGCCCAGAACTTGAAATCCTAGGACTCAAAAATGCGTCTAGAGCCCATTCACTTCTCTCAATTTCTACTTCTCTACTGAAGGCTGTTATATTTTGAAGTGACTTGGTTAGTTACTACAGAAGCTAATAAAAAGATCCAGAACTCTGCCTTCCTAATCACTAACCTTTATTTAAAAAAAAAAAACAAAAACAAACAAAACAAAACAGTCACAGAACTTAAAGTTTAACCTTTGTCTGTTATTCTAGATCTTTTATTTTATACTTTTATTTCAAACAAGCCAGCCTTTGGGAATAGATAGGATGTTCAACTCCTGCATCAGAATTAACCAAATGACAAGTATTTATTAAAACTCCTACTATGTGCTAGGCACTGTGCTAAAGACAGAAAGAAATTAAACCATTCTAGTTGTCAAAGGAGTTAACATTGTTTTAGGGGAGACAGTTTGGGAAGATGTTTATGCAAAAATGGGGGGAAAGGGGGAAAAGGAAGCAATGCCATTTGAATATATAATGGGATCTGGAAAGACTACATGTACACGGTGAAATTTGAATTGATTCAGAAAAATCAAGATTCAAATCTAACGTCTAACACAGCTGTGTGATCCTGGACTTGGTCACTTAAGCTTCATGTGGTTTGGGAAAGTAGGATTCATCTACTAACTAAATCATAGATGGTTCAGATCTGTTATCAACAAAAGCTCCCATATAGGCAAAATCACGAAAGATTTATGTATTTCACAAGAAAGCAACAAGGAACAGGGCATTGTGCAGGTTTCAGAAAAAGATTAGAGGGAAACGTGTTACAATGGCAGCAAATATGCTTTGATTTCTCCCAAGGATACAAAGTACATCCAGAAGCCATAAAACCAGGGACCACACCTTTAGCTGAGAGGAAGGGTACTGCTAGAGTCAAATTCAACCCTTTTGGGAATTCATTGTTAAATTTTCAGAGTAATCATTTACATCTTGGAAATTGGAAAACACTATAAGTCAGGGATTGATTTATTGTTTTATTGATTATTTAGACCAAGAAGGAGAGGGAGAAAATGTGAATAATGCAGATTGAACTTTAAAATGTCTTGCTTACATTTTTTGGTTTGGTGAGCTGATTGTTAAACATTTATCAGCACAAAGGAAATTTATCAGCCTCAAGTAGGAAAGATTGAATAATGAACTTCAAATGCCACTTAAGTTAGGTGAATGGAGAACTGGTCCAAGAGTGGAATCTGACTTCAAATTTAGTCTTAGTCACTTTCTAGCTATGTAACCCAGAGCAAGTCACTTAACAAGCTCTGTCATCTTCAATTTCCTCATCTGTAAAATGAGGGAAATAAAAGCACCTATCTCCCAGTATTATTGAAAGAATCACATGAGATAATATTTGTAAAGTGTTTTGCAAATCTTAAAGTGCTATCTAAATGCTATTATTATTATTGTGATTATTATTATTATTTTTTAAGTTGATAACAGTGCTCAATTATTGCAGAGAGGAAGAACAAGGAGGAAAATTGTCCTGTGCCTTGAACCAGACTTTGCACATAGAGCTTTGAGCTTTGAGTTCAAATTTATTTTCAAATCCCACCTATGATATTTACTATCTCTGTGCCCAGGGACAAATTTTCATCTCTCTGAAGTTCTATAAAATTGGGATAATATTAATGATAATGACTACCTCACAAAACAGATTGGAGGCTTAAATGAAAGATAATGCTAACTAGCAAGGTGACTGTCAACTTTTAAAGCTTTCCATAAATGCCAGTAATTATTTCTGGTAGTTATGGGGGCTTAACAAAACATTTGTTGATGACTAATGAATTACTTAAAGTATTAAAGGATAGCCATTAGGTTCAGTGGGGGAATGCTCCCATAGAAGATAACAAGGATCTTTTAAAATATTGAAGGAAAACTGACTGAGTTCCCCAGAAGAATCTAACCTGTGACTTAGGTGGTGATCTTCTGTGCCCCTTGGACACACACAATACTCACTGCCGCTACTATGTCTTGCCTTGCTTTTCTGGCCTTCTTTGATAATTTTACATATTCTACCCATTCTTAAGACCAAGATCATGCACCACCTCTTCCAGGAAGCTACCAATGTGACTACTAAAGTTTTCTTTTTCTCCAAACTTTTATTATTCTTTGTTGTTTTTTGGTTGGTTTTCAGTCATGTCTGACTCTTTAGACTCCCATTTGGGGTTTTCATGGCAGAGCCATTAAAGTGGTTTGCCATTTTCTTCTCAAGCTCACTTTACATATGAGGAAACTGCGTTAAACAGGGTTAAGTGATCTATTCAGGGTCACACAGCTAGTAAGTGTCTGAGTCCAGATTTGATCTCAGGGAAATGAGTCTTCCTGATTCCAGGCCAAGAATTCTATTTACTATGCCACTTAGCTTCCCTTTATTTATTATTCTTATAACCTGAAAATTTAGAAAAACATTGAAATACTAATTTTTACTGCTCTTCTCTGTTAATCATCTCAGTCTGGATTATGAATTCCCAGAAAACAGTCATGTCTTTTCCTTCTATTATTTTCATGGTGCCCAGAATGGTAATGGGACGTAGTTATGTTTTGTTTTGGGGGGGTGTATGTGTGTTAACTGAAACTGTGATTTCAGGGTACAGGGAATTCTCAGGAAGGAAACTTTCTCTACTAATGCAATTGGTATTTACATGTAATATAAAATATTTATAGGGACAACTAGGTAGCACACTAGATAGATGACAGGCCTGGAGTCCGTATGACCTGGGTTTCAAGTTCATCTCAGATGCTTCCTAGTGGTGTGACTTTGGGCAAGTCACTTAATCCCCATGGAGCCTTTGTCTTTCTGTCTTAGAATTGATACTAAAATAGAAAATAAGTGTTTTTTTAAATAGAAACTTATACTATTGGTTGCTTAGGGACACTAAGAAGTTAAATTATTTGTCAAGGGAGGCATAGTCAGCATGTGTCAGTGGCAGGACTTGAACTCAGGTCTTCCTGATTCCAAGGCCAGCTTTCTATCCTATATACAATCTCCCCTATTCAGCTGAATTAGTCTCTGTTCACAAAGCAATGCTACTAAATACTGTTGTGTATTGATAGAAGAAATTTTTTCAATAGGCTTTCTCTATACCAGCATTGGCAAACATTTTTGAGATTGCGTGTCCAAATTGCCTGAGAGCCCCTGCATTACGCTAGAGAGTGGAAGGAGGAAGTGCTCACTTTGGGCAGCTCGACAGAGGGGTAGGGCATGCAAAAAATGTCCTTGGGCACTGGAAAGAGGAGAATGGAACAGCCCCCTCCGTGCTGACCCTGCATCCGTGCCATAGCTTTGCCAACACAGCTCAATAATAATGAAGTAACCAGCTCAGTTATATACACATGTATTTATATATGTTTACATACACACATATGTATCTCTATGGATACATACATGATATGTGGAATATTAAATACCTAGCTTTGTTCTGTTTATACATTCACACTCACTCACTCTTCTTCTGGGTGCAATGGGGATGCAAGAGAAATAGAAGACCTGCTCCTTACCTAAAAGAACCTTAAAGTCTTGCAGAAGAGACAATGTGTTTGTATATAGAATAAAAGTGGCTGTCCCAAGGCAGCATTTTCTGTTTGGGGATGACTCAGTTTGTTAGGAAGTTCTTCATTTCCATCTGGTTAAAATGGCCTCTTTTCAATCTCAATTCAGTCTTCTCCATCATCCATAGTTCTACTATTGGAGGCCCTGAACAATAAGTCTAATCTTTCTTCATATGACAATCAGTCAAAAGCTTGAAGAAGACTCTCAAATTCCTGCCCGATCTTTATTTTCTAAGCTAAACATCTCCAGATCCTCCAGTTGACCTTAAATTATACCATGTCAAAGATCCTGACTGAGCTTTCCTGAAAGTTACACTTCCTAAAATGTAGGGTAGGATTGAAAGGAATATAACAGATATGGCCAAGGTCTATAAAAGAACTATCCCCTTCATGCTGAGTATCAGGACTTTAGGACTCTATAAATGTATGTCTAAGGTCAAACTAACTGTTTTAGTTCTAAGAATTTATTAAAGTACTTGCTTGGCCCCAGGCACTGTGCTAAGTATTAGATGGAGAAATGTAAAAACGAAAACCGTACCTTACCTTAAGAGTTTATATTTTGGTAGGGCAAACTTCATGTACATATATAGGTAAATATGTAACATATGCATATTATGGTTGAATCCCAAACTGGTTGAATGATTGGACTTCAAAGGCATTCATTAATGAATTGATGTCATCCCAACTCTACTGAAGCCCTAAGAACTTTTTTCACATGAACTGCTATTAAGTGAAGGAAGCAGGTATCTAGATGGCACGGTAGATAAAGCACTAGGCTTGGGAAGAACTGAGTTCAAATGAGGCCTCAGATACTTAATAGAGATAAAATAGATATAATAATAGCACATACTTCCTCTCACAGTTGTGAAGAACAAATGAGATCATATTTGTCAAGCACTTATCATAACACCTGACACATAGTCGGTCCTTAATAAATGCTTTTTCCCTTACTCTTTTATACTGTACTTATGCAGTTGATTTTTTGAACCCAAGAATAAGCTTTTTACATTTAATCACTATTAAGTTTTATTTTATTAAATTATGACCATGATTCTAGTCAGGCAAGATAATTTTGGATCCAGACTCTCTCATCTAATGTATTAGCCATCCCTTTATGTCATCTGCAAATTTAATAAGCATGTCATCTAGCCCTTCATCCAAGTCACTGACAAAAAGATTGGACAGCACTAGGCTGGGGATAAGTCTCCAGGGCACTCACATTGAGACAACCCTGCTGGAGATGACATGGATTCATTAACGAATGCTCTTAAAGTCCAATCATTCAACCAGTTTGGGATATACATTTCCTGATCTTGTCTACAAAGATATCATGAGACTCTCGAACAAATGCTTCCCTAAAATCCAGGCATAATCTCTTTGTGGCACGATTCCCTTAACTGGTCATGGGAGTTCGAATGAGCATTTGGGTACAGGATGAAGGGTCTCCTAGTTGAAGCAGTCTTGGGGATGAGGTTGACAAGATAGCGTGGCCTCAGACTGTGGAGGTTATTGCATTTCAGTCTAGAAACCTGAACTCGATATCATAGGAAATAAACAGACAGAAATAATCAAGCTATGAATAATGGTACCACAGGATTAAAGAGCAGAATACTCTGTGGTCATAAACATCAGCTCAGAGGACCTGCCAGCTTTGGGTAAAGTCCTTCATGCCTTCTAACCATGACCATTCTTTCACATGAGGGAATGTAGGATTTCTGGGTTTATTCGTAGTCTTTCCCATATGGAACTTAGGACCTACTGGTTCTGTTTGCCAGATAACCCTAAAATAAAATTGTTATCAGAAAACAAATCATAAAGAGAGTGGATAAAACTAGTATATGACCCCTTTCATATTTATGAGATTAAAGAAAGGCTTGTGGAAAATGGATTTTTATTTTTGGGAAGGGGGGAGTAAGGGCAAATTAAATAAATTCTCGCTAACCATCTATCCCAATGATGACAAACTGCTTCAAATGAGTAATCCATGGAGGAAAGGAGAAGGGGTGTGTCTAGGGTCTGGGGCTCTTCTCCTTAGGGAAATTGCTTGGAAAGCATATGCCATTTGGTGCAATCTGCTCAGCTTCAAAGGCAAACAATGCCCTTTAGAAGGCAAGTATCATTCTGAAGCAGGTAGAAAACAATAACTGGTATACCAAGATGCACTGAAATTAGTAAGATTCCCCGACACGAGAAGGAACCCAGGCATTTCTCACAGCCTAAGAACAATACATAGAGTATACATTTATTCTATTTTATTTTATGCTGGAAAGCCAAATGGATGGAGATATTAGAAAAATGAAAGTTCATCCTTTGTGAGGAGTTATGTTTCTTCCTAAAATGCCTTCTGTGGAAAACAATGAAGCTAGATATAGATGCTCTTCTAAGAGGAGACACAAATCAAACTCCATCTCAGTGTTGTTTCCCTTGAGGCCTTTCTCCAAAATAAGTTGACCACAGATAATAGCCACCTTATCAAAAGAGCAGGTATTTTTACCAAAAACATGGGCCCAAAC